>NC_090934.1:1238409261-1239009261 GCF_040938575.1 Ambystoma mexicanum | reverse complement strand
TTGTCTTGGAAAAAGGCGATAATGGTGCCTATTTTCAAAAAGGGCTCAAAAGAGAATCCATCACATTATCGCCCAATAGCCTTACTGAACTCGATAGGAAAACTCTTTGGTGCATTAGTTCTGGACAATTTTCAAACTTGGATCTCCACTACTGGTCCGTCAGATCCATTGCAGGCTGGTTTCGTGAAAAACGTTGGGACCACAGTAAACATCCTGGCTGTGAGCACATCAAAAGAAAAAGTCTTCGAGGGCAGGCCAAAAATCTATATGGCATTCATTGATTTGGTCCAGGCCTTTGACCAGGTAGATAGGCTGCTACTATGGTCCAAACTACACCAACATGCTTGCCCTTCGGGGATCCTGGACCCCATAAAGGCCCTTTATTCCGAAACCACAATGTGTGTCCGTCTGAACAGCCAAGGCCTTCATTCGGCATGGATCAAGACAGGAAGAGAGCTGAAACAAGGTTGCCCCTTGGCTCCCGCGTTATACAATGCTTATATGGTGGACTACAAAGACTGTGAGAATAGAGTCCGTCATTTCCGCCGACATTGGGAAAGAGAAAAATATCAAGATTGTTATACGCAGACGACATCATCCTCATGGATCTAACCCCAATTGGCCTCCAGAGGCACATCAATAATCTAGATGTCTACCTTAAAGAGAATCATCTTTTGATGAATCTTGACAAAACTAAAATCATGACACTGGGAGGCAACATAAGGAACGTGGAGAAATTTTCATGGATAGTGGATAAATCCCAAATTGAAATTGTGAACAACTTCAAATATCTGGGCGTCATCTTAAACAAAAGCAGCAAAGAAACAACGATGCAGGAGAACATCATGACAAAAGCCCGGCTTCTTATTTCACAGTCCCAAGCTGTATCAAACAAGTTTGGGCGTTTCACAATGTCACCAATGCTGATTTTCTACAAGACGAAAGTCATTCCAAGCTTGACTTATGGGTTAGAAGTGCTACCTAAACTTCCAGCAAATTTCTGGCCGAGACTAAAAGGGTTTTATTGGAGAAAGGTCCTCAATCTTCCTCAATCGCTTCCAATTGCCCTAATAAGGAGGGAACTTTCATTGCAATCGTTGGGATCAATAGTGGCCCGAAATGAAACAATGTTATATCGTAACACCTTGCTCCCTTCACCTCCATTGATCCAATCAGGGTCTACTAAAATGCTTTTGGAATGGGCAACAAGGATCCAATCTCTCCTTCACTGGGCTGGTAGTTCTCAGGAGGAACTCATCCATAATCCAGTAAAGGTTAAACAGCGCATTATGGAGAGAGATTGGATAGATACATTGGAAAAATCATCAGCCACTAAACTGACGCAAGATTTACCTCCTTACACGTCTAAAGTGAATGTTTTAAAACCGTATTTGACAAAATGCCCAGACAAAAATCTTCAAGGAAACTTCCTAAGAATTTGTCTGAACATCTCACATACAAGAGAAATCTTGGCAAGAAGAAATCTGTCAGAAGAAAAATCATGCAGATTTTGTAAGCTGCCGGAAAACACCTATTGTTAAATTGTTCAGGGGTAATAGACTCTCGTTCCCTGCACCAAGAGCATTTGTTTAGAAATCTGCACTCTTATGATGTGGATGAATGGTGGTGCCGGCTTATGAGTGGGGAGAAGACGTCATGGGTTATTGCGGTGGTGGGCTTCTTTCGAAGTACTGACCTACTTACTTGATGGCGTAGCCCGAAAAGAAAACAGTGCCACCCTTTCTCATGCTGGTCACTTTTGATGTAGGACCTTATTGGAATACCATGGAAATCTAAGAGGACTTATTATGACTAGTGTGGTAAGCTTGTCTTGTAAAAATTGTTTTATGCAATTAAATCAAGTAAATAATAAAAAATAAAAGTATCTTAAAATTTGCTGCAATTCTTCCAAATAGCCCTGACTATTGAGAAATATTTTTTTTTAACTGAAACAGGATGTAATATAGATTTTGCTGTATACACATGTGTGCCCCAATGCTGTTTTTGTGCTTATTCAACTATATGTAGTGTTAGAATAAGACACGCACAGGCACTGCAAACTATTCCTGTAACAGTTGTCAGTGATTTCACACTGATGGCAATAAATATGGAAATGAGGGCCCCTTTGCACATCCTTTGTCAAAAAGGCCCTCATACAAAATAGACCCTTCCCTGGATACTGATAAACGGCAACATTCTGTACACAAAATTGCCTGCATCCTTTCCAGGTGCAGTTTCTCACTGGCATCTGCTGCCAGCTTTCTTAGCAGAAGCGTGTTGGCTACCCTTTTTGAATGACTGTTCTTTCAGTAGCCTTTCCTTTGAGAACATTGTATATCCCATGATATTTTTACTCCAAAAAGTATGTATGTTAATAATGCATGTTTTTCAAATACACTGGAAATACACTGTTCAGCTCCATTATTCTCTGCAAAAAATGTATAAAGACATATTTAACATTTTGTGAAAATACATGAAGAACACCACTAAAATTGACATAAAATAAACACTGAAAAGCAGAAACCCTAGTTTGTAAGTGACTCCAATCAAGCAATCCCACTAAGTCAGTGCCTTGTCTGGGATGCCCAAGGGAAGCCCTTATTTATGTATTTTTATGGCAAGTTATAATCTGGATGATGAACCCTTGTATAACACCCCTCTCTTAGAATCCCCCTTGACCCCACTGAGCCAAGAAGTAGGCTTGTTTTGCAAATTTAAAAGGTTTATTTGAAAAATTAAACAATATATATATATCACACTTCTATAAATAAATTGATAATGGATAGTACACTTGTGAATATGAGCAGTAATCAGCAAGAGGTAATCCTACATTAGCACAGTTCTTGGTTACTTATGAATAGGAACAGAAGAATGAGGTGGGAAAGAATGCTTTATATGGTTCAAGGAAACACAATGATGAATGAAATGCAGTACAGAAAATAACTTGATATGGCTTCAACAAAAGACAATGTAATCACTTTTCCTTGACAATTCACCCCCCCCTTTATACAATATAAGGAGATGGAAAGAATACACACAGTTCTCAGGAATGCAATCAAATATAATTCAGTTCCCCCCTAGCAAGCTTAGAGAAAAACAGATATGATTTTGAAAACACAGGCCCAAAATGCTTTGAATGCGGTGGCAATGAAGTGAAATGATGCTAAAATTGATTTAATTCCCCGTAGGAGGTTAAGGGTGAGTGGTAGAGACTTTAAATCAGTTCAGGTCAGCCCTAACAATGATTCAGGGATGGTTATTAGGTTGCAAACAAATTTTAGCAGTTCAAGCAAAGACAAAGGGCCTCATTAGGACCCTGGCGGAGAGGGTATTACGCCAGCGTAGTGCATGGCGTACCTCTCCGCCATACTACGAGTTCCCGTAGCGCCATGGAGGTTTTCTCCGCCTGGTTTTACCAGCCGGAGAAAACCATGGCGCTACGGGACCTCGTTGTTAATTACGCCACCGTATTTTACGGTGGCGTAATTAACTCCTTCCCCACTCCCATTATACCCTATGGGGCAAAAATGGGAATGGGGAAGGGCAGAATGGGGATTGGGGATTTACCGCTCCGCCGAGGTCGGAATGGGGCGGTAAATCCGCCAACCCCCATGGCGCTATCGGCGGCTTTCCGCCATGCTTCGCGGTGCATTTAGCACCGCGAAGTCCGCCTGGGTCGTAATGAGGCCCAAATACTTTTACACGTGGCTGAAATTGAGCAAAATGTCAAATCGCGGCAAATTTCCGGAGATACGGCCGATTTAATAAAGGTAGTTTTTCGGATTTGAAATTTTAAAGCTCAGAATGACAGATGACAGTTTTCAGTTTTAAAGATGACAGAATGACATGATTCTAGGAGGCAGTTCTAATAGGCTAAAATAGTTTGGATTTGATTATTTTAAACTAAGATATTGGTTTTGGCACAGTGAGTACTCACACTATATTTTTGAAATAAGCCGTCAAGGTCTGGTCAGGTTGGACAGGACTTCCGGCGGGTGGTTCTGAAGTCCTGGCTATCTGGGTCAGCTCAGCTCTCTGGGTCTGTCAAGCACCGGTTCTGCTCACAACGGTCTGGTTTGTGGTTCTCTCTGGTTCCGGATACAGCACTGCATTCTGGATACTGGTACAGGTTCCTGCAAAAGTTCTTGGCAAAAAATTCAAACAGTTCGCCCGGCTGTTGAATAGTTTGGTTGGTTTTGAGGCCTGCTGAAGAAGATTCAGCTTGTGGATTCAGGCCTCTCTGCTACACATTCTGGAGTTAATTTCTGCTACAGGTTCTGGAGATTGGTGGATTTGAAGTCTGGATCTCTGGATGTGAAGTCTGAAGTCTCCCGGCAAAGCGTCCCGCAAGAAAGTGGAAAGTGAATGTTCCTACCTGTCCTGCACTGTCTGCTTTTATGTGTTTAGAAAGTGGGTGTGTGCGTGGCATAACTGAGCCTGCCCCTCTCTACTTGTCATTGGCCCAATTCTCCCCTCTCCCATGATTGGGGGAAGGAAATGGATTGTCATCATGATGAGGTCTGTTTATGGGTCAGAGGATCCTCCCCTGGTCAATTTGCACACAAATCTATATTTGATTCAAATACATATTTCCCAGATACACAAGTGGTTGACATTACATGTACATATTACAGATGAATTAAGACAGGTCTCTGTTCAAGCCCCATGTTCCTGCGAGCTGGGATTCAGAAATGACAACATTTTGTGCTTTTTGGTCGGTTTACCAATATCGGACATTTACCAAAAAATACACAAATGTGCGCAAGGAGTATGGACATTAATTGATGAAGTGTCAGTTTTTTAACATGCAGACATTTGGAGTAAGACCCTATTTTCCGCTAGCAACCCCCCAGAATGCACCACAGTGTCCTAACACCTCTTAAAACGTGCACAGAAAAATCACAAGAATAATGATATTACTTATATAATTCTGACAAGTCCATACTATGAATTATCCATCTTTTTTTAAAAATTATGCTCTGGCCCAAAGGGGTGTGGTTTCCCCCAAGCACATTGTGGAAATTCTGGTTTGTCCACTTCCCCCAAGCTCAGCTTGCTAGCAGAGGCATTGCCCCTCCCATTTCCTTCCAAGAGGAAGCCATTTTACGACCCCCCTAATTTAACAATTGCCTGAGCCAAAGAAGGCCCATTGTTCAGTTCCCTGCAGTCCCCAGGTGCCACTCCCCTTTCAATCAACAGGGCCATGCGATCTCCTTTTGGCAGGGGCAGCAGGAGGCAGCCAGGCCTGGGAATGCAGTTGTGCAAGTCTCAACTCCTGTCGGGGGTAGCTGGTGGTCAGAGTTTAGCTAAATGTCACTTTAGTTCCCATTTTTCTACATTCAACCCAAACTTACAATTTTTACACATGCAGCTAGAACACTGATTCTAAGTTCAAAACGATGACATTTAAACAATTGCAACCTATGTGACACTCACAAGTAGGTCACACATTTATTCTAAACATTTCGATTTTCGTGGCTTTACCCCCAAATTCACTTAAGCTGCTGACATCACCAGCTATTTTTTTTTATATATACATTAAATAATGACTTCCTTCAAGTCATTTCAGAATATAGTTTTACATTGTATCCACCTCTTAGCAAGTCTTTCCTTGGCCTGGTTTGGGTTCATTTGTTCAGTTTTACACAAAATTCTGGTGGTTTTAAAACGCCGGCTTTCTGATAGTGGTGAGCACCGGTATTGCATCCCTTTTTGACATTAAGAAAATGAATTCCCCACAGTTCTGGGTTGCTTTTGGCAATCAGCATTGCCATTCCCAATGGTTTCAGGCTACTGTGTGTGTAGCCCAATGGTGGTTTTAAGCAGTGCCCTCCTGTGCTCACAACATAGGCAAAAATGGGTGGCAGCCTATTCTTCATGTTTTCCCTGTGCACTCTCTGGGGAGTTCTGGCCATCATGATGTTTTCAATGCCAGTAACGCACAGTTTTATGGTAGGGCTTGGATGCATGGGTAAAAACATCCCACAATCTATGGATCAGGTGTTAGGGGTGCTGTGTTATGGGTCTGGGATAAATGGTACAGGGAAAGGGATTCATGGCAGCAGGTAAAAGGCTGGAGGTGACAAGCCAGGAGCAAGGGGCTAATGTTGCAGGGGTAGACATGAAAGGTTTGAGTTGCAGGCCATACGGGCTGCAGTGCTTGAAATATGTAGATGCAAAGGGTTTTCCTAGGTTCTTGGCCACTAGGCACATATGACTCACATGTTCCACCCGGGTCAGTCCTATTTGAACCTAAAAAATCAGAGCATTGACGGTACATCAACTTTTGTGCAGCCGTCAGTTCAGGCAATCATTGCAAAGTTCAATGTAGCGACAGCTTGTGAATCAGTTTCCTCTGTGTTCTGCTATTTTCTTCTATATCGTGGGGCAGAGTTAGCAACTAAGCGTGTTCACTATCCCTTCTGTTGTCTGTATAAGTTGTTGAGCTGTGGAGATTTTGATAAGATAAAACGCACTCAAAGAGGTAACCATCTAAAAAATGAACCAAAAATGATTTCTCTGTATGCAGATGATATTTGGTTATTTGTTAGAAGCTGTGAAGGAAAATCCCTTCCTAGTCATGTCAGATATATGACATTTTGGAGTTATGATGAAGTCCGCTGCCTGGTGATAATGGAATGGGACGGTCATAGGGCGCCCCAGGCTTGACACTGGCCTTTACCCTGGAGATAGGAAATCCCTTCATATACCATGAGGATAATTCCAAACCTCATCTGTGCCGTAGTAGAGCCAATGAGACATGTAGGTGTGCCCATTTAAGGGAATCCAGGAGCAACAGAACAGATAGCACCTGCACACTGAGCTCCGCTTGCTGCTGCTTTTAAATCTGCAAAAAGAGAGAAAAAAGCTAGGCTGAGGAATCTTGGAGGCAGAAAACCAGCCCCATACCCCACGTCAAAACTAGAAACGCCATAGGGGAGGGACCTACTAGCCAACGCCTATACCAGCAACCTATACAGGAAGAGGAAGTTAGGAACTCCAAGATGGCAGATGTTGATCCTGAGACTGCGGTCCAGCAGACATTGCATACCCACCTAGGCCAAGAGAAGTACAACTCCCTGGCTACTTATACTAATTCTGCACACCTGAGTACCCTTTCCCCAAAAAAAAGATGAAAGGCGGGCCAGGGCCTTTGAAGAATCCCATGGCCTCAACCAGTCAATAGGAGAGTTGGGAGAAAGAGGACTGCAGCTGGAGCAGTAAGAAGGAGTTTGGAGAGAGCTGGAGGAAGAAAGCAGAAGGAACTTGAAGGAGTTTGCAGAAAGAGACAGGAGAGGCGGAGCTGGATGGCCAAAGACGGTGACAGCACTGGTGAAGATTGGTGAAAGTAAGGAGGTGGAGTTAGGGAATGAACAAAGAGAAGGGACGTCATTTGGGGTCACAAGGGGTTGCATCTGTGACCCCTGGTAACTACCCTGATACCTCTGGCACTGCCTTTGCAACCCATGGTCAAGGATCGCAAAGGCGTCAATAATCCAAATGTTAAGAGGGCTCGGGACACTCATTGCCAGCCCAACATTGGTTGAGATTGGATGTTGTGCATGGAAGGCTGTCACAATTATATATCCCCTGTAATACCTCTTTGCTAGCTAATATAATAGCTATCTGTAAGGAGGAGACATATACCTAGGACCAGACGTTGCTTTGCCTGGAATCCTGGTTCCTGCCCCTCTACACATCCTGCAATGCATAATATTACATATATTCTTTTAGAATCAGTACTGCCCTTGAGGGAGTTCTCGCTGTACTAGAGAATGTGTCAAGAACCACATCTGTGATGGGATAATAATCTCCCACTGTCATTATAGTGCTCCCTGTCACATCTCAACACACATGCAATACCTCCTCAGCGAAGTACACATATGTGTTGGGGCCATATACATTGATCAGTGTCAACTGATGCCCCTCCAACCATCGATTTACAAGAACCCATCTTCCACATCTGCTGGTGTCGACACCCTCCAAGTGAAAGGTATGGGATTCATGAATGAGTGCTGTGACCTTGCATGCACCAGAGGGGACTGCACCTCCACACCAATGCGCTCCGCATTGTGTTGCCAGCTTGCAATGTCCCTATTCCGTGAGTTGCGTCTCTTGCAAGTATGCAATTTTAATTTTATGCCAGGCTAGAAATGCTAAAATCCTCTTCTGTTAGATCTTATTATTGAGGGCACACACATTCCAAAACATCATCATTAAAGGTCCCATAGCGTTCCGGCCAATTCTAGTCAATGGACAGCTCCCCTCTTTCTAGACACAAAGATGCATTCCTATCAAGGCAATCTCCCCTACCCATACCCCCACCCTCATCTGGCACCCCGACTCCTGGACGAACACTGCACCAAACCAAAACCATATCCCACCTGCCCCTCTTCTTGTGCTCCACCTTGGCACTTGGGTCAACTGTGGGATCACAGTTTCTCCTCTCTGCAGTGTTAAGCGTATGCTACTGACGGGCTCTATGCCCCACAAAATGCTGTCCACAGCTAGTTCATTGTGTCCAAAATGTGCTTATTATTGTTCCTCGTGCCCATTGTGCAGGTTGATTACATGTGCACATGTGGCTTCCACTCAGCCGCTTTCTTCCAGCACACTTATGTATTTCCTGACACCGCCATTTCCTCATCTGCATACCTTTGAATCACATATCCCATCACCCTCTCTTACCTCTCATATTGCCTTCTAATTAGTCTAATTCATCTTATGTCTGCCTTACTATGTATGACCAATTTGGCCATTCCCCTTCCTCACACCCTCCTGTTCTATCGAATAATAAAGAAGAATTACAGTTGCCAACCACTGTGGGCTCGCTTCTGTATGTTCCAGGACAGTCTTAAACCGGCGACTATCTGGCCCTCTCTCCTCTTGATCTCCTCCTCTTCAGGCATCCACAAAATGCTCATCTCTCATGTGGTCGGTGCCATTAAACCAGACCTTCTCACTTAAGTGTCCACTTAACCCTGCAAATAAAAAGAAAGAAAAGAAAAACTGCATTTCCTACAATGCACCATATGTTTTCTGTCTATAAATTCACTCTGGATTTGATAACCACATAAGTACCCCCACCTCACCCGTTCACATTTTCATCCACTCTTCGTAACTCATTTTGCCTTATATGTTCCGTTTTCTTTTCGCCTCCATTCTAGTTTTCCTTTCAGGTGTCTCCAAAAATATGACCCTACTGCCCTCTCTGATTCTCTCTTACACTCTCTACACCCATGTGTTGTTCTAATTATTCCTGGTATGTTCCTTTGCCTGACAAATTTCCCTTATCTATCCATATCCAAAAATCTATTTATAAACAACACTCTTTCCTTGAATCATCTGTCTTCTCTCTTCTCCCCAAACTCTCTGCTACATTGCCACTGGATCTCTATATCTATGCTTCACGAAGCACTCATTATCGCCTCTTTTCTAGTTTTCC
This sequence comes from Ambystoma mexicanum, assembly GCF_040938575.1. NCBI lineage: Eukaryota > Metazoa > Chordata > Amphibia > Caudata > Ambystomatidae > Ambystoma > Ambystoma mexicanum. Next base: position 1,238,999,816 of record NC_090934.1, on the reverse strand, counting down.
TTTAGGTGTCTCCAAAAATATGGTCCTAGTGCCCTCTCCCATTCTCTCGAACACTCTCTACACCCATGCGTTGCTCTAATTAGTCCTAGTATGTTCCTTTTCCTGACAAATTTCCCTTATCTCCCATATCTGATAATATGTTTATAAACAACACTCTTTTCTTGACTCATCTCACTTCTCCCTTCTCCTCAAACTCTCTGCTACATTGCCACTGGATCTCTATATCTATGCCTCAAGAAGCACTCCTTATCGCCTCTATTCTAGTTTTCCTTTAGGTGCCTTAAAAAATGTGTTCTCTACACCAATCCGTTGTTCCATACCTTAGCATTCGATATCCCTCTACTTTTACTTACTCCTGAATCCACACATGTGTCTTTTATCACTCGCCTCTTCAAATCTCTCTCCCCATCTCCACCCCTTCTATCGACCTATGTGCACCCTCACCTTATACAGCTTATTAACATGTAAAATCAATATCACATATAAACATTTATCATCTGAGTCTCGTGCCTTCTCCAGGACATCATCCCATCATCACACCACTGTTGATTAGTCCCATGGACTGCAGCTCTTTTCACTTTGTCTCTTTATCACCTGCTCCATTCTTCTCCTTTCTGGTTTCTCTTGCAGGACTCCTATTCTGGAGTCGCAACTTTGCCACAAACTGGTAAGCAGCCTCAGAGTCTGTAAACCTGTGTTAGTTTTCCCTTCAGCCATGACTTTACATTTATCCGGGTACAGCGTGACATATGACATTTCTCTAGTTCTCTGCGTTACTTTACTGAAGTGAACATTTTCCTGACTCCGTACTGCTACTGTAAGATCGGGGAAGTGACTTATCTTGGTGTTCCTGTTCATGACCGTGCACTTAGCTCGTGCGGCACACAGAACTTAATCGGTATCCCGATAATTAAAAATTCTCGTAATGTTGGGTTATGGTTATGCACCTGGGAGGGGCCTAGCTCCAGCAATCGCTTAGCCCTCTCTACTAGAACACATCCAACAATGTGGCCTTATGGTGGTTATCTCTGATTAGCTTCTCCATGTATACTGGAGATGAAGATGATTCTGGGACCGCAAGTTTGCACATTTTGCTTCTACAGGCTCTCCCCTCCTAGTCATCGACCCTGGTTGGGGCTGCTCTGAGGCGCAGCTCAGTTGATTTTACTGCTCCTGCAGTGCCTCAAGTTGGGACTTTGCTGTTGCAACCTGCTGTTCCGCCCCCAGCACTTGATTTGATGTTTTGTTTATTATTTGTTGTCTCAATTTGAACTTCACAGCTATTTTGTTTATTTCAATGTCAAGGTGTCTCTCATTAGTGTCATTTCTGTTAGGCCTACTGCCTGGTCGGGCATGGCTCCCTGTCATTCCCCTTGAATGCCACCTCTGCCCGAATTCCCACCCTTGGGGTCTCTCTTCTCATCTGTGTGGCGTCTTTAGCAGAGGTAAACTAGTTAATCATTGCCGTTTGTCTTGCACCCCTATATTTTGTACTTTCTACGCCTTCTTGAATAGCATACCTACTCGTTGCACTCTGGAATAGTGATTGTATTTGATTACTACTAAAGCTACTAAAAGAGACCATCCTATTTCCAACCTTGTACCTTGCACCCATTCTATGAACGCCAAAATCTTATTGCTAACTCTGCCTGACTCCACTCTCTCGCCCCTCAACAACAAACCGACTTCACTATGCAGACTACCACTAACGCTCAGCTTTTGCCCAACCACCTGCATCAAGCCGCCTGCCCTGGGCATTACCTCCATGGCCCATTCCCTGCCCAATCCACACAACACCACTAGGTCTGCTATGAACTGTGATACCTGGCAGGACATGACTACCATTGCCCCAGAGGTTACTTGATTAAAAAATGCAAGGAGGCTACAAACTTGCTCACGGTCCAACCATCTGGTGGAATCCCTCCCCTGTGATCTGAAGTGTGTCCCTACTAGCACCCTCTCCAATAGGCACTCCTCACATAACAAATTTCCTACAAACCCTACAGCCCTGATTTTAAAGGGAGCTTTAGTCAATGCAAGGTCCATCCCAGTACACTCACTGGACATTTCAGACCTCATCACTTCTAACAACCTGGATTTGCTAGCCATCTCTGAAACATGGCTGTACGCTGCATCAGGCCCAGCTCTATCCTTAGCTGTTCCTCACAAATACACGGTTTATCATATAGACAGAATAGACATTAGAGGTGGGGGTTGCCATCATAACTAGAGATTCCCTCCTCATGAGAGAAGTTAGCAACTTCCCCCTCCTAACAGGAGAACGTCTGACTGTAAAGCTAACTCTCTCTCACACCGGTACAGTAACTATTAACCTGGTCTATCGAGGGAACCAGGCCCACCACTCTCCTTTGAAGAGGATATCATGCAACACCTTTCGGCCAATTCTAAACCATGCTCCACCACTATTCCCATGGGTGACTTCAACCTGGGCTTTAAAGATGACACAGACATAAAAGCCCTGTTGTTAGAGAACTTCATTAAGCCACTAAGCTTTACGCAACATATCCTAAGTCCTACCCACACCAATGGATGTACTCTGGACTGGCTTGTCGACCTGACCTGTAACATCATGTCACATCCAATCTACCTTGTCTCTGGACGGATCATAACATTATCTTGTTCAATATACCTATTCCCAACCTTGGCTGTGCCTCTGCCCCCTACATTACCAAGGAACTCCTGCAACATAACTTCCACCTGTATTTTGCCTCTGCTGAACGAGCTCACCAACTTACATACTCCTATCAGTGACCCTGCCTCCTTGGCAGATACCTACAATCAATCCCCTACGTTGGCCATCAAAACGGTGGCCCCCATGACTCAACGCAAAGCTAAACCTATTGTACATCTCAATTCCTAGTTCAGCCCTGACCTCAAAGCACTCTGTGCGAACCCTCTTCACCTCCATAGCGAAGGCCTACAAACATGCAATACTTCTTGCAAAAAGTACCTTATTGCCAAAGCAAATTCTAGTTCTGGGAGCTCTTTGGTCAGAATATCCCATACCCCCTCCAACTAGCTGCATCAAAGACAGCACTTGGTGCACTAACATACGAAATGCCTTCTTAGACAAAATTACGGTTTTAGGTCAAAGGATCGACAACCAAAGGGTCGAATGGTCAAAGGATCGACACCAAAGGAACGAAAACCAAAGGATCGATTTTTTTTGTCCATTTTTTTTTGGGGGGGGGGTCCCCCCAACCCCTGTTTTTGTGGTAAAAACCACTTTTTTCACTAAACGAAAACCCCCAAAAAATATATAATTTTTTTTTTTTTAAATGTCTTTTTATTTTCAATTAACAACGTAAATACATACAACATACAAACATACGAACATTCAACTGGCATTTTGGCTTTTTCGGCGGATTCTGCCGTGGGGTCATCGTCTTAAAGTGTCCAACAGCTTATCTGCCCAGTCTGTGGCTGCTTCCGCTAGCTGCCTCCGTGTCCATACAACGGTGTCTATTCTTCCATTCCTTGTGTCTCCCTGTCCTGGGCGCTCTGGTATCCCCCAGCCTCCTCCGGGTCCTCCTCGTCGGTTTCCTCTTCTTCTCGTCCAAATAGATTCTGCACTAGGGAATTCCATGCCGCTATTTTCCCAGCCGTTTCCCCCTCCCCTCTTTGCACTGCTCTGATCCACACCGCAGTCTCCGCTAGTGTCCACTTTCGGAGGTCTGCCCACCATGCTTCTATGGTCGGGCCTCCTCTAGATTTCCAGGACATGGCTATCCTTCTTTTAGCTAGTATGCAAATCAGGTCTTTCATTTTTGCTAGGTGCACCCTGTCTCTGCCTCCTCGAGGGAAGAGGCCCAGTAGGTACCATTCGGGGTGCTCCATCTGTATCTGGAGGCCACTTTTCGCTATTTTGGTCCTGATGCCTTCCCAAAACGTCTGTATCACCGGGCATTCCCAAAACATGTGCACCATGTCTGCCTCCTCGGTCGAGCACCGTGGGCACCCGCTGGGGTCACCTCCGCGTATCACTTTCATCCTCTTAGGTGTGAGGTACGCCCTGTGTGTCACGTACAACTGGGCCTGTTTGAACCTTGCGTTCCTGGACACTGTTTTGGGGTATCTCAGCACCCTGTTCCATTCATGGTCGCTGAGCGGCCTTTGGAGTTCTTCTTCCCAACTTTGTTTTATGTGTAGTTTTTGGTCTGTGTGGGGTCTCAGCATCTGCTCGTATAGTCTGGAGGTCGTGTGTGTCCCCTCTGAAATGTCGTACCACATGTCTAATGCTCCTGCCGGTTCTTCTTGGTCTTCCTATTCTGGCCATCTATCCTTGATTCTGAGGATCAGTCTATTATACAGGATGAATTGGCCCTCATGTATTTCGTATTCTTCCCTCATCTCCTGGAAGTCTGCCCATCTCCCCTCTCTTCTCATGTCTCCGATTTGCGCTACCCCCTTGGCCTCCCATTGTGTTCGGAACGCTGCCAACAAGCTCATGTCTGTGCCCACCAGGCCCGCCAGGGGTATTTGCGCTGAGTAGGGGTCCTTCGTCCCTTGCAGCTTCCATGCTCTCCGCCACAATCTCACTGCGAGATTTAGCATGTACGGTAAAGTCCTGAGCAGGGGTTTGTCCAGCCACAGTATTTCCCTCAGGTAATGTGTTTTCAGTGCGGGCTGGAAGTTGGTTTTGTCCATTGTTTCATCCTCCCCTAACCATTTGACCACAAATTGTAACTGTCCAGCCAGATAATACTTTTCAAAGTCCGGCAAACGAATGCCTCCTCCCTCATAGTCTCTCTGTAGAGTACTCATTGCAACCCTGTTTCTCCCCCCTGCCCATAGGTAGTTTCTTGCTATTGTGTTTAGGTTCGTGAAGAATGTCCTGGGAATGTTATATGGGATGTTGGTGAAAAAGTGCAACAGGCGTGGGAGTACTACCATTTTCAGGAGGGCGGCCCTACCTATCATTCCAAGTGGGAGTATTCTCCAAAAGGCCATGCATTTTCGTGTTGTGTCCAGGGCTGCTTGCGTGTTGTGTCGGTGAGTGTCTGCAATGTCATGATGGACCTCTATCCCAAAACATTTGAAGGACTGTGGCGCCCATGTTAGGCCCACTTCTGGGAGTCCCTCCGGGGGGGCCCGTCTCAGATCTGCCAGGGGGAAGATCAGGGACTTCTCTTTATTTATTGCTATGCCTGAGAGTCTGGTGTATGCTCCTATTGCTTCCAAGAGGCAGGGCAGGCCAATGCGGGGGTTTTCTACAAACAATAACATGTCGTCCGCGTACAGCGAGACTTGATGGAGCACCCCGTCCACCTCAATCCCCGTGTCTCCATATTCTGCTCTAAGGAAGACCGCCAGTGGCTCCAGGGCCAGGATATATAACATTGGCGATAGTGGGCACCCTTGTTTCGTTCCTCTATAGATCCTCCATTCCTTTGAAATATATCTCCCTGTCTTAACCCTGGCTCTGGGCTCACTATACAGTAGTCTGATCCACCTGAGGAACCCTTCGCCAATGCCAAAGTGGGCGAGGACCCTCACCATCCACCCCCAATTCACCGAACCGAATGCTTTGACAGCATCAAAAGACACTATCGCACGTTGTCCCCGTCCCTGGTTCGTTCTATCTATCACGTGGTGTAGTCTACGGAGGTTCCATGATGTGTTCCGCCCAGGAACGTACCCTGTTTGATCAGGGTGTATCAATGTGGGGATCACCTGCTTCAGACGGTTGGCTAGAGCCGCCGTTAGTATCTTAACGTCCTGGTTTATAAGGGAAATTGGCCTGTATGCCGTGCACCTTGTGGGCAGCTTCCCTGGCTTAAGGATCGGGACGATGATTGTCTCCGACATACTAGCGGGTAATCGTGCACTTTCGTATGCATCTAGATATGTCTCCAGTAACCTTGGGGTGATAGTGTCTTTGAACTTTTTATAGAACTCTCCTGGGAGTCCGTCCGGGCCCGGGGACTTGCCTGTAGGAAGCTCTGCTATTATACCCGCTATCTCTTCCTCTGTGAGTGGGGCATCAAGCATTTGGGCCTGCTCTTCTGTTAACTTTGGCAACCTTATTTCTGCCAATGCATCGGTTATGTCCTCAGGGTCTACCTCCGGGTTGGTGGCATATAGTTCCTCGTAGAACTCCGCGAATAACTGATTGATGTGCACTTGGCCCCTCACCTCCTCCCCTGTCTCGTCTTCTATCACCGTTATGGGTTCCCTCTTATTTTCTTGCCTAGTGAGCCAGGCCAGGAGCCTACTGGGTTTGTCCCCTTCCGCATGTAACCTTTGTAAATACCTCCCATAATTCAACCGTCCCAGCTTCTCCCAGAGTCCTATGCACCCCATTCTCAGCTCCATCAGTTCCTCTGACTCCTCCCCCGCTGCCTGCGCCCTCAGTTCCTATATTTCTATCCGCTTTTCTAGGTCGTTGAGTTCTGCTATGGCCGCTCCCTTTAATCCGCCCATTTTACCGATCGCTGCCCCCCTTAATACCACCTTGAACGCATCCCAAAGCGTGGCATTACACTCCACACTCCCTGTGTTGTGTTCAAAGTAATCATCTATTGCCCCCTGTAGGTGTTCTTGGAATTCGCCCTCGTCCAGAGCTTCTGCCCGGAGTCGCCACGTAGGTATCGGGGCTCTCCCTTGTGTGTGTGCCCATGATGTCAGTATTGGAGCGTGGTCTGAGAGCGTTCGGGCTTTAATGCTAATACCTGTGAATTCGTGTAGTGATTCAGTGCCCGTGAGTATGTAATCTATCCGTGTAAATGTTCCGTGGGGTGCACTGTAGTGTGTGTACCCTCTCCTTGTCCCGTGTACCTGTCTCCAGACGTCCGCCAGCTTCAGGTGATCTAGTGCCCTCTGTAGTTCCTTGGCTGGTGGTGCTGGCCTCCTGAGCTTGTCATCCGATCGATCCAGGAGCGGGTTCAGGGCGCAGTTGAAATCCCCGGCCCAGATGAACATTGTGTCTCTGTACTGGGCTAATTTGGGTGTTAGTTTTCTGAGGTACTCTCTCGTGTCGTGATTTGGAGCATAAGTGTTCACTAGGCACACTTCCCTATTCTCCAACATGCCATGCACTATCACCGTTCTCCCTTCTTGGTCGATCTCCTTTTTAATGAGTTGGAATGGTACTCCCGGGGCGATCCAAATCATTGCCCCTCTTGCATAGTTGGAATATGTAGCACTAAACACCTGCCCTCCCCATTTTTTGTCGATCTTGGACTGCTTTTCTCTTGTCAGGTGCGTTTCTTGGAGCATTGCTATCTTGACCTTCATTTTATTCAGCCAGGCGTAAACTCGCAGCCACTTGACGTACGCGTTAAGGCCTCTCACGTTCCATGTCGCTATCGTTAGCTCATCCCGGCTCATGGGTGTTTGCAGTCCTGGCCTCGTCGTCCCATGGCCCTATTTGTTTGTCCATTTCCCTGCTTCCATGTTCACTGCTGTTGACCGGGGTCGCCCGCGTGGGGCTCAGTCTCTTCTCCTCTTGTAGGCCCCGTCTCCTGGGTCCCTGTTGTGGTTCGCTCCAGTCACGGTGTGCTGGCGTCTCCCCATCATAATCTTTAACCATTCCTTCAACGCCAATGCCTTCTTCCGATTCTTCCTGTCTATCGATAACCTGAACTGTAACTAAACAACAACAACAAACGCCCAGCCACCCTCCCCCTGCTCGGGCCTCGCCGCTTCTCCTGCCTTGCTCCTCTGGGTGAGGCCGGCTTGCTGCAGCGTGATGCCTTAAAACTGGCATCTGAACTCTCGGTCGCACTTCTTGGGGGTGCGTCGTACTAGGCTAGTGCGGTTTGTTAGGGTTGGTTGCTCCCTTCATATTTATCGTCCTGTTCCTAACTTATCGTCCGTTTGATACTCTGCACCCTTGATTCTAATTATCTGCGGATTTCACGGCCGGGTTGGGCTCTGCCTCTGTTAGCGTTTCGCTGCTCCAGTTGGGGGATTCCTTGGGTATCCATCCACGCATTTGCCTCTTCCGTGGACTCGAAGAAGTGTGTCTTCCCCTTGTGTATCGCCTTCAATTTGGCCGGAAACAGGAGCATGTATCGTATCTATGCTTTTCTGAGGCGTTCCTTTGTGGGGCCGAACTGTGCCCTTTGTTTTTGGACTGTCATTGTGTAGTCCGGATATATGGCAATCTTGGATGAATTTCTGATAATCTCTCCTCCCCCCCTCGAGAACTCCAGTATCTTTTCTCTATCCTTAAAGTTCATGATTTTAGCGATCATGGCTCTGGGAGGGGCCCCCGGATGGGGTCTTCGCATCAGTGCTCTGTGTGCCCGTTCCACCACAAAGCCTTGGGACAGGGTTCCAGCTCCGACCTCCTGTAGGAGCATATTTTCGATATATTCCGTGGGGTCGTTCCCTTCCTCCCCTTCCGGAACCCCGATTATGCGGATATTATTTCTCCTTGCCCTCCCTTCTGCGTCTTCTGCTCTCCTTTCCAAGATCTTGACTCTCTGGAGCACCTCCGTCAACTGGGTCCTCGTGGTGGCGGAGTCCGCTGTGTTCTGCTGTACCTGCTGCTCCGCTGTTGTCACTCTGTCCGCCAGGTTTCTCGCGTCCTGGCGAAGGAGGCCTACGTCCACCATGACTGTGTCCAATTTTTGTTCCAGAGATGCCTTCAGGGCCCCTATGGCCGTGTCCATTTTCTTCTCGAGCGTCGCCTGTAGGGTGGCGATCGCCTCTAGGATTTGCCCCTCTTTACCTGGTGGGTGTGGGGTGTTGGCCTCCGCCAATGCTGTCTCCGATGAATTTGGCTGCCTATTGTCTGGTGCTTTGGCAAAGTGATCCATGCTAACTTGTTTCGTTTTCCCCTCCACCTTCTTGTTGGGCATACTCGCCGTGCGGGCCTCGGGTACTGCACTGCACTGCTTCTTGTCCGCTATCTGTGGCTTGTACACCGAGTCCGTGTGGGGTCCGGTTCTAGTTGGATGGGGACTGCCAGTTGTGCTATTCTCCTCCCGCCAGGGGTTCCCTGTGTCGTCGGGTGTTTCCACACGCCTCCCCGGGTGCCGTGCGGGCCTGCAGGCGCTCTCCTCACCTGCTAGCCGTTGGATCTCTCCGGTGCCCTGAGTTGGTCCGGCGGAGAGCCGTCTCGCCCCGCTGCTCTCCCTCGGGTCCCCTGTTCTCGTGCTAGCGAGGCCGGCAGGGGCTGGAGGTGACGCTGTCCTCGGCACGGATCTCCCTCGGCTTGCGGAGCTTGCTGCGTTCCCTCGGCGCCGCCTTCTCGCGGCCGCGACCGCGCCCTGTCGCCGCTGTTCTCCTCTCGCCAGGCGCTCGCTATTGTCGTTCCGCTGCCTGGGGAGCGTATCCTGCTCCGCCGTGGCCTCTCTTCCTTCCTTCCCGGGTTCGCAGCGCCGAACTACAGCCTTTCGTAGCCTCCCGCTCTGGGTCTCTGGGCCGTTGGCCGTGTGTTAGGGGGCCGCCATCTTGCTTTCGATGCTCCGCGTGTTTGCTGCCGTTTTTCGCCTCGTTCCCCAGTCCGGTTCTCCTCAGGGCTTGGATCGGGTGGTCGGTGGGTCTTCCTACACCCGTCGGTAAACTTTCCAGCCGAGTAAGTTAGTTTTAAAAGCGGATTAAATCAGGATCGTACGGGAGCTTCCCTTTGGTGCTCCTCACCGCATGGCCGCCTAGCCACGCCCAACCCCCAAAAAATATATAATTAAAAAAAAAAATGTGATCCTTTGGTTTTCGATCCTTTGGTGTCGATCCTTTGACCATCCAACCCTTTGGATTCGATCCTTTGACCAGACAACCAAAATTACCTCACTTCAGAAGAAGATTCTGTTGAAGAAAAACACACTGACAACCTCCTTAGATTACTCCAGCCCTTCTGCAAAATGTTTCACTTTTCAGTTTTAAAGCAGTCTCTTAAACTGAGGTCATCAAGATCATCAAAGGACTAAAACCTTCCCGATGCCAAGGGGATGTTTGGCCCGCCACAGTTGTTAAGGACTGTGCTGAAGCACTTGCATTCTTCATCTCCACACTTATCAATGCCTCATTCGCCTCTGGCCAGTGCCAACCAACCTCAAGGACGCATGGGTCCTAGCATTGCTAAAAAAAACTACTCAAGACCCGGCCATCCCCACGAACTACCACCCTATCACCACCATCCCATTCCCCCTCAAAATGTTGGATTGCGCTGCATACCTTCATATTCAGTTGCACCTAGAATTCAACAACCTCCTTGGTCAGCGCCAATCCGGGTTTCAATCCGGCCATGGCACTGAAACGGCTTTACACGACTTAAAATATCAATTGAAAGAATACAAAGATACTGGCAAGAGAGCCCCCCTCCTTTTGCTTGATTTATCGTCTGCCTTTGATCTCATGGACCACAATTCTGTGTCAACACCTTTATTCTGCAGCTCATTTCTCCACCGAAGTTATCGCCGGGATCTCTTCTTTTCGGACCAACAGATCCATGAGAGTTTCCTCACCTGCCGCTTCAGCCCCTGCAGCCCCTGACACCTTTGGTGTCCCCCAAGGCTCATGTGTGTCACCTCCCTTGTACAATATACTTACCAAACCCCTTTTGGACCTCTTAGATGACATGGGCATATCATTCACAAACTATGCAGCTACTCCAGCCCATCTCAGGTAATTACGCCACTGCAATCAATTTACCAAACCATCGAGGCCTGGATGGCCTCCCACATGCTATGCCTCATTGATGACAAGACTGAAACACTCTTGGTTGGCTCACAAACCCTACTAAGTAAACTTGACAGAGCCTACAAATCCTTTGTCATTGATGGCATCACCATCCCAGTCTCGGGGGTTGTCAAGACCTTAGGTGTCTACCTAGATTCTACTCTGTCTTTAACCAGGCAGATCAATGCCATCGCATCTTCTGCGGCTTACACCACCAAGTTAATTAATGCTTGCAGACCCTTTCTTTCTACTGACAGCCGCCTCATCATTGCTTGTGAGCTTATTGGCTCCAGACTGGATTACTGTAATGCCCTACTTGCAGATACTTCAGCTCAAAACATTAATATGTTGCAGGTCATACAGATCAATACGATTAGGGCTGCTTTGAACATCCCGAGACGAGAGCATAGCTCAACCGCCAGAAGAAGTGCCACTGGCTTCTGATTTGTGAGCGCATTCTCTTCAAAACTCTTGCCATTACACACAAATGCCTCTCGAACACTGCCCCAAGATACCTCTCACAAAAGTTCATAAAAGCGCATTCAGCGAGACCCACCTGGACCTCAAACAATCACTGCCTCATCACCCCAACATTTAGACTACAGAGATCGGGGGATTGAGCTTCCCGGTCATTGCCACTAAGAATTGGAACGCTCTACCATTGGCTCTAAGATCGGAACAATCTTACTGGGCTTTCCGTAAGCATCTGAAGACTCTGTTATTCGCCCATGATGCATCCTTGGGGACTAATTTCCTAAGAACGTGTCACTGTGACACTCATATCCCTAAGACATTGGGCCTCATTATAAGTTTGCCGGTTCGGTAGTAACAGCGCCAGTAAGCTACCGGTGCCATTACTACTGTACCAGCAAACTACGAGTTGTGCTCGCGGGTGCCTTTCTGCCCGCCAGGTCTGACCTGGCAGGCAGAGCGCCACCCGCAAGCACAACTCGTCCGATGCACCGGCACCATTCATGAATGGTGCCATTGCATCCGGCCTCCCCATTCCCATTGAGCCCTATGGGGCTCAAATGGGAATAGGGAGTAATGCATTCCGGCACCCGGCAATGGGGATGGACCGGGTCCACCGGGTCGGAATGCCTCCGTACGTCCCCATTGCCAGGTGCCGGTAATTTCACGAATTTGGTGGCAGCAGTGCCGGTTTTAACGGCACAGCTACCACCAAACGCGTAATGAGGCCCATTGCCTTAACTGTTTCCTTGGCTGTTGTGTAATTCTTGTAACCAGTGCATTGATGCCTCTGGGTTTAGTGCGCTTTACAAATGACAAAATATAGAAATAAATCAATTAATACATAAACAAATTGTACTGGTATCTGGAGTACTTCTGCTCATCATCTTTGCATCACATTTTCTATTTGGAGGCATATGCAACCACATTGCCATCTATGCACAGCTGGTCTATGATTCCTGTATCCATGAATGCCAGAATTTCCTTCCTCAAAATGGTTGCTCTACCCCCCTTGTTGGATCACTTTCAGAACATCCCAATCTGGTCTGGAAGATCGGTTTTACAAAGAGCGGTTGTAGAATTAATTTGGGTTTCTAAGCAGGTAAGAAGAAAATGGAGAGCGATCGGGTAAGAAGGAAATGGGGAGTGATCATTAGGCCTTTTGCAAAGGGGGGTATGGCGTGCCTAATATCGAGCTGTATTATTTGCTGGCCGAGGCACAGTTTGCGTCTCATTGGTATGTGTCTAACTCCTCCTTGTAATTGTTAGGGAATATGATGCTTAGGGAACTGTGAAATCGCCCTGCTGACCTCTGCTCGACAGTGCTACTAAATAGGATGCAAAGTCTGTTTGATCCATTGCAGACCATGATAAATGTATGAACTACCATTTTTTTGCAGGCTAGAAATAGAAGTCATCTATGTCCATGGTTTTGTGTTATGGGACCTCCCAGACATTGCTACTACACTTAGCAACATCATTGCATCCCATGATAAACAAGCTGGCATCAAAACCTAGGGAGACCTCTTTTCTAATATAAGTGTGTCCTTATCTGAATTTCAACACAAGATGGGTCGTGACCCCATCCATGGCCTCCAATACTACCAAATGTGGGAAGCTTTTAAAACCAAATGTCCATCGTATCCATCTACCCTGCTACTCTGTCATGTTTTCAGTATGTAACTCACTCAGAGGGCGGTAATTGGTTGTAGAAAAGTGGAGCAGGGATCTCAGACGAATGCTCACAGTTGAGCAATCGAGGTGCGTCTCCATGCTAACAAAGGAGGTGCCTCTTAAATCTAGATTTAAATTCAAGATCATTAATAGATTCTGTTTTACTCCTGATAAGATCAAAATCCCGAACTCAGATTGTGATGGCTGCTGTCCTACATCTTGTGCACTGTGAAACTGCCTTTCTACATATGATATCGATTTGCCCGAAACAATATTCTTTTGGGGAGGACTTAACTGATATGATGCCAATATTACAATTTCTGGTGATCCTTCAAGATGCCAGTTTGGTGACGTAGCTAAGATCCCTCATTTGAAACACATTTGTTTGGTCTTTGTAGCAGCAACATGTTGCATACTGAAATCATAGTCCTGCACGCCTTGGAGCGTACTAACGCCAGACATTCGTTACTTTTCAGGGCCCACCTAGGAGCCCAACTGTCAACAGACAAGAATGACCACGTCTACCATTCCTGGACCCCATAGGTGGCACTTTTTCATACTCAATCAGCCTTGAAAAAGACCCACGGGTCGGCTGGCCTTAACTAGGACCATGAGCCCATGTACAAACAGTTAATGAATAAAGAACAAGAATTCTACTTGCACTTTTCACCAAATAAACGGTGTGGCAAATCCAATTATTGTCAAAACAAACAAAACCGCGAGGTATCCAGGATATTCCTTGATCAGAATTCCTACTGGTCCTCCCGTGGAGATCAAATGGATTCCTCTGTAGGATGGTGTGAAGGAATCCTGCTAATTTAAAATGTGTTGGGGTATTAGTATGAGACAAGGGACCGTTCCGGGAAAATTGCTGGGAAAATGGGTGGTAATTCCAGCACCAGCAATTTTCCTGGACCGGCAAAACACAAGCCTGCCAGTGGTGGCACTTATTTACCTCCAGCCAATAGTTGGAGGTAAATCAGGTCCCTCACGGCAAATAAATGTCAGTATTACCGGCACAAGTATTACTGGTGCTGGTAATTCCAGCAATCCTCTATGGGACTCCATAGAATGGGGATTTACTGCCATTGCTGGCAACTGTAATTTTCCGAAAATTCCGGGATATCGGGTGCCAGTAACGGTAGGATCAGTTTGCTGGTATCTAGCCAGAATTACCAGCGGCATACCAGCAAACTCGTAATGACCACTGTTAAATGACATCCGACTTTATCTCATTACGGGTCCGGTGGTACCTCTGCGGTGCGACTGGCGGGTTGCCGCCAGACCCGTAATAATTTACCGGCACCTGAATTCCCGGTGCCACTGGGCTATTCCAAGTCCGGTGGCCGGGAAGTCAAGCGCCGGTACATTTGTAAATCCCATGGGAGTGGGGACACGGGAGCACCGACACCGTTAGGAATGGTGTTGGTGCTCCAGTGACAAGTCTGCCTACCGTGGCCCCTGCACCGAGTAGGGTCAGACCTGTTGGCACAGCGGCTCCGGCAGGCAGACTTGTACTTTGCCGGTCTGGAAACAAGGGTGCTGGTGAGCTTAGCGGCACCTTGTTTTCCAGACTGGCAAACATGTAATGCGGCCCATAGATATATAGGTATAACATTTATTATCACCCCTACCCAATTTAACTGAATAGAGACGTAATTACTTTGTTTGAGTAACCTAGATTCTCACCTGCTTCACTGGGTGAACTGGAAGTTAAATTGGCAGGTGTTTGTTACATGGGGAATATGGGTGATTGCTGTCTTTGTTGTGTAGGCTATTTGGCTATCGCAAGCACACTTGATGTGCACAGACCTGACTGTCTGGCAGCGTATGCATGACATGTAATGCTGCATTCTATGTTCATGTCTGTTACTGCGATCGAGGGACGGTAATCGAGTTGCTTAATGAACTAACTGCAAGCAAGATGTCAGTAAGCCAATTATGTTCTCGTACTGACTGACAAGGAGCAGAGAAAGGATTGCACCTGCAGGCGGGTTAGGCTGTAGTGCATTCTACTTTCATTACTCTTAACATGCATCCTTAAACCTTTTAAATTGAAACGTGTGATGAAGGACCACAAGTAGACCTAGCAAATGAGTACAAGGCATCGAATTGCCTAGTTATTTATAAAGCGCGCAATACCAGCTTAAGCGCTCGCAATGTAGACAGGTAAGGTAACCGAGGCACTGGAGATGGAGTCATTGGCGGGATTAGAACTCCGGTCTGTGTTCAGTGGTGAGCAAAAGGCCACTTATACCACATGCTGGCTGTACAATTAAATGGCCATAACCGCGTGGTGGAGTTCCAGCAATGTGTGCTAACAGGGGGTGAAGCGGACAAACCCTCACCTGTAAATCCATTGTTTGAGGCTTCACCCATACCAAGAAATGGAGGCGTGGGGACAGTGTGCTGTAAAGAGAGCTTGCAGACAGCTCTAATCAAAGCAATGCGCAACAATGGGACTCGAATGATTCAGTAAAGAAGTCATGGAAGGCATGTTGCCTTTGGGAACAATCAGGGTAGATGGCCAGACTTCCCAATTTGCCCTGACACATGACACAGAAGAACACCACTTTCCTCTCTGGGCCCGTGGTCCCTGTGCTTTCCTATGTACCAAGCATGTTTTAAAATAGATCAGGAGTTTGTAATTTGTCATTTGGCAACTCAGTGGCCCTCTTGTTCCCCTGTTGGCACGTTAGAGTGAAGGGTTGGGTCTGTTGTCCAGCCTTTGTTGCCTAAACGGTCAGTCAGAGGAGCCACTAGGAGTGACCCACTGATTTCTGATTGGTTGTGGCAATCGCTGGAATTGTATAAACATGGCGGCAGGAAATACAGACCTCGCCGAGGGCTCTGAATGGCAGGAGCTGGGCGACCCTCAAGGAACGCTGCTGATTGGAAGAGATTCCTCCTTGGCATCAGTGCTTGGCACCCGCAGAAGAGTCAGCAGTGCCAGTTTCTGCACTGGAATGTTTTCCTTGCAGGCCTAAGCAGGTGCAGGGACCACAGACAGCATGACAGTGTTCAGCAAATCAAGCCTGAGCATCTCCCTAATCAAAAATCCTCTGTTTAAGAAGGATGCCAGTTTTGGGTTGAGAGATGAAGTCCCCTGCTTGATCACGTTGGTGGATGGTGGGATGTTACGTTTAGAAAACTGGTAAATAAATGATATGATATGATAAGTTATTTATAACGCGCTTAATACCCAGAGGTTTCTAAGCACGGACCTGGGGATCGAACCTGTGTTGCTCCATGCCGGGTTGCTTCCAAGGTGAGCACGTTGCCCCTGAGCTATCCTCCCGAGACATGGCTCTTGCATACACTAGGATAGAGAACTACTCACAACCCAACAACAAAACAGACAACAGGCCACCTTAACGCTGCCACCATTACACAATCTACTATCCTTTCAACAAAGGACACATCACAATGAACAAAATGACCAAATTTTCATAAAGGAAACACACATCTCCACATCACACCAATCCTACCAAATATGGCTAGCATGCCAAACTAACTCAGCCCCTCCAGAGCTGCCACAAGAGAATCCGGGAATCATACATGGAAAGGGAATCTGACAAGACACAAATCTCCAAAAAAAACATGAAACACAGCTGGCATAAAAACTTAGTTTATCAGGTCTGCACAAGGAACCTAACGAACAACCTCACTTTTCACCCACCTCATGCAACACATGCTCGCTGACACAAAACCCTCAGCCCACTCCAATATAGATCGAAACTCTTCACCTCCCCAATCAACCGCTAAAACTATCACTGGATAAAACACACAGCTCCTCCCCAGATCCCCCATGTTTACCATCTGGAAACCAAACACCTGTGGGGTGAATATCACAATCCACCTAGGGAACACACCCACCCAGAAGTTAATAGCTTCTGGTTATACACACACCAACAGCTAAGCACACTGCCTTGTCTTTTCCTGCTACTTCCTAACCACCCCCACTACCCTGCTTTTCCATTTCAGAGCGCCTGAAGACCATAAACATGGCAGCAGTGCACAGTACAAATTCCACTAACATAACAAAACATCTGCATAGGCGCCAGGTGCCACCACAAGTGATGTGATGCTGAGCCTGGAGACACTGTGTAGAGGAGCCTAGGGCTATCCACATCATGCATCCCGTGGAAGCCGGGGGCTCGTCACAGTGTAACCGTAGCTACTCTAGCCCCTTTAAAAGTATCGAGGGCTATCATTTCTGTGACGTGTGTACGCTCCGATCCCCTCACCAGTGTATAGAAACCGTTTGTAAATGTATCCAAAGAAAGAGGGGTAGCTGAGCTAAGCCACAGAATCCCAAAGGCAGTTGGACAATGTCTGTCAGAGACAAAAAGAGAAGGAGGGAGTTGGGAACTCCAAGATGGAAGATGCGGTTCTCGAAGTTGTGGCACAGCAGACATTAGAGACCCATGCAGGCCGAGAGAGCTACAACTTACACATCCCCTATACCAAACTAGCACACCTCAGTTCCCTTAACCAATTGAAAAGCTAGCAGGCAGTGCTTGGTTTGGTCAGGCCATAGGAGGACCACCCAAGGGGTGGGATAAGTCATTCCCAAGTTCAACACCAGGGCTGGCAGCCATGCCTAGAGGTGGTGCATAGCTTCCAATTCCCATCCCATTCATTACATCTGATTCCCATCACACCAGAGGGCAGATGGAAGGAGGGGCCCGTAGCCCTATACAAACCCAAGGGCTCCGTCAGTAATTGTTGGAGCTAAAAGAAGAACTCATTTGATGCTGGCTGGTGAGGTGAAGAGAAGAAGATGGTGAAGGAGCTAGAGGCAGGGGACTGGACCTGTGCAGAGCAGGAGGAGAGCCCTAGAAGGCTGGAATAAGGAGGAGACAGCAGGCAGGGAAGGTCCAAGAGCATGGGAAACGACAGAGCCCGAATGTGGGGATTTAAGGGACCCAGTGTGCTGGGAGAAGGAGGACCTAGGAGTTTGGGGAAAGGAAGGATCTGAAGTTGGCAGAGAGAGTGAAGAACCTTCATGGTTATAAAAGAAGTGCCCAAAGTGGCGAAGAAGGGGCACACAAGAGTGGAGAAGGTGAGAAGAAAAGGCAGCGGGCTCAGAAAATAGTGATGAGAGATAGCTAAAAAAGAAGAGGAGATAGAGGAAAGGGAAGCAGAGTGGGTGGAGGAAGTGTTGAAAGAATTGGGAGGTGTGGTGAAACATTGGAAAGTTGTAAGGAGGTAACAGAAAGAAGTGAATTAGAAACTTTAGGTAACCCCAAGAAGGAGGGGGGTAGTAAGTAGAAGGAACCGAAACAGTGAAGTGGTGGACCATTCAGGGACTAGCTAAGGAGGAAGTAGAATAAACTGAGGAGCTGAAGGTGTGGACCAGTAAAGGACTAGGGACCCGTAAAAGACAAGGGGAGGATGTGTTAGAAAGTGTTTTGGATAAAAATTGTGTTAAAGAGGAAGTAGCAGACCGTTAGAGTACACCCAACTAGAAAGGCAGACAACCTAGTGCTAACTTGGAGAATGACTCCGTTCTCCTTAGGATACTTCTGGTATCAGTCTATGAATCAACACAGGATCCTTAAATATCCTATTCTTACTTCTTTGATTAGTCTCTGTAATTCTTCAACGGAGCTTGAGGATATCCTTCTTTCTTTAAAACGTTCTGTCTTACACCATTTAGTCTCTTGTTTGGGTTTCTCAGTGCATTCTAGGATTCTCTTGTGGTCTCTGCTTTCGACCCCTCTTGGAGTATTATTGTTCAACTCCATTAGGTCTATCGGACCTTGTATCTCTTGTACTGTTCATGCCCCGTTACAGGGTGTTATTATTACTGGCTTCCCAGTAATATTGTTTAGCTTTTCAATAGTTTGCTTGCTCCTGTTAGCTGACTTTATGTTTCATTTAAACTCTTTTTCCTTCTCCCAGGGAATTATGATCACTGGGCTTTCTTTTCCTTTGTTCAGGTTCCCAATAGCTTGTTCATTCGTGTTATCAGACTTCATCTCACTTTGTTTTATGTTTAACTTCCTTTCAAGATTAGTACTGAGATGAGTTGGCTGTATGATATACTGATTTCCCTCTCAAGGCCACCTGCAACTCCTGTACTTCCCGTTACCTTCTTCTCTGGCGGGGTACGTCTTCTGGAGTCGAGTTCCTCGGAATCCTTCTTGTTTAGCTTCTGTTGCTGGTGCCCTTGCCTCTCCGCCTGGTTTCTTGTCTCTCCTCTGCTTCCCGGTACTCGGTTATGAGAACGGGTCTCCTGGGGCTTCACATACGCAATGGTATCGGTGAACTTTGTTGGACCAGCGGTCCACCACAGGCCTTCAACCGTCTTGCCCGTCCTTGCCCATCTTGTTTCTCAGGCTGCAGCTTTGCTGTCGCTCTGGCATTCTGTTCAATGCACTTAAGCGAGTTCGAAAAACATGCAGGCTCTCTGATCCCTGCTGCCTGCAGGTGTTGTGTGGCTCAGTAGATCCCCGGGCCCAAGTCTCTGTTCCTCCCTCTCTACTCTCTCACTGTGGGTTTTTGCAGCTACGTTAAACAATGTGCTTGTCTCCATAGATTGGTTAACCTTATTTAAAGGGACATATTCCTTTTCAATAGCATGATGGCATCTCTGTAGAATTTCTTCATCCCAGTTTTGCTGTAACACGGTTTGAGATATTTGAGAGCATCACATGTAAGCAATCATGTGTACAGGGTTAGGGAGTTCCTCACCGGAACAGGAGTCCTTGTCCCGTAAAGGGGAATCTCTCCCAGTGAAGTCCCACTTGCCTCGACCTCTACGGAGTGTATTATGGAGCGGGCTCAACTCCCTAGCCTCACAGGTGGGGCTCCCTTTTTGATTCGTCACAGTCTCTAGCGGCCCGTCACGCTCTTGAGCTGAATGCTAGAACTCTTTTCTACTTCTTTTTTACCCACAGAAAGAGAAGGTCCTTTCCCAGCACCTTCCTGTTTTCTCTAGCTTGCCTAGCAAGACAGCCCATTAATGATTAAAAAGAGGGCCTTAATTTGTATTTTACAGTAAGAATAAATGATGTCAAACTTTTTTCTGCTTGTGTGCGGCAGCACAAATGCCTCATGTTTATAATGAATGAAAACACGTACCCTTTGCAGAGCCTCACTTTCCAGAGTCTTTTCAGGGGTTCCAAGGTATTCACCCCTTCTGCAGTCTCATTACCCGAGGCCCTCTTAGAGGATGCTATGGTAATTGTTCTCTCTTTCTCAGGGATACCCAGGAAATTACCCTCAGTGAGCAACTTTATTCTGGAAAATCTCTGAGATCTAATGGCAACTGATTCCTCCTGGAGTTTCTTTTCTCTGAGTACTCTAAGAAATTCCTGGGTAAATCACCCTCTCCCAGGTGCATTTAGCAGTCTTCATGTAATCAACCCTCCCCCAATCCCTCTTCCCGGAATGTCTCTACTCAGAGTCCTCCTATAAGATCCGCCGTAGCCTGTCGTGCAAAACAACTGGCGTAGCTCCTTCCGTTAAGAATCTTACAATAGCAAAGGAATATTAGGGTCGGTTTTTTTTAAAAACCCAGCTGGACTCCGAGACTGGGAAAGAGGTGCGTGCCCTCTGTCTGGACTTGGCGACTTTTGAAAGTTTCCTGTCTCCTTGCTGGTCCAAGAGCCAGGTAGGAGCAGCCCTCCTGCTTCTCGTACTTCCCGCCCATAGAGGGTTTTCAGATTGAGTCTTCAGGTGCTCATGCCCCTTTCGGAGGTGTGACTGCTTTTATGATTAGATCCCAGCACTCTGTCCATGCAGGAAGGCAAACCCAGTTACTCTAATACCCTGCCTCCTCTGTTAGTCTCTCGCATACACACAGAGCGAGGCAGTGTACTCCTCCATCTGATGTACTATTTCTCCTTTCTCTTCATTCTCTTCTCCTTCCATCCTTCCTCCCACTCTCCCTTGTCTTTCCCTCTATATTGCTCAACCCCTCTCTACCTCCAATGTTCTCTCTCTACTCCCCACCTCTTCCTACCACTACGTTCCCCTCTCAACACCACTGCTACTCTCCGCTCTCCACACCAATACTACTCTCCCCTCTTCACATCACCACTACTCTTCCTCTCCAGTCCTTTACTACTGTCTCTTCTCCTCACTTCTACTACACTTACGTCTCCACATGTCTACTCTACACTCCACCCACAGCGTCTCCTTCCTCACTCCCAGTCACCTTCTCATTCCCTTCCTACTCTCCCTGTCAGCTCCACTCAAACATTTTGCATGCACACTCAAACCCAAGTACCACTTTCTCCCACCAACCAGTAACTCACCTTGCATACTCATTCAGCAATCCTCCTCCAAGTTGCTCTCCCGTGTCCTTCCTCCACTTCTCCCTTGACCTGACCCGAAAAACCTACACCTTCTTGTTTCGTGGGCCCCTTTTTTTTTATCTTCCCCCTTCTCTCTGCTTTGGCTCTCTCCCTCAACTGGTTCCCCGGGCCAACCGCTGACTTTCCTTTCCCCAGGGGAGCAAACACATAAAGGGGGTTTATTGTCAAGAATCTTACAATAACAAAGGAATATTGGTGTAGGTATTTGAAAAAACACAGCTGGACCCTGACAGCGGGAAAGGGGCGTTAGCCCTCTGTCTGGACTTGCCGACTTTTGAAGGTTTCCTCTCTCCTTGCTGGTGTAAGAGCCAAGTAGGAGCAGCCCTGCTGCTTCTCGCCTCTAGAATGTTTTCAGATTGAGGTTTCAGGTGCCCATGCCCTGCTTTTATGATTAGCGCTCAGCACTCTGTCCATGGGAGTCAAAGGGAGCCTCTGAAAACTATCTTCCCATGCTGCATTCAAGGGAATGTCACTAAAGTACTTCAAGTTCGTTTTCTATCTCCTCGTTCTTTCCTTATAAAACGGGATTTAAAGATATGCTTCTTTTCTGCAGGAAGGCAAACCCAGTTACTCTAATACCCTGCCTCCTCTGTTATTATCTCACATGCACACACAGCGAGGCAGTGTATTCCTCAACCTGATGTTCTATTTCTCCTTTCGCTTCATTCTCCTCTCCTTCCCTCGTTCCTCCCACTCTCCTTTGTCTTTCCCTCTCTACTGTTTATCCCCTCTCTCCCTCCAATGTTCTCTCTCTACGCCCCACCTCTTCCTACCACTACTTTCCCCTCTCGACACCACTGCTACTCGCCACTCTCCACACCATTAACACTCTCCCCTCTTCACTTCATCACTACTCTTCCTCTCCAGGCCTCTACTACTCTCTCCTATCCACACTTCTACTACTCTTCCATCTCCACATGCCTACTCTACACTCCACCCACAGTGTGTCCCCACCTCTCTCCTCTCTCCCATTCACCTTCTCATTCACTTCCTACTCTCCCTGTCAGCTCCACTCAAACATTTTGCATGCACACTCAAACCCAAGTACCACTTTCTCTGACCAACTAGTAACTCACCTTGCATACTCATTCAACAATCGTCCTGCATGCTTCTCTGCACCGTTCTTCCACCACTTCTCTGTTGACCTGACTCACAAAACGCACAACTTCCTGTTTCCTGGGCCTCTTTTTATCCTCCCCATTCTCTCTGATTTGGTTCTTTCCCTCACCTGGTTCCCCAGACCGACCACATACTTTCCTTTACCCAGGGTAGGTGTTACAGGTGAGCAAAAACATAAAGTGGGGGTTATAAGCCACACCCCTTTCCACTTGCCTTTGGTAATGGTGGCTCAGTATTATCACAATGTCACAGTTCAGTTGAGGGCTTGCCGGAGTGTTTAGAATGCTGGTTCAGCAGGGGGACAGCTCCCCTGCCATATCAAAGGTAAGGTATTGTATTTGTGGGTCAAACTTAGAGCACTGAGATTGATGGAAGGCTAAGTGGACCGCTCCACATCCCACACCACGCCACGAGGCAGGACTGGCTGTGGTGAAAACAGAATCCCGGGACAGAATCCCGTGATTCATCACAGAGAGTGCACAGTTCAGACTTGAGACTGCCGACATATATAAGGGAATCTCACTGGCTCTAACATATATCCACCCTCCTAGCCCATGGGAAAGGGGCACTAAGAGTGGCTTCTATGTCTGGACCATAGGGCACAAACAAGGAGTGTACTGACCGGCGACATGCCTATGTCGGTCCAGCTGGAACATACAGTGGAAGCCTTCTGTGGGAACAGCAATCACCCAATGCTACATGAAATGCACTATAGAATACAGCTAAAACAAGCCAAAGGATGGGGCAGAGATTGCCTCCTAGGCATAGGAAAACATCTATGTACAAAGGAATATGCAGAGGCACATGTGTGGACACTATAGAACACTTATCAGATACTAACGGCCTCATTGTGAGTTGGGTGGTAATATGGCGGTAATTCAGCTAAGGTAGAATTACCATTACCACTGTGGTGTTGGTAGAATTACCAGAGTATTACAACTTGGTGGGAGCAGTAATTCCGTCTGGTAGAGTTACTGCCAAAAATGAGTACCCAGTGGTATATCTGCCTGGAATTGACAGAATTACTGTTACTGCAGAATATTCAGCATTAATTCCACCAGCGGAATTACCGCCAGGGGCAATAGCATCATCGCTGACACAGGAAGCACAGGGGTGGCCCTCTTGAAAAGTAACAATCCACTCTGAATCTCCCATTTCTTGTTACCATCCGGACACCATACTTGCCACAATCATGTCACAGAAGAAGGGAAAGCCTAAGGTGCCTGAGATGAGTCTGCGAAAGCAGAACTTCACAGAGGCAGAATTCCAGGGGCTGGCAGACAAGGTCGTCCACCACTCTGACTAACTTTAATGGAGCAGGCAGCGCAGGACCTCTGGCCAGAGGAAGGCTGCCATCTGAGCCACCATCAGGGACAAGTGGTGGCAGTGGGCATTTTCCCACAGGACAGTGAGGACTGTCCTACGCGATGGCATGATCTCAAGGCCAGGGTCTGCATCCTCATTTCCACGCACAGGAGAGAGACCTCAGCCACAGAAGGTGGCACTGCGGAACCCCTCACCCTGACTCCATGGGATGAGAAGGCCAGCTTCATACTCCACATGTAAGCACTAGAGGGAATCAGAAGCACGGACGTTGGAGCACAAAGCCAAGAGGATGGCTGTGAGTCCATCACTCCCCACTCCCATGTAAATGCAGTGGCCAAAAACATGTTTCCCCTAGCACAGTGGGCAGGGGAAAGGACCACCACATGGCATTCGGTACAGAGGCACAGTGACAACATGCATGTGGCTGGGAAGGTGGGATAGTGTAGTAATGCACATGCACTGAAGGAGAAATGTGCATGTAAAGACATGGAACCATGAGAAGCACCCATGTGTGATGTGACAGTCCAATGTCGCCAATTGAAGCCCCTGCGCCGCCACAACAACAAGCAAAATCTGCAGGCAAACAGGTAACATGCAAATGCATGCGCCGTGTATACTGTCAACAGGCACTTCTCCCACCTAGCAGTAGCTGTATTCATTGGCCTGAAACAAACCATGCCCATGATACACAATGTGTGTAGGAAGAACAAACCTAATGTTGCATGTGTGTCTTGCTAGCACACTTATTTGTATGCATGATGACTGACAGCACGCCAGTATCCATCAAACAGTTACACAGTCGTCTGAGGCTGAAGAGGCCAGGCCGTCCACTACCCAGGGTACCTCCACTGCTGACAGTGCATCCACATCCACCCCTGCACAGGCCGGACATGGGAGCAGCGGGAGGAAGAGCCGGAGGGGGCAGCAAGGCCACAGGAGACCAGTACAGTGACCTCTCCACCAGCCATGCCGATAGCAAAGGAGGCACAGCAAATGCTGATGCAGGTGCTGCGTCAGCCACACCACAACCAGTCACTGTGGAGATTCCCACGGGTTAACATGGTGCCGTCCACATAGGTGGACCCACTCATCTGCCCACAATATTCCTCATCAGCTGTGTTGGACAGGCATCGCCAGCACCAGACACAGGTCACCCAACTTCAGCCTTGTCGAGAGCCCACAGCCAGTACCACAGCACATACTGGCTGTGAGATGGGCAAGGCTGGATGCCATGGAGCAGCGCCAGGTGTCCATCGAACACCTGGCAGGGCAGCAGGTGCAGAATCTGCAGGTAATCAGGGGCAATGTCCATGGATCATCCAGGTGGATTTCCGGGACCCTAGATTGCAAGTGCAGGCAACTCTTGTAGTTCACCGCTGCCATCACCTCTGCTGGGCAGAGGATGAGGGAGCACACTCAGGGCATGTCGGCCTTTGCTGAGACCCTTAATTCCTGTATGCTATTGACAATACAGCACATTCGAGGCCAGGAGTCAGAGCCCTCCATCTTTGTCACCCCCACGAGGGATCTTTGCCCAGCACCCCAAGGTGCTGCTTCTTGGGTCATCTGGCCCAAACAGTGCCTGAGCAGGCTGGCATGGGGCAAGAGGCCATGGAAGTGACATTTCATGGCACTCACTACATAGGCACAAGTGCGTTGGGTGAACATGGGTGTTGGGGAATGGGGGAGGATGTTGGAGATTGTTTTTTTGGTAGTGGAGGTAGGTGCGGGGGGGGGTGTTGTGGACGGTGTGTTGAGGTGGGGAGGGTGTGTTGGGGATGGTATGTTTGGAGGGGAAGGTGGGTGGTGTGTTGGGGAGGGGGTAGGCGGAAAGAGGGTGGGGAAGGTGTGGTGGGGGTTTTGGGGATGTCTCTTCCACACTTAAGATACTTCCCTTAAAGCAATGCCAGGACATTCCTTATTGTTTGAGTGTGATGTATTCAATACGTGACTATCTGCAAAGGTGCGCTGCATGTAATTATCAATGTGTTCATAAATAATTATCAATTAGTTCTTGATGCACCAGACAACCATCTCTTTCCTCCACCATCTCACTGGGTGGCAGCAGTGCACCCGCATGTACTGAGTTGTCTTCTGGGGGTGGCAAGTCCTCATCAGAAGGTAGAGGGGCATTTCGGCTGAGGCAGATGTTGTGCAGCATGGCACAGGCAAGATATATTCATCCAACCTTCTCTGGCTTGTACATCAAGGTTCCTCCGGTTTGGTGTAGACACCGAAAACAACCCTTCAGCAGGCCAAAGGTCTGCTCTAGGCACAGCCTGGTCCTGACGTGTGCCTCATTGTAAGCCACCTCCTCTGGTGTACGTGGATTCCGCACAAGTGTCATTAGCCATTGTAGCTGGGGATATCCAGAGTCACCTGCAAGGGCAAAGTTCACAAGTGTCAGTCACAGTGCATTGTGGATGTGTTGCTTTTCCTGTAGGCATGTAAATGAACACCTATGCATGCATTTTTCCAGATCAGTCATACAACACGATTTACCATTATTGTAATAGCATGTGGAGTAATTTACTAGTGAGAAACATATGTATTGTTGTGTTACACCATGCACACAGCCCACAAACAGCACTTGTCGCTTTCATGGTCTTGGATTGGCATGGTATAATACATGTTGCCTGTGTTGGGCCTGTGCTTTGCTATCATGCATGTTCCCTAATGGGTGATTAGTTGTTCTTGTGCAGGGTTGTGGTGTCTGAGTTGCTCCCATTATGGCTTCACATCCATGGTTACCAGAGTAGATGGCATTACTTTCTGCCACTGTGTCATTGTCTTCATGCAGTGTTGAACTGCGACATTCGATGTGTAGGTATGATTTCAATTGCATTGTGGTTCTTGTTGTCCTCAGTGTGTGTATTCCTTGCCTGTAGGGGAAATATGCATTGCCTACATACCAGCAAATTTTCCTGCATGTCCAAGTCCTTGGGTTGGTGGCTTTCATATGCGGGTTGAGAGGATAGGTTCTGCATGTACAGGGCATTGACAGGGCATGCATTGTTAGGGGAGGAAGGATAGCTCAAGAGCAACGCGTTTGTCTTGGAAGCAAGGCAATACGGTGGAACACAGGTTTGAATCCCAATCCTGCGCTAGAAACCACTTGCTGGTATTAAGCGCGTTATAAACGAACAAGTGCTGCAAGTTTGTGGCACTTGTTCTCACCCAGTATCCATGTCCGTTGGGCTCTCCATGTATGCAGGCAGTGTGCTGTTCCGCAGGACCATAGCATTGTGTGTGGAACCTTGTTACGGTATACCTCTTTGGATGCCTTGTGGGATGACCAATGCCACATGGGAGCCGTCTAGAGCAGCAGTTATGTTGGGTAGGTGGGCTGCTGTGTAGAATCATGTCTTTGTGGCATTCATCTGTGCTGGGGTGGTGGGCATGGAGATGTGTTGGGGGGCATGGTGCAGGAGTGCTTTCGGCACATGCCCAAGCACAAATGAAAATGTGGCCTGAGACATGCCATGCAGGTATGCCCACAGTGTGCTGCTAGGTGCCAGTTCCAAAGAAATGGAGAACCGAAACAAGATTCAGCAGAGGGGTAAAAGCAGTTCTAATATTTATTCTGCTCTGTATGTCATGGATCATGGTAAGTAGCTTAACAATCGTCTCCTTGTTCAGCCAGTACAGGGTGATTTAATGTCCAGGGTGAGGGCCTGGCCCGGGGAATGTGCGCTGGCCTTGCATGGCGTCTCCTCCTCCTCTCTGCGCCCTCTGCTCTGTGCTACTGTTTGTGCCTTTGCAACTCAGTGAGGAGCAGGAGCAGCTACAAGTCCACGTTAGCGACAGCTAGCGGCAGCATGGTGTTGGAAAGTGTGTTTGGGGAAGGTGCGGGCCTTATGCACCCTTTCTGAGTGGATTGGGTGCACCTGTGGCTTGATTCCCACCACCTGTATGAATTTACCTCCACCTTTTAAATGGAGGTAACTGCACTGTTTTTGGCAGAATTGCCACCCATTTTTGCTGGCATTTTGGCGGCATTGCAAAATTTGATACAGTTGAGATACTGTTTGCACTATTGGCAGTCATTCTGCCTGATGTTGGCAGTAATTGTGCTGGTGGTAATTCTGCTGGGGTTAATTACACCAGCGGAATTAGCACCAACTCCTGATTCAGCAGTATTGTAAAAGTTGTGGTAATTCCGTTACCACCACCTTTACTGCATACCGCGAAGCTCATGATGTGGCCCTAAGAGCCAAAAAGGGAAATAAGAATTCAGAACAGGAACTAGAAATGCAGAAACCTGTACCAATGTACTAATAAAAGCTAACTGTAGCTTGAGACTTAAACGAGGTAATCTATAGCAAGGTACTTCAATAAGGCAGTTCTAGCAAGGGACAGAACAATGAACCTCCTGAAAGGGACTGGAACAAGGTAACTCTAGCAAGGGACTGAAACAAGGTAACTGAAGCAGGCTGTAAAGCTGGACTGGAAAAACACGAGCTATAGAAAGAAGGGGGATAAGACTCAGGACTGAATTTAGCAGAAATATACAAGCAAAGCGCAAGAGAAAATAGTCTAATTAGGGAAAAGCTTGAGACTATAAAGACCAGACTATAAAGACCTGAGAGAGCAGCAGAAGGGCAGAGCACAGAGAAGGAGATGAGGCTGAAGGAAAGCAGCACTAGTAAGAGAGGCTGGAAGCTGCAGGGACCCAACACAATAAGCAGCGGCTGGGAGCTGCAGGAAGTAAGCACAGAGGCAGAGAGAAAACACACTGCTAGCAGGCAGAGAGGGAAGGACTGAGCCAGCAAGGCAACACAGGAGAATGGACAAGTAACCGGCAAAGCACAAGCAGAGGGGTCAGCAAAGCAGAGAGATTCCAAAAGAGTCTCAGCTGCATGAACAGGAACCTTTAGGGCAAGCAGTGCTAATAGGGAGGAAAGACAGGGTGGAGCTGTATGATTCAGCTGCACACAGGCAGTCACAGGTGTAGTTAATGGAAATCACTGGCATGGGTTGGGAGAGGGGCCACTGCTGAAAAAATTCCAGGAGTTTTTGCAAAGAAACAAAAAATTCCAGTAAGTGCCATGGCATATTGAGTGTTGCAGTCTGCTTTCATTCTTTTCATGATGGAACTTGTTCATGCAATTCTGAGTCCAAGAAAGTCTCCAGATTAGGCAGCTGGTTTTGTTTAATGATGATTTAGGGTCATGACTGTTGATGCATGACAACATCCAGCGGGTCCCCACACAGCACCACCCAGAGGCAGACATGAAGAGTAGTGGCACAGACTCTATTCACATCTCCTCCTAACAATCTGATTCTGCAGCCCAATGCCACATCCTGGCCCATACACCCCGGGATGCCCCACTGGAACTCTCATACCTGAACATCACACTAGACTTGATGCACTCCTGATGCCACACCCCACTGCCCAGGCATAACAGGTGGGTATTAACATATGCAGGATGCTTCCTGCCTTAATGTGCAATCTCAGCACATTCACACCAAGAGGAGAGGATTTAGTAGTCTGCCATTAGA
Organism: Ambystoma mexicanum; assembly: GCF_040938575.1. NCBI lineage: Eukaryota > Metazoa > Chordata > Amphibia > Caudata > Ambystomatidae > Ambystoma > Ambystoma mexicanum. The sequence goes on along the minus strand of NC_090934.1, from coordinate 1,238,970,747 downwards.
GCTGTACCTTACAGTTCCCCATTTCCTTGGCCGTAGCAAGTATGCATTAGTCGCAATACTGTTAATATACTCTTTCGATGAAAGGACGGTTCTGCATTAACAGACTGGGACTGGGCACTAATAAATTAGCCCCTTGGAATTCTCCTAAAAGCGTACAGCAGGATGCTCTGAATAAGAATACTTTGGATTCTCTGGGTACATGAACGATGAAGCTTGGCATGGCAATCAGCCTCTCACCAAAGGTGACCACGTTCTTTGATTGGAGCTCTGAAGTGTTTTAGTAGGAGGGCAGGGGAAATAAGGCAGGTTGAAAAGTGGAGGACAATTTACACCTGCTCTCCACGTAACAGCACCTTTATGGGATGACCAAGTGAAGGAGTCTTCATTTGGTATGTGTTTGGGGGCTCCCTGGGGGTGTGGGAATGAGGGAGGTCTCCTTGTACATGTGAATTAGGGCTCACACTAATATGCATACTTGGTTATAGCTTTTTATCAGTTCCTCAATAAATACAGCTTCTTCACTAGCGTTGTGCGTTACAACTTTAGGCCTCATTACGAGTAAAGGGGGTGCAGCAAAACAGCAGTTGAAATGCTGGGAATTACATTGCTGCCACAGTACCACACCGCTGTACTTTAGGTTTGGAGATGAAGTGGCGGTTGTACCTCCATCCTCCACTTTATTCTCAAAGCTCTGCGGGTTTACCGCATGGTATTAGAGTTAATATTAAATCAGTTGAAAAACCCATGGAGTCATATGGACTGAAATAAATGGGGGTTTCCACCGCCATGCCACCACTCGTAATCCTATGGTAATATCACCAGCCTGAGAGGCTGTAACGGTAAATGTGTTTAGAGATAATTTTGCAGATGTACTGCTGGATAAAGACCAAACACATAACGAGGCCCTTTATTTCATAACTAGCTGGGCTACCCGACGTTGCTCGTGTCTTTTCCAAAAAATGATCAGGTAATTGACGAACAGTAATGTATCACCCCGCCTTACAGATTAAAAGAAAATAACTGCCAAAAATAGCATGATAGATTATTGTAAAAATTGTATTTTCTCATTTCACAAATAAAAACATTTAAAATTCTGAAAAACGTGAATTGAAATTTGTTACAAGGGTGCTTTTTGGTAGACCTTGGGCCTCATTACAACCCTGGCGTTAAGGGGTTAACGGCGCCGTAAAAGGCTGCGGCGCCGTTAAACCCTTAACGCCTGATTCACACTTTAACGCCTGCTTTTTGCAGCCGTTAAAGTCCAACCCGCTAAGGGACCTTGGTGCTAATTACGGCACCGTAAATTACGGTGCCGTAATTAGCGCCTTCCCCATTCCCATTGAGCCCTATGGGCCAAAAATGGGAATGGGGAAGGGGCCATGGTGAATGGGGATCTACCGCCCGCCAACCTTGGAATGGGGCGGTAAATCCGCCATCCACCATGGCGGAATCCGGCATGGACCATGGTGCTAATAGCACCATGGTCCAACGCCAGGGTTGTAATGAGGCCCCTTGTTTTTGTTTTTCACATCTGGAGAAAAGATGAACAGACTATTTGGTGTTCCAACTCTGGAACAAGCAACATAAAGTTGTCCGTGAGCAAAGCATGAGGCCTCCAAGTTGATTCCAGCAACCTTCAGTAACTGTCCTTGGGCTTTGTTGATTGACATTGTGAAGGTAAGTCGAGTTGGGAATTGCAGATTTTTTAAGTCAAATGGTAAATCAGTTGGGATTAGAGGAATTCTTGGTATGAATATGTCTTCTCATTTTGAAAATTCTGTTGCAATGGTGGCTTCAATGATGTGAGGAAAGAGGTTTTTTGACACAGAGCCAAGTGCCATTGCACAGCTTTGGTGGGTCCAAGTTTCTAAGGAGCATGATGGGTACCCCAATATTCAAGAGCAGGTTGTGGGATGGGATACCTGGTGGCTCCAATGACTTCAAAATCTCTGTTGGGTAAAAGACACCTTGAGCTGCTTCGGTGACTGTGTCCATTGACTTGTAGCACTTGGCATCTCCAGGTAGCGAGTTTTGTATTTGAGCATTGATGTCATTAACACTGACATTTTTGGGAGAAAGGATTGCTCCCTCCCACAGCCATTTGTGGTTTTGAAAGAGCAGCCGGATGTTTTGGAAAACTTTTGATTTCAGTTCTTCAATGGACTTCAGGATTTTGTAAAAGTTGTTTGGGAAAGTGATGACCCCTGTTTCAGGGTCAGATGGAATTTTCCCTCGCCCAAAAGAAGCAACTGTGGAGAAAACTGGCCACTTGTAACATCTCCCAACAGGTGAATTTGCATGCTAGTGGTTATAACATTTTCCTGACAAATCTCCAGAGACAGGATGCTTTCAAGCAGGCATTGAGTTCATCAGCGGGTGTTGACCTTGGAATAACAGGCAGAGTCTGGCAAAAGTCACCTGCTAAAACAACTGCTCTTCCCATCAATAACTGGTTTTCTCGTAGGTCTTTCAGCATCATGTGCAGAGCTTCAAAGGCCCACTTGTGTGACATGGTGCAGTCATCCTAAACAATGACATAGCACTCTTGAAGTACTTTGGCTTGTCTTGATCCTTTGGTTATGTTGCAAACTGGCCCTGCTCGGTGAGCTAACTTTAGAGGCAATTTAAAGGTTGAATAGGCTGTTTGGCCACCTACCAGCAGTGTGGCAGTGAATCCAGAGGAAGCTACGGCCAGAGCAATCCCTTTTTGCTGGTGAAACTTTGCCACTGGCAAGTTTAAAACAAAGGTCTTTCCAGTTCTTCCACGGGCATCAAGAAAGAAAATGCCAACTTTCTTGGCTTTTATGGCATTTAGGACTTAGAAATAAGCTGTTCTTTGGTCTGGCACCAAGTGTGGTTCATTTGTGGCAACATATGCTTCCAAGGTGTCAGTGTTGTAATTTGTCTCGTGCAGAATTTCTGTGGAAAGGAGATTGTTGACACTCCTCAGTGCAGTTTGTAGTCCAAGTTGGCGAAGACCTTTTCCGGAAATTGGGCCTCATTGCAACCCTGCCGATCTGGTAACAACGGTCCGGCACAGTACAAGTTTTCGGGCTGGGTGCCTTTCCGCTCACCAGGTCTCACCTGGCGGCGGAAAGGAACCCGCTTGCAGACTTTGACAGTAGCACCGGCCCCATTATGAATGCGGCCGGTGCTACCGTCTTCCCCATTCCCATTGAGTACTATGGGACTCAATGGGAATGGGGAGTAACTTTTTCTGACGCCTGGCTTCAGGGACCGCCTGGGCTGTAATGCCCCGGTGATTCCCCGTTGCCAGGCACCGGAAAAAATACACAACTGGGGCAGCCTTCCGTTTTTACCGGCACAGCTACCGCTGGAGTTGTAATGAGGCCTATTTGAGTGGCAAATGTCTTCCATAAGAATGAGGGCCTTGTTGAAGATGACTTCAGTGAAATCGATTTGTAGTGGTGGGTTTTGTCTTCTGAGTTGCAAAAGGATGTCCTCACTAAGATCCTCTTGGTATTTTTCCCAGAGAGAGAGTGGATTTGAAATGGCACATGTGGTCAGCAGAATGCAAAAGAGATGTCTCACATGGGCTAGCAAGTGTGTGGCACTTGCTTCCTCCCTAGTCATGTCCCAATGTTTGTAATTTTCGAGCACTCCCTTTCTCTGGCAAGCCTCTCTGAAGGTTTCACACACCTGACCATTGGTTGTTTTCAAATCCAAAAATGATGTGGGTCCTCTGAAAACATGAAGTAGCATTCTCAAAAAGAAGCACTCAGCATTTGATGGGAGTACTGTGTAGACACATAACTGGTGCACCCATGCACCCTAAAACACTATGGCCCTCATTACGACCCTGGCGGGAAGTGACTGACCGGAGCGCCACAGCGTAAATAGCGTTTCCGCCATTGCACGAAGGAGCAAAGTGCGGCCCATTCCGACCCATCGGGCACGAGCACCACGCCACGGCGGAAGTGCAAAGTCCGCGATGGCGGAAATGACCCCCAAACGGCCCACACCGCCGCCGTACGGCGCCCTAGGTGCAATACCGCCACCCCTCTTAGCGGTCACCGCAGTGTGCGCCTACCGGAAAGTACGGTGACCGGAAATATACGGAAACGGAAGTAAAAACATGGGCCCGGAACGGGAAACATCCCGGCGTACACCTATAAAACCACTAAAACCACACAACCACTAAAATCACTACCCTGAAACACACCCCAACCCGTCACCCACCCTAGCGAAACCAAGACAAATGGGAAAAGTAGCGAAGAAAGCGTGCGACCGCAAGCGGCAGGTCCACTTCTCCCGTGAGGAACTCACGGTGCTAACAGAGACCCTCCAGGAGAATGCTGCCGTCGTCTTCTCCACGCAAATGACCAGAACGGCACTTGCAAACAAGAAGACCATATGGGCTCTGGTGGCACAGCGGGTAAGTGCGGTGGGGACCGCACCCCGCACCCCACAGCAATGCCGCAAGCGATGGGACGACCTGCGGATACGCGTCCGCAGCATACTCTCTGCCAACCGCAACATTGCCACAGCCACCGGGGGAGGTCCTGAATCACCCATCAAGTTGACCCCCTGGGAAGAAATCTGTGCCTCCACCATCGGAATGGAGAGCATAGAGGGAGTCGGAGGGATGGAGAAAGGAGTGCAGACATCCGAAGATTCAGGTAGGTGGGCCAAATAAAACAATGCTAAATCCACAATGTCCAATCATGTGAAGTACCATGCGTCCACATAGTGCAACAGAAACACATGTCCAGGAGAACGTCCACACACATCGTCCTGATAGCGCACGTTAAAACCCACAATAAATACATAAATAATTAAAAACCCCTAATACACGCACTACACGTGCAGCAGGCACACCCAAACTGCAGGCTGCCAAACAACTGCACCCTCACTCCACACACAAATCAAAGCACCTCCAAGGACCCGACCCAAATCACCCTCAGGTACCACCCCAATGCATGTGATACAATGCCATTCCAATTCCCACAGACCCATCAATAACCCTCGCCCTCCTTTACTCCACCACAGGGTCCGATCCAAACGACGAGCTACAGGACACCCCTACCAGCACACCTGCAAAGAGGGCCAAGACCAACGGCCAGAGACCCTCCACCTCAGCTGCACGCATCAAGACACGGCAGCAGCACAAATCAGGTGGCAGCACAGAGGAGGGAACATCAACAGGCACCCCAGCAGCCAGCATGCCCACAACACCACCACCACAGGTCCCCCCAATGGATGCCACAGAAGGCACTGCCTCTGGTGGCAGCAGCACCATAGGTGACACCCCATTGATGGCAGCATGCTTGGACACAGAAAACGGGGATGCCGAAGTCAGATCCATCCATGACCTGTCCCAATCCCCCTGTCTGTCCCATCCCGTACAACATGAGGATACCACGCAGGGGCACCCACAAGACGACGACTGGCCATCCCCCACAAGCCCTGTGGCAAGGCAACATGAGGACAACAGCCCCTCTGTGACACCCCCGCAAATGGCCATGGCCCAGCAGAGGCAACAGTCCCTCGACCAGTTAATCGTACAACAGCAGCAACTGGCCACACTCCTCAAGGACCATGCCGATGAATGTGGGGGCACTAAGGCAGACATAGAAACATCAACTGAGACACTTAGGGCAGAAATGGAGAGAGGTACAGAGACGCTAAGGGCACAAATGGAGAGTAGCACCGAGAGCCTGAGAGTCCAAATGGAGAGTAGCACCGAGAGCCTGAGAGTCCAAATGGAGAGTAGCACCGAGAGCCTGAGAGTCCAAATGGAGAGAAGCACCGAGAGCCTGAGGGGGGAACTGCATGCGACGTCCAAAGACGTATGTGCCGAACTTGCCGCAGTGCGCCGTGTGCTCACTGAGCTCTCGCAAACCCTTAGGGACATGCATGGACGTGAGCAAGCAGACACATCATCCGTTGCAAGTTCCGTCCAGGGCAGCCCCCAACGTAGATCTGGAAGGAACCTGCGCTCCACAGGCAGGGGTGCCCCTGATACCCGCAGAGGGGGCTTGCAATAGCGACAGCCCACTGACAATGAGCATCTTTCGACACTGGTGTTCGGGGGGGAGGTAGGAGGGTGGAGGGGGTGTGTTGGGCTCACTTGGGTGGCGGGTCGATAGGGTGTTCAACATGACATCACATATGCCATAAAAAGTGCACGATCAACCAATGAGATGTGTGGACATTGATCTTAGTGTACTAGGCCATCATAGGCGTACAGTCCATATTGTGCATGTCCCAGACACACACAGTGCCACGAGTCCCGTGTCCATGTATCAGCCACCAGGCGTGAGTGCTAGAAGCATACATCAATGAGATGCTGACGAATGTCACGGCCCTCCGGTGCCTCGCAGACTCCATGAGGTGCTGCCACATCCCCACCCTCATCATGACCATCATCAGGTGCTTGCAGTTCTGCGTCAGGGGGCATGGGCACATTTCTACGTACGCACATGTTGTGGAGCATGACACATGCCATGACCATCTTTGCAACCTTCTCATGGCGGTACAGGAGTGCCCCGCCAGACCTGCTGAGGCAGCGGAAACGAGTCTTCAGTAGGCCGAACGCCTGTTCAATGACTACACGGGTACGTGAGTGGGCATGGTTGTAGTCCTCCTCATGCTGGTCCCGTGGGTTCCGGACTGGTGTGAGGAGCCATCTCTTCAGTGGATATCCAGCATCACCTGTATGTGGACGAGAAACGTATGATGTGGAATGCCATTGCTACGTACGCACACCCCTGCCCCTTCCTGCCAGGTCATTGCCAAATCACATACCCCACATAATCATGCATGTAATGAGACTCACCGAGTAGCCAGGATCTGTTCCCTGCGTGTCGCTCCATGTAGCGTGGTATTGTAGAGTTCCTCAAGACCATAGAATCATGGGTTGATCCAGGGAATCGGGCACAACAATGTGTAATGATCCTGTTGGAGTCACACACCATTTGTACATTCAGGGAATGAAATTGTTTTCGGTTGCGGTACTGGGCCTCCATGGCATGTGGGACGACCAATTCCACATGGGTGCAGTCGATGGCACCAATGCAACCCGGTATGCCGGCAAGTGCATGGAATCCCACTTTTGTGTTGGTAATTTCCTGCTCCGAGCGTGGTAGAGAGATGTAGTCGTCTGCGTGCTGCAGGAGGGCATCGAGCACTTGAAATAGTGTCCGTGAGAACAGTGGCTGAGAAATGCCATGCAACTGTCCGACTGTGTGCTGGTAGGTGCCTGTGGCCAGGAAGTGGAGTACAGACACCACCTTCAGTAGGGGTGGGATGGCGGTTGGGCTATCTATCATGCTGACAAGGTCAGCCTGTGTCATGTCCACAATGGCGGCTATGGTGTCCCGGTCCAGACGGTAGAGGGTGTGGATCTGCTCATCAGTGAGGTTGAACGGATGTGCTCGGAGGCGTGGGATTGCGGGCTGCCTGCGTGGTGGTAGTGGCTGTGCTGGCGGCCCTTGCTGGCCCTGCCTTGGCCTCCTCCTCCTCCTGCGTCTCCTCCGTGCGGCCGGTTGTAGTTGGTGTTCGTCTTCTTCTTGGAGTTGGAGTACTTGCAGTGCTATCAGGTCCCCCAGGGCCAACATCGCGAGTCCTGCCGGTAGCATTTCGGTGTGGTTGTGGGAGGAGACTGGCTGTGCAATTTATGTGTTTTCAGGCTGTATGGCCTCCACCTGTGGTGATTAATTCCACCTGTGCAAACTGCTCTCCCCTTTGGCCGGGCACGTCCCGCGCACAACGCTGCAATTCGGGGAATGGCATCTTGCTATTGCAATCATGTATTTGTACCCGATGGCCGTGTAACATTGGTTGACATGTTCATTCTGCTGTGGTCCCATTGTTTCACATACTATCTGTGCAGTCGCGAACAGACTTGTGAAGGGTCAGTGGAACGTAGTACTCGAGTAACGGTGGGCCCTCATGCATCACTGTACCGAGTTGCAACGACGGGCGGGGCGTCCCATTTGTGGGTGAAGGCAGTTGCCATTTTCACACACAGCCGCACTCGATGGAATAATTAGTGATTTCAAACGGCCACAGATGCCTTTTCGGCGTGATGTTGCAAATGAGGAATTCGAAGGGCGGCGCTTTCGGTTTCCAGCTAGCGGCGAGGAGATGCCCACAGGTCTGACTGCAAATATAACGTTCTATTGTTCAATGTCCTTGAGACAGGGCCCATGGCGAGGAAGCAATGATTGATATGAATAGTTTGGGATGCGCAATTGCTACGTGGGCGATGAGGCCGGACGTTCCCAAATACATGTTACTTCACTACACAGGAATTACGGGCTGGGGCACTGTGGATTTTGCAGGCTGCATAACGCACAGACTCAATGGATGTTTCTAATGTTATGTGAGTAATTATTCAGGCGTTTTGATTCCGGGATGAGGGAATGATGAATGGATGCATGGGCAGGGGATTTGATACAGAGTTTGCCATGTACAGGGCTTCTTGGGATCTATCCGCCTCCCCTACGCTATGTGATGCAGGGCTGCCATAGTGGGACCATCGTCTATCTGGCCTTGTTGAGCCCTCCCTGTCTCGACGCGCCCTCAGACACTTGTGTCCATGCACGTTAACATTCCCATCTGATGGATTCTGTTTTGACAGACGCATGCACAGGTACACTCGTTTGTGATGGTGTTTGCACCTCGATATAGATGGTTATGAGTCGCAAGTGGTTTTGGGGTGGTGATGATCCTTTGGAGTGGGCTAGCATGCATATGGCTGTGGATTTCGTGTGATCATTGAAGTGAGTTGTTGGAATGTGGTTCTGATGGCCATTCTGTTCTTTTTCTTTTCTTTTGGTTGACAGGTATCTCCTCCCCTTTTGCCACTGCCATCTGTATGCCACTCCTGCAGATGGCTTTTACTCCCGACACCTGCTGCTTCGTGTTAATCAGTGGAGCAGCATTACGATCTTATGGGACGATCGCCAATGGCCCACATGCCCTTACGCAGTACTGGTGGCTCGGAGCAACATTTCGGCCTTTCAGCTGGACTAGTGCCTCCCCATTGGGACGGCCCTGCGGTTCTGTGCACTTCCATGTTGCCTTTTCGTACGTGAATGTGGCTCTGTGTACCATGAGGGAACAGGGCGACACACAAGTAGTGGCTGGTCATTTCTTGCGGATGCAGCCCACAATGGTGATTAGTGTTTTGGAGTTCATGGCCTGATGGCTGTATGGGCTTGGTGACTTTGATGTGCATTAAATTTCTATTCTGATTTGGCCCGTGTAGCGTTTTTCATTGCATGTGATGTGGCATATGCCTATTTGGGGGGCGATGTATTGTGAGGAGATCTGCATTGGGTTCCAGCTTCGGAGTTTAGTTGCGTGGTACTGTACTGGGCGCGTTTGCCTACTAAGCCCGTGAGGTCAGGGATGGGGGCTGCCAATATGACAGTTTGAATGTTGTCATGCTCAGGGGCGGGGGATTGGGTTTTGTGTAACAGATGCCGGTCAGCCAGGTGGACTGGTGGAATGATGTGATTCTCGGAATATTGCTGGTCACAGGTGCCTGTGTTTGCGTGCGTTTCTTGGTGGGGGACTGTGGTCATGTCCATTGGGATGGCTTCTGTATTCGTGCCATCTGTGCCCTGCAGCTCCCATTGGCCCCTCTTGTGTTTCTTTTGTTCGTTGCCATGCATGGGTGACTTGTACATTTCAATGGTTGCATTGTGACTTCATTGCACCTACGGGGAGTTGTACTTTGTGGGCAGGGAGCGGTGTACAGGCACTCAGTGGGGCCGTTTACGGTTGATTCGCGATGCCGTACTTCTCACCATGGCGGAATGGTACATTACGCCATGCCTGATGGCGTTAGGTACATGTCCGCTAGGGTCGGAATTGGCGTACCCTTGCGCCATGGTGGTGTTTGCGGTTTCGCATGGCGCGCGCGCGCGTGCTTGGTGCAGTTAGCGTTGGCGTTCACTACGGTGTCGCTAATGGCTTCGTACTTTGCGGTGACGGGTCATAGTCGCACCGAGCGCTATTCGATGGCGGTATTGCATTTCCGCCATCGTTTTCCGATTTCCGCAAGGGTCGTAATGAGGGCCTATCTCTCTACTCGCTATACTGACCTGAACTACGGTCCCCGAGGGTGTTCAACCTATCAGCACTTTGAGGTCATACCAATGATATATAGAGCACTATACAAATGCCAAATAACATAACATAACATAGACACGACCGAGAGCCTCTGTAGATTTCACTCCAGGGTAGCCTTCAACATCTGCTCTTCTTGCAACATTAAAATGCTTTTTGAGATGGATTCCTTGGGGGTCATTACGACCCAGGCGTTAACCATGGCGCTATTAGCGCCATGGTTGACGCCGGAATCTGCCATGGTGAATGGCGGAATTACCGCCCCCATCACAAGGTTGGCGGGGCGGTAATTCCCCATTCACCATTGGCCCTTCCCCATTCCGATTTTTGCCCCATAGGGCTCAATGGGAATGGGGAAGGCTGTAATTATGGTACCGCAAATTGCGGTACCGTAATTGCCTCCAAGGTCCCTTTGCGGGCCCGTTCCTTAACGGCTGGTAACACCAGCCATTAAGGTAGGGACCCGCAAAGGGACCTCGTAATTAGGCGGTAAGGGGTTAACGGCACCGCCACCTTTTACGGCGCCGTTAACCCCTTACCACCTAGGTCGTAATGAGGCCCCATGTGTAGTACCGAGGAATGTCACTGTATAGAATGGTAGTTGCAAAAGGATCATTCTGGCAAAGTTCAAAGAAAGCAGTTAAAGTTGTCTTTGGTGGGTTCTCAAGTTGTTGGTGCAAGTTGTCTTGGTTGAAGTAAATTATTTGTCCATTCTCTAGGTGGACACTAAGATGAACAACGGTAGGAAAGCGTTCATGAATGGGAAAGCTTAGAATCCTCCAAACTGTCTCATTGCTGCTTATGTACCTCTCCATTTGAAATGTGCGAACCTCATCCAGATTTGCTCCACTTTTTGTAACCTTAAAAACTGCTTGCTCACTGCCCTTGTTAACATACTTGCAGATGTACTTCATTGATTTGACTGATTGGCAGGATTCAACATTGATGTGAGATTGAAACATTGTGGCTAACAGAGGTGTATAAGGAACCACCCATTTGTTGTCAATCTCAATTTCCTGATAGGATGTTCCAACACGCATTTTGATGTTTGCCGTAAAACCACCATCTTCAGGTTTTCATCGTCTGTACAAAGGGTAGCCATCATCTCCAGTCTGTGTTTCTTGGATCAGGTCACATGGGTAGTTTTTGGAACCCTTTCCATCAACCATGCAGAGAGAATTGTTGTTCCACATGTTCTTGGTGATGATGTCAAAGAGCAGGGGGTCTCCTTCAGGGTTCGGTAGTTCTGCAGAAATGACTTGGTCAATTTCTGTTGGTCTGATGTTTTCTTTCAGCCAAATTAGGATGTCGGCATGGGGAAGGCATCTCTTTTGCCATTCAACAGAATACATCCAACACCGAGTGTCCCCAAAGGCATTGCATTTTGCGATGACATCCATCAATTTAGCCAGTTTTCTTTTGAAAACTTGAGCAACCACGTTGTGACGATCAACTGCCGACTGTCCAGGCCGAAGATTTGTTAATATTTCTGGTCAAAGAGGATTGCAAGTAAAGGTGATGAAAAGGTCAGGGCGTCCGTAATTCCTGACGTATGTCATTGCATCTTGGCCCTACTCATGCATGGGTCTTGGGCTGCCCGTGAAGGTCGCTGACGAAATAACTATTTTGCCCAAGTCATTGGGATTGACATCATTGGCAATGGCATCTTTGAGGTGAATGCAGTTATCGACGCACAGCTTTTTTTGATTGATGTGTATGTAGAGCAAGCATTCTCTTTCAATCTTGGCATAATTCAGGAATAGGGTGTGGGGCAAGCCCAGTAGACAGTATAGGAGAAAATGAGGTAAAGACTACTGTTCCCAGCATGCTTAGGGGCGAATTGTAGTCACTGGAGTTCGCGCCGTGAGACAGCTGGAGCCCATCAGGGGAGTATTTAGCCGCTGACCGCCTGTGCACAGGTGCTGATAATTGATGTTGTGCAGCACGGGCGGTTATGACAGCGTGTATGGGGCTCTGGACGAACTGATGGCGATCTGGGTGAGCAGGCAATCACGGCGGCGAGCGGGGCTGTAGGCAATCACGGCGGTGAGAGAGAGTTGTCAGCCCGAGTCTGTTGATCCTTGCGGGCTACGGCCGTGACTCTTGGAGACAACGCGGGTCACTCGGCAACGCTGCGGTGAACCTTCCATACTGCTGCTTTGAGCTCCAGACTATGTGCGGCAGTGGCTCCGGCTACGGCGCTCCAACAGCGACATGTCCTAATGTCTGGGTGTACTCTCAAGTCACCCGGACCCTAAGATAAGTACATTCAAGTATTTACTTTAATGCCTCGAGCATGGCGTTGAAGTGCTAAATTCTGAGCGATTTTCATTAGCTACTGCCGTTGGGCCAGCAGGCTGTTGGTAACTTTGTTTATACCCGGAGTATGAGGCAATACTCGCAGTAAAGAGAGGAATCTTTGCTAATTGGAAGGGGCCAAGTCTTCAGGCATACAACTACAGACAAGTCATGATCTATGTTTTCGCTTATGTTTGCTCACGTTCAATGTCAGTCCACGGGCCATGTGTCATGTTGAATTCATGTAAGGAAGATTCCCTTGTGTGTGCCATACAGTTTATGTTGCTTCATGTTTGCTATGTGTTATACATGTTATGCACACACGTACATGGTCATGGGTATGGTATAGTATAATTAAGAACCCTAGGTGCTACATAAGTATATACAGGAGTTGAATAGGATAGGCAGTATCAAGCATGGAGTGCAGGATTATGAAGTTTCAGTATTAAGTGCTGTGTTAAGAAATGCATATTTTCTCTTCCCTACCTTCCCTTTGTCATTCCACACCCTTTCCCTAACTCCTTCTTCCCCCCATTGGCTGCCACGTGGTTATCTGTGTATTTACATTCAGACGCCCGTGCCAACCACGGTGGGAGGGTCGATCTATTCGGCTTCTGTGGTTCGGGAGAGGGGGTTGAGACCCTTTCATCCCTCATTTGACTTGACAGCATATATGTCAACAATGAACTGATGGAAAAGCTGGTGACATTTGAGAATATGGTTCTCCACTCTGACTCGTGTCATGATTCTGTGAGCATAGAAATCCATAGCAGAGACCTTTTTTCCTGGAAGAGGGTTGTAATTGGATCTGTCTTTGGTATGCCAAAGTAATGGCCATCTTCGCCTTTCAAAATATGATGGGATACTGGAGGGCATCATATGATTGATGTGGTTCTGCGACTCTTTGAAGGTTGTTTAGTTTCTAAAGGACAATGTCACTGCGTTCAAATCCATCCCCCACCATAACAAAGGCAACTTCAATAATGGTAGGAGCATTGTACCTTCTTTCATGTTCTCCCTTTGGGGTTTTGTCTGCTCTGATCACAACCTTGTAATCATCTGTTGGCATTTGCTCCAATGCTGTCTTGAAAAGCTGAACATGGGCATTGTTTTCATGGAGAAATTGTTGCAAGTCCAAAACCATGTCTTGGCAAACATCAGCAATGTTGGAACACCTCTGTTTTGCCTCATTTGTCATCTCACCCATGAAGTAGATTTAGAGAAACATTGGCTCTTCGTTTGAAGGTGGGAGCAAAGATCCAGCTCGATGGTAGACTTGTTCCTGCACTTTGAAAGTTGGCATAAAGCCAGGTTCTTGAATTTCCTGAGTTGTGCCACAAGATGTCATTTGAAAGCATGATTTGTATTTTCTGATGTTTTCCAGGAAATGTTTTAGATCTTGGTGTGGTCCCCAACATAAATCTTCCTAAAGGATCAGGAGGAGGGAAAGAGAAGTTAGTTTGACTTTCCCATTTGAGCAACACATTTCTGGTGGCTTTTCTTTCTATTGGTATGCTCTGCAATCAGTCCAAATGGTTTCCTTGCTTCCGATCACAACATTTGGATGCAGCTGGTAATTGTGATTTACATCGTAAGAAAATGCAGCTCTTTTAAAATCCCTCTGCATATCATTTGCCCTGATGGTTGTGGCTCTTGTCCTCATGTTAGCAAGGCATGCTTCAGTTTGGTCTGGTGTCTCATTTGGCATGGAGGAAGTGGCTCTTGTCCTCATGTTAGCAAGTCTTGCTTCAGTTTGCTCTGGTGTGTCATGTGCCCTGGAGGATGTTGCTCTTGTTGTTGAGTTTCAGAAGCGCTTGATATTGATTTTCGCTTTGCATCAGATGGAGCTTTTCCAAGTGATGCTCGTTTTTTGGGAGGCATGTTTCAGTCACTTAATGGCTCCAGCACATCTGATAAAATATCCAAGAAAGATTGATTGATTGTGTCCTCTTCTCGTGAAGTAAACGTAAGTGAACTGTAACTTTGCCATTTCCCAGATTTGATACTTTTCAGAATTTTGCCTCCTTCTAGTACCTACTGTAGTGAATCGGGGTGAGCATCAGTAAATGAGGGTGTTCACGGAGTACATGTTTTGCATCCAAACATAGACTACAATCTTGCCCCAGACAAATGAGGAATCCATGCAAAATGTGATAGCAGTGGGTTCAACAGTGTGGATTTGTATAGCCAGTCAAACATACACACGCATACATGCATTCAGCTTTATATGTAAAGATGAAGGAACCACTATTGTTTTAAAAAAAAAAAAATAATATTATGGGTCCTTCACAAATGCTAAACCTCGTAAGATAGCTCTGTCACTGTTACTTTTGTACAAAAGTGATAGAAAGGGGAGATGAACCCTCTCTTGCTCCTCTGTTGAAATTTGTTATTCTTGGTCTGATTGCTTTGGGGTATAGTTAGCCTTAGAAGTAAGTGGTATAGGGTTTCATTACGAGTTTGTATTTATTTGTGAAGCTAGTACCTCCTAATTGAATTACTATTTGCACCAGTGGTAACAGTAGCATCACCGCCCAATTATGAATTTTGTTATTCCCCATTCTGAAGTCCTTTTGCATTACATTGGGCAATGGAGGTATTAGCGCCCATGCTAGTACTGCCAATATTTTGAGGTAATAATACCATGCACATGCAGGTGCTTTTACAGCGAATGGGTTTACAAACCCATAATTCACTGAAAAAAGGCGGTAATAATATTAACCTCTTATTTTTACAGCTACCTCCAAACTCGTTAGGCCACTCACAGGTCTCATTGCAATTTTGGTGGTATCCTGGCTGTAAATATGCCATGATAACGGCATACTGAAATACTGATACCGACACTCCGTCCGGCAGTATTACAGCCGGATTACGAGTTCTGTTGTCAGATGTAAATCCCCATTCCATAGGGGATTTTGCCGGTATTACCCGCACCGGTAATACCGGTGCCAGTAATACCAGCAATTCTTGCCAGTAAGGTGCCTGAATTACCTCCAGCTACTAGCTGGAGGTAATTCAGGCACCTCGCCGGCTAACTTGTGGTTGGCTGCTGCGGAAACGTGCTTGTAAACGTTAATACTGGCTTGTTAATTCTGCACTGGCCAACTCGTAATGAGGTCCTTGTAGAATCCTTCACTACACGATGTAAGATTTGAATTGAATAAAAGTGGGAAAAGAACACTGTGAGAAAAGAAGGCTCTACTTATGAAAGCAGACAAACCTGTTGTGATATTTACACTAGCGCATTATTTAGTAAAAGCTCAGTAACAGAAACGGTTCCATGTGTTAATATCCCCGCAGAAATATTGCGATACAAAAATATCGCCATATTTTGGTGGCGATATTGACCCATGGACCCTGCGGAGGACACCCCCGCAACCCCTGAATTATTTTAAAATGTGCAGGGGACACCCCCGCAATCCCCGCTCCCACAAGATTTCCTCCCCAAAAACATCGCCTATGGCGAGACAAACGGGCATATGTACGGCAATATTTTTGGTGGGGATATTTTGTGGGGTTACCACAGAAACATGCCTTAATCATAAAGGTTTATTCTTGGCACATTAGAACATTGCACCATGGGCCACATTTCACAGGCTCTCAAATGTAAAGAAATCTCATGAACCCGATCTTTGTTAGCATGATTCTTACTGTCTCTGTTTATTGAAGTTTCACATTTTGTTAAGTTAATATGATTTTACATATTTCCTTCAGGAAATTGTAGTTTTATGAAATTCTAAGCACACTTATATTTTTTCGCGGCTAGCTGTTAAGGACAAGCAGGTCTTTTCCTCAGGTAGTTATAATGCAACTAGTACAACTGAAACAGAACCTACGTGTATAGGGGAGAGCAGTCTATTTACATATTAGATTGTTTAAAAGGAAAACGTGCTTGGTGACCACAGGAAACCTTTACTGGAATTTGCATGTGTTCACTTTCATTTCAGTTTAGAATAAACAGGGATTTTTGTTTGACCCATTTCTGCTGGATCCATTAATTCAAATAGCTTTTAACGGTGTGAGAGAAAAATGAGGGTTAGGCATAGCTGAGGAAGAAGTTCTATTTAGTTAACTCTGTGTTAGATTCATTTCTTGAGAGCATTCACAAACAGAATATTGCTAGTGAAGTGCACATTCTCCTACCATGAAGCCCCTGATATCATCATGGCAAACCTTTCCTGGCACGAGGTAGAACAATATTTCTGTATGCCCGAGATGATCTGGTTTACCTTGGAACAAGGAGGGAAAGGCACAGTTCTGTTGTCCCTGTTTTTCAATTTATTATTTATTATTTTTAAAGGTTCATGAACAAATAATATAAGACAATCATGTGTATGAACATATTGTAGACTAGATACAAACTTAACTCAGTTATCATAGTCATAACGTAAAAAGCAGTTAAGAAAAAAGGAGGGTGGTGGAAATGAGGGCTGGGGTGGAAAAGAACAATAGGAAAAAGGAAAACAGAAATACTAAAACTATCCACGCACACAGATGTTAATGAAGAGTCAAACCAAGCAAACCTTAAGGCACGATTGTAAACACTTAAGCATAAAGGTCATTAAACATTCATTTTATGAATATATTGTTATTGAAAGATCCAGTGTCCAACTTCCTCTGTTCTTGCCAGTGCAGTGGAACTCTCCGCTCATGTCAGGTGTTAGAAATTGTCCCATAGAGGAGCAGCTCTGCGCGGGTCCATGTAATTGAAGACACTCAAACAACACCACCATTGACGTAAGGTCTGCCCATTGTGTACACAGGTCATTTACATCTCCTTTACAGTGACTAGGAGTAACTCTTCTAGCAGGTGCCAATGCCAGGAGCCTCATTTTCTCTTGTTGATTTGTGGGGGTGAACTGAAGAGTCAGGAATCCCAAAAATGCCAGATTTGGGGAATCATCTAAGAATATCTCTAGTGCAGAAGCAATAATGTTGGAGACTTTCAGCCACAGTTTCTTACCAAAAGGGCATGCTGATATCATATCCATTGAAGTGCGGATCTCAGGGCAGTCCCCCACAACATAAGTCAGACGCTATCTTGTTCGCCCTCTTCATACCAGTAGTGTACCAGTAAGCCCTATACATAATCATATTGGATTCCAGACAAGTGTTTGGTTCCCAGGGACCTAAAGACCACCTTTCTATGGGTCCGGCTCTTGCTCAGTCGTGAGCGGCATATTTATATCTTTCACCCATGCTATTTTAAGTGTACAAAATAACTGGTCCAGACTTTCTTGTTGCATTGAGCATGTAACCGCTACTGCCCTTGTGGCTGTGGCAAACCTCATTGGGAGAGGAGGTAGGTCAATTTTTTCTCCCACATTTGAAAAACTGGCCAGCAGTTTCGAAGTTGGAGGTATTAACAACAACTCACTTTTGGGAAGAGTACATGTTTCTGAAAGAGTACCAAAACAGCCAAAGCCCCACCTGTCTAGTACTAGTACAAACATTGAATTACCAAAGAGTTCCAGTTAGGCCAGTAAAAATGCTTTTTTATTGATCAGTAGATGGCCATTCTGCCAAATGGGAGCTTTGGCTACCGGCAGGGTGATGTGTATTAATGAAATCTAGGATGTTCAACAGTCTTGTAGCGAGACCAGAATTTCTTTTCATTGCCCTCAATTTTAGACTTAGCCAGATGAGCAAATGTTTGAGACCCAAAATTACAATTAAATGTTGGGATCCCGCAGCCCTCAGTCTTGTTCTTTTGTCTGAGGAGTGTGTCCAACTTCATTTTTGCATTCCGTTCCTGACACAAAAATGTAAAAAGATACTTGGACAGCCTTCTGAAATATTTCACATGAACTGACAAGGGCAACATATCAAATAAGTACTGCATCAGTTGGAATGAAACTATTTTTTTTAAAAGTGAAATCCTGCCTATTATTGAGAGAGAAAGGAAGCCTCAGCATTTCAAACATCACTCAATCTCTTCCTACAGTACATCAAAATTAGACATAATCAAAGGCCCTAATGTGCATCATAATTGGGGCCCTAGATATCTTAGACTGGAGGTAGTCTGCGTTGAAGGAATTGCGGCGAGGCTTAACGATGGCTGACGAGTGCCAACGAGAGAACCTCTATCTTGCTACAGTTTATTTTATACCTTGAAATATTTCCAGATTCCATTTAAGTTTCAATATTTCTGAAAGGTTTCTTTCAGGATACGCTACTGTAAGGAGAACATTTTATTACAAAAGGAGTTTACTCTCCAGGTTACCTAGTATGATAGGCACCCTTGATAGAGTGATCAATCTTAATTGTGCATGCTAGGGCTCCAGTGCTATAGCAGAAAGAATTGGGGACCGAACACAGCGCTGAATGATTCCCCGGGCAAAGGTGAATGCTGGTGCGACTATGCTGCCTGATATAATATTTGCAGTAGGGGCAAAGTGTAAATATTTCACCCAGGCTATGAAGATCTTGTGGAACGCACATCCTTTTAGAGCCCTACTTAGAAAAGGCCTTTTGCCTTTCTAGAAATCCTTCTCCACATCAGCTGAGATTAGATTAGGCTTTCCCACAATAATGTCTGCAGTATCAATAAAGCGTGCTAGACCGCACAAATGATCTGATGAAGAGCTTTGTGCATTGGTCCTGCTTGATCGGTGTGAATAATATCTTATATGTCTTTCTGAACATGCCCTGCTGAAACTTCTGGTGAGAATTTTAAAATCTGTATCCAATAGAGAGATTGAAGCAGTAACTTCCCCCTTCCAGAGACTCTTTGCCTGCTTTCAGAATAAAGACAATAAATGCCTGATACATGGACATTGGGAGAGTGTTCTGTCCTAGATTAGTCCAAGTGGGGAGTTCCTATTTCCTGGGTGCATTTAAGGAATTCAAGTGAGAGGCCTTCTGGGGTTTTATGATTGTACAGCAAAGAGATTGCTGAAGAGACCTCATTAAAATAAATTGTCATAGGCAACACCATCCTATTTCTAGTATGACAGATATAGGAAAGATAGAAAGATCTGAATGCTTCACATAATTTCATAGGGTTAGTAACCATACAGCTGTGTTCACTCATTTCTGCAATGGGCTTTGAAAGTAGCTTTCTTGTTGATGTGGTGTGCCAATAATCTCCTTGATTTGTTGCTTTGTTCATAAAAGGAATAGCCTGCTTTGTATGAAGAAGTCTGCCCTTTGCCACATATACCTAGTTTAATTCATATTTTGCTCTTTTGAGAGATGATATGGTGTGTTGGGTCAAGGTTTCTCTGTATTTTCTTTCTCAAGGTTCTTAAAGAAAGCTTCAAGCACTGCCAGTCTCGCTTTTCTTGGTCCCTTTCCTAGTACAACTTGGCTTCCCATTGCATTTGTTGGAATCTATTACCAGTTTCGTTCAGTGTCATTAACTCAGATATAGTGTTCTTGAGCGCTTCACTTTCTGCTTCAGGTGTATATTCATGAGAATTACATTTCCGGCTTGTGGGTTGTTTGGTGAAGCAATGTTTTTTCAGTCTAACCATGACATGATAGTGATCTGACAGGGACCCCGGCAAAATCGTAGGATTGAAGATTCAAAATAAAAGTAGCCTTGATTCAGAAAAAAGTGAGGTGGTGGGAAGATTGGAATGTGTAGCTGTGATCTGTGCGGTGGATAAGTCTCCATGCATCAATCATAGAGCAATTGCAATCAATCTTTGTAAAGCCCTGATGGTATATAGGGTTTATAAGATTTCCAGGCCTATCCATCGTGGGGTTCAGTACTTTATTCCAGTCCCCACCTATTTTCACATGGTGGCCGGAGTAAGACTGGAGCTGCTCTTGTACGGGTTGGAAGAAACACCAGTATACGTCATACGTCATGCAGACTATATGCCGACATGATCAGGGTTGTTTGGTCCACCAAGTGGCCTACCATTGTCACCCACTGACTTTCAGGATCTTTCTGGACTTTTGTCTTTATGAAAGGTGACCTCCCTATGAATGCGATTCATAGCACAATGTTTGTCTCCATAGCCGTGCTGAAAAATGCTTGACCTTTCCAATATTTTACCAACTTCTGAGAGGACAGGTCATTTAAGTGAGGCTCCTATAGTAATGCTTCATCAGATTGAGTCTTCTGTAAGGATTTACACGTTTTTGTTCTCTTGATTATATTATTGATTTCATGAATGCTGCAAGTTAGGGGTGTCAGTTGGGAATCTGTCGTTACTGTAGTGGGGAATTAGCGAGCCTCTTAATTTTGTAATTATTGTACAGAGAAAACATCAATTCAATCCTTTGGTGAATCGTCTGCTAATGATATCTGTTTTGCAAATGATTTCTGTTTTGCAAATGGGCCAAGGATTTTTAGTAGATTCTAGTCTGGCGTTCTCCGGGTGCCTGGAATTGGCCCCACTCCTCTCGCTTTCGTCTCCTTGAATTGCTGCAGGTTTTAGTGCTGTGTGGTTTTTACTTTCTATGCTGACCTCAAGGGCAACCGCAGCGCACCCCCATGAGTAATACAGCCTAAGTTGTGACAGTTTCTTGAGTTTGGCTAATCTTTTGTTCCAGAATGTTTGGTGTTATGTCCTGGTAGAATTCCATTTTGTGTCCTTCCCAAAGAACCTCCTTTTTTCTTACCAGTTGCATTATTCTTTCCTTGACAAAACATTGTAAGAAATGCACCAAGGTAAGTCTTGGGATTTTCTCTGAGTCTGGGTGAGGTTGAAGTGATCTGTGTGCTCTGTCGACTTCAGTGTGGTCACTTGTGTCCATCTGAAGTTAAGCTGACAATAATTTAATTTTGAATTGTTTTGTGGCCTGACCTTTGGCTCCCTCCAGCACCCCAAGAGCCTTAATATTGTTCAGGCGTTCTCTGGATTCCTGGACATCAAGATGATCCACCATTTTGACCTGTTGTTTGAGTTGCTAATTGCCTGCTTAATTAGCATATGTGTGTTTTCCAGCTTTGATATGCACAATTGACCCTTGTCGTGCCTCGAATTGATCCCCATGAAGGTCTTGTATATCCAATATGATTGAGGAGACATCCTTGGCCGTAGAACTCATCAATTTGCATAGTTGCTTCGGTGTTGGGTCTTTGTCTTCCATTATGGTGTCCATGATCTGCCGAATAGCTCATCGACACAGGCCTGAGATCTTGTCGTATTCCTTTGATTATTTTTAGCCCTCATTGAGGGAGGAGCCATGTGTGCCCCAGTGATGGCGCCATGATAACCCTTCTACGATGTGTGAGCAAGCAATAGTTGTTAAATGGAAAAGCAAGATAGTCACACAGTGGTCTTGTAGTGTAAGTCCTTAGAATATTAAATCATATGTGTCCCTCAAGTGAGCTGTAGAGGCAAAGATCAGATTTTTTTGCATTCTCAGACAGTCATTTCTATTGGTAATGTTATGCGTGCCTCAAGTTTTACTGTTCTTTGAAATGAGGTCTTACGTGCCTGGCTGTGTTTTTGGGGAGTCCAGAAGCTGAATTAAGCAAGTAGAGGAAATGGTCAATGTACCCACAGACTAGCCGGTAGGTGGCGATTAAGGGAACAAGTTCTGTACGGTTGTAATGGCAGTGCCCTTCTTACACCACTGGTGCAATGCCAATCTCACAGTCTGAGGGGGAAAGCGCCTAGTTCTGCCCTTGCAGGGCAGTGCCTTCTCTGTCGAGTGGCGTACCTTCAAAAAGACTTTTAAAAAACCTGCAGTATTAATTCCAAGTTCTTGGAGAATGCCAGCATGGAAGGTGGTATGGACTATTTCAAGGGGGCATGTGGGTACACCTCCTCCCCCCCAAATGGTGGAGGAGTACGCTTAAAGAGCTGCACACCATTCCTCTGTCTAGCATCAACCTGTGTCCCTGTTTTTCATGTAGTTTTTCTGCAGGATAGAAGGAAGTTATAAGGATAGGTGATTATGTTGTGTAGAGGGTCATTGTCTGTCCCAATTCGTTGTAGTTTGTATAATTCTTTTTTTTTTACACTTTATTTATAGATTTCACAATACGAACAGGAAAAAAAACAATTGATTCAAGCATTGGCTACCATCAATAATAAAACATCGCAATAAAAACACTCAATACTATCCACAGAATATACTTAATACATCTGAAAAGACAAAAAAAGTTAATTACCAAGCATGATATATGGAACATAACATATCTCCATCCTATTCAAAACATACTTGTCCCAGCTATCAACCCGCCACAGAAGACAAGACAACATGACTGCACAGAACAAAAACAACTACAGAAAATGCGAAGAAAACATGAGATCACACACAGCAGTACATACCTTTGCATAATGTATAGACAGACCTAGCTTCTACTTTGGTTCCTTTCACCAGCTAAAACCATACACAGCCTAACCACTCCTCACACACCATGTAGTTTGTATGATTCTAAATGCGTGAATAATCATACGTTCTTATGTTTTCCTGCCTCTTTATGTTTAGAAGTTCACATTCCGAATTGCACACTCATGTCAGACCGTAGGCCAGGAGTTTCAGGAACTGGGCTCCAGCAATGCTCGTTTATTCTTTGTTTGGGTGTATCTCCGTTTCACTAGCACAGACAATGGCAATTTGGCACATGTTGCATGCAATCAGTTTTATTTTTATAGTGTGTTGATTTTGTCGATTGTTATGATGTGTGCACAGGTTAGTGTTGGCAGGCGTTCTGTCAAATGATCTGTTGTTTAGTTCGTGAGTTTGCTTTTCTACATGAGGTATCAAAAGAAGAGGTGTGTGTCTTGAGGCCTTGATGTTACCTTAGTTCGGATTCTTCTGGAGCGGCTACTCTAAACTTCCTATGTTGAGAATTGTAAGAGGCAGAGTTTCTCTTGATTCTTCTGGAGCGGCTAATCTATACTTCCTATGTTGAGACTGGTAAGAGACAATGTTTTTCTGGATTCTTCTGAAGCAGCTAATCTATACTTCCTATGTTGAGCCTGGTAAGAGGCAGAATTT
Organism: Ambystoma mexicanum; assembly: GCF_040938575.1. NCBI lineage: Eukaryota > Metazoa > Chordata > Amphibia > Caudata > Ambystomatidae > Ambystoma > Ambystoma mexicanum. The sequence continues at coordinate 1,238,947,440 of NC_090934.1, read as the reverse complement.
ATCTGGATTTTTCTGCAGCAGCTGATCTATACTTCCTATGTTAAGACTGGTAAGAGGCAGAGTTTCTCTGGATTCATCTGGAGCGGCTGATCTATACTTCATATGTTGGGAATGGTAAGAGGCAGAGTTTCTCTGGATTCTTCTGGAGTGGCTACTCTATACTTCCTATGTTGAGACTGGTAAGAGGCAGAGTTTCTCTGGAATCTTCTGGAGTGGCTAATCTATACTTCCTATGTTGAGACTTGTAAGAGGCAGAGTTTCTCTGGATTCATCTGGAGCAGCTGATCTATACTTCCTATGTTGGGAATGGTAAGAGACAGAGTTTCTCTGGATTCTTCTGGAGTGGCTACTCTATACTTCCTATGTTGAGACTGGTAAGAGGCAGAGTTTCTCTGGATTCTTCTGGAGCGGCAAATCTATACTTCCTATGTTGAGACTAGTAAGAGGCAGAGTTTCTCTGGATTCATCTTGAGCGGCTGATCTATACTTCCTATGTTGGGAATGGTAAGAGACAGAGTTTCTCTGGATTCTTCTTATGTGGCTACTCTATACTTCCTATGTTGAGACTGGTAAAAGGCAGAGTTTCTCTGGATTCTTCTGCAGCGGCTAATCTATACTTCCTACGTTGGGAATGGTAAGAGGCAGAGTTTCTCTGGATTCTTCTGGAGTGGCTACTCTATACTTCCTATGTTGAGACTGGTAAGAGGCAGAGTTTCTCTGGAATCTTCTGGAGTGGCTAATCTATACTTCCTATGTTGAGACTGGTAAGAGGCAGAGTTTCTCTGGATTCATCTGGAGCAGCTGATCTATACTTCCTATGTTGGGAATGGTAAGAGGCAGAGTTTCTCTGGATTTTACTGAATTGGTTGATCTATACTTCCTATGTTGGGAATGGTAAAATACAGAGTTTCACTGGATTCTTCTGGAGTGGCTACTCTATACTTCCTATGTTGAGACCGGTAAGAGACAGAGTTTCTCTGGATTCTTCTGGAGCGGCTAATCTACACTTCCAATGTTGAGACTGATAAGAGGCAGAGTTTCTCTGGATTTTACTGTAGTGGCTGATATATATTTCCTAGGTTGGGAATGGTAAGAGGCAGAGTTTCTGTGGATTCTTCTTCTGGAGTGGCTAATCTATACTTTCTATGTTGGGACTAGTAAACGGCAGAGTTTCCCACTGATAAAATGAGATTGTACAGTTGCATTATCTTTGGAATAGGAAGAGCAGGTCCATTTGATTCAGAGTTAATATATTCCCACGATTGACTCTACCATTCGTGGTGTCGAGTACCTAACACTTTATCATCATTATAAATTATCTCACGTTTGTGAAATAAAAAAGAACAATCGTTAGCCTGGGTGGGCGTGAGCACCAAATTAGGCTGGCTTTTCAACCAATACCTGGCACCTCTCGCCCACTGCATTGCTGCTCTCTGCTCCAACCTTCAGTGCTATGCGGATGACACTCTGCTCGTTTTCAGGCTCCCCTCTGCCACCTCTTCTCCCTCTCTCATCTCTGACTGCCTGTCTGCAATCCAGGAGGGGTGCGCTGTCAATGACCTCTGCCTTAATGCCAGTAAAACAGAGATCCTCCTCATCGGCATAGCTGCACCTTCCTTTCCTGTCACTCTCTGGCTGGTCTCCCTTGGCCCTCTTCCTCCTCCCACCTTTGAGGCTAAGAACCTAGGGGTCATCTTCGACTCCACACTTTCCTTTTCTCCTCACATCTCTGACGTCTCTCAGAAGTCAAATTAACAACTGCACCTCCTCAGAGGCATTCTTCCTTTCCTCACCTTCCCCCAGAAGCTCAATGTCTCTAGAGCTCTGGTTCTCTCTAGGCTGGGCTACTAAAACAGTCTCTTTCTAAATCTGCCTGACTCTACTCTCCGCCCTCTGCAACTCATCCAAAACAGGACTGCGAGACTTGTCCTTGGCCTCAAGCCCAGGGATCGTATCTCACCAGCCCTGAAATCGCTTCATTGGCTCCCTGTGGCTGCAAGGATTAAGTTTAAGACCATTTGCATTGTCCACAAGGCCTTCTGGGGCCTGGGTCCGCAATACCTTCAACTCTCCCTTCGGGAAATACCTTCCTACTCGAGCTCTCCGCTCCTCCACCTCGAATTCCCTCAGGGCCATTCGCTTATCAAGCAACCAGTTGGTGGTAGATATTTTTTTCCGGCCGGGGCCTCCCTCTGGAACAGCCTCCCTGCCTCTCTGAAACTTGAGAAGAACCATCTTCGGTTCTGGAAGCACCTCGAGACCTACCTCTTTGCTTCTGCCTTCTCTCTTCCTCTGCCCTGTTGATCTCTGTCTGTTACTACACTGGGCACCTGGCTACCCTCTGAATTTGGGCTCAGGTCCCCGCTCACCCAGTTGCATATCTGCACTGCCCCCTGGCAACCCTTGCACTTGGGTCTGTGTCTGCAACCCTGCAGTCCCCTTACCTGCACTTATTAGACACCAGTTTTCTGCGCTAACTCTTGCACTTGCCATCTGCTGGCCACACTACCTGTTGTTTTGATCCTGTGTTCAGCACTTTCCACTCCTCCCCTTGCACTTTCCCCCTACCCTCTCCCCTGCACTTGTGCATTCTCAATTTCACTGGGCCTAGTAAGGTCGTTGTCTTGTCATCCTTTGTTCCCCTCCCTTGCCTCGTCGCACCTTGAAACACTTGTGTGTGGGCACGCTATAAATAAAATATCATATATCATATCCAGCCTTTCTTTGGCAGTACAAGCCTGTGTACAAAGCAAGCTACATGCTGCTATCGTGCACCCCCTTCCTGCATCCTGCCCGTCTAAGCCCTGCACCTCATCCAGGCCGCAGATGTATAAACAAAAATGATTTGAATTACCCGCTCTCTGGGGCCCGTCAACGCTCACAAGCCCATGCAAGAACTGTCCAAACTTTGCTCGACTGTTCACCCAGGCTGGGTTGGTACAGCCCGACTGTAACAGATGTATTGCAATATTAGGACCTGGGTGGAGCTGCAAGTCAATCAGAAGCACCAGAAATGGTCTTGATTTCCTGATATATGCTGGCATTCACTCCAGCCAGCTGGCTCCTTCCTCCAGGACCTCCATTTCATGCCCTGCTCTGCTCCCCTCTTCCCTTTCCCGCTTCCACCCACTACCCCTCAACACCAAAGCACCTCCTTGCCTGCTGCTCCATGCCAAAAACTGCAGGACTCGCTGTCTTGCCAGCTATACTGGACCCCGCAAGCACTGCCTTGTTAACACAATGGAAATGGAAGAGGGGCACCAAACTTGACCCGGCTGGTGCTGTGATTTTCTAAGAAACTGCCATCAATTGCCACTGTGAATATGGGATTACCACACCACAGGACTTTGCCACTGGGAGACAACCTTCTCATACACCACCCTGGAAATACTAGCAAAGATGGAGGTTCCTCTAATATGGTCGCTCATGGTTCCGTTGCGCGGTCTAGTCTTTTTTCCAACATGGCCGCCCACTCTATAACTGTAGAGGAAGTACGCTTCCTCCTTGCGCCGTATCCGTCTCTTGGACTTCACTGCTGGTTCCTGTGTTTTCGCAGTGTTCTCGCATCCTACTCAGTGTTTCCACTCTCTCGTTTTTCCTGCCTTGCCTCTGACACCGCTCGGGTTGTTCTATTCTTCCTCTCAGGTAACTTCGGTGTTTCTGCATACTTGCACCCCTCGCGGCTCTCTCTTTCATAGAGTCTGTGCCGCGTATCTGTTCCTAGCTCTTCTATTTTTCTTTGCCTGTCTTCTCTTTTCTACTTTCCTCGCCGTCTTTAGGCATTATAGCTAGTTTCTCATTTGGTGTTTTCTTCCGCTTCTGGTAACCGGTATTCTGTTTACCTCTCCTTACCTGCTCTCGTGTTCGTGTCTGCCGGTCGGTGACCCTTGTCTGCCTCTGGCAGCTATAGCATTTCTTCTTTTCCTTTAACTCTTCCTTTCCTACCTTTCTTTTTTCTTTCTTGCTTTAGCATTCCGACTCTTCTCGGACGTCGTGTTCCTCCTTTTAGGTCTGTTCCTTACAGTGCTTTACGATCTTTACTTTCTAGTGGTTTATATTCTTTTCTCCTTCATGAGCCATCCAGTTTTCTGTCCTCCTGCAATTCCGACAGAGGCCTTTACATTCTACTCGCCCTGCATTCCATGAATAGTTAATTCCTTAGGAACCCCGTAAGAGATTGTATTCCCATCTCTTCGAGAAGTTTGACAGATCTCCATAAGTCACTGAAGGGAGTGCATTCTACTATTGAAGACTCGACTGATAACACCTTACCAGACTCCAGCTGTATAAGGAAACTCTATTGTGTGGCTGACATTACCTATCTCTCAGCATTGAAGGGCCAACTACTGTGACCAATTCCGTTCAGGGTTTTTTACGCCAGGAGGCTTTTTCCCTGTCTTTTTTGGGGGCTTGCTCCTTGGTGATCCCCAGGATTGGGTTCTTATCCCGGTCACGGTGGTCTCCGAGGGAGCTTGCCCTTAACTGCACCAGAAGAAGGAAAGGAAACCGAAGGAACTGAAGAAGTCTCATAACAAGAAGGACTCCAAAGCTCAAGAAAGTTCTATTGAAGATACAGGTGAGGAGGAGTTTTGGGAATCACCCCCGGGGCTTGACACAACCACCACAGAGAGGCCTTTGCCACTGTGAACGCACTGCCACCATAAGGCCCGAACAAAGTGGCTCTCAAACACCAAAAAGTTAATGCCATATTGAGCCAATCGCCACTGCAGGGCACCATCATTACAGGATCTTACGCCTATGAGGCCCTAATGCAGTGAGGACCTAGCACTCAGAGAATCTGCCATTGAGAGACCTCGCCATCACAAACTTCCAACACTATGAGGTCTCTGCCACAGGAAAACCACACCAACAAAACAACTCCATTGGATAAGTGGATAAGTTTCCTGCTAGGATAGTTTGCCCTAAGATAGTTTATCCTTGCAATACTTATGCCCCTGGGATAGTTGGCCTCATGGATAGGTCTTGCCCCTGGTATAGGCCTTGCCTGGAGGATAGGTCAGCCCCAATGATAAGTTTGCTCCTGGGATAAATCTGCCCACGGGACAGTTTGGCCCCTGGAATAGTTTAGATCCTGGGATAGTTTGTCCCTGGGATAGGCCACCCTTTATATCATCCTACACACTACGCGAGAGGGCTGGTTGCCGAGAAAAGTGGTGCAAGGAGAGCTGGGGGCCGAGAAAGAGGAGCAAGGGGGCTGGGGTGAGAAAAAAGGTGCAAGGGGGCTGGGGGCCAAGTCAATTGATGCACGGGGGCTGGGGCCTGAGAAAAGAGGAGAGAGAGGGCTGGTGGCCGAGAAAAGTGGTGCAAGGAGAGCTGGGGGCCGAGAAAGAGGTTCAAGGGGGCTGGGGTGAGAAAAAAGGTGCAAGGGGGGCTGGAGGCCAAGAAAAGGGGTTCAAGGGGGCCAAGAGAAGTGGTGAGAGGGGACTGGGGGCCAAGAAAAGGGGCCTGGGGGCCGATAAAATAGATGCCAGGGGGCTGAGAAAATAGGTGCAAGGGGCTGGGGGCCAGAAGAAGGGGTGAGAAGGGCCCGAGGCCAAGAAAAGGAGCACAAGGCGACTGGGGCCAATAAAATAGGTGCAAGGGGCCTGGGGGCTGAGAAAATAGGTGCGGGAGGCTGGGGGCTGAGAAACGTGGTACGAGGGGGCTCAGGATGAGAAACAGAGAGTGAGGTGGCTGGGGGCTGAGAAAAGGGGTGCTAGGGGCTAAGGTGGCCAACAGAAAATCACTTACCTTTGAATTCGCCACCACAAAACAGGTGCACGCTTCCGGCCCATCCCAGCCACCTGACTTCCAGCTGTCCCATCCCAGCCAATCAATGAGTGACTGAGGTGGGACAGGAAGTCAGGCAGCCATGATTGACAGGAAGTCAGGCGAACACGCTCCTGTTGTGCGGTCGGCACTTCATCAGCATGTTTCTTTTACATTTGTATTTTGCATCTGAGGTTGCGGGCAGTTGGAGGGGCTTGTGGCCGGCCCCTGCTTTGGGCCGGCGCCAGTCCAGGTTGTGACCTGGGCAGAGGTGGAAGTGGGCGGGAGCGGTCGGGAGCGGTGCTCCTATACTTTTTATTTTTAAGTTTCACTGTTCCCATACTTTTATTTTAAAAAGAAACCATTCTGGAATGGTTTCGTTTTCAAATAGAAGTGTAGGAGGAAGTTGAAGCTTACACTTCAGTGCACTGTACTACACATTCCCATAAATAGCCGGTGTGTTTGTTTGGGCGTTTGGATTGTGTGTGGGACGGGGTGCAGCAATGAAATTTGTGGAGAGCGGGGGTAGGCCAGCACTACTTCTTTTTATACACTTCGATCACTGGACCAGGGCCGGCCCAAGGCCCTCCATGCTCGCCCTGCTCTACTCTCTGGTTCACTGCCAGTTCGGGTCTCCACCGCTAGGCAAAAATAGACCTGTCCTTTGGAAAAACAGAAAGAACACTGGCAAGCATTGTGAACTGGCATGTAGCAAGAGTCAATGATACTCAACATGTTTATCCAGGCACAGGTAGAAGGGATACGGACTGGGGTCCTCCCAACTCCCACACCCCACCTCTGGGGCAGAGTTGGCTCTTGGAAACCCTGTGGTAGACTTCCCGCCCCAGGTTGTGAGGGATCCCCATCACCTCCTGACAGGGTCAGGTGCTTGACCCTATCACAAGTCCTGCATTACACTTCTGCCTGTGGCAGGGTCTGCAAACTTTGGCTCTCCAGATGTTTTGGACTGCAACTCTTGTCAGACCTATGCAACATAGTCAATATTAAATGATCATGGGAGTTGTAGTCCAAACCATCTGGACAGCCTCAGCTTGCAAACCTATGGCCTATGGAAATACCTTGTTACTTTGCTACATCTGTGGCTACTTTTGTATCATTGTCTTTTCTAGGAATGAAATACGTCCTTGTGGCTAGTACTACATGTCTAACCTCATCTAGCCTTTTGGGGTGCCCCCTGGGTTTGGATATTAAAGTTGAACCTCCCCCCTTCTCCCTCGAGGTCTATACATTTTCAATATATAGTATCTACCATGTCATTATGTTGACGAAGGCAAGGAATACTGTGAATATTGTTTGTGTGTGGCATCTTGTATCCTGATGATGACTTATTGAAAGCAATGTTTTACTGTGTCTATGGTCCCCTCGCCATCAGGTTAAATGGTTGCACTTCCACCACCAGAGGACTGCGTACTAATCACCCAAACTGAGCAGGGCATGCACCTCTAACTGTGTTTCTCTCTTGTCTGACCACAGCACTCTCCAGAATCTGTCTCGAGGTCTGTTTGCTCTGGAATCCTGGATGCATGAAAATTGCCTGGAGCTCAAGAGAGGCAAAGCCAATATCAAGGCCCTCACCCTATATTCCCCATCCTTCATAACTACTTCCCCCACAGCTAAAAGCCTCACAGCCATCCGGGATGCAGTTTTAAGCATGAACGTCCAAATTAGATGTGTAGTGAAATTATGATTTGTCCAAATTAAATCTCTATCCAAAATCCTGCCTAACGTGTTAAGTACTATTGATTTCCCTTGTTATGCACCCTTGGCTTTTACTTGGGCCATATCCTTTAACATTAACATAACTTGGGTGAAGGCCATTAATACCAGTGATAGCCCATCCATTCACAGTTAATGCCATAATACGAGGTTAATGCCATAATACAAGGAGATCATAACCACTCTCGATCCAGGGAACAACTACACTGGGTTAACAAATTTAAATAAGTAGCAAGCCAATATTGTAGTGTCAATTGTAGGACTTCTATCCCCTGATCTATAACATGTGAATCAGCAGCCTGTTAATCATTTAGCAGCCTCAGTTCTACAGTTATTGCAATTTTAGAAGCCTTTTCCCCTTTGCTTGCACATTTGTTAACTTCAGATGTGTTTAGATTTTAGTCTGAGATCATCAGCAACTACTTAACTCAAATGAACTGGAATTGTCAATAGTCTTGAGTAACATTATAGAGGCCTGTAAACGATTTATGTTTTCAGTTGTGTCCATCACCCCATGCAACATGTAACTTGGTGATGGGAGTGGAAGAAGGGAAAATAAATGGGTAGAGAACACATCATACACAACAGGCCAGCAACACCATTTCCTAGTATCCAAGTGCAGAGTTAAGAGGTAAAGGCTGAGCAAGGTTGGACTTCCGTGGATCACCTAGGGTCCAACAACCTGCTCTTTTCATACTTTCATACTTGTGCCGGATCATGTTCAGTTTTTTGAGATCGCTAAGAACCTTAGGGCTTCTGCTGAACAATGCCAGCCTTACCCAACATCCATGATTCCCTTGTTATCCAGTTATGCATCTCCTGGCTGAACTCTTCGCTGATAAACACCTCTCGCGCCAGCTGGAGATTGCTGCCCTGTTCAAATCTGGTACCGTCACACCACTTTTTAAAAAGCCTGCTGCTGATCCTGCTGGTTTGGAGAAATACCATCCGATATCCAGTATTCTCACCCTGGGATCCTGGGAAAAATCCTAGAGAAAATCCCGGTCACAACCCAAATTGCAAACTGAGGGACCCATGGCCAGCCACATTAATTTTATTTTTTCACAAACAAGTCATTTAAAGTTGATGAAGAGAGAAAATACACGGTACAGGAGGGAGGAGTACAGAAAATGGGAAAAGGGTAGGCAGTGTAGTATATCATTGATTAGCAGGTGTACCCGTGCTTCGCACAGTAATTCCCACTTCAGTCCTAATTTGAAGTTCATTCAATGAATGAATATAGATGATGATGATGCATGGTTGTTTCTGATACCCGAATAACAACGCAATCGATTCCAGCTACTTTGATTTCACACCTTGAGATTGCACAGCAACATTATTGGGGTCCCGATCTACAGCCGAGGCAGCAGCGACCTCAGCATGAGTGCCGTCTTTGTAGGGCTGAAGCGTGTAAGATTATAGTGCCATACCTGTACATGCACGGATGAAGCATGTAAGCTTTGTACTACTGTTGAGATGGCATACATTCATCAACTTACATGAGAAATTACGTTCCTGTAATTATCATGAGAGATTTGCCACAATGTAGCGGACAACGACATTGCGGACACTATTGAAAAGACATGCACCATTTCCTGTCACTCGCATTAATACAAAAGCACAGTTGTGTGTCACCTGCATGAATTCAAAAGTGAGTGCCGCTAATGTCAACTAGAATGCTGATAGTTTGGAAAGTTTAGGGACAATGAACTACTGAGGTTTACGTAGAACTACATCAGAAATACGCCACAAAGCGTCATATAGCAGGGGTGAGCATGCAGACCGCTTGAAAAAAGAAAAATTAGAAAAATCTATATTTGATACTTTTTACATTGTCTACACCATGGAATCCACCCACATGCCAAATTGTAGGGTTGTAACTTGTTAGGAAGTATGCTGAACATTTCAAACAGACATATTCACATACGGCAGGGGTAAGCATTGCAGACCGCTTATGTTTTATCATTTTTACATAGTCTACACCATGGAACCTACCCACATGCCAAATTTCAGGTTTGTAGCATGTTGGGACGTATGCTGAATATTTCGAACAGGTTCAAACACATATCCACACATTTCCCGTTTTTATATAGAGAAATTATAGGAAAGAGTCCAAACAGTAATCCTGTATATTAAACAGAGCTCCTAAAAAAACTATAGAGAAAGGAGAAGTGCCACCAAGAGCAGGGCAAAACATACATTAATAGGTCCAGATCTTTTCAGGTCCCTGCTGTCAGGTGATTCTAAGTGCTTAGAGACTACAGGGGGACAGATGATAATCTGGTCTAGCCCTATAAAAGTGCTAAGTCATTCTAGGGGACCATGCGCTTTACGTCATGTCATTGCAACTCAGTAGATTCCTTGACTTTGAGGGGTGCCTACATTAGGGGTTTTTCCTAGAGCAGTTTAAAGGCATTGTCTAGGGAGGATAGGGCAGTCCTCAGAGATGCTATCCTGGGAATGTTTTCTTAATCATGAGTGTTTTCACTGTCTTCTTGAACCTGGTATAACTCTTTTCCAGTCTCTGAGATTTGGGTAGCTCATTCCTGTTAGTGGACATGTAGACAGCAAAGATTTTTTCCTTTGTGTTAATGTCTTTTGAACTTGGGAGGCACGAGGAGGTTGCCATCTGAAGTTGTTAGGGGGTCTTGCAGGCTGGTAGGGTATGCTTAGTTTTGATGATATATTTGGATCCCGTATGCTGTTCATGAGTGAAAACGTTCTTGAAGTCTTAGACAGGAATTTCCCTGATGCACTTATCTTACTGTACTTCCCAGCAGTGTTTGACACTCTCATAAACAGACTCCACACTACTATTGGCAAGAAATGCAATACCATCAACTAGAGGTAAGCAGTGCAGGCTGGGCCCAGGCTAACTGGTTGCTCCAGCTTGACTCGTGTTGCAAACCAATGCCTGGCCAAACAAAGGTCAAGCCTCATCTTGCTGTCCAGGGAAACTTAAAACTATCTTTCCAGGCCACTTTGGTCCATTGTGACCCTTGCCCAATTTTGTGTTTTTCCATCTTTTGGATTTCCTACAGGAATTATGGCTTGATTCCTTCTGTTAGGCCCAAAATATAACAATGGAAGTAGGCAACAAAAGTGAAAAGCAGAAAGGATGCCCAAATTCCCTTAAAAAGCGAACCACAACACATTGCTTCAACAGTGGTGGCCTTTGTTGGTGAGTGTCCCAGTTTGTGTTGGTGGGCTGCCTTGCGGGAAATTTCCAGGTAAGTGTTGAGGAATTTATGGTAGCAAGCCATTCCGTGGCACAGTGATATGAGTCTCTGTGGGGGCTCCGCCGCTGCTGTCAGAGCGAGGTGTGTGCTACAGACTCTTGGTATTCCTCAGAGGTATGTGGATCCTCTCCCTTTCAGCTTGCCGGTTTGCTCTCCAATCATGATATGAAGAGCTTCACTGACTGGAATGCTTGTTGTGATGGGTTAGGCTCTTGTGTGTGGTCCACCCGGGTTTCAGTGATGCATAGTTGTCTGCAATGATAGAAATACGACTGGAAAGCATTTGCTTTCAGAGATGTGGGGTGATACAAAGTGGTACCCTCCAGATATAAACAGGCAATTGGGGAGAGGTAGGGTTTGGGGCCCTCTCAGCTGCCACCGCCCCCCTCTGAGGCAGGACAGGCTCTGGCTTCCACCCTGGTAGACCTCTCACCCCAGGCCAAGGGGTTTTCCCATCCCCTTGTGACAAGGTCAGATTACTGATCTTGTGACGGTAGAAGAATCATAAACAAATTGTATCAAGATGTGTGATATTCAAGGCCTGCTAGCAACAATAGAGAGATGTAATCTAAAACAATCAAGGAGTTTGTCAATTTTAAACGACAGCCTTACCCACCATTTAAAATGATACGGCATTACATGGCAGTTGTAGAATTTATTTTGCAGGCTATGAGGTGTATGGTGACTGGATTGCACCCATTTCATCAGTGGAAGCAATCAATGGGTATTTCTCTGCATTAAACTTTCATAATAATGTGGGATGATTGTAAAGACTGGGGGGGTGTCTGTACTCCTTTTCTCTATATGGTAAAGGAGAAGCACAGAGGACCCCAGCCAAGATTCTCTATCGTTGGTAGCAATGGACGAGCAATCAAGGCCTAGCTTCTCAGGAGGTGATGAACCTTCTTGAGCGGCTCCCTTTAAAGCAGGAGCCATGGATCATCGAGATCCCTCGAAGAAAGTGAACTAGGCGTCGAGGCGGCAGCTTCGGTCCCAGCGGTGCTCGTCGACGACGATTCGAAGACGTCCTGCAAGGAAGAGGCATGCAGGGCACCTCAATGTCGATAGTTCAGGACCGCAAAGAGTTTGTGAAGAACTGTGGCACAGAAATGGCGTCGAGTCGTCCGGCGTCTCTATGATTTTTGGGTGGCGGGAAACCCACCGGCGGATGCTCCTCGGAGCGTCGACGGCCTGGCTTTTTCTGGCGGCATAAGGCGGGCGGCAGTGCGGACGAGTGCGTCCATGAATCAAATGTCTTAGGCAAGGGAGCGTGCAGCTCCGGTCGTCGATGGCCCGGCGTCAAGCGGTCCCCTCTTCTGGGCAACACGGCTTCAACGGGCTTCCAACGGTTATGCAAACCTGTGAACCCTGGTCAACGACGGTGGATGGAATGTCCGGTGCTTATCTTCGTTCTCCTCGACAGTCCCCATCTCCAGTTGGCAGCCTGTCGAGGGTCTGACTTCCAGGGAGCTTCGGCGAAGGTTAGCGGTGCTCAATGGTCCCTCGGAGCACGGGAAGAGGGCACCTAACAAGGTCCTCTCTTGGATCAGTCTCAACGGCTTTTGGATTTTGACTAAGGGAGACAGCAGTCAACCTTCTTCTTCAGGCTCGGCTTCGAAATTCAGCTTCAGTTTCAATGTTAGTTTCAACTCCAGCTTCTGAACGATTTCTAGCAGTGAGAGGCCCCCAGATATACTAGTTGGTCTCTCATTCATTCTGCTGGGTCACACTCAAGCAACCAATCACTCAGAAGGGCATTCAGGCAATCAGGCAGCCAATCAGGCGCACAGTGCATTCAGGCCATTCTCCTCTCTCTCAGACACTCGCAACAAGGAATGTGTATTGGAACAGGTACCCAGCCATTCAACACCACACACTGCATTCATACCAGTTTCGAGCAGGGCTGTCTCAGTCATTGTGTCAAACACCAGAAACCAGACATCCACAACAAGAAGTGCATATTGGACACACACTCCATTCACCCAGGTCCCACCCACAGGGTGTACCTACAACATACAGTCACTTGGAAGGCTCCAGGCAGTCTGGCCTGGTCTTCACAGCAACACCATATATGGAACTTCCACACAACAGCCCGTCAGGGGGAAGGGACAGAGTCAGGGCTTCCCAGGACTTTGGGAAAACAAGGCAACAGGCAATAGAAAGCAAGAGGCCACAGGGGCCATCTTGTTTCCTATCAGGAATTAACTGATTCCTATGGCAGGGCCTGGGTATCCCAAAATGGAGGATACTCAGAGCAACTGTCAAATTCAGCATGGAGCTGCCACCAGCCAATACCCTGCTCTGTGGGCCACACAGGTGCCCAAAAACATACACTAGGGGCACAGGGTTGTACCCCCACCCATGGGTGCCATAAGGGTATCCCATGGGTCTGTACACCAAACCAAAACCAGGAAGAGCTGCACTGCCAGGAGTCCAAAATGGACTCCTGGGCAGATAACAATATAGAACACAAATGAAAAATGACTACGGGACAAGGACAGGGAGGCCCTGTCCCTCCAATGCATTACCAGCATCACAATGATGACGTACTATCTTTCAGAAATATGTGTTATTAAAAAGTCAGACCCTGCCAAAATGGAAAGCATTTGAAAAAGGAAGTTTGGTTGTGATGAAAACTGATACTCCATTCTGCGTCTTTGGACCCAATGAATGTCATGGTCTTGCGTTAGAGAGGGCTTGCCGGATCCCGCTACATGTTCCGATTTATTGGAGGAGCGGTCTAGTTTTTCTTACGCTCCGTTGTTACGTTCGAAGATGGCTCCTTATTATCCTGCTCCAGAGCTGCCATGACGCATTGCAACTCTTGTTGAAGGTACACAGTGGAATTCTTCCTTCCCGTTACTTGTTCTTCCTTCCTGGCTTCTATTCTATTCTTATTTCCCTTCTTTTTCCTGGAATCCTCTTCCTGACTTAATTCCGCCCTGGTTCCCGCCTGCCTGGATCCGCTCCTCTCGTCTTCATCCTGGTTCCTCTTCCATGGCCTTACAGCTCCTCCACATCCTTTGCCTATACAGCTCCTTGCCCTCTCCCCTTCCTTTGTTCTTGACTGTGGTTTCTCCTGGAAAGGAATGGCCTTAGCCATACCTTACTCCATATTTACCTCCGATTTCAGTATCTTGATTATTAACTTGGGGTTTCCAGAGACTTCATCAGCCGTCTACCATGAGGGGGCTTTCTTCCCCGAGAGAGGTTCCTCCTTATCCAGACCTTACCCTGGGAAGTCCCAGTCCTGGTACTTGGGTTACCAATGGGTGACAGGCTGGCCTTTTACAGGCACAGTGCCTTTCTCTTCTCATCAAGAAATCATACTGGGAGTCGGTAAGTCATTCTGTACCTAAAAGCATTGCTGAAAGTACCTCAGACAGTGATACTGACATGGTCTCTGACAGTTTGCAAGGCCCACACTATTTGAAACCAAACATGGAACCTTTACAGGCCGTCATGGATGAGGTGCAGAAGTTAACCATCGAGGTCCAGGAACTCAGCTAGGGAGAGCCTACTGCATGAAGTCCCAGAAGTAGCTTTTACTGGAGCTAAGTATGATGGTTCTCCTAAGAAGTTGAGAGAATTCCTCAACCATTGTACCATACAATATACCTTTCACACTCACCAGTTCCTTTCGGTCCATACCAACAAGGACACATGGAAACTAGTGTGTATCCTTTTCCATGAAACAGGCAGCTGTAGTCGGTACCTAACCGAGTTAAGTTTCTTGAGTATTTTGAAGGGTCCAAAATACTTGGGTCAGAAGTTAGTAGGACACACATATGAAGCTAAAAACATAGAAGCCAACTTAACCTTGTCTCATGCATGGTTATGCAACTCCTGACGGCAGTGTCTATCAGCTGTCCTTCTCATCCTGTCTTGAGAATCCTTCCGTAATTCTCGAGCTGCAGTGTGTCCCAGTTGTAAAATGTTAATGTTTTCTTCTACCTTATGATATGATATGATATTTTATTTATATCGCGCCCATACACAAGTGGTTAAGTGCGCGACGAGGCAAGGGAGGGGTACAAAGGAGGACAAAACAACGATCTTACTAGGCCCAGTGACATTGAGAACGTGCAAGTGCAGGGGCGTGGGAAGGGGGAAAGTGCAAGGGGGAGGGGAGGAGTGGAAAGTGTTGAACAAGTGATCAAAACAACAACAGATACTGCAGCCAGCAGGTGGCAAGTGCAAGAATTAAGCGCAGACAATGGGTGTCTGATAAGTGCCGTTAAAGGGACTGTAGGGTTGCAGATACAGACCCAAGTGCAAGGGATGCCAGGAGGCAGTGCAGGTATGCAGCTGGGTGGGCAGAGAACTGGGCCCGAATTCACAGGGTAGCCAGGTTCCCAGTGCAAAAACAGGCAGATTAGCAAGGGAGAGGAAGAGAGAAGGCAGAAGCAAAGAGGAAGGTCTTGAGGTGCTTCCGTAACCGAAGATGGTTCTCCTCAAGTTTCAGCGAGACAGGGAGGCTGTTCCAGAGGGAGGCCCGAGCCAAAGAAGATCTACCACCAACTCGTTGCCTGGAGAAGTGACTGACCTAGAGGGAGTTGGAGCTGGAGGAGCGAAGAGCTCGAGTAGGAAGGTATTCCCGAAGGAAAGAGTTGAGGGTATTGCGCACACAGGTGCCAGAAGGCCTTGTGGACAATGCAGAGGGTCTTGAACTTAATCCTTGCAGCCACTGGGAGCCAATGAAGAGATTTCAGGGCTGGAGGGATAAAATCCTTGGGCTTGAGGCCAACGACAAGTCTAGCAGTCCTGTTCTGGATGAGTTGCAAAGGGCGGAGAGTAGTGGCAGGCAGATTTAGAAAGAGGCTGTTGCAATAGTCCAGCTTAGAGAGAACCAGAGCTCTAGAGATAGGGAGCTTCTGAGGGAAGGAGAGGAAAGGAAGAATACCCATGAAGAAGTGTGATTGGTGTTTGACTTCTTAGAGACGTCAGAAATGTGTCGCAAAAAGGAAAGCGTGTAGTTGAATCGGACCCCAAGGTTCTTAGCCTCTCAAGTGGGCACAGGAAGGGGTCCAAGGGAGGCCGGCCAAAGAGAGACAGGAGAGGAAGGTGCAGGAGTGCCGATGAGCAGGATCTTTGTCTTACTGGCATTAAGGCAGAGGTTGCTGGCGGCACACCACTCCTGGATTGCAGACAGGCAGTCAGAGATGAAAGACAGAGAAGAGGTGGCAGAGGGGAGCCTGAAAAAGAGCTGAGTGTCATCAGCATAGCACTGAACGTTGGAGCAGAAATCAGCAATGAGGTGGGCGAGGGGTGCCAGGTATTGGTTGAAAAGCCAGGGAGAGGTTAGACCCCTGGGGAACACCACAAGTGGAGAGTGAGATAGAGGAGAGGAAGGACCCAAGTTGAACCTGGGGGGGTCGGTTGGAGAGGAAAGAGGTCAGCCAGGCCAATGACTGATCAGTGATACCCAGGTTATCACGGAGGCAGTTGAGCAGGATGGCATGGTTGACTGTGTCAAAGGCAGAACAGAGATTGAGTAGGATGAGGACAGAGGGGAGATTAGAATCGAGGTTGTAGAGCAGGTCTTCACGGATGTTCAAGAGAGCAGCTTCCGTGCTTCTGTCTGCTCTGAAGGCAGACTGATGGTCATGGAGAAACCCAACAGAGTCAGTGTGGAGGTTAAGCTGGGAGATGGCCAACTTTTCCGGGAGTTTGCACAGGAAAGGAGTGAGAGAGATCGGGTGATAGTTAGCCGGGCAGGAGGGGTCGGCTGTGGGTTTCTAGAGAAGAGGGTGCACAAGAGACTGCTTCAGAGGGGAAGGGAAGACTCCAGCAGCGAAGGAGTGATTGCAGAGCAGAAGCGAGGGTGTCAATTTGGTCATTGGTGGTTTTGGATGAACCGGGAAGAACCTGTTTTGTCGAGATGTTCATAGATCAGACTTGTCCAGAAATCTCATCGGGGGAGAACAGAGGAAAGAAAGAGAAAGAGGGAGGAGAGGCAGCTGAGGGGGGCAGAGGTAGTGGAGAGAGAAGCGGGAAGAGGCGGAGAGGACGAGAGGGTGGACAGGATGATCTGGGTTTTTTAGAAGAAATGAGAAGTCAGGGCCATGCAGATGGCCTGGAAGGGGACAGGAGAAGTAGAGACTGCAGCAGCATTGGCCATCTCCTTGCAGATTTTAAAGCGTTTGTACCAATACCCCTGGATCAATGGTGCTGGGAAAGGCTTGAGGGTGGTATCCATATGTAACATAGAAGGGACTGTGGTGAAGTGAGGTATGTACGCTATTGTTGTAGGTACATTCGCCCAATGGAAGTAGCTTGCACCAATTATTTTGGGTGGCAGATGAAAAAAAACAGATATATTGTTTTACTGTCTGGTTCATTCTTTCAGTGGAGCTGTGCATCTGTGGATGGTAGCCTGATGATACTAAACGCTGTATGCCTAACTTCTTACTAAGGGAAGCCGTGTAACAGAATAATGTCTTGAAGAAAGGTGAAAGCCATTTTGTCCGCAGTGGCCATTTTCGGATGTGGTGTGAAATAGGTCAATTTAGTCGATTCATTATTACCATGATGACTGTATGCCCTTGTGAAGGCAGAAGATCCACCATAACATTTGTAGACAGATCTCACCGTGGTATGCGTGGTTAGGTAGGTGGCACAATTTCCTAACAGGGAGACATCTAGGTATCTTGATCAGTGCACAGACAGAACAATGGGCAACATAAGAGTACACAACCTGCATAAGTAGGGCCACCAAAAGTACCATCCCAGCAAGCTCCAAGTGCTTAAAATCCTCTGTGAGCTGCTACAAGACTGTTGTGGCACATGAACAGAACTTGGTGTTGTAGTTCGGGGTTATCAATGTACAATCCTTTGACATGGAATCCAAATTCTTGATGTTGTTGCAGATGTAAGGATGGAGAAATCCTGGCTTGTGCTTCCCTTACCCGTTCCAGAAAAGTATGCACAACAAAAAGGAACTTGTTTCCGCCTATGGCTTTTCCTGAGATACACTGTCTACTCTGGATTCAGGCCTTCCTTTCTAGATAGAGCATCAGCAACAATATTAGATGTTCCTGGGATATAGGTAGCATAAAAATCATACTGTGCAAAGAAGAAGGCCCTTTGAGACTGTCGGCTTTTAATGTACGCAAAGGTTTGCAACACCGGAAGATTCCTGTGTTTTGTTCTTATCTCAAATGTGACCTTAGCTCCCATTAAGCAGGGCCTCCATTCTTTGCAGGCGCTCTTTAAGGTTAGTAGCTCCTTTTTGAGAACAGAATAATGTCCATTTCTGTGAGCTTGTCAGACAGGTATGCAATCCAATGCTCTAAGGACTCTTCCTGTACCTGTTTTAGAATAGCACCTACAGCAGCATTTGAAGCATTGACTTCTACTAATATTAGGCTTATTATTATTATGGCATTTATTGAGCACTGACCTAGCTTCGAGAAGCAATGGAGCACTTTACAGAGGTATACAACAGTACAGATGCATAATGGAGCACTTCTACTATGAATGGTTTTGAAGGAGCAGTTGTAGTTGTCTGAGTTTGGGAGCAGTTGTAAAGGCTTGTTCCAGTGCCTGAAAGGCCTTCTCAGCTTCTGTAGGCCAGTGAAAATGGGCATTGCCTTTTAGCAGGTCGCTAATGGGCGAAGTCAAGGCAGAAAAGTGGGAAACACATTGACGATAGTAATTAGCCAAGATGATGACTCCTAAGGAAGGACTTCCTCGACATCCAATGTATGTTGTTCTGATTTCTTGGCGAAAACCAAGATGGTGCCTATATATTCAATAGTTGGATGGCCATAAACCGTTGAAAAATGGCAGGAGCATTGGCTAAATAAAAGGGCATGACCCCGTACTCGCAATGGCTGTATGACATTCTAAAGGTTGTTTTCCATTCATCTCCTGGACGAATTCAGAGCAAATGATAAGCACCCCATGGATCGAGTTTCATAAAGATGGTAGCTCCTGGAAATAATGTTAGTATGTCTAAAATTAAGGGCAGAGGGTACTTATCTTTGACCGTTACATTATTAAGGTCTCTCTAGTGAAGGCATGGCCATAGCTCCTTGGTGTCTTTTTTTGAGACAAAGAACAGTGAAGCCCCCCTGGTATTTAGATTCCTGTATTAGGCTGTGTCGTAAATTTGCCTTTTTGTAGTCCTTTAGCACTCTCTTTCCGCTTCCAATCAGGCAAACATACGGCCAAAAGGTACTGTTGCATTTGGGTGAAGATCAAGAGCACAGTCCTCCGGTTGGTTGGGAGGCAATAATTTCTCTTTGTTGTCCTTGAATATATCCAGGAACTGCTGGTATGTGGCAGGAATGATCAAGGCATGGATTATGTGATGATTCTAAGTATGGTGTTACTACTCCCCATGGGGGAACCTCCTCCTGTCAGGCCTGGGGCGGTGCCACCGCTTCTCAATATTCCCCCTGGGGGCTATGTAACATGGGAGGATCTGTCGAGGGAAGATTCCCCTCGTGGGGATAGGGACACTCATTCTGCACAATCACACCCTTTTCCCATAACACACCTCATGCCCGACTTACACAACACATCCCTGACTCCACCTATGTTGTATTGTGATGCCGGTCCAATCCCAACTACTGAGACGATTAAGAACCAAGGAGTGAAAAAGATGACATCTGGAAAAACAATAAGAGACTCTGGGCCTTGTTTTCATCCAGCTGGCACAACTGAAAACAGACCAACATGGCTATCAAACTGGCCCAGCCAGAACCAGAAGGATGACAAGGCGGGGAGCCATCAACAGTGGCACCCAGGATGCTGAATCAACCAGAGGGCGGAGGACCCTAACACTGAAGAAAGAATATTCCTGGGTGGTCCTTCAGGGGCAAGACCAAAATTAGAGAAGAGTTGGCAAGGCAGTGGCATGACCTCCAGGGGGAGGTGGATCGTTTGGACCAACAACTGTGCCGATACTGCAAGGAGCCCTACCTCCGATCTTAGGCAACTCAGTGACGCAACCTCTGGGGGTGTGGGGGGGCATGCGATCCAACAACTGTGCTGATACTGCAGGAAGCATTGAACTGCAGGGCTGCCGCAGAACAGTGAAGCTAAGGAAGGCCGAAGGAAGCTGGGAAGAGGTGCCCACCGAGTCCAGGTAGGTTGGACACTATACACGCAGGTCCCCAAAGGTAACAGGAAGTATGGGCAGTCCAGCAAGGGCAGGAGTGTGAGAGCCTGGTCAAGCGACCATAAAAACCAAGTGAACTGCAAACAGAAACATAAAGTGTAGAGAGGAAGAGCCCCTCTATGCAGCGGCAGACATTAGTCCACTGAACTGAGAAAAATATCTCACTACAACCAAGCAAGTAACTCTGGAAGCTATAGAATGCCCTTACACAAAGGTACAAAATAACCAAGTCAACTGACTAACAGTATGAGAGCGAACTGGGGTGTAGGGGGGACAAGGAAGACATTCTCCCGGTTCAAAGAACAAGTCTGAATATGGAATGAAGTAAAAGAGCACATTGAATGTCTCGGTGCGAGAGGAGAAGGGAGATAAGGTCTCCAGCTATTGATAAGTAAGAATTTTTGGAACTGTAAAATCTTATCAATTGTAACTAGGAGCAGGCGGTCAGCTGAAAACCTCTGGCGACTGGTAAACAGGAATTACATTATCACACCCCAGTAAAACAGAAGAGCAGCCATGGTCACGCTGAGGGCCGAAGCCACTTATGCTCTCCTTCTCTATCCAAATAAAATAAAATGAAGAAGTCTCTCCTTTGTAAAGGAAAGGGCCCCAGTAAGTCCCCACCAGGAGGGTAACTGAAATTGGAAAAGGCCTTCATGAGCTTTCCAGAAGACGAGTGACATCTCATGACTTGAGCCCGACTGGTCGGTTTTGTTGGCACTCGCTATGGGAAAGGTGTCATCCTCCTTGTAGAGGCTTATCCTTTTGTTTTGGTTCAAGTGTTACACAGAGTGCTGGGGATAGAATAGGAGTATCGGAACAGAGGACTTTGTTACGGACTTGATGGTCGTGCAGAGTATAAATAACTCTGTCCCCAAGTACCACACAGACAACACCAGAAATACTGCCTGTGCGGTCTTTGAGGCCACAGGTGGTAGTCCGTTGGGCCTGATTCAGGAAAAGCCAGAAGAACCCCTTGAACGCTGTAAAGCAAAGGATTATGAGGTTATGCACAGAACAGGAAGAATAACACAAGAACACAGGGAACTTGGCACTGCTTACCTATACAAAAAGGTTGCCCAGAGATGCGAGGAAGGACTGGACCCCAGGGCAGGAGCTGTATGAGGTCAGGAGTATGGACAGGTAAACACCTAGCGTGGGGGCCTGAGGCCAGGTTCCAAGACAGAAAGACGTGATCCGTAGAGTATACAGGGACGATACCGTGGTCAGGCAACAAGAGGACCAAAGTTTGAACAGTAGAAGGGTGAGGCAGAGCAATCCGTGGGACAAAGCGTAGTTCGGCAACAGGAAGTCCAAAGTTCGAACAGTAGCAGGGTGAGGCAGAGCAGTCCGTGGTGCAAAGCGTAGTTCGGCAACAGGAGGTCAAAAGTTTGATTTGTAAAAAGGGTAAGGCAAAGCAATCTGTGGAACAAAGCGTGGTCGAGGAAAACAATCCGTAGGTCAAAAACGTAGAACTAAGCGTCACGTGATCCAGGAGGAAAACAGCTGTGAAGCAACGCTCCTTGTTTCCGGAAGCCTTTTATACAATGTCAGGAGTCACGTGATACGTGACACGGAAGCGTTGCTGCGTGGTGGAAAATCACATGATCCGTGACGCGCGGGTCTCCGTGGGCAACGCTTGGCGTTATGGCGAGATGAAATCCTCCAGTTCAGCTGCCAAGAACGGGAGGGGCGATAAACGCCGGGTCTGCCATGCTGCAATCCAACAGGATGGGCGAAGGGCAAGGGATTACGTGAGCCAGGGTACGTGTGTGGGTTAGTGGGAGGGACGGAGGCCGAGGGCGGAGAAAGAGCACCTGTAGGGGATGCACTCGGTGCGGGATACGTGACAGACTTGAACATTTATTTCGCCATTCTGATGACCTTCACCCAAGCTTTCCTTTCTCTTTCAGGGACAACTCCTTTAGAAATAGGGATAGACAGGCATTTTCTTTTTTTTAAATAAAATACCGTTGAACTCAACTCTCTGTCTCCGACTCCTACTTCTGGCACTGTGCATGACAATTAATACTGGTTCTTGGTTGGAAACCATAAGAGTATGGTCTTGACTACTGGCAGAACAGTGAATCGTTCAGTATTCTGGTCCTAAAAATAAGGTTCCTGCTGACCAGTTTATGTAGGGGTTGTGCCTCTGAAGCCACGAAATACCCAATATATCGGGGAAGTGAGCCGTAGTAATTATGTCAAACAAAATAATTTCTCTATGTGCTTCTACCAACATATATAACTGTGCTGTCTATTCTGTGACATATCCAGACAATAATGGCCTGTAATACACACCTTTTTACACTGACTGTTTCTTCTTTAAGCCTCCGTGGAACTTGATGGAAATGAGCCTAATCAGAATCCAAGAATTCACAAGAGCGGATACTTTCCATGACCGGCACGGGAGAAAGGATAGTTCAACCAAATGGACCTGTAGACTACAGTCTTCTTATGTAGGTCAGTTGACAGCCGCTACAGACCCTTCTATACATTCCTGATCCGTCGGTCCAGTTATGGACGGGAGTTGCTGTTTCCAGGATGGTTTGGAGGAGTGACGGGGCAGTCTCGCATCAGATGATCACTGGACCCACAGTACATGCAGAGACCCAGTTGTCAATAATGGTTACATTCTCCCAAAGTCGCATCACCAGAAAACATAAAATGCGCAAACTCGCTCTTCGACCACTTCTGCCTTGAACATACCTAGATTCGTCAGAAAGAGAGCTGGGGGCCCCTGCTTCACCACCATCGCTCCCACACTCTGCAATGCTCTCCTGCAGCACCTCCAAGACAAACCTACCTTCTGCAAGAAAGTTAAAACTGCACTGTTTAACAAATATCTGTAAGTAGATGGTTGCCCTATCTGCCTTTAACATGACTCACTATTTACCATGTATAATGTAGCGCAACTATCCATGTCCTCATGTCTTACCTTCTATGATGTATACTTGTACCTTACTGTAACTGTTGATTTCTAACACTGTACCTTAGCGCTGTGATCTCTCCGGGTCTGGGCGCTACCAACAAATACAATAAATAAAATAAAATAAATAAAAGTCAAAGGGCCACTGATACTACCTTCTTGCATAGGTTTTGGCGGTGCACCCTGGATTGCTGGTTCCATTTGGCTATTCCGATTCCAACTAGGGGAGAATGCACGAGGACGATGATTCTTCCTCTTCTCGTTCATTCTTTCCTGTGTTCTATACTCCAACTGCATGACTAAAGTAATAAGGTCTGCAAGTGAGGCAGTCTGGATAACTCAGCCTTTAAGTTATGGGACAATCCTCTTCTAAATATGGTGAATTGGGCCTGCTCTTGTGACCCCGTCTCTTTCGCAAGTTTGTCGAGAGACAAATAAATACGTCACTCATTGCATCTGCCCCATGTTAGGAAAAGGAGTGGGAGAGTTGTAGCCTGCGCCGGAGTGGTTTGGAGTTTAGGGATATGGAGGCTTCGGCGTGGGACATTACCCAGCCACCCCAGGGCTGAGGTCACGCACCGCTCAGCGTTGATAAGCACGCAGTCCACTTCAGCTGGTGCTTGTGATTACACCCGGAAGCACGCGCGCCATGATATCAGCCATCACAAGGATTTCCCAACTCTAGAACACCGCACTGGCATTCCTCGTTCCGCCCACAGCAAAGGACCTGGGCGGAAGCAGTGACACGTCAGGCTCCCGGGCCGCCGCAGTGATAATGTTTTCCCCCGCGAATGATAGTAGAGGACACTTCATTAGTTCCTCGGCCACAGCAGTGATTACAGAGCTCAAGACTCAAGTGGAATACTCAGCAGGATCTGGTGGCACGACCTCCAGCTGTTAACGCCGGTTCATCCGTGCCCCTTAACTCAGATTTGGTCTCAGTAGCGAGTTTGTCAAGTGGCAAATTAATACGTCATTCATTGCATCTGCCCCATGTTAGGAGAAGGAATGGAGGAGTTGTAGCCCGCGCCGGAGTGCTTTGGAGTTCAGGGAAATGGAGGCTCTGGCATGGGACTACATTACCCAACTGGCCATGGCTGAGGTCACGCGCTGCTCATCATTGATAAGCAGGCAGTGCACTTCAGCTGGTGCTTGTGATTGCACCCGGAAGCGCGCACTCCATGCTATCAGCCGCCACAAGGATTTTTCAACTCTAGAAAGCTGGGCTGACATTTCTCATTCTGCTCACAGCAGAGGACCTGGGCTGTAGTGGTGAATCTTCAGGCTTCCTGTCTGCAGCCGTAAAATTACAGGCTCCCGGGCCACTGCAGTGATTGTATATTCCCCCCTTGAATGACAGCAGGGAACACTTCATTAGCTCCTGGACCGCAGCAGTGATTACAGAGCGCAAGACTCAAGTGGAATGCTCAGCAGGAGCTCGTGGCACGACCTCCAGCTGTCATCTCTGGCTCATCCGTGTCCCTGAACTCACGTGACCGCAGCAGTGATTACAGAGCGCAAGACTCAAGTGGAATGCTCAGCATGAGCTTGTGGCACGACCTCCAGCTGTCATCTCTGGCTCATCCACCGGAACTCACGTGTGGGTTCAGGGGCCTCAGTTAACTCAGTGCAAGTTATTATTTCTGGTTGTAACAGAGGGCAAGTTATGACTGCCTTGTTCTGATTTCATTTTCAGCAAATGCTTCTTGTCTGGACTGTTTTGAACTGTGAATCATATGAGGAGTGTCGAATTTGCATTACTAGTAGGGTGTGGGCATACAGCATGAATTTGGGCAACAGAGGGGAATGTGCGGTGTAAGTGTTTGGAAAAGAAATTGCTAAAGCAGGAGTGAAAAAAGGTATTCAGGTGTACTCTGGTTGGAAGGTTTATGTGAATTTGGCTCATAACAGAGCATGTTGATCAAGATCAAATGAATCAGTAGAATGCAAGGACATGCATAGGGTGTCTAGGTGTCAGGAAGGTCTGGAAATAAGTGAGGCAATAGTGTGATTTCATGGTTCTGTTCTATGTGTCTACCCTAATTCCCCCTGCCTATCCATTTGTTGCTCCTACCCCTCTTTCTGGTTATCCTAATTCTCCCATACCTACCACAACCTCTACCTAAACCTCTGCCCCCATTGCTTGCTTGGATATGGCCTGTATATTTTGTAGCGCACTACAGCCCAAGGGCATCGAGGCACTGTTGCAAGAAAGTGTCTTAGTTACAGGTAAGAGGGCCTCACTCAGTGTTACAGAGAGCGAAAGCCTAACATAATGAAGTGAGACAAGTACATAGGTGGTTGTGCTGTTACATATATCTTACATAAGGAAGGCTGTGTGCGAGTCAATGTTTCTCAGGTGCAGTGGAAGGGCATTCCAGTGGATCGCGTCAATGACAGGGAATCTAGATCCTCCAGCGCGAGTCCTCAGGGTCTTAGGAATGGTGATTCGGTTTGTCTATGCAGTTCTTGTAGGTCTGTCAGTAGTAGGTTTGGCAATTCTCTGTGATAGGTAAAGGGGGGGTAGTTTTGTGGAGACATTTTTGTGTGAGGGCGAGAGTTTTGAAAATGATGTGTTTCTTGATGGGGAGCCAGTGGACTAGTTTCCTGGTTGCTGAGATGAGGTCCCTTTTGAATATGCTGGTGGCTGCCCTAAGAGCGTTGTTTTGGATAGTCTGGAGTTTTCTGATGTTTTTTGCTTAGGTGCCTGCTAGGAGGGTGTTGCAATAATCCAGCCGAGACCTGATTATTGCTCTCGCTATGGTGAGGCAGTTCTGCTCAAACAAAAAAGGTCTGGCTGCGGCGAGCAATTTAGAGTGGTATGCCGCAGCAGACGCTATGGCGTTAACCCGTCTGAACATTGATAGGTCGGAGTCTAGGTAGACACCCAGGGTTTTGACAGCCTGGGAGACAGGGTCTAGAGTGTTGTCGATTATGCAAGATCTGTGTTTCTTATCAAGTTTCTTTAGGGTTCAGGTGATCCAATAAGTAGAAGTTCCGTTTTTTCACAGTTGAGGCACAACCAATTCTCTGCCATCCAAGTTTGAATCGTGGAGTAAATGGAGTTTAGAGTTTCCCTGTTCTCTTCATAGTCGCTAGTGAGGGGGATGAGGACTTGCATATCATCAGCATAATTTGTATATGTGATGCCTAGCGCGTCCAGGAAGTTGAATAGTGGCCTCATGAACAAGTTGTAGAGGGTGGGTGAGATGCAGGATCCTTGTGGGACTCCGCATTTGAGCAGAGTGGGGCTGGTGCAAGCTTGGTCAGAGAACACTTTCATAACTCTTTCATGGAGAAAGGATGTGATCCAAGCTGTAGCATTAGGTGAAAAATTGACAGTGTAGGAGAGGTGGTGGAAGAGGGTGTTATTGTCCACCAAGTCAAAAGCTGTGCATATGTCGAAGAGCAGAAGCAGGGCTGGTTTGCCTGCATCTCTGAAATCGTCAATTAGATTTTTTGCGGTTTCGGTCCCATGGCCCGGACGGAAGCCAGATTCGCCGGAGATCAGGAAGATTATTAGCTTCAAGGAATTTGTGGACCTGCAGGTAGTTTAGTTTAGTTTATTTATTTGTACTGTGTTACAGTAGAAAGCAGAAAACACAAAGTACAGTAGTATAATACAGAGTTAAACATATAAAGGCTTAATAATTGGGTATACCTTGATTACATACATATGTACAGGAACATGAATAGTTATGCGGCCGAGTTAGAATCCTGCTCGTGGAGCCATGCTTTGACCTTTTATCGGAAAAGTGAGTACGAAGGTTCCTCTCTTAGGGAAAGAGGTAGGGCATTCCCTTGCTTGGCAGCGAGGACTGGGAAGCTGATCCCGCCTGCTCTTTGTTGTTTGAAATGAGGTATGTTGACACAGTGAGTCTGGGCTGTTCTAGTAGGCCGTGTGGAAAGCGGGCAAACCCAGGCTTCTTTGAGGCAAGCTGGGACGTGGCCTGACGTGAAGGAGGCGTTGATAAAGGGCGTAAGGAATGGGGCGAGGGTAGAGGCACATTCTTTTTTTTAATAAGTTTTTATTGGCATTTATGAATAACAGTAACAAATAACAAACATTCCCCTACCTACCTACCCCCCTCACCCTTGGTTCAAGGATTCGCACCGGGTTCCTGTTTCGCATGGTCCCTTTTCCTCCGAGCGAGGCTGAGTGTCTCGTCCTTATGTCCCCCTTCATTACACCCCTTCACCCGGGGATTCTGTTATCCCCAATATACGCATGGCTCTTGGACACCAGGCTCCCCTGGCACCCAGCTGAAGGTACTTTAATAACAAAGACCATTCTAACTTACATTTTTGTTAATCTCCCTGTATTGAGTAGGTGAGCCACTCCACCACAACCAAATTCCAGATTTTTGCCACCCATTCATGATCCTGAGGCGGATCTTTGGCCTTCCATTTGCGGGCCACCACTAGGGCAGCCGCCATGAAGCACATTCTTTAATAAGTTGAGCGGGGAAGGCGTCCCCTTTAAAATTGGAGGGTTTGAGTTATTTAAGGAGGGCTGTGACTTCCTGTTCACTCATATTCTTGAAGGAAAAGGAGGGGTTGTTACAAGAGGTGCTACAGTGGAGGTTAGATATTTGTTGTTTTAGGGCCTGTTGGTGGTTGATGATTTTGTTTTGAAGGATGTTCAATTTGCCAAGCAAGGCAGTCTGGATACTCGTACCCCACTCATCATTTTTGGAGAGGGTTGGCAGTGTGGGAGCTGGTGATTCAAGCTCCCTGAAAATGGCACAGAGCTCTTTTGAGTCTGATTTAGCATTTGCTATCCTAGTGTTGAACGAGTTGGACTTGGCTTTAATTATGGCAGCTTTATATTCTCTGGAGCTGGTCTTGAATGCTATTTTAGAGGAGTCACTAGGCTTGGTTAACCAAGTGGAGTGTGCTGTTCTCTTTCTTGTGTGCAACTCTAGAAACTCAGAGGAGAACCACGCATTTGTGTTTGGTGCGCTTAGCTTTCCTAGCGGTGAGTGGGGCAATGGCGTCAACCGCTTGGGTTATGATGGTGTTGTAGGTGGAGGCAAAGGTATCTGGGTCACTGGAGAAAGGGGGCTGGAGGGCAGGCCCCAGGAGGTAGATTAAAAGCCTATCCTTCGTGAGCTGATGGGAGCTCCTGGCGAGAGCACGGGGGAGAGGAGTCATTTGTAGGGGAAGCTCCTTGGCTAGGTTGAGTTCGAAACGAATGGAGTGGTGTTCTGACCAGGGAATAGGTGAGATAGCTGTGATCGTGAGAGGGCAGTTGTGGTGGGCGACCCAGTCAAGGGTGCGTCCTTTGATGTGGGTGGGCTCAGGAACAGACTGTTTGAAGCCTAAGGACGATAGAGCTTTGTTGAGGGTGGCTGCATGTGAGTCGGCAGGGTAGTTCAGCCCAAGGTGGAAGTCTCCAACGAGAATAGCTTTGGAGTTTTTTTAGATTATGTGAGATGGCGCGTAATAGGGCATCTTGGAAATCCGTGACTGGGCCAGGTGGTCGGTACACAATGTGGAGGGCAATGGTGCAGTTGGGGGGAAGGGTTGACTTTGAGGAGCAGGTAGTCACTGTTGAAGCCTAGTTCTCCTTGCACCATTCTGATCGGTATGGTCTCTTTGGCTATGAGAGCTACCCCTTTGCCTTTCTGAAGGCTACAATCTTGCCTAAAATGGTATAACACTGGAGGCAAGGGCAAGGGCAAGGACAGGGCCAGATGCTTTGTGTAGCCAGGTTTCGCTGATGATTAGTAGATCAAGGTTGCAGCTGGTGATGAAGTCGTGAATGTCCAAGGCGTGGGCTGGGAGCCACCGGGCATTGATGAGGGCACGGCTGAGTGGGCGGGAGGTAGGAAGTGGCAGATATGGTAGTGGCACATAATGTGGCAGTTTCATTGTTGGAGATTATGGGCACACTGGTGGCAACAACTGGCTGTATCATAGGGGCAATCATTTTGGCAGTTTCAAGATTAGTATACACAGGCATAGTGGTGGTCATAACAGGTGATAACATAGGGGCATCAAGTATGGCAGTATCAAGATTAGCATTCACAGGCACAGTGGTAGTCAGAACTGGTGGTAACATAGGGGCGGCAGGTAAGGCAGTATCAAGATTGATATTCCTAGGTACAGTGGTAGCCAAAACTGGCAGTAACATATGGGCCGCAGGTAAGGCAGTATCAAGATTGGCATTCACGGGCACAGTGGTAACTAAAACCGGCGTGAACATAGGGGCAGCAAGTATGGCAGTATCAAAGTTAGCATTCACATGCACAGTGGTAGTCAAAACTGGTGGTAACATATGGGCAGCAAGTATGGCAGTATTAAGATTAGCATTCACAAGCACAGTAGTAGCTAAAACTGGCGGTAACATATGGGCAGCATGTATGGCAGTATCAAGATTAGCAGTCACAGGCACAGTGGTAGCTAAAACTGGCGGTAACATATGGGCAGTAGGTATGGCAATATCAGGATTCATAATAACAGGCACAGTGGGGGCAGCAAATGGCGGTGATATAGGGGCATACACTCTGACTTCCTGGGGGGTGTCTGTAATAGGCATGGTGAGTGTTACCTTGGTTTCCGAGCGAGGGGCAGGCACTGCAAACTCTGGATACCTTGCTGTAATTTCGGGAGCACTGGTGAGGACCTTATTGGGTGCTCAACAGAAGGTGTTTGGTGCCGGAGGCGGGCTGCTTTCATGTGTATTGGTCTTATGGCGTGAGTGTGCAGTCTTAGAAGTGATAGCATCATGTGCATTCTGCTTTGCATTCGCCCAGATTTCTCACAGAGAGGAAATTGTGAGGATAGCTAGAATGTGGGCGGGCGTGAATATTTGACAATGCAGGTAAACTGGGCAGTTTGATCCATCCTTTGAGTTGCGGGCATGGGTGTCACGTGGGTGACCCCGGGAGCCGAGGAACATCCAAAGCCTTTAATGCAGGTGAGCTGGTTAAGCGGAACGTGCTAGAGGGGTACGTGAGCCTCGACCCCAGTCTTGAGTTCCCCGTGTAAATGGGTGGGGTGTAGGAGGAGAGAGGGGCAGTGAGGATGCGGGTTCAAAGGCGTGTAGCCCTACCGGCTAAAAAGGCTGGCATGGATGTATCTTCTGTGGTGAAATCAAGGGATCAGGTGGAAAGGGGCCCAGCGTTCCTTTTGGACGGGGTCTGCTTACCTTGAGAAGCAGTATCATGGCATTGGCTTGTGGCGGGCGGCATCTCCGAGCAGCGGAGAACTGCAGAGAGCAGTCAAGGCCTTTTCATCAGGCCTTCTCCTGACGGATTCACATGCAGGTCTCCCTGAGCTCCCTTTAAGGCGAGAAGAGAGGAGCAGGCAGGCTGGGCAAGCAAATCACTACCCGGGCCAGCGGCGGTGAGGCTCCCGGGTGATTTCATGTTATTGCTGGTTGCCTGGACAACCAAGTCGGCCATCTTGCAGTCGCTGGATGTCGCATGGAGCGAGGCG
Organism: Ambystoma mexicanum; assembly: GCF_040938575.1. Classification (NCBI taxonomy): domain Eukaryota; kingdom Metazoa; phylum Chordata; class Amphibia; order Caudata; family Ambystomatidae; genus Ambystoma; species Ambystoma mexicanum. The sequence continues at coordinate 1,238,917,196 of NC_090934.1, read as the reverse complement.
AACGAAAGGGATGCGAGGGTACACTCTGTTGTCCCTCATGTTGTCACTCTTGCTGGTCCCTCCCCACATGCATCAGACTCTCGCAGCAGAGCTGCAGAGAGCAGTTGAGGCCTTTTCATTCGGCCTTCTAGTTCCAACACTACATTATTGGGGGCCTAATTAGTAAATATGGCCTCTAGCAAAAATAATCAGAAATTGCCAAATGCTTCCAAAGATGCGCAAACCTCCTCTACACATAAAAGGCTCAAAAGTGATTTGCCACCTCCATCCCTTTCTCAAAACCCGGCCATTGAGGCCAGTCTACAAGAAATAAGGTTACTTAAAACATTTATTGAAACCACCAACCAAAAATTGCAGCAGCTTGATGATAGGTGGAACATATTCGAGAATAGAATGTATGAAATGGAAAATAGAATAGGTCCTGTGGAAGACATTTCACTCAGGATGTCCCAGCTACAAAAAGCAGTGAAGGACCTTCAAAAACATAATGAAAAATTGGAAAACAGAAACAGGCGCAACAACCTGTGCATTACAGGCCTCCCCGAAGGATGTGAGGGGAACTACGCAAAACTGTACCTCCAGAATTCGCTATCAGCCCTGCTTCACATCCCAAAAGAAATATCACTCAATATACAACAGGCACATCGCATTGGTCCATTAAGAATCCCACAATCAGCACAACTCCCACCGCGCACTTTGATTTTTATCTACTTGACTACACCCAATTGAATCCCCTCACCTGGCATGGGAAAATTATTTATATCTGTCAAGATGTGGTGGAAAAAACTGTCCAACGCAGGAAAGAATTCCTCTCATATCGACCTGCGCTAAACCAACTCAACGTCAGATATGGCATCTACCACCCCTGCTCTTTCAAAGTTACGTATGATGGTCGTACCTCAATATTTGATGAACCGGCTGATCTCAAGACTTTCATCCATTCCCTCAAGACTGACAGCATTGATACTTAGCTTCCTACCAACCCATCTTCTGGGTCTTGACTTTTTCACATTACTGAAGAGTTGCAGTCTCTAATTTAGCCCCAAAAAAGGTGGGCCCGGGCACTGCTTGGTACCCCTCTACTTCTTTTTCTGCCCTATTGGTGTCACCTACTCCTTTCCTTTTTCTCCCTTTTGTGCTCTCCTCGATGTACTTGATCCTGTCAGCTCTCTCTACATACTTTATGTCTCAATTTGTCATCTCATTCAGAGTCATGCTTTTCTGTTCTATCTTACCTTACTTGATCAAGTTTCCCCTTCCTTCCTTTTGTGTCATCCTTCTATGTTCACCCTCAAAGTTTTGGATGCACCGCTCACGTAGGTATTGTCACGATCCCTCATCATGTGGTCCCCAAGGCACTCCCCCATCCCCCGTCTCGCTCTTCCCTTTCTTCCCCCCTTCTCCGGGACTCACGTGGACTCTCACACGCCTTGCGAGCGCACCCGCGCCTGGTCCGTAACAGGACGGCTGTCTGGCTACGGCCATTTCTTCATTGGCAATTACCTTGGCGCCTAGGATCGCGAAGGGCTAGCATTGAGTTTCCGCGTCGCGGGACTGTAAGGTCATGTGACGCTCTTGCCCGATCACGTGACTCAGCCGCGCATCACGTGATCAGAAGCGCGAGTACTTAAACCCGGAAACCCAGGTACTCGTTGCTTCACATCTGTGCTCTGCATCCTGTTTGGCGTTACGTACCTTTGGATCACCTTTGGATCGCTCACGGAATCGACCTGGCTTGCTCTACTGGACTCTTCTTGGATCTACCCCTTTGGATTTGTTTGCATAGTGATATCCGGCTCTTGACCACGGACTGTTATTGGACTGCCTCCTGGATCTCCCTCTTGCACCATGGCTCTTTGGACTTCTTGCCTCATAGCTCCACAGCTCCTACTGACAGGCGAACAACTGAGGACTACTCCTCTTGGGGTACTTCAGTCCACGTGGGTCCCGGACCTCTCCACTAGGTTCACTACCTTTTCCTTGACCCTGATTGGTAAGACCTTTCCGTTTTTCCTAAACACTGTGGTTACTGTTTCTTGCTTGGTACTTAATCCGCATTTTCTTGCAGCAGCGTGGGGTCCCAAAGGTTCGCGTTCCCGGACTTGAACATCTTCGCCTGTGGCCTCAACGGCTGCACATAGAGTGGCTTTAGGTTCTCTCTGTGTGGCATTTGGGGACGGAGGCCTCTTCTGCCTACACGACACTCAAGTCACAACAGAAGGCCTTTGATTCACTGAAGACTGCTTTCACCACAGCCCCTGTCCTCCAGCATCCCGACTCAGATCTCCCTTTTATCGTGGAAGCCGACGCCTCCTCCTTCGCTCTTGGTGCCTTCTTGTCCCAAGCATGTCAGGCCACGGGTCGTCTGCACCCGGTTGCATTCCATTCCCGCAAATTCACCACCCCCGAGTCACACTACACCGTGACCGAGAAGGAGTTATTAGCGGTTATGGACGCATTCCGCGTGTGGCGACACCACCTCTTGGGCGCCAAGCATCGAGTCACGGTGTTCACTGATCACCAGAACCTGCAGGATTTGGCGTCCCTGAAATGTCTTAACAGTCGACAGGTGAGGTGGCATCTTTTCTTCACGGCATTCGACTTCCAGATCCGACATCGGGCTGGTTCCGCACACGGCAAAGCCGATGCGTTGTCCCGCTCTCCCGGGAGGGGTTCTCTGCCGGTATTCCCTGACACATTGTTGGACAACACTAAGGTAATTTGTCTATGTACCCCCTCAGTGCCCTTAGTGGACGCGGTACGCAAGTGGGTGTCCTTGCATCCCGACCAACTATCAGAGTGGGATCCGGTGCTCCAGGATGGTCTCCCATTTGTGCTGAACCGCCTATTCTTGCCCACGGCCGATACACGCAATATGGCCATGGAATGGTCGCACGATGCCCCTGTGAATGGTCATCCTGGCCAACGCCGTACGTTATCCCTCCTGAAACGCTGGTGTTGGTGGCCGGGCATGAAGAGGGACGTGGATTGCTACGTCAATACATGCACCATTTGTACACAATGAAAAACCCGCAGGGGACGCCCATTAGGCCTGCGTCTCCCTTTACCAGTACCCCCGAAACCATGGCATACAGTAACCATGGATTTTGTTACAGAACTTCCTCGGGTACATGGTTCCGACACTATTTGGGTGGTGGTGGATTCCTTCTCGAAGATGGCACGCTTCATCCCCTGTAAGGGTATTCCCTCCGCTTCCGTCCTGGCCACCCTGTTCTTTGATTCTGTCTTTTGTCTCTTTGGGTTGCCCTCTGTCCTTATATCTGATCGGGGTTCTCAATTCACTTCTCGCTTCTGGCGTGCTCTAACCAGATTAATGGGTATTGATGTCCGGTTCTCTTCGGCCTACCACCCGGAGACGGATGGTCAGACCGAAAGGACGAACCAGACCATGGAGCAATATCTTCGCTGTTTGATCCTGCAACAGCAGTGCTCTTGGTTGCGTGCCCTCCGACACGCTGAATTCGCCTACAACAATGCGGTTCATGCATCCACTGGGTTCTCTCCCTTCTATGTCCTCTATGGCCAACATCCCCGCACGCTACCGGTCCCTGACCTCGCGGCCTCCACCAATCCGGCCGCTAGCGCCTGTTTTAGGGATCTGTCCTCTATCCACGCCCAGACTGCATTACATCTCCGTGAGGCCCAGTCTTCCATGAAGTCCCAGGCAGACAAGAAGCGACTGTTGGCCCCGGCTTTCTCGGTGGGTTCCCGGGTGTGGCTTTCTACCCGTCACTTGAGGTTAGTGGGTTGCAGGAAACTTTTGCCCCGTTTTGTGGGTCCCTATGTGGTGTCCCGGGTTATCAACCCTGTCACGTACCGCCTGTTTCTCCCGGGGTCTTGGAGGGTCCACCCTGTGTTTCACGTCTCCCTTCTCAAGCCGTGTCCGGCCCCTTCCCGCTTGCGCGCCTCTGCTGCCCCGGTGTCCTTGGCATCCCCGGACGAGTACAAGGTGTCCTCCATCCTAGGCTCCTGGGTCTGCAGGGGGCGCTTGCAATATCTGGTTGATTGGGTCGGTTATGGCCCGGAGGAGCGCTCTTGGGTCCCTGCTATTGATGTCCACGCTCCCCGGTTGGTGGCTCGCTTCCACCGGGATCACCCTTCCTGCCCACGGGGTCGTGGGCCTTTGGGGGGGGGTTCTGTCACGATCCCTCATCATGTGGTCCCCAAGGCACTCCCCCATCCCCCGTCTCGCTCTTCCCTTTCTTCCCCCCTTCTCCGGGACTCACGTGGACTCTCACATGCCTTGCGAGCGCACCCGCGCCTGGTCCGTAACAGGACGGCTGTCAGGCTACAGCCATTTCTTCATTGGCAATTACCTTGGCGCCTAGGATCGCGAAGGGCTAGCATTGAGTTTCCGCGTCGCGGGACTGTAAGGTCACGTGACGCTCTTGCCCGATCACGTGACTCAGCCGCGCATCACGTGATCAGAAGCGCGAGTACTTAAACCCGGAAACCCAGGTACTCGTTGCTTCACAGCTGTGCTCTGCATCCTGTTTGGCGTTACGTACCTTTGGATCACCTTTGGATCGCTCACGGAATCGACCTGGCTTGCTCTACTGGACTCTTCTTGGATCTACCCCTTTGGATTTGTTTGCATAGTGATATCCGGCTCTTGACCACGGACTGTTATTGGACTGCCTCCTGGATCTCCCTCTTGCACCTTGGCTCTTTGGACTTCTTGCCTCATAGCTCCACAGCTCCTACTGACAGGCGAACAACTGAGGACTACTCCTCTTGGGGTACTTCAGTCCACGTGGGTCCCGGACCTCTCCACTAGGTTCACTACCTCTTCCTTGACCCTGATTGGTAAGACCTTTCCGTTTTTCCTAAACATTGTGGTTACTGTTTCTTGCTTGGTACTTAATCCGCATTTTCTTGCAGCAGCGTGGGGTCCCAGAGGTTCGCGTTCCCGGACTTGAACATCTTCGTCTGTGGCCTCAACGGCTGCACAGAGAGTGGCTTTAGGTTCTCTCTGTGCGGCATTTGGGGATGGAAGCCTCTTCTGCCTACACGACACTCAAGTCACAACAGGTATTTATTTACAGATGCTACTCTTACTACTGGTTAGCGTACTGTATTTGATGAAACTTGCATGCGTAGGTATTTTTGTGTTCTTATTCTAACCATGCTGCTTCTGCTCAATGGTTTTTACATGTGTTACCTGGAACATTAAGGGCTGTAATAACCCAATTAAGAGGTACAAAATGATATCTCATCTCAAAAGGCTTAACCCATCTGTTGCCTGTATACAGGAAATGTACCTCTTTCTTACAGAAGCCATGAAACTCAAAACCCTTTGGGTTAATGATGTCATTGCCAGTCCAATGGCTGTGAAGAAAAATGGTGTTGCCATACTAATAAGGAGCTATCATATAAGATTCTGGGTCAGGACGTGGATATTAGCGGGAGATGGGCGTGGGTCAAACTGGTGGTTACTGTTATGTGTATTTATGGTCCCACTCTACCTGATCGCGATATTTGGTACTCTATCAAACAAACCATATTCAATTCAAATTTCTCCAATCTAATGTTATGTGGTGATGTGTACTAAGTTCTTGACCCCTTCTCCAAATGCTCCTTCTAGAATTCCAAGTCCCATTGAGCTTTTAGACATTGCTTAACTGAAACTGGCCTTATTGAAACTTGGAGACTGGACCATCCGGTGGACCTATAATACACATTTCACTCACATCCCCATGACACCCTATTGCGCCTTGATTACATTTTCACTACTAAATCCCTCATAAATACAATTACTGACTCCCTTATCTCTAACATTATTATATCTGATCATGCCCCAGTCATAACTACCTTAGATCTCTCTGACATTAAAAAACCTTCCTCTAGATGGAAATTCATGAACTCTCTTATTCAGTGCCAACAATTAATTCAGTCATTCATGTCCTTCCAACAGAACTATTTTTCTGAAAACTTAGATGAAGATACCTCTGTCATCACTAACTGGGACACCTTTAAAGCTGCCCTAAGAGGTCATTTAATCGCCTTCTCTAGTATGAAAAAGAAGCAATATAAAAAGACCTTCATTCTCTATACCTTGAGCTCCCTAGTGCAGAAAAGCAACATTACCGCTCCTCCTCGAATGCAGACCTTCATTCTGTCCTGTCCCTACGCTTTCAAATTAACAAAATACGGAACAAGCCGCTGATGCCATCTTAAAATACAAGTCCAAAATGTAACAAACCTCTAATAAAGCTGGTAAAGCTTGGGCATCCTATCTCAAAGCAAGGAAAGAGAAAACATGAATCTTCCATATTAAAAACCCCTCCGGTTGCATCGTCACAAATCCCTCAGATATTTTAGAGGTCTTCAAAGATTTCTACACCAACCTATATTCTCCAAAGTTTTCAGTCTCAGATGATAATCTCAAATCTTTCTTTGATAACATTAACAGACGTTCTTACCCATCAACTGATCTGAGTGGCCTGGATGGTGACCTTATTACACAGGAAATTATACATGCCATCAAGGGGATGGGAAAAGAAAAGGCTCCAGGACCTTATGGTCTATCCACTGAATTTTGTTAATTGGTTCTCCAGCTCCTTGACCCCCAGACTCAAAACCCTTTACTCTTCTTTTATTTCTAAAGGCTCTTCTTCTGGAAACTTTTCAGAGGTCCTCCTTGTCCTATTTCCTAAAGCTGAAAAAGATCTATATCTTCCCAAAAATGATAGGCCCGTATCCCTCATAAATGTAGAAAGTAAGATTTTTGCCAAAATAATCGCCAATAGGATTGAATCCGACCTTCCCAATCTCATTAAATCCAACCAAGTAGGTTATGTCAAAGGCAGGAATATATTGGCCAATGCTAGACTCCTACTTAATTCCTTGCACATTATTTTGCAGGATAAAAAAGGCAAATTGGGCTTTGCCGCCATCGCCTTAGACGCCGAAAAAGCCTTTGATCGGGTCATCTGGGACTATATGTTCCAAGCTCTGCGATGGCATGGCTGTGGTGAGGGCTTCATGTCCCTCGTTAAACTTTTGTACTCTGATCCTAAATCCTCAATATGTATTAACGGTCAGTCCTCATCCTTTTTCCCCTTACAAAGAGGAACTAAGCAGGGCTGCCCTCTATCCCCCATTCTATATGTACTATCCATCGAACCCCTTTTAGGACTTATCCGATCTGATAAAAATATCCCTGGGATTGTGTCCTAAAGAACATCTCCTGTTTCTGTTGGCTAGGTTACAGGATTTCTCCTCTTTACCTGGGTATAAACTCAACAGAGACAAATCAGAGCTATTACCTCGCAATTCGTACTGCTTAAACATGAAGTGGACGTTGATGGCTTCAAATGGTGCGATAACTGCTTCAAATATTTAGGCTTACGTTATTCTTCCTCTGATAGCTGCACTATAAAAATAAATGTAGACACCCTACTCAACAGGCTTAAAGATTTATCCTATAGCTGGTCCCCTCTTTATTTATCCTGGTGGGGTCACCTGGACACTATTAAGATGATATTTTCCCCTATTGTGCTATACTATTTACAAATGCTTCATGTACCACTCCCAACATTTATAAAATCCATTTCCACAAATTTACCCAACTTCCTATGGGGAAAAGTCAAAAGCAAAAGAACTGCACTCAACAAACTCAAGACCCCTTATGAAAGAGGTGGTGTCAGATTTCCGGATTTCAAACTATATCACCACACTTTCATACTTAAACAAACCTGCTGTTGGTATTCCCCTTCTGATTTAAATGGCCCTCCCTCCTGATACGTGATAGAAAAACAGTTTGTTTCCCCTCATAATATTGCTGACACTTATTATCTTTCAAATCACTCTTCGATTACTCCCTCATACCCAATCAAAGCTTCCATATCTGCCCTAAGAGCACTCCTCTTCTTATCCATCAAATCCCTGTCTCAGGAACTAATCCCTTATCTGTGGCATAACAAGTCCATAACAAGTAATAATAATTTCTACATAGGAAGTCATGGCTCTCCAGGGGTATTAAGTTTATTCATCAGATTGTGCAGGATCACACCACAACTTCATTCCAGGACCTCAAGAATTCATTTTCTCTACACCTATCAGACTTTACCTTTTACAACAAGCTAGTCAACGCCTATCTGGACGGCCTTCATGCTCATGACAACAGTGTTCTTTCTCCTGACACCACAAAACTACATCTAATGACCACGAACCCTGACATCTGAGCTGCCAAACTCTACAAACTGTTGACCGCGGATGACTCTCCTACAATGAAGTTGCTCGTACAATCCCAATGGGAGACTGATTGTGGTGGGATCTTCGATGAGCATACATGGTCTCAGCTATGGTCTTGGATCAGATCTGTTTCCACCTCTGCCAACATCACTCAAAACCTCTTTTTCTTCATGCACAGAGCCTTCATTGCCCCTTTAAAACTGACAAAAGCCAAAACACAATCAGGTGGCAACTGTTGGCCATGCGGGCATATGCCAGAAATCTGCCATAACCTGTAGCAATCTTTAACATACATGTTCCTCTTTCCCTTACAAATGTGTTTCTGGGAAGTACTGCTGTCAAAATGGACACATCTCTCTCCTCCCCCATCCTATTTGACCTCTTTCTTGCTATTGCCATCAAGCTCATTACTGCCAATTGGAAAAACTTTTAAAACATCTCAGCTAAGGGCTGGTTGCACAATATCTGCCACACACATGAATTGAACACAAACCTATATACTGTATGCTTTCCCCATCACCTTTTTCCTTGTGTACCGTGTCTGTATCTTGTTCATCCCCTTGTATGTCCAAAACTCAATCGTTTATCCACTCTTATGTGATGAAAGTAATCAATTATTTTATTCTCTTCATGCTTGACCTGGACTGTTCAATTTACCTGTTTTTAACCATTCTCTAATCTCTGCCTATCAAGATTTTAAGATACTGTCCCAATTCTTGCATCAATCTATAACACCCAAGCCTTTTTTTTAAATCATTTTCAATCTTACCAAAGTTTTGTGATTCATTCTTTAATGTTCAATAAAAATGTATTAAACAGAAAAAAGCTTGAAATTACATACAATTTAGCTCAACCAAGTCGCTAGAGGCTGAGGATAGTAATAGCACCCATACTAATAGGAGTTAAATTCAAGGTAACAGCCAAGCAAATTAATTCAAAATGTGGTCTCCTCGCACATGACTTGCGATTAGAGAACAGTTTCCATTAATTGGCGCCCAACACCAATATGAACCTGCCTCAACTGCCTAAACATTCACAGAACGGAAATATCAAACAAGGCCAAGTTCAAGGTTAGCAGCCCTGGCTTTGTGACCCAGAATCAGGGATGATATCTCAGATAATAGGAATGGCAGTTTCTGTGTGTCTCTCCCCCAGCCTCATATTTTTCTCATGTGCTGATGACCTGCCTGCCAAATGTCCAAGGTTGGAGAAGTCAGTACCAACCAATCATTGTTCCCTGATGATACTGATTTTCGATGTTCATTACAGTGCCTGTTTTATCTGAATTGTTAATAAAACAGGCCTTTGTCATTTACGTTGATTCTTCCGTTTTCGGGTATGGGATTTCCTGGCCTATCTGGTCTGATCAAGGCTGGGATTCCCCACCCTACCATTACATGTTGTTTACATTTCATCACATAAGACATGACATCCTGAGATCCCTGTGTGAAATTCAATAACGATTCTTGGGAAGTGTAAGTAAGTTTGGGCGACCAAACATCCGGTAGAGGGCCAGGATAAATCCATCATAATTGTCCAAGAGTGGACTCATTGAAGTCACCAAGGGAGTAGCCCAGGCCAAATTTTTGTTTGACATGTTCGATATGAGGTATCCTACTTTAGGACAATACATGTGTAATGCCATGGGACGAAAGGTAAATTGCACATGACTTGCTTCCAAGAATTACTACAGCCTCTTCGGTGAACCGTTGTAAAAACCAAAGCCCAATGGGGGTGAAGGAGTTTCGCTATGCATGACGTCTCTTTTGGTCACATATTGTCAGAGTACCGTGCTCTTTGCTTTTGAGGGACTAAACCTCGTTTGTCAAGGTTTAGAATGAGGCCACCATTTCCTGGAATTGCTTAATTTTGATTTGGTACTGTTGGCATTTCAATCTTTCACCAACCGGTTTTACCTGACTTTTTGTCAGTTAAGACGGGCAATGGAGATAAGGCTGATTCTCCAGAGCCTCTACTGTGACAATGAGTGAAATTAGAAACACCAAGTGCCAAGTGGCAACCCGAGTAGATAGCGTTGTAGGAGGAAATAATTATGGCAGAAGAAACGTCCACGGATATGTGACACAACCAGGTCTTCCAACAGTGATGTACTCTACTCCAGCAACAGAACTTCACAGTAGGAGAATATGTCGAGGAGCAAGGGTACAATGCAAAGCCAGGAAGTTATCAAAGAGAATTAAGGAAGGAGAACTAGAAAAGGATGGGGGAATGAAAGGAACTGAGGGAAAAGGCCAACAAACCGTACCTTAGATTAACAGGGCAGCATCTCCTCTGAACCAATTGTGGGTCTTACACCATGCGTCAAGACGTTCGTCACGTAGCATTTTCCTGGATGTTGGTGGTGGCCATCTTGGAATGGGCGACCGCAGAGCACTCGAAATGGTATGGAAACTGTAACACAGGGGAATCTTGACGCTCTGTCCCATATAACAAAGTTCTGTCAACTGGCAGATGAGACAGGCCTGAAGAAACAAGATTCACGTTATTCAGAAGGGGGTTGTCATATGGCTTAAAGGACAAGTTGGCTCGAGCTCCACGCCCTGCTTCTTTTATGGAACTCGTGACCAAGTTCCTAGAGCTGAACTATAGACACCAAGAGTGGAAAGCCCAACGTAGAAGACATCACCCTCCAAGAAGCTCTTCTGACACCCTTATGCCTTTTTACCCCTTGGGAAATGATCAGTGGGCGAAACATACAAAAAGAAGTAGTGGAACTATGTTCCCAGCTGAACGGCCCTCGCTCCCCACAAACCCCAATGCCACCACCCCCTCCCATGGGCAATCCAAACCCTGAAACAAACACATCTGCTGTTTAAGGTAATGTTCAGTGCATTGAAGTGCAAGTTGCAACTTCTTCCTACACTTTTATTTTACAACTAAACCATTCAGAATGGTTTCTTTTTAAAATAAAAGTATAGGAACAGTAAAACATTTTTAAAAATGTAGAGGAGCACCACTCTCACCCACTTCGACCACTGTAAATGACACTCCTGAACCTATGCAAATAGGCGTAGCCTGAGGTCCCCTCTCCGAGGATGAAAGAAGATGGCGAAGGACATGGGGCTTGCGTATGTATTGTGTAGCATTAGTACACCTGGTTAAGGAGTGTCCTATAGCCCCTGGAATGAGATCTGGAAACACCCAATTCCGTTCCTAAATGGGACCCTGGCACCAGAAAACAAACAAAGGTCCCATTACATCCAAATATGAAACCGAAGCATAGACCATGTTGTTAGTGTTAAAGATCTTCATACCGATCCATGAGAATTAGATTCTGGAGCTTCCAGTGCTAGTTGACTGTGGCGCTGCCGGGCTATTTATGGACCTACACTGGGCCCATAATCATATATCCAAAGAACCCAAGAGTCATGTTGTGATGAATCCTGCAGAGTCCTCACAAAGACCCTACCTAATGTCACCTCCCAGGTGGCCAATGGAAGGCAGCCGCTACCTGATCCTGACCCTGGGGATGGAATTAGCCCAGAGGATCACCTGGGAGGAGAAGGGGAGCAGGAGGACTCTGTTAGGAGCGACACAGTATTTGTCTTCCTCATAGGAAGAAATGTCAATGATGCCAGAATATGTAATGGCTTGCTGTCAGAGGGAGGTTTTCTTTCCCAAAGCTAATTATTTTGATGGTAGTGAAAAATGTCATAATCAATCATGTATTGGGAGTAAGATCACCCCACCCCCTCACAAAGTCACCCATATGTATCGTGGTAAAAGCTCCTGTAATCAACAGGAGAATGTTAAATGAGAATCTCAAAACATTAACATCTTAGATTCTGAACACTCTATCTCCTGTGAAGCAAAAACACTCATTGAATCCTTACAATAATCCTTTAGAAGAAGGAATAATGGATAGAAATGAAGTTGGTGAATTTGGAAACAACATTCATAGTAAAAGAAGTCATTTGAACATTGAGGACTTCAAGTCCCACAATGCCCAAAGTACTGAGACAAAGAAGATGGATGCAGAGCTACTGAACTACATGTTGTAGTCTAGTAGTGCTAATGGCCCACACCTTAGTGAGACTGTATAAAAGGCCCCCTCAGGTGCAGGCCATAGGGAAAAGTAGTGGGATGTGGAGTGAATGCAGTAACTCCACATTGCGGTTGCAGATAAACTTGGAGGAAAGCAGGGACGCCGGAGACACCATCCTTTGCAGATCAAAAGCTTTCACCCTAAAGATTGTGAATGCAGAGGTTGCTTGGTGGGAAGCCTTGCGTTGAAAAGCTTTTCCCATTATAAGTTTGCGCTGGCGAGCACCTGAGTGTCCCTGGAGCAAGGAACGCTCCTTTTCTGACTGGTGTGGGCCACGGGAAGCAGAGAGAAGCAGTTTGCCAGGCAGAGCAAATCAGAGGAAGCAGGAGACCCGGGGGCAGCAGAGCGAGCAGATATGTATGCGATACCCGGTGAGTTCACTAGCATTGTGTGACCCCGGAACGCTCCGTGATCGGCCACTGGTCAAACCTAAGCGTTTTCAATATCGAACTGATGTAACAAAAGAGAAGTAGCAGAATAATAATCACTTTGAATACCAAAGTGATGTAAAGACATTACTGTGGCAGAATAATAATCACTTTGAATACTGAACTGATGTAAATAAATGGAAGTGGCAGAATAATAATCACTTTGAATACTGATCTGATTCAAAGAAGCTCAGGTGGCAGAATAAGAACTTTGGAAATAGACAAGAACGGTATCATTGTACTTGTAAAGGCCAAAGTAATTACCAAAGCCAAGAGATGGCAATATTATAGCAAGTTAATAAGAACCAACATTGCCAAAGACAAGAGAGGACTTTTAAGAAGCAAGTTGATTCTAAACCCTATTGAGTGACGAAGATGCAATAGTTGGAACCGACCTAAACAAGCATTGTCTAACCCAAAGAAGAGCAAGTGTGAGAAAAAGCCATTATTAGCACTTGGTTAATATAAGAATAAGAGTGGCAGGGGAGCCGACCTCCTGATAGAAAGTATTCAGGAGGAGTGGGGCAAACCTGTATTGCATGTGGCAATCACAAGTGTCGAACAAACAGCTCCACTGTGTTTCATGTCTTCCAGAATAGGTAAAAAAAACTGATGTTGTGGAAAGTCAAAAGACTTAGCCAAGTTGCTTGAAGTAGACCTTCCCACATAAATACTTGTAGTAGTGTAAGGAGGTTTGTATTGAGTCCCGGCAGGTGAGTACACCAGGGCAAGGGACTTTGTAGTAGTTGTCCTGGCAGGTTTGTGGACCAGAAAGAAGTAATTGAAGTACTGGGTTGTGATTAAAGACTATAAAGAAGAAGTGGCAAAGCCACTAAAGTGTATTGTGAACTGTTGTGGAATCATCCTGACAAATCATTATTGTGGATGCAAGTATTTTATGAACTGTTGTGGTACCATCCAGACAAAAACAATTTCCTTTGTTCCAAATACAAATAAAATAGAAAATACAAATGTGTTGGTACAGACAAACTGTGGAAATATCCTTGTTTTCTGAGAAGAAGTTGTGTTGAACTCTCTGCCACCAGTGGAGACAAAGGGCCTCATTACGACCCTGGCGCTAAGTGAAAAACGATGGCGGTAAATGGTTACCGCCATCGTTTTCCGCCAGGTCCGATCATGACCTGTGACCGTTAACTACGATGCCATTAGCGGCATCGTAGTTAACGCTGCCGCTAACTGCGCCAAGGGTGCGCGCACGCGACCGGCCACACCGTACTTAGCGCCATGGCGGAAAGGTACGCAAATGCCGACCCAAGCGGACATGCACCTAACGCCATCACCCAGCCTGTTAAGTACCTTACCGCCATGGTGCTAATTACGCCATCGCGAACCAACCGTAAAGGGCCATGTAAAGTGAATGCAGCTGCCACAGGTGCACAGAAACAGCACAGGTGAAGGCAATACAGACTCAGGAAGTACAAAAAGAGCACACCCCACCCCTTCCCACACCCCGTCACACTCCACAATGATACCAATACGACTAGCAATGTTGGGGCTGGAGGACCTGATAGCAATGCATGTGCTACAACAGCAACAACAACAACAGGCAGCACAGAGGAGACGCAGGAGGAGAAGGAGGGCAAGGCAGGCCCAGCAAGCCCCACCAGCACAGCCAGTGCCACCACGCAGGCAGCCCCCAATCCCACGCATCAGAGCCAATCCATTCAACCTCACTGCTGAGCAGATCCACACCCTGTACCGTTTGGACCGGGACACCATCACCGCCATCGTAGACATGATACACAACGACATCGTCAGCATGATAGAAACTCCAACCGCCATCCCCCCCCTACTGAAGGTAGTGTCTGTACTCCACTTACTGGCCACAGGCACCTACCAGCACACAGTGGGGCACTTGCATGGCATTTCACAACCATTATTCTCACGAACACTCATCCAAGTGCTCGATGCCCTCCTCAAGCACACAGACGACCACATCTCATTACCACGGACTGCCCAGGACATTGCAAACACCAAAGTGGGTTTCCATGCACTAGCCGGCATACCCGGTTGCATTGGTGCCATCGACTGCACCCATGTGGAATTGGTGGTTCCACGTGCCATGGAGGTACCGTACCGCAATCGGAAACAGTTCCACTCGATCAACGTGCAAATGGTCTGTGACTCCAACAAGATCATCACACATTGTTGTGCCCGATTCCCCGGATCAACCCATGATTCTATGGTCCTGAGGAACTCCACAATACCACGCTACATGGAGCGACATGCAGGCCCAAGATCCTGGCTACTCGGTGAGTCCAATGTCATGGAAGTGGGCAGGTGAATGATGTACCGATGCATACTCCACCTGGCTGAAGGGGGGGGGGGAATGATGCATACTCCACCTGGCTGATAGGGGGGGGATGATGCATACTCCACCTGGCTGATAGGGGGGGGGGAATGATGCATACTAAACCTGGCTGAAAGGGGGGGGAATGATGCATACTCCACCTGGCTGATAGGGGGGGGGAATGATGCATACTAAACCTGGCTGTGAGTAACACAGAGAACGGAGACAGAGGACGGGCACTCACAATGCACTGAACCCCTCTGCATACATTGGGTGATGGCATGCAAAACAGGCCATGGGAGCCATGAGCATATACTGGTTGCATTGTGTGAATCAATTAGTGCATGTAGAAGTGAGCCGAAGTAACAGTTGGATGCAAGCCATGGTGGCACATCATGTCCTTGATCAGACGACATGACTGACACATACATTCTCGCCTACATACAGGTGATGCAGGCTATCAGAACCAGCACGAGGAGGACTTCAACCGTGCACATAAACGTACTCGTGTGGTCATAGAGCAGACATTCGGCCTATTGAAGGCACGGTTCCGAAGCCTCAGCAGGTCTGGTGGGGCACTCCTGTACCACCATGAGAAGGTGGCAAAGATCGTCATGGCATGTGTCATGCTACACAATATGTGCGTCAGACGGAATGTGCCCCTGCCCCCTGACGCAGAACTGCAACCACCTGACGATGAGGATGAGGAGGGTGCAGATGGGGCGGCACCCCATGGAGGAGGCGACGCACAGGAGGGGCGTGCAATGCGCCAAAGTATCATCGACCACTGCTTCTAGCACACACGGCTGGTGTGAATCACATGGAGACTGCACTTGGGGCACTGTGTGTCTCTGGGACATGCACACTGTGGACTGTACACCAATAAAGCACACATACGCAATGAAAATGTCCACACATTTCATTTTGGGAAAGAAAAAAGTGTATTGAAACTATGAAACGTCGTGACACACACCCTCCCCCCTCCCCACTGCACACCCCAACACACCCCCTCCCCCCTCCCCCCTGCACACCCCAACACACACCCTCCCCCCTCCCCCCTGCACACCCCAACACACCCCCTCCCCCCTGCACACCCCAACACACCCCCTCCCCCCTGCACACCCCAACACACCCCCTCCCCCCTCCCCCCTGCACACCCCAACACACCCCATGTAGGTGTCAACAGATGCCTGTGACAGTGGCCAAAGGCTGTTACAAGCCCCCTCTCCCGGCCCCCGGGGCACCCCTGGCTGTGGAGCGCAGGTTACGTCCGGAACGTCGGACGGGGCTGCTCTGTGCAGAACTGGCAGTGGAGGATGTCCCTACCTGCCCCCGTGCATGCACGTCCTGTAGGGTGTGGGTGAGCTCAGTGAGCGCACGACGCAAGCCGGCAAGTTCAGCACAGATGTCCCTGGACATGGCCTGCATGGCATCCCTCAGGGTGGCAGTGCTCTGCGCTACTTCGGCCCTTAGGGTCTCCGTGGCCTGTTCAATGGTTGCCCTAGCCCCCACACATTCCGCGGAATGCTCAGCCAGCATCGTGGACAGTTGTTGCTGCCGTTCTGTGATGTCCTTGAGGGACTGCTGCCCCTGCTGGCCCATGGCCAGTGCTGGTGGTGTGATGGAGGGGCTGCTCCCCTCCTGTGGACTGAGGATTGGGCATGGGGTAGAAGGCCACTCCTCTACCTCTGTGTGCCCCTGTGTGTGATCCTCATGGGGGCTGGCGTCTGACAAACAGGGGGAATGTAGTAGGTCAGTGGGGCTTCTGACTTCGTGCTCCTCAATGTCTGAGTCTGAACATGCAGCTATTGCAGCTGTCTCACCCATGTTGCTCCTGGCCGCTGACCCGGTGCCTTCTGTGGCAGGCAATGTTGGTAGAGGTGGGGCAGCTGCTGCTGGCCTGCTGACTACAGGGGTGCTTGCCGGTGGGACGTCCGGTATGCTTGCAGTGGGTCCTGCTTGTTGTGGGGTCTGCCTCACTGCAGCTGAGGTTGAGGGTGAGGGTGCGGGGACGGTATTATTTGCCTTCTTGGCTCTCTTCGTCGCAGGGGTGTCCTGGTCCTCGGGTTGTGAATCTGTGCCTGTGGTGGAGCAAAGGAGGGAGGGCGTTATTGATGGGTCTGCGGACTTTGGAATGACAATGATAGACATTATTCTGGTCAGTAAATGAGGCAGATTTCAGGCAGGGCCATGCAGGTTGTCTCCTTTTAGTGTGGAATGTGGATGCAGGTATGCGGGTGCCAGCAGTGTATACAGGGTGGTGCTCGCATGTGGCTATGGGCAGTGTGGAAATGTGTTGCATTTACACTCTAGGGCAACCACATGAATGGACTGCAGTGACTATGGCATGTCTTGTTTGAGGCACCTACCTTCATCGCCTGATGTCGGAGCTCCCTTTTCCATCCCTCCGACGCCTTCAATGGCTTCCATGCCAATCGTGGTTGCACAAATCTCCTCCCACGGTTGGAGTTTTAGTGGGGATTCCGACCCTCCACCGGTACCCAGGGCAAGGTTGCGGTTTGCAGAGATGACGGCTCTGACCCGTATGCGGAGGTCGTCCCAGCGCTTCCTGCACTGCTGTGGGGTGCGGGGTACAGTCCCCACCGCGCTGACGCGCTCGGCCACCAGGGCCCAGATGGCCTTCTTTTTCCCTATCGCTGTCCTGGTCATTTCCGGGGAAAAAACGACAGCTGCGTTGTCTTGCAGGGTCTCCGCAAGCATGCAGAGTTCCTCCCGGCTGAATCTTTCCTGGCGCTGGTGGTCACATGCCTTCTTAACAGCTTTAGGCATTTTTGGGTAGTTGGATGGGTGGGTGATTGGTTGGGACAGGTGTCAGGGTTGGATCTGGTGTTGTTCGGTAGGATGGCAATGGATTGTGTTTTTAAAGATGGCCGACGTGCTGTTTCCCGTTCCGGCGCGATGACGCTATTTCCGGTTTTGCTTTTT
The DNA here is from genome assembly GCF_040938575.1 of Ambystoma mexicanum. Classification (NCBI taxonomy): domain Eukaryota; kingdom Metazoa; phylum Chordata; class Amphibia; order Caudata; family Ambystomatidae; genus Ambystoma; species Ambystoma mexicanum. Next base: position 1,238,899,228 of record NC_090934.1, on the reverse strand, counting down.
ACGGCCACCGCAAATTACGGTGGCCGCTAATTACGGTGGCCGCTAATTACGGTGGCCGCTACTTACGGTGGCGGAAGTGCACCTTGCTCGCTTTACGATGCCGGTAGGGGCCTTTTCCGCCATGGCGTTAATTGCATTACCGCCATGGCGTAATGCTCGTGCGCGATGGGTTGTAATGTGGCGCTCTTTACGCCATCGGCCCACGGCGTAAACGCTCATTACGCCATGGCGGTAATGACGGAAGATTACCGCCTGGGTCGTAATGAGGCCCAAAGACTTGTTGAATATTTTGAACGGTTGATCAAAGTCCAAGTGAGAGACTTTTCTTTGGAGCAAGAAGAACTTTATCATTACAACTTTGTTGCAAAACGGAACTTTCCTCTGTTGAACTGTTGATTGAGAGTCCTGTTTGAATCAGGTGAAGGGGACCTCACATAGTTTACAAGGAGAAACAGTTATCAGGTTTATATTGAACATAACTGATATTTTTGTTATATTTGAATTGCCATACATTACCTTGTTAAGTTTGTTGTAAGTACAAGTGTGAAGGACAGATGCCTTTTGTTACAGTATTTCCTTTAATTATTTTGATAGGCAGGGAAATCCTTCGTAGGGTAGGGATAGTAAGGCGTCTGTCAAACCCCTTTGAGTTAATAAAATGGCATCTTATGAAAAGCCTCTACTAAGTTGTCCGCCTCACATTTCTGACCCACTCACGCATGTCCAAACCATTGAAGGAATTGATGGACAACCATTAAAATCTGGTCCGGTGACAGAACAGTGCATGGCGATGATCATAAAGACTGGACAACATGTTGAAAGCATAACCTTTGATTTCATTCCAACAGTCCACTTTCCAGTGATCTTGGGGCTGTCCTGTCTAAAAAGACGTAACCCCTTCACCAATTAGAGGATGCAACATTGTCCTTAGGTTCCGAGTATTGTACTACGAGATGCCATCAAGATCTTGCTATCCTTAGTCAAGGGTCAGAATCAATTAAGGACAATATTACTGTGGCTAACATTATGCCCACTCCCTCTGAATACATGGACTTTTGTGATATATTCTTGGAAACCCCAGGAGCTGAATTACCTCCTCATCGACCTGAAGACTGCTCCATAGATTTGTTACCTGAGACTACTATACGGTTGGGTTGTATATTCTTTCCATGGCAGAAAAAGAGGCCTTAATAAAGTATCTTGATAAAATCCTTAACAACGGACCCATATCTCCATGCAAGGCCCTGGAGGAGCATCTCTGTTTTTTGTCACTAAAAAGACACCAAAAAATGGCGTCCTTGTCTGGACTACAGAGGTCTCAATAAGATATCTATCAAGAACATCTATCCTTTCCTCCTGATCACGGACATCCTCAAAGTTGTCTGTGATTCCACCATCTGAAACAAATTTGACCTTCGAGGTGCATATTATCTTGTCTGGACCACGGCTGGGGATGAGTGAAAGGCAGCCTTTACAACACGTCTTGGGTTATTTGAGTATCGTGTGATGCCGTTTGTACTGGCTAATGACCCGGCTGGCTTCCAGTCTATTGTCGATCGGATATTTGTGGATCTGCTATATTGCTCTGTAATAGTCTATCTAGCCAATATTTTGATTTTGTCTAAGAATATCACAGAACATCATCTGCAAGTAAAAGAAGTCCTACTATGTCTTCGGCTCCATAGTCTCAAAGCCAAACCTGAGAAATGTATGTTAATGTGAGGACTGTACCTTGCCTAGGATTCATACTCTCTGCTGAGAGCATTCAGATGTACCCCTGCAAAATCTCAGCAGTCATTCATTGGCCTACTTCTACCACTGTGCGCTAGGTCCAACAGTTCCTGGGATTGGTGAATTTCTATGGCAAATTCATTCAAGAATTCTCTGCACAGATATAACATTTAACACAATTGTTGACCAAGTAATTCATCTGGAAATTCACTAGAACAGAGGATTCAGACCGGGCCGCTTTTCAAACCAAAGAAGCCTTCACTCAGGCACCTATACTTCGACAACCGGACACTGATAGACCCTTCGTACTAGAGGCAGACGCCTCTGACAAGGCTACAGGTGCAATTCTCCTTCATTGGTAGGATGACCAGATGCATACGTTTCACAGAAGTTGATTGACAGCGAAAATCTATATTCCGAATTGGAAAAATAATTACTAGCTTTAAAACTAGCATGCCAGGAGTGACGACATGTGCTGCCAGGTGGAGTTTAGGACAGAGCATAAAAATCTTCATGCTCTAAAAAGGTTTGATTGTAAGACCAGCAGACAAGTCAGGTGGGAGTTCTTTTTCTCACAATTTGATTGTTTTATTACCCACATTCCTGGGACTAAGAACATTATGGCTGATGCCATATCCTGAAAAGAAAAACTCCCTTTTAAGAACAGCATTCTACACAAGCCTACCAAATGTCTACTGGCTGATAAGCAGTTCGTCTTCTTGGTACAGTCCTTCTTTCAACAGGTTTTACAGGCCACCAAAGAAACCCAGGAGCAAGGACTTCCTTCAAGCTTTAACAAGGACCAATTGCAGGAACGTCAGTGATATCTTTTTAGAGGCAATCAACTGTTTCTCCCTACCGATCATTTATAACATCAGGCTCTACGACTTAGTCATGACTATCCTGCAGCCGGTCACTGCGGGAGAGAAGCAACTTCCAACATATTATCCCCATATGTTTCATGGCCCCATTGGAAGAAGATTTTACTGATTATGTTTTTTCCTGACCAATTTGTGTGTCATACAAGCACTCTAACCAACCAACTTTGGGCAAATTGCATCCTTTACCTGTTCCCTCTGGTCCAGGGAAAACTGTTTCTTCATACTTCATCATGGGACTACCTCCATTGTTTGGCAAGAAATCCATTGTGATATAAGTCATTTATAACGCACCTGTACACAAGTGATTCTAGGCGTGACAAGACAAGGAAGGGAAGACATAGGGAGGACAAAAGAAACAATCTTACTAGGCCTTGTGTCATTCAGATCGTGCAAGTGCGATAACGCAAAGTCCAGGAGGGTAGAGAAGAGGAAGTGCCAGGGAGAGGAAAAAGGGGAAGTGTATCATGCTCATGGTAGACCGATTCACAAAGATGGTTAATTTCGATGCTCTAGATAAAGTTCCTATGGCAGCGCAGATGGTCAGAATATTCCTGCAGGGAACATTTCGTATTCATGGTTTACCTAAATCCATTGTTACTGATCATAGTTCTCAATACACATCTAAATTCTGGAAATAGTTATGTTCCTCCTTACACATCGAACAGAATCTTTGCTCTGTTTACCATCCACAGTCTAATGTCACCACAGAAAGGGTTAAGAACAATACTTATGTTGCTTTACTACAACTACTGCAGATAGTTGGACCTCGCTTCTCCCTATAGCAGAATTTGCATATAATAATTCTATGCATTCTGCTATCAAGACTTCCCTGTTCTTTGCTTCTTACGGATTCCATCCTTCCATGTTTCCCATGGATTCCGTGCCTACCTCTTCAGTTCCATCAGTAGAAGCCCTGATTGCAGAAATACAAGAGGGACACAAGACTGTGGCCTTGCATCTACATTTCGCTCAGGAAACTATGAAAACTATAAAAAGGTTTGCTGATCGGCATAGAGCCCCAGGCCCTTACTTTCAAGTGGGTGATCATGTATGGTTGTCACCTAAATACTTGCCTCGTCATCTTGTTCGATCTAAACTTGTGCCCCACCACTTTGGACCTTTTTAGGGTTCTACATAGGATCAGTCCTGTAGCCTTTCGATTGCAGCTACCGATGACATGGTCCAGGATCCATCCTGTGTTTCATTCCTCCCTTCTCTGAACACATCTGCCTGATCATTTTTCCAGAATCTGTTGATTCGCCCCCTCATGAAGCATAAAGTTGCAGCCATTTGTGACTCTCAATGCCATTGTGGATCTCTCTTCAGTACCTGGTGCACTGGAAGGAGTAGTCCCCTTGTGAACATTCTTGGGAGCCTGCCCGCTATGTTTTTGCACCCGCCTTGATCCGCAGATGCCGTTGGTTACACCCTGGTAAGCAGACTTGACCCCTCTATGGAAGCTGTCATGGTACCACGTTATAGAGGGCTTGCAGGATCCTGCTACAGGTTCTGATATATTAGAGCAGCAGTCTCGTTTTTCTTCCGCTCTGTTGTTACGTTCCAAGATGGCTCCTTATTATCCTGCTTCAAAGCCAGACCGAAGCATGGCAACTCTAGTTGCATGTACGCTGTGGACTTCTTCCTTCCCATTACTTATTCTTCCTTCCTTGCTGTCATCTTTGCATTTTCCTTCTTCGTCCCGGAATCCTTGTCCTGGCTCCGTTCTGCTCTGGTACCTTCCTGCCTGGATCTGCTCTTTGTCCTGGTTCCTCTGCCACTGCTTTCCAGCTCCTCGACATCCTCTGCCTAACCAGCTCCGTGCCCTCTCCACTTTCTTTGTTCTCGACTGTGGTTTCTACTGGAACGGACTGGCTTTAGCCATTCCTACCTCCATACTTACCTCCAACTACTGTATCCTGATTATTACCTTAGGGTTTCCAGAGACTTCACCAGCCGTCTACCATCAGGGGGGTTTCTTCCCAAAGGGGTTTCCTCCTTATCCGAACCTTACCCTGGGAAGGGACAGACCTGATACTTGAGTTACCAACGGATATCAGGATGGCCTCTTATAGGGACAGGCCCTTCTCTTCTCATCAAAACATTGTACCCATAGTCGGGTAAGTCAATCTGTACCTAAAAGCATTGCTGAAAGTACCTCAGAGAGTGACACGGTCACTGACAATGAAGCACCTGAACATCAGAACAGAGCTTTGAAGGTTACTGGTAGTTTAGTGGGCATAGCACAACACACAAGGACACTTGCACGTTATTTTTTTAACAGCGCCAGTTCTTGACATAGTCACTAGGCACGGCAGGAATACTAGAACAAGCAGCATCACACTACGATTATTATGACTCTAAAGAAGCAGTAAACGTGACAGATATTGCAATAACTACATTGCTTATTGTACTTAAACAGATTGGCAATCCATTAATATATGGTGGACCTGTACTTGGCAATGCTGCAGACAAGGAAGATTAAGTGAAAGATTTATAAATATGTTGCTCACCTCCATGTTCTTGATATTGGATTGTATGAGGAGGTTGGAACTCAAAGACCAATCTCTGAAACTAGCACCATGAATGTATGGGTCATACCAAGAAGAATAAACTAAATCTGTGTTCAATTGCCAATAAGAAAATTTCAAAAGCTGGTACTGTTAAGAGCAGAGAGATCACTATCTGACCTAGGACTTGTAAGGAGATCTCTGTGTCAAGTATATTTAAGCAAGACAGTAGTCAAAAGGCCTTCAGATATGCCAATATCTGACTAAAGCTTTATTTATTTATTTGCATTTGTTGAGCATGCATCAGCCCGGAGACATCGTGGCGCATTCACTCAAAATATTCAAAAGAACCTTTTCCACAAGTGTGAAGCATCTGTAATGTATGTTCTATTTATGCAAACTCACCAATAAAGCATATTTGAAAAAAAAGAACTGGGAGAATAATGAAATACACTTAGTGTTTGACATATATAAAGAAATCTGCAACCAAAACATGACAAGGCAAACAAGGCTCTAGAGAATTGGACCAACCCATTGAAAAATCATGCACAGCACAAATGTATCTAATGTTTCTAAAAAGTAGCTACTTCCACACAGAACCCAAAGATGAATTAACTGCTAAACATGCTCAAAAAATGCTTCAGCACATGGCCGAAAAAATGAATTTGTAGTGGTATGGTGTAGTGAAATGGCATCCTCACATTGTTCCTGGGACTGTCTTAGTACGGATCTGGTACAACTCATAGGTGGCCAACACATTGTGGTAATTTCCCCATATTTTTCACTCCATGTTTTTGGGGGGGAGGCAAGGACTCCATTCTACAACCCAACCTCAACACAGAAAGTAAAAGAAAAACAGACCCAAAACCACCCCTTAAAATGAAGCAAAGAATTGCAGAAAAACGGGCGCAATGAGTGTGCCCCTATGAGTTGGGCAAGTACCTTTAGTAGTATACAAGTAGTATACAAGAAGAGGCAGAAATAAAGATAATCTTAATGCCATAAATGCCACAGAATTAGGAGTTACAAAACTCTCTATATATTTCCTCAGGACACAGATGTTTTCATTCTCGCTACAAAAAGTTTTTCTGTACATTCAAAGAAGAGTGTCAACTACCAGGTCATGATGTGGAACCAAGGTGATCAATCACTGCCAATAATTCCATCTCCCATTCGACATAGATGGAACATGGAGTACAGAGAAACAGTTCACATTCTCTGTGAAATGCCCTATGCAACATACTCGATTCTGAAGCTATTAAGATGTCATTTATGTGTGACACACCAATGCGGTCCACACTGTGCGTATTTACCAAACAACCTACATTGCGCACACTTGTGCGCATCGAGTAAATAATGAACAATGTGACAATGATGATCACACCATACCAAATTTAGCAGACAGACTGACAGTGAAGATGATTTCAGCAAAGGTGATATTGAACATAGTTATGGACCCATTAAAGGAAATTATATAATTATGTTATCGCAAGGTTAGTCATTTCAGTAGTTAAGCCCTAGTACATAATGATATTTCACAAGTTAAAATAAAGTCGCAAATGCTAAAATTTCATATTGATAGGTTTTATTTCACGTGGAACAGGAAAATAAAAGTGCAAGTGACATATGTTTTTATTGTGTTGTGGTTTAAATTCAATCCTTTCACAAATACAAAAGGGTACAAATTCACAAATAAACATTACCACAAAATCAAATCAATTACAACATTTCAATAAAATACATTCAGACGACTTATAAATTATCCATGTTCGCTCAACGAAACAATAAAATACAGTTCACCCAACATAAGTCCACCAATACCATGGCCCCACAAAGTAATGCTTCATTTACTTACCTCTGTCGAAACCTAATAGACATTTATATGAATAGGTTAAACATTACCACAGAATATCATTAGAAATTTCCTAACCACTTGTCCTATAAGAATTCCCTATACTTAGTCCTGCAAATGCAGTAAACATTGAGCTAAACGATGGATATCGCCAACTTAGAATAAATCTCCTTTAAAAAGGCAATTATCATGGATAGTTGACGACCCCTCAATAATCTTTCCCATAAATTCTGGGAAAGGCCTGCCAAGGTAGAATGGACAAATCTCACTAAGAATAAAATTCTCGACTGCACTAAGAAAGCACATTCCATTACTAAATGGCCTAGTGTTTCGAAGTGGTCTTGTTTACATAGTCGACAAGTATGCCTTACTCTTGGAAAATCAATTTGAGGGCCAATAATAATAATAATAATAACAATAATAATAATAATTGTGATTATAATAATGACTTCTAAAGTGTGGATACAATTCAGTCTACATTTTGATGCTCTTATATGGGAATTTATTTAAATAAGTCTTAAGGGACTTTCAGCAACTAGGAGTAACCACAATTTCTTTATAACGTTTTTAATTTAGATCAAGATTCAATATTATCCCACACTCTCAACTTTTTCTTATTTATGCCACGGGGCAGTCCACCTCAATTCCTACTTCGGTCAAGAAGCATTCACAAGCCCTCATAAAACCCCTTTAACAAGACACCCCCCTCTGACTGAAAAATAGCCCCCAAATTAGCAAATTGAGAGTCACCTTTCCCATCTTTTATCTTAAAAATGAGCCCCACTTTGTTCCACTTATATACCGACCACCAAGAATTCTTACTTAACTCGAGTCCAATAGCAGCTATGGGCTCTGAAGGCAGGAGGCCCAACACTGACCTCCAGATTTGACAAATTACATTTTTGAGACATCATTTACTTCAGAGTAAATGTTGTAAGAACCACTTTTTAGGCTCTTAGAAATTACAACCTGTCCATAAGTAACAGAGATAGTGAAGATTTTATAAACTTCGTTTGCAGCCATTTGATGACGTCACCAATCTTACACACTTTTACCACAGACTGACACCATGGAAATGATTAATCGCTTGGTACTTTCTGATGAGGTGGGACTGGGCTAGTGTCATCAGTGATGACACTAGACCAGTCCCACATTTCCTCGATAAAGAGCCCAAGAAGTTTTAAATGTTCTCGTACTGAAATAAGAGATAAGACCATCAGGTGACGACACGTGCTGAGATGAAGAGAGCAAACTCGTTCTTAGATAGCTAGAGCGTGCAGCTTCCAGCAGGCCCCGCCTATCCTAAGCAGGACCAGACAATGGCACGAGAAATGAATCTGCGTCACAAGCGAGGGGAGGGGGATAGGGAGGCAGCCCAGGCAAAACGGAACCGATCTCTACCTCTCCATGCCAGCTAAGTCCACTGACCTACGTGTTAAAAAGACTATGCAACCCAAACAAGCCTGCATCTTGCTCAATCCAAGACGAAGGGCTCGGGTCACACGAAAGCATGCAACGCTAGCAAGGGAAGAGGGAACACATTTATTTAACTGTACAACTTGCTTCAGAGGCTGAAAAGGCCTAAGCACACACATCTTGCAGGCAAGACATTGGACTAAGGCAGGAGAGATCCATTTTTACGCTTGTTGTATTTGGGAAGATCCCCTTTTTGTTTGTTTCCCATTCTTTTGATAACTCCCTAATAAAAGTGTGAAGTATAAAATTGGGTCTTGGAGTTCTATTTGGTCCTGGAAAAAGCCCTGGGACAGATCCTAAAGCAATGAAATGCACTGCTGGAGGAAAGCCTTTACTTCTGAAACCCTGCAGCAATGGACAGCACTGCTGGTTGAAGCTCACACTGCTAGGATCCTATAACAGTTCAAGGCACTGCGGGGGTGAAGCTTATTCTACGAGAATCCTACAGCTCTTGCAGGGCACTGCTGGGATGCCAGCTCATGCTGCTGGGATCCTACAGCAATGCAATGCTTTGCTGGAGGAAGCTCACACTGCTACAATCCCATAGCACTGACATAACACAACTGGATGCATCTCACACTGCTGGAATACCAGAGCACTGACATGACACTGCTGGATGCATCTCACACTGCTGGGATCCCATAGCACTGACATAATACTGCTGGATGCAGCTCACACTGCTCCAATCCCATAGTACTGACATAACACTGCTGGATGCATCTCACACTGCTGGAATCCCATAGCAATGACATAACACTGCTGGGTGCATCTCACACTGCTGGAATCCCAGAGCACTGACATAACACTGTTGGGTGCATCTCACACTCCTGGAATCCCAGAGCACTGACATGACACTGCTGGATGCATCTCACACTGCTGGAATCCCATAGCACTGACATAACAGTGCTGGATGCATCCCTCACTGGAATCCCATAGCACTGACATGACACTGATGGATGCATCTCACACTGCTGGAATCCCAGAGCACTGACATGACACTGCTGGATGCATCTCACACTGCTGGAATCCCATGGCACTGACATAACACTGCTGGATGCATCTCACTAAAGAACCAAATGGGGGATCCAACCACATATCCATTTTTTGGCAATCCAATCCTATTTGGGTGCCTGTAAAATTCTATTGACTTAATTACATGTGCATGCTTCAAAATGTAGGCAAAGTATCCACGCAGGAAATCGATTTTACTGCGAAGTTAATCCAAGCACAAATCATGGAGTATTGGTTTCGACTCAAAGTGCTGCTTTATTATATTAGCGGTCATTTCATGTAGACGTTTTTTTGTTTTTCTTCATATACAATTAGTGACATAAGAAAACAACATCGCCATCGGTACAGTAGGGTGCATAGCATCCAATTGCAAAATCATTGTTGGGTTAGTACTGTCCATGGGCGGAGGAATACATCATAAGCAACATAAAGGAAACAAAGGAATACACAAATAAAGTGGTTCATCAGTTGTCTAAACAAGGGGAATGCAATGAGCCAAAGGATTATTTATTCGGCACATGTTCCCTTAAGTAGTTCCAAATGGAAACATCCTGAAGGTTTTGTGTCTGGGGGATAGGAATGCTGGTCTGCTGGTTTCGGAGACTAGTTTGGTCACTAGGACTCACTAGATGGACCAGCTAGGAAAGTGTGGGAAACATATTTCCAACTGAGGACCAAAACCGTTGGTCCACGCCAGGGGGAGGAGCCCCCTTGAAGGTAGATATGGACTGCAGAGCAGGCTCTAAATTCTGTCCACAGGCGTTTCGGCTTTTTGCTGTTGAGCCTTCATCTGGGCCTCTGGGTTTCACTCTGTGTGGGCGATGGGGGTGTTTTCCCGGGTTGCACAACTGTGGCTCGGGATGTCCTTGAATGAAGATCTCCGAGGAGTGTGAGGTGGTAGTAGCCGCTTCTGTAGGAGGGCTGGGAAGCTTGTGCCGTCTCTTGGGGTAAGGGATGCCCCAGTATGCAAATAAACGCAGTTGCAGGCTGTGTTGTGAATGCCTTGCTGTTGGTCAGGTTGGGAGGAGAAAGAAATCCTCTAGTTTGACTGCCGAAGGTGCTGTCCCAATTGTGCTAATCTCTGGGCTTGATGCGATCCAGAAGCAGAGCTGGGTCTCATAGCTGTGGCTGTGAGCTTGCCGTATGATGCACTGACATAACACTGCTGGATGAATCTCACACTGCTAGAATCCCATAGCACTGACATAACACTGCTGGTTGCATCTCACACTGCTGGAATCCCATAGCACTAACATAACACTGCTGGATGCATCTCACACTGCTGGGATCCCATAGCAATGACATAACACTGCTGGGTGCATCTCACACTGCTGGAATCCCAGAGCACTGACATAACACTGTTGGGTGCATCTCACACTGCTGGAATCCCATAACACTGACATAACACTGCTGGATGCATCTCACAGTGCTGGAATTCCATCGCACTGACATAACACTGCTGGATGCATCTCACACTGCTGGAATCCCATAGCACTGACATAACACTGCTGGATGCATCTCACACTGCTGGAATCCCATAGCACTGACATAACACTGCTGGATGCATCACACACTGCTGGAATCCCATAGCACTGACATAACACTACTGGATGCATCTCACACTGCTGGAATCCCATAGCACGGACATAACACTGCTGGGTGCATCTCACACTGCTGGACTCCTATAGCAATGAAATGCACTGTTGGAGGAAACCCAGGCTCCCGGGGCATCTTATAGTCCTGACGGGGCAGTGCTGGGTGAAGCTCACACTGCTGAAAGGCATTGATGGATGGAGCTGATTCTCCTGGGATCCAATAGCCCTTATAGGGCGCTGATAGGATCCCAGCCCATCCTGCTAGAGGAAGATCTCACTGCTATATCGCCATGAAAGGTAATGCTGGAGGAATCTCACACTGCTGGCATCCCATGGCACTGACATAACACTGCTAGATGCATCTCACACTGCTGGGATCCCATAGCACTGACATAACACTGATGAATGCATCTCACACTGCTGGAATCCCAGAGCACTGACATAACACTGCTGGATGCATCTCACACTGCTGGAATCCCATAGCACTGACATAACACTGCTGGATGAATCTCACACTGCTGGAACCCCATAGCACTAACATAACACTACTGGATGCATCTCACACTGCTGGGATCCCATAGCAATGACATAACACTGCTGGGTGCATCTCACACTGCTGGAATCCCAGAGCACTGCCATAACACTGTTGGGTGCATCTCACACTGCTGGAATCCCATAACACTGACATAGCACTTCTGGATGCATCTCACAGTGCTGGAATTCCATCGCACTGACATAACATTGCTGGATGCATCTCACAATGCTGGAATCCCATAGCACTGACATAACACTGCTGGATGCATCTCACACTGCTGGAATCCCAAAGCACTGACATAACACTGCTGGATGCATCTCACACAGCTGGAATTCCATAGCACAGACAAAACACTGCTGGATGCATCTCACACTGCTGGAATCCCATAGCACTGACATAACACTGATGCATCTCACACTGACGGAATCCCATAGCACTGACATAACACTGCTGGGTGCATCTCACACTGCTGGAATCCCATAGCACTGGCATAACACTGCTGCGTGCATCTCACACTGCAGGAATCCCATCACACTGACATAACACTGCTGGGTGCATCTCACACTGCTGGAATCCTATAGCAATGAAAGGCACTGTTGGAGGAAGCCTGTGCTGCCGGGGCATCTTCCAGCACTGACAGGGCAGTGCTGGGATCCCAGATCATGCTGCTGGGATCCTACAGCAATGCAATGCTTTGCCGGAGGAAGCTAACAATGCGGGAATCCCATTGCACTGACATAACACTGCTGGATGCATCTCACACTGCTGGAATCCCATAGCACTAACATAACACTGCTGAATGCATCTCACTCTGCTGGAATCCCATAGCACTTACATAACACTGCTGGATGCATCACACACTGCTGGAATCCCATAGCACTGACATAACACTGCTGGGTGCATCTCACACTGCTGGACTCCTATAGCAATGAAATGCACTGTTGGAGGAAACCCAGGCTCCCGGGGCATCTTATAGTCCTGACAGGGCAGTGCTGGGTGAAGCTCACACTGCTGAAAGGCATTGATGGATGGAGCTGATTCTACTGGGATCCATTAGCCCTTATAGGGCGCTGATAGGATCCCAGCCCATCCTGCTAGAGGAAGATCTCACTGCTATATCGCCATGAAAGGTACTGCTGGAGGAATCTCACACTGCTGGCATCCCATGGCACTGACATAACACTGCTAGATGCATCTCACACTGCTGGGATCCCATAGCACTGACATAACACTGATGAATGCATCTCACACTGCTGGAATCCCAGAGCACTGACATAACACTGCTGGATGCATCTCACACTGCTGGAATCCCATAGCACTGACATAACAGTGCTGGATGCATCCTTCACTGGAATTTCATAGCACTGACATAACACTGCTAGATGCATCTCACGCTGCTGGATGCATCTCACACTGCTGGAATCCCATAGCACTGACATAACACTGCTGGATGCATCTCACACTGCTGGAATCCCAGAGCACTGACATAACACTGCCGGGGTCATCTCACACTGCTGGAATCCCATAGCACTGACATAACAGTGCTGGATGCATCCCTCACTGGAATTCCATAGCAATGGCATAACACTGCTAGATGCATCTCACGCTGCTGGGTGCATCTCACACTGCCGGAATCCCTTAGCACTGACATAACACTGCTGGATGTATCTCACACTGCTGGAATCCCAGAGCACTGACATAACACTGCTGGATGCATCTGACACTGCTGGAATCCCAGAGCTCTGACATAACACTGCTGGATGTATCTCACACTGTTGGAATCCTATAGCAATGAAAGGAACTGTTGGAGGAAGCCTGTGCTGCCGAGCATCTTATAGCCCTGACAGGGCAGTGCTGGGTGAAGTTCACACTGCTGAAGGGCATTGATGGATGGAGCTTATTCTGCTGGGACCTTTTAGCCTTTATAGGGCACTGCTAGGATCCCAGCCCATCCTGCTAGAGGAAGATCTCACTGCTATATCGCCATGAAAGGTACTGCTGGAGGAATCTCACACTGCTGAGATCTAGGAGTACTGTGCCTTGCTCTAAGGGTTGGGATTGGGGTGACCAAGGGGGCCGGGTACCGCGACCCACTATGTGATGCCAGTGGTGGAGCTACGGGAGAAGGGGACACTCCCATAAACCCCATCCCCCCCCCCCCCGGCTTCCTTTATATGATACGTTGTGTGATGTTGATTTATACCGCGCACCGTTACCACCAAGGGTTGTCTCCAGGCGCTCTGACATTCAACTCCCCCACTCATCCCCCTGCTATCCACAATTTACATCCATATCTGCAAGATACTTTTTGTGAAGACAAACCGCAATGCAGGCTCTCCTTTTGAAGTCAGTTATAATGCCAGGAAGAAGGCCCCCCTGTAGTAAATCTACAGATAAGGGGCGGGGGAGCGAGAGGCAGCGAAGGGAGAGTCCTTCATGCGGGAGGAACGTTCATAGCAGAGCAAAACACGCCTGAAAGAAAAATAAACGCGGCTCAGCACCGCGGTAGCACTGCTATGGAGGAGGCAGGCGGGGCTACCTGCAAAGCACTCTCAGCTTTCTCAAGATTCTCATATCAAGGGAGGAAAGGAATGGTCACTGGTGAGTGGGCTTCCTCCTATTTCAAAAGTCAGCACTCACATTTTTGTTCTGCTAGTGAAAAACACAGTTAATGATCAAAAGCGTGTCGGGAACTCTGACAAGGAACCAGCAGGCATAGCAGGACGTGTGTTGCTAGACAACCAAGCGACAATGTAGCTATTATGCCTGCCTAGGTCTGCACGTGCCAGGTTCTCTTGGGCTGTCTGGGGCCCTGAAACAGATATACACACTGTCAGCACTTCTTGCAAATCCCCTGGCTGCTCTGTGCTCCAATCCAATTTCCACATCATGCCTCCGAGACCACCAAGGGGGTGTCAGATAAAAGTGAGAGGAGAATGGTCCTCATTCTGAATCAACCGGTCTGGTAAAAAATGTCTGGTTCTCAATGATATCGACACTTTAACAGACCGGCCGACTACGGGTTGGCCGGTGGGGCACCTGGGTTACCTCCAGCTAAAATCTGGAGGTAAGCAGGCACCCTACCGGCATAAAAAGACAGCATTACCGGCACCGGCAAGCTGGAGGTAAAGCAGGGGCCCTACCGCCATAAAAAGACATAATTACCGGCACCGGTATTGCCAGTGGCGGTAATGACGGCAAATCCCCTCATGGAGTCCTATGAGACCCCATGAATGCTGATTTACACCATCACTCCGGCACCCATAATCCAGCGGCAATGCTGCCAGACCGGGTGCCGGAAACAGTAACTACATTTTCAGGTATCATGGAGGCTCTACTGCCAGGATATCGGCAATGTTAGAATGAGGACCAATATACAGTAGCGCAACATAGCTGAGTTAGAAGCACATTCGGCAAGTTGGCCTCCCAAGTCTTCCTTACCAGAACCAGCTACGTAGCTGTTTTAGAAGTGGATTTGTCCACCGATTCAGGGCTTAAAGCATTTCGCCTCACAGAAAACACGTAGTTGTACTGGTGCAAGAAATGTTACTATTTAGCTACCTAAAAAAAGTGCATGAAATATTAGCTGTATTAAAACATTGATAACCTATTGAAAAACTACCAAAACAATTATAACGTAACCATATTTTCTATTGACTTTAAAGATGGGATGAAATGTGCTTAATATTTTAGGAAAAACAAATTCATATAAAAGATGACATTTGATCATTATAAGCTTGAAAGGGCACGGTTTCATACACACACATGGAATTAATCAAACTAAATATGGGCGGAAGGAGTCAACATAAGTTACGTTTGTGTTTGCTTTTATTCAAGAGGTCGACTCAGTATGGTGGGAGAGAAGTGGGTCAGCCAATAGGATTTGCAGTAAGTCGCGAGGCGTGAGTAGGATGCAGAAAGAAACTGACTGTGGACAACAGAGACGGGTCCAAGCAGTGAGCAAGTCACATGCAGAGGACACGGGGTGAAATAGATGTGACGAGAAGAAGCAGTGCATTGCTGCGGAAGGAATCTGGGGGAGAAAGAATATATGCCTGGTATAAGATGGCTGCCACGGAAGAATATGTGCATAGTATAAAATGGCTGCCGCGGAAGAATATGTGCATCGTATAAGATGGCTGCCGCAGAGAAGAGGCTAGGAAGATACTAGTGCAGATAAAGAAGGTATGGAAGAGAGGAGTACAGACAACTAATGAACAGTTGTGCAGAAAGGAGTGAGAGAGGGGTGCAGGGAATCGAGAATTGAAAGAGAGAGAGAGGTGCAGGCTGAATGGAGTGTAAAACAGTAAGGTATGAGTATATGGAGGTGCAAGGGGGTAAGCGAAGGAAAGAGGGCAGTATGCAAACCTTACAGGAGGGGTGCAGTGGGAGAGGGTGCTTCCGAAATTGAGAGAATTGGCCATAGAAGACAAACAGGTGCACGGGCAAGAGAGGCTCAAGCGTAGAGCGTCAAGGGCTTTTCAGGGAGAGAGAGGGGGGCTGCCTAGAGGTAGTCTAGAGATAGAGACCAAGGCAGCTGGAAGTGAGGTGGACAGCATGAAGCAGACAGGTCAATGTTCTCACTGTTATTGGCACGCTGGCAGGTCAGGAGATGAAAGTATATTAATAATATCACTTTTTATATAGTGTGTTCATGCCCGGTTCCTGCACCACTAAGCGCTGCAATAATATGTGTTGTTATCAAATTTAATTGGATTGAATTTCATGGCCTGGGAAGGCTGAAGATCCAAACTGTGAAAATGGCATCTTTATTAGATCAGGCTCAGTATCTGCAGTGGTCATGAGATGTGCATGCTCTGTCCACAAGGAAACTGATCATGCAGGGAAAAGGGACCCAACGGTTCACTTACCAAACCAATGTTCATGAGCCGCGGGGCCAGAGAAGCCTGTTCATAAGTGACGGGACTTGTGAACCAGAAAACTCTGCAAAGTGCACTGCCCCGCTCCGTGAAGGGTTACGCAGCATGCGCAACCACATAGCGCCAAGCCTTGACAATCACCTCGCTGAGCCAAATAGGGAGGGACCCAGCACTGCCTGCATATTCAAATACACCAATCCTGTGCAATGACTAATTATCGCACACACCTGGTAGCAACAGAGGAAGTGAGGTCCCAAGACGAGAGGCAAAACCCTGTAATTGAGGACAGCTACTGCAGGATGCTGTGGGAGTTTGGAGACTGCAGAGGTGAAGAGAAGGAACATGCTGGAGGGCGAGAAAGGAGACCGGTTTGGAAGTGATTCGGAGAGGAGAGGAGGTGATGGGGATAGGAGAAGAGGAGGATGCGACTTGGAGAAGAGCAGAGCTGTGGTTTTGGGAGAAGGAAGGAGGAGGCAAGAAACATCAGAATGATAGGAGTAGAGGGACTCAGGAGATTATAAGTGTAAGGAAGGAACCAGGGGGGAAATTAAAGGGAGGAGGCAAGAAGGAAAGCCTGGGCAGACAGAGACCAAGAGTGAAGGTTCCCCATATATGGCCCCCATATAGTAGACCAGAAGAGTCAGGAGGAGATCAGAGCATGTTGCAAAATGATGAGGAGGTGATAGGAGTTCAGAGTGAGTAGTGAAGATAAGGAGGAAGGGATGGGCCCCCAAGCAATAAGAGCATTGTGAAGGCCTGAGGACAGCCAGAAAGGGGAGTTGGGGGTTAGTCAGGGAACCCTTCAGTAAAAGATACCAGTGCTTCCCCTGAGACCCCAGCCTACCTGTGAAAGACTGAGCAAAGACCTCTGGGACTGCAGTTGGTGACCCTTGCCCTCGTTCCAGCAGTTGTGACGCGTGGGCCAAGGCTGTACAGAGCAGAAGAAGTGAAAAAGAGGACAACTACCGGACTTAGGGAAATAAGTATTGTGGGCACTTACAACACCTCAGCCTGTGAGTGACTGTCAACCTCCATGGATTTCTGGGCAGAGTAGCCCAGACTATCGGACTGCTGATTCCAAAAACGGAATTCTTGCCTGCATGTTTCTAACCCTAGGAGAAGCCATCCCGTTATTTGTTTGAGATGAACCTCTTTTGTTATTCTCCAAATGGAATCCCTTGGTTCTCCCTCATTGGTCTGTGTGTCTCATTCATCCCCACTCGGCCTCGTGACAGCTCCTATACCTGGAGGAAACTTATGCTGCTGGGATTCTATAGCAATGCACAGCACTGTTGGAAAACGCTTAGGCTGCTGGGATCCTATAGCCCCGGCTGGGCACTGCTGTGTGAACCTCACTCCACTGGAAATCTCTAGCAATGAAAGGAACCGGGTAATGTTCATGATGCTGGCATCCTTTAGCAGTGAAAGGCAATGATGTAGCAAGCTCACACTACAAGGATCATACAACCCTGACAGGGCACTGCTGAGATCATATAACCCCTCGCAGGGCACTGCTGGCATCTTATAGCACTCACACGGCACTGCTGGGTGAAGCGCTGCACTGCTGGGTTTCTATAGGGCAAAGCACTGCCAGAGACAGTTCAAGCCCATAGGATCCTATACACTGCTGGAGGAATCTCAGACTTCTGGTCCTGTTGTGCATGTCAAGACATTGCTGGAAGAAGAAAACTCTGCTGAGATCCTATAGCTTGATGGCTAGAGCTGTAGGGCAACCCATGAGTCTGTTTCATTCAAGACCGTCTCTGAATTTTAGCGCATTCTCGTGCTATTATTATTGTGTGATGTGCTGGTATTTTTTTAGGACTGTTCCTTTTCTATGGCTTTTCAGTAATGTTTGTTTCTTGGTAGTGACAGCAGAGGTAATGCTGAACCAGAAAAGTCCACACACTACCACCAGATCTCCAAAGGTTTCCAGACCAAACTGTCAGAACAACATTTCTAAGAATACGTTTGAACATCTTACCTACAAACTCATACCTGGCAACAACGAAGCAGATCGCTACCACAAACAACCACTGTCGGTTCTGCAAGGTCGAAACGACGCCAGAAACCATATTCCATCTGGTGATGGAATGTCAGTAACTTTCGTGCCAGCGCAAACAATTTGGAGCCTTCTTTGAACTCCTATCTCAAGAAATGGACACAGAAGAAAGATGGGCCGCCCTACTCAGCGGGCGAAACAACAAATACACATACACAATCAGTCTCTTTCTCAGCACTACTGGAACTCAATAGAATAATTTCTTAAGACGCATTTCAATCACCGCTCTTTCACATCCTAAGAAACAGATGAAAACGTTTATAAATAAACTAAATCATCACCAAACAAAAATAAAAAATACTCTACCATACTTTTTCCATCTCCTCACATTCACAATTCAGGATGGATCTGGCCCACCCCACATTCCTCTTTCTGCAACCGATGGCGGAATGGTTCTTCTTGCTTATAAGAACGATCTGATCTCCTCTGTCTCCTTGGGCGACTCATTTCCCCTGTACCTGGAATTACTCACGTCTGTGACCTCTCGGCGTACTCGTCTTCTCCCCGGGAACTTCCCTTGTCGCACACAATGACCTCTAGCCCCTGTTGCCTTCGAGTTTCTTTCATGCACACAATTGAGTTCTTTATACTGGAAACACGCTTGGAGTACATCAAATAGAGCACCAGAGGGCGCCATATCCATGCTCAATGGTTGAAACTTGAATGTTGTCCATGGAAACAGGCCTATATGTGTATAGATTTGCTTCCGGCTTCCCAGGCCTTCAGAAGCTGTCAGTGGCTCCGCCTCCTCGACTGTGTGGGGGGCCGGAAGTTTTGACCTCCGAAATATTCGCCGGTCAGCGGGGATTGATTGTTTTCAGTGGGCAGTGATTTATTTTGACCTATAGTAGACATAACATGGAGTTTTTCGGTCTTTAGTAGAGAGGTCCAGTGCGGGGAGGGGGTTGTGGGCGACTGGTGGAGGGCTGTGTTTGCTGGGAGGAGGGGTGACAGCGCGCTGCAGCATATGGGGATTTCACTTTGAGTTCTAAATTAGTGTAAACATCACATGAAGTACTTTTGGAAGGCAAGTCATTCGTTTTCCCTTTTTTCAGATTTTACGGCTGACTGAATGGGGGCCCAGAGAGCATTTTTGGGACCATCAAAACATGGGATAATTTGATATCTCCGCGCATGCCCAGCTTTTTTGGACTCTTTGCCTGGCGTCTGTGGCACATCTTGTTTCTTAAGAGTGACGAATCCTCAGTGTGGTAAATCGAGAAGTTGGCAGCCAAGCACACAAGTTTAACTCTTGCCAAGCAATGCAGACACCTTTGGTCCTCATTAAAAGGGTTCATGTAATAAATGTCTCTGCAAAAATGTCTCCTGACAAAAAAAGTCGCAGTTTTTTGCGGAAGCATTATTACACTGAACATGCGGGGGACACCGTAGCAACCGCTGAATTTTTTTTTTATAAGTGGAACATGGAAAATCCCTGCACCCCATCCCCATACATAATGTCACCATATATAACGGTATGGGGACATTATTACCTAATACCATTCAAAGTTAGGCGGTAACGGAATTACTGCCACTTTTACAGCACTCCCAAATTACAACCAATTAAAAATTGGTGGTAATTCCACTGGTGCTAATTCAATCGGAGGAATTAGCATACATGCCACCCTTCACAATTTTGCTAACAAAAACGTTGCTATTTTTTATGGTCTCCCACCTTAAATAATTTTAATCTCAATACAATTGTATTGGGAAATTCAATTCTCCTGATTTCTCTGAGGGAATCTCCCTCACAGGTGCTATTAAATGTTGGCATGCATGAATTAGCTTCAGAGGAGTTATCACCAAAAAAGAAGTCATTTCTCCAGTGCTAATTCCGCTGGAGGAATTAGCGCCAAAGAGAAAACAGTAATTCTATAACAAGACTGGAGGCGAGCATTATGCTTCAACTTCTTTATTTTACTACCCCTCAGCAGTTTCAACAAACTAATAAAACCAACAGTACACACTGAAAAATGTCTCAACAGACTTTTCTTTCTTTGAAACTACAATCCCCATAGTCTCTGTGGTCCATCTCACTCCAAGCTCAGCTATGACCACTTCCTGTCCCTGAGCTCCTCCTCTTCTTTTACTGCTCTTCAAGCAGATAAGTGTTATTTCTGATCATCTCCCTATGTTATGATGGCTTTTGGTAGTACAGCATTTTTTAGGGATATTTCAGAGTTATGGAGATATGTATATGAGTGCGCAGTGCAGGAAGAATAGCGCATGAGCGCATTTGGCTAATCTGTGACCTTTATCTTAGACCTTTATGACAGCCGCTTGATACGCAGCAGCAGTGCGACGATCAGGAACTGCGTGCGGTTTTACTTTCAATTTTAATTTCAACTTGGTAGCACTTCGCCGTGCAGGCGAGCGTACCCCACGGCGCGACTACTCCGTGTCGTATGGCCGACACGCTGGGGGTGGCTAGCCTGCGCCGTGGGAGCTCAAAGCGGCCCGAGAAGCCACACAGACACAAGGAGTCTCCAGCCCCCTCCCTCGTGGAGCCGGAGGCGAGAGAGACTCAGCACGGCCAGCATTACAGCCCCCTCCTTCGTGGAGACGGGGCCGGTATTGCACAGGGACGCTGAAGTCCCCGACCCGCCTGCCTTGCAAGGGAGGAGTCTAGTCAAGTAGCTCGCTTCCGCGTCACATGTTTTTCTTTCAGCGACACGGAGCTGAGTGCATTGTGAAAGCCGGGGCCGGGCGGTGATTAAAAACATATTCGCCCGTAGCTGCATCGAGCAGTGCTGCTCGAAAATACGTAGCGGTACGCTCCGGAGAGCACGCCCGCCACAGAGCTCGCGCTCAGGCAACCAGCAGCACACGGGAAGTGCTGAAAGTCACATTAAAATTATAAGGCATATTGCCTTCACAGATACGGTGCCCCCCTCAACAGAGGGCTCAACAAGTGAAACGTCCATCCCAGGCACACATAATAAGTGAATTAAGTCCGGTGCAGCCACAATCATAAAAAAAAAAGATATAAATAAGAATTTATATTGACCTGATATCGCAGACTGGTGCATTTCAGGATCACCAGAAGCATCTATAGTGAAAGGGCGTGCGGAGACACCTTCACAGGTATACCAGGCACACAGCATCCTCTCAAGATGTCGGAATTTGAGCGGAGTGAAGAGGAGCAGTAATCCGACATAGCTGCTAGCTTCAAAGAGGTGCTGGGTAGTTCGCTTATAGATGCAGTGGCTCAAGGGGTTAAACCCCTGCAAGACAGGCTGGAGTCCTTGGAGGCGATATTACATAAGCCTATAGACAGCACCAGATGGACAGAACGCATGTCCGCAGAACCCTCGGAAGCAGGGTCAATGGGGAGTACTAAGGCCCGGAAGAGGAAAGCCTCTCACAACCCCCAGGGCCCTTTGGATGGGGCAAAAGAGAAGGCCCCAGAGGTCGTCGATGCCTTCGCAAAGTTCCGTGAAGCGTACTTGCGGCGTCAGACAGTGCCAGACCTCATGACCCCCACTCCAGGGGAAGACGATGATGGAGAGGAGAACCCGGGCTCGGAAGAGGAGCCGGAGGAAGGTGACCTTCCCTCCCAAAATGAGGATGAATCATGGGAGGAAGAAGAAGGTAAACCCAGCGGAGGGAAGAGAATCCACAAGGAGAAGCACCTCGAAGAGGTGGAGGAGGATATGCTTGATCCGGACAGCATCCGGAATATGAGATCGTCCGATTGGCAGCCTTCGCCAAGAGTAGTGCAGATTAAGAAAAGCACTGGACAAAGAGGTCCGTCAGTGCCTTCAAGCAGAGTGCCCTAGACCGGATCTTCCGGGGAAGGTGGCGGAAACGCCAGAATTAGACCCCAAGATGCTGACATTCGTGTCAAAAATGGCCAAGGACCCCCGCAAGGGTATCGATAGATCCTGGAGGAGTTGTCAAGTAAAAGTACTTGACCTAGCCGGTCCGCTCACTAAAATCATGGACCTGGCAGAAAGGGCCAGAGATACGGGGGAAGAAGTAGACCCCGATGCCCTAGCAGGCTGAGTGCAGAGGGCGATATGCCTCCTAGGAAACGCTAACTGCGCCATTGCCTCGGAACGACGGAGAGGACTGTTATTGAAGATTGACGCAAAGCTCAGTGATCTCGCCTCATATGAGGCCAGAGAAGCTGCACAGGGGCTCATATTCGGAGAGACCTTCGGCAAAGAAATGGGCCGCTTCGTCGGCACCTACACGTCACTGGAGAAGGCGCAGGCCTCAATCCGTAAGATCTTCCCCAACCGAGTTTTTGGCGGGACCAGTCGCCACAGGGGTCGCTCGACTGGTCGCAACCAAGGAGGAAGTAGGCCTCTGAATCCCACAGCCCAATACTGGGAGAACAGGCGGCAGGACTCCTTCTTCCCGACCAGAGGATGCTTCCACAGAGGGCACAGAGGAAGAGGATCCGGCCGTGGACAAGGGTTCACACAAGGTGAGAGTTGCGCATTACCCTCGAGTAGGGGGGAGAACTGGTATGTTCTGGAGAAGCTGGTGTGAGCTTTCCAGTGATGCCTGGGTGTTGCAGACAGTTCTGGGTATGCATCTAGAATTTTTGAGTCGAACCCGCACAAGAGCGCAGGCCCCACCAACAGCGTTTAGAGCGCACAGAGCAGAGGCTCCTAGACCAGGAGCTATACCTCCTAGCAAAGAAGAATGCCATAGAGAGATGCCCGAGGGACCCCGACTTCATAAGCAATATGTTCCTGGTGCACCGGAAAGAGAAGGTTTGACCAGTTATAAACTTAAAGGAGCTGAACAGTTGGGTAGTTTACCATCATTCATGATGGAGGGCATCCACCAGCTACGAGACTCGCTCAGAGAGAAAGATTGGCTAACGAGGCTGGATCTGAAGGATGCCTACTCAACGGTCCCAATAGCAGAGGAATTCAGAACCTTCCTAGCTTTTCGCTGGAAGAGGCAGCTCTGGCAATTCAGGACCATGCCCTTCAGGCTTGCTTCAGCTCTCTGGGCCTTCACCCAGCTGATGAAGCCTATAGTGGCTGCTATAAGGGAGAAAGGAATAAGATTGATCATCTATCTAGACAATCTCCTGCTAATGGCCGAGGACGGAGAGACTCTCATATATCAGACGAGATGGGTCCAAGACCTACTGTCATCACTAGGATTCCTAGTAAATGTAGAGAAGTCAGATACCGAACCAGCACAAAGGCTGGACTTTCTGGGCTTCGTCTTGGACACCAGGAAAGCGACGCTCGAGCTGCCAGCTCGAAAGATTCGTGACATCAAGAGAGAACTGAGAGGCTGCCTACAGAGACAAGTGGTGTCACTCAGAACCCTAGCGAGAATAGTGGGGGTACCAGCAGCTTCCATTCAAGCCATATTTCCCGGACTCTTACATTATCGAGCGTTACAGAGTTTAAAGATAAAACATCTACAGCAGGGCTTGTGGTATCTTCAATCAGTAACGTTGGATCAAGAATCCAAGACGGAGCTGGAATGGTGGTTGAAGAATATGGACGCCTGGAATGGGCGAACCATTTTCGGAGACCGTCCAGATTTGATCATAGAGACCGACGCCAGCAGGCTAGGCTGGGGAGCAAGGTGCGGAGACCTGCAGACAGGAGGGAAATGGAGCGAGGAGGAACTCCGCCTCCACATAAACTGCCTAGAGCTACTAGCAGGATCTTTTGCAATCAGAGCCTTCACGAAGGGGAAAATGAGATTGTGCGTCTTACTAAAGATGGACAATATATCAGCAGTGCGAATTATAAACCACATAGGCAGCACCAAATCCAGGATGCTAGCCGAACTACCGAAAGATTTTTGGCATTTTTGCCTGCAATCAGAGATATCAGTCACAGCGGAGTACTTCCCCGGGGCGCTGAACATGATACCGGACTGGAACTCACGCTACCTCACAGACTCCAGCGACTGGAGACTGGATCCAGCAGTGTTTCAGAGGATGAACGAGAGATGGGGCCCGTTACTCATAGACCTCTTCGCCTCCCGGATGAACGCCCAGACAGCGACGTATTTCAGCTGGAGGCTGGACCCGGGAGCTCGAGGGACAGATGCGTTCCTGCAGGAATGGAGCAGAGGCCCACACTACGCTTTCCCCCATTCATGATGCTAAGCAGAGTTCCATGAAGTGTCCGAGAGAAAGAGCGGAGCTGGTGTTAGTAGTGCCGCTCTGGAAGTCCCAAGTGTGGTTTCCAACTCTTATGGAGCTAGCAGTGGATCTCCCGAGAATACTCCCAGAAGGAGAGCACCTGCTCATGGACCCAGTTGGGTCATATCATCCTCTGAGAGTGAGAGGGACACTCCCGCTCATCGCATGCAGGATATCAGGAGACGCTGGGCGCTGCCAGGCATTCCAGCACAGGCTGCTCAGCTCATCGCAGAATTATGGGCTCCGTCCACACGAAGGAGCTACGACGCGGCTTGGGCCAAGTTTAAAGCACCTTCAGAGCCTCGATATAAGACAGTTCAGGACATTCTGGTCGTCCTTAAGTTATTGGAAAGTTGGCCCGGGAACAGATATTTATCCCTGAAACAATTGTCGGGGAAATTGGCAATGCTTTTGTGTCTAGTGTCTTGTAAACGCGTGTCAGACGTGAGAGCGTTAGAAGTAGATAGGAGATCATTTGGGCCAGAAGGTGTAACGTTCACAATAGCCAGGAGAACTAAGACTGGTACGTCTTCAGTACACTACCCATATTTTCCGGGTAGGCCTAAATGGTGCGTGGCAGAATGCGTCAGAGAATACAAAAGTAGGACAGCGGAACACAGGGCCGCAAATACCACGCAATTGCTTATAGCGCGTAGAAAGCCTTTTCAGGGCGTATCCACAGCCACTTTTACCAGATGGGTGAAAGAGATCATGCAGGCAGCTGGGATAGATGTGGGGAAGTACGGAGCTCATTCAGTACGTGGAGCTATAGCATCTAAAGCTTTTAAATCAGGGGTATCCCTTAGAGATATTATGCTAATTGCAGACTGGTCGAATGATCGAACATTTAAAGAGTTTTATTTCAAGCCGACCGAGAGCTTAGCGGTCGCTGTGTTCGGAAGCTTTGAACAAGCATAATGCTCGCCTCCAGTCTTGTCATAGAATGAAGATTACCCCTGCTAACTGCGCAGGGGGTATTCATTCTATTAAAGACTAGGAGGCGAGCATTAAATTCCCACCCAAGCTATGTATGCACAGGAAATTTGATTATTGCATGTGTTAAGAATGTTATGATATGGCCAATACATAGACGCCACCCTGAATTCTCTGCTTTCTATTATCCCTAGGGGAAGAACAGACGAACAATTGAAGTAGGAGACGAACGGACATAGCCACCTGGAGTCGAGGATGTTCGACATTCGGTTTGAAGTGGTTCAAGTCTTCGCCAGTTGCAGGACTTAGTGTGGAGTTTACAGAGTCACTTTTCAGAGCGAGTAAAAGAGAGGAGGAGCTCAGGGACAGGAAGTGGTCATAGCTGAGCTTGGAGTGAGATGGACTACAGATACTATGGGGATTGTAGTTTCAAAGGAAGAAAAGTCTGTTGAGACATTTTTCAGTGTGTATTGTTGGTTTTATCAGTTTGTTGAAACTGCTGAGGAGTAGTAAAATAAAGAAGTTGAAGCAAAACGCTTGCCTCCTAGTCTTTAATAGAATTAATACTCCCTGTGCAGTTAGCAGGGGTAATCTTCATTCCACTGTATTACAAGGTGAAATATCATGAAAATTCTGCCAAAAGCAGACGATAATTTCTCCAAAAAGCAGTACAGTTACCTCCACCTCTAGGTAAATCCACGCAGATGATGAAAACGAAGCCAAAGGTGCATCCAAAGAGTATTGAAGGCCAGCACCTTTCACCAAACACACGTTCAAGCAACATGCAGCCCCTAGCAGACATGGGTCACAGCCTCGATTTTCTGCTTTACATTGAGCTGCAGAGACATGCAAGGCAGCAGCTGCGAAGGAGACCGGCTTAGCAAAGACAGGAGATGTGTGAGGATGCCTCCTATAGCCTGTGTCAGACCCTGCCCATGAGCAATGACAGATGAGCAGGCAGCCACACTGTATCGGCTGAGCAGGGACACCATAGCACCCCCATACAGGTAGATATCCAGGCTGGGGTCAGGACTGCCATACTGCACCTGACAAAGCTGGTGGCTGTCCTGCACTTCCTAGCAACAGGAACATCGTACATAGTTATTGGGCAATGTGAGGGGTCAGTAATGGCAGGCAGACTACTGCTTGTAGTTTTCTCAAAATATGACATTTTATTAAAGTAAATACATTTAAATAAAGCCTTTCTTGCCCTACTCTACTGAAGGATTCCCTACGTAGTCTACAGGCTAAAGGAAAAATCTCTAGCATGGGTATACTGGTCCTCACCAAACATACATACGAAATGATTAAGGAACACAA
The DNA here is from genome assembly GCF_040938575.1 of Ambystoma mexicanum. Classification (NCBI taxonomy): domain Eukaryota; kingdom Metazoa; phylum Chordata; class Amphibia; order Caudata; family Ambystomatidae; genus Ambystoma; species Ambystoma mexicanum. Next base: position 1,238,872,315 of record NC_090934.1, on the reverse strand, counting down.
TGAAATCAACAACATTAAACAATATCTGAATGGTCTTCACCTGTCCTGGGTAAGATCCCTTGCCAGGCTTTATATCAACTTCAAAATGTTCAAAGGAAAAGAAAATTCTTGAACCAATTCTTGTCATCTCCAAATCAAAGCAAAAGTTCATCAAACAAAAATCCACTGGTAGCACTTCTTTGTTCCTGGATGAAACGATACCCTTCCAATTTCCAGCAAAGGAAATAGCACCAATGGTAATCCTGGTTGTGATGATAATTTGTCTCTTCTTAAAGATAATTTGTCACAGTTCAAAAGAAGGTGCAATATTTCCTTGATGACAATAATACACAGTTCTTTAGAACTTCTTCAATTACAACTTGACATTTGGTTAGGACTTTTTCAGTACATTTGGTATATTTGTCAGGATGATTACCTTTGGCTGCAACCACTCTTTTACTATTGTTACTATGAGAACAGTCACCCTTGTCCCACAGTACGTTGCTACTTCAAACCACGTCAATGTGACATCTGCTGACAACGTAGTATAAGTACTATTATAACTGCTTCTTACTTTTGAGTTATTAGGCAAAATCTGACAAGGCACTTCAACCTCTTCAGGTAGGCAATGCACTCTTCCTTTTAATGGCTTTCATAAAAGGGGCAGCCTGTTTGCCTCTTCTGTCTGTCTGACTGCCACCAGAATAACTTGCTTTTGCCCACAAGACTTACTTCTCTCTATCTTCAGTCGTCTTTAGCAACATAGGTTGTAATTTACTTCTGCATGTTCTTCACAAGTATTTAACTCCCCTTCCCAGCTTTACTCACACCTCTTCTGCCCAAGTAATTACACATAAGCTGTAGGGCCATTCTTTTAGCTTCAGGTAACAATATGGCACTTGTATCTTAGGCTATGTGACTGTTGACAGCTTCACAGTTTAGGTGGATAGCTCTTTAGCTCTCAGCAAGACTGGTTTCACTACAAAAAGGTGTTGCCTCTAGGCTTCAGTAATCCTTTCTACTCTTCAGTGTTTTAGACTCTTTACTTCTTGAAATTAGAAAGAGTGTCAATTCTGGATACAGTATATGATTCAGTCTTTTGAGTGAAAACACAATTGCGCAGACACAACCACTTTTTAAAGTAGATTTTCAAGTTTAAAGTAGTGAACAGAATTGTATCCCTGGGTAATGTTAAAGGATGCAACTCTGACTTCTTTCGGGTAACACAATTTGGCAAACGCGACATTACTTTGATTTAGTTTTCACTCAGGGTTACTTGTAATTGGTATAACGTCAATGTTAGGTATTCAGGAATGGTTTAGCAAATGTTCCTTCTTTTCATTTAAGGACATGCAAACACTCGGTCAGTCAGAAAAGAGATCAACAATGGATTTAATTGCCTTTCCCTTCTCAAGTGAGTGTTAAACCTTTTAGAATAAGCGTGAGTGCTACAATTCCATTGTAAACCAAACTTCAAGTATGCCAAACAACTGTTAGTCCCTTTAAGTATGCCAAACAACTTTTACTTGCTTTAAACAGTACGCAAGTTATTTAGGAGCTGACTACAGTTACCAGCCAGGCTTGCGAAGTGTATCTGAACACTGTGCTTCACTCACCGGCTTCAGGGACACTGCAATTGTGGGTTGCTCTGCTTCCCTGACTTCCTCGACCACTGCTGCTACGTCTGGCTCACTTGGGACCCACACCCTTCTCCAACACAAGTGTCTCCGGTCCGGCCACTTCAATTGGGAGTTCCATGTCCTGCTGAGACCATCGGCTTGCCTTCTGCTTCTGTCATTGGTCTCCTGCACGGTCACGGCTCTGCAATCACAGCAACGGGGTTCACATGGGGAATACTCAGCTTTTAGCATGTCTTCCACTGTGCTGCCTCTGCAATTCAGGGTTTGGGAGAATAAGACCCTCTCAGAACTTGCAGGTGAAATCTCCTGTCTCCACGTTCTGGCGTTCCCTCTGTGCTGCCACTTCCTCGTGACTTGCCAGCCTTGTGCTTCTCCTCTGCTACTACTACTGCAATCCTTCCAACTCCCGTTCCAGCTCCGTCTACTCCTGCTTTCCTGCTGGGGCCTTTTATGCCTCGCAGGTTTGGCAATAGGCTTCAGGTGCGGGCTGTAAGCCTACATTTCCTGACTACTACAATGGCTACTGGGCTTAATTTCCTGACTACTACATCTACATGCCTCTTCAGCACTCTTCCTCGTCTCAGTACCTTTAAGATTCTGGGACATGTAGTTCTTTTTAACAAAGTTAGATTTTTCTACTTCTGAATGACTTGTAAGGGTACATTTAATTCCCTTAAGTTTTTCTAACATAGAGTTTGAGCAATTTTGCATTTTCAGAGGAAGATGGTTTAGAGAAGACAACATTGCCATAATCCTTTGCACTGCACCCTTGGGATTGAGAAGTGTATTTAGTTTGGGATACCAAAAAGGATCTTTCTTTTGATATAGTGTGCTTTGATTTTATAACCTTAGAGTTCACACACTTAGGTTAATATGAGATTGAGAGATATTAAAATGGCAATAGGCCACAACTTCTTTAGGTACATTGGGAAGAATCTTCGTGTCACAGGCAAAACACTGTTGGGGTCATTATATGTTTGCCGGTCCGGAAACAACGGTCCGGGGAAGCTTGCCAGTACCATTGTTTCTGGACCGGCAAACTACGAGTTCTGCAAGCGGGTGCTTTTCAGCCCACCAGGCCTGACCTGGCGGGCGGAATGGCACCCGCTCGCAGACCTCGATGGATGCTCCGGCACCATTCATAAATGGGGCTCAATGGGAATGCGGAAGGCGCTAATTACGGGCCCGCAAATAGCGGGCCCGTTATTAGCGCCCTGGTCCCTTAGCGGGACCCACAAAGGATGTGTGGTCAGACCACACGTCCTTTGCAGGTCCCACTAAGGGACCTCGGAATAGGGCCATAAGGGTTTACCGGCACCGGCATCCTTACCGGTGCCGGTAAACCCTCACCGATCAACTCGGAATGAGGCCCTTTGTCTCAGTTCTTAATTTCATTTGAGCTATGTTGCAAATCCATTAATTAAAGCATGGAATTTCACTACCCAAAACCAAATATTTAGGCAACTTAGGTATTACTGTTACTAACAATGAACAACTCTTCCCTACAATGGTAACATCAAGAATGTTAAAGGGATGCTTCTCTGTTTGACCATGCACATACTGTATTCCTTTATGGCCCATAGTTTTCCAATTAGATGGAAGAAGACCAGCCTGTATAGCAGGTGTTTTACTTCCAGTGTCTACCTGGGCTCAAAGGGTTTTCCCCTGGAATATTACAGGGATTCTATATTTGGTTTTCCCTTCAGTACAAAACATTTTATCTGGTTTCTTTCATACCCTTTTCTTATTTTTCTTCCCTTTTAGAAGACGTTTCTCCAGGCTTTCTAATAGCATCTAATTGGGTTGGACGGACACAGAGGATACTAGCATAAGATGGTTCAACCCTTGTCTCTTTATCTTGCCCGCTCTGACTGGGATCTTTTAACAATGATGTGGTGGGGACAACACTTCCATTCGAGGAGCAACACCTCACCTGATGACCATGCTCCCCAAAAGATAAACATAATTCCTAATCCAAGGGCAGAGATGGGGCTAGGATAGTTGGTATATCTTCCTCAGATACTTCTTGTTTAGGGATCGATAACCAATAGCAAACCCAAACTCCTACCATGAGAGAACAAGTTCCTCTTCATTCTCGTCTGTCAAAGAATTTGCTTACCTTGATATAGTTTCTTCCTTGACAGGGTAGAAATATCACTCAATGAGGTCTGAAAAATGTTAGACTGGGAGACTTCACAATTCTCTGTGTCTAAAGTTTCAAGGCTTTCCACGGTTCCATCACTCTCTAAAGCATCAAATGTACAACCACAGTTTCAGGTGTATTAAAATGTCGTATTTTCTCACGGAGAGGAATCTCTGATATTAAAGTGATTTCTGAAGTTTTGGTTTCTTCCTGTATTAAGCTTGACTCATTCTGTTTGTAAATTAATTCAGAGATTTTCTCCGTTACCCAATATGAGTCAGGCAAATATAAATCTACCCCCTGCCCCCCTTCATCTCAAATTGCTTTTGTGGATTCTCGCCATCTCGTTGCCTAATATTAGGCTGGGACAGAGAGTTCCAGGGGGTTTCATGTACCAAATGTCCAACCAGCTCACCTATCCTAACTTGTACTCATCCATGTGACAAATTCAAAAGGGCCATTTTTATTTATTTCTCACAAAACATCAGAAGTAATACCCTTTACATACACCTTTGTCTCTCTCCACTTATGGGCATAAGATAAATAGCTGAGCCTGATGGAACTTCCACCATAAGCTCTATGGAAAGGATGATTTCGTCCCTACTGGGTACTTGATAAGACCGGGGAAACAAGAATATAAGTGTTGCTCTCCACATATTTCCTAGTGGGAAGAATCCCTTGGTTGGTTAGGGGCTGAAAAACAACCCCCATCCGAGAATAGAGATAAAGAAGGGGTTCATCCTTTGTTTCTAGGTGTTCCAGCCTATCGGTAGATAATGTTACTGTTTTATCTTTATCTTCAGTTATAAAAGGTATAGGTCTGTCTGCTATATTGGTAGAGGTAATGTTATTATCCTTACTCCCTGATATATCAATATTTACTTTAAGGGGCCACTGGTTACAAGGGACTTCTCTTATCTCCCTGGTACTTTTGATGGAAAAGGAATCAAAGCTCCTTTCGTCCCCTGTAAGGGAGGTCTCAGAACCATGTTTTGAAGGGGAAGTACAAGTGACATGAGAAGGAGGACTAGGCTCAGAGCAACCCTTTTCTGACTCAGATTCTGTTTGATCAGAGTATACCAAATACATTGTGGATCCCCAATTTGTATCAGCTGATTTCGATACCACTCCTTGCACTATATGAGAGGGGTCAGTAATGCGACCTGTCTCCTCCCAGGTGATCCTCCCGCAGTACACCACCCCCCAGGTTTCGGATCAGAAAGCGTCTTCCTTCCCCATGCCACCTGGGAGGAGAGTTTAGGTAGGGGTTCGGTGAGGGTTCTGTAGGATTCTTCACAGTAAGTAGCTAGAATGACAGAATAATGCAAACATTGACTATAAAATGACACAGGATGAGCCTGGGGAGAGGGAGAGCATAGGGGGGCTGCCATACACATGTTATGCATTGCCAAACTGCTGTCAGTACATGATACATGTGAATTAAAGAATGCAATTCTACATGGAGCAGTGCACTCTAAACTACAGAGTGAATAGCCCAACGCCAATGTCACCCCTCCCCAGGTACAGTGTTACATGAGGGGGCATAATACTAGGGTACACAGGATGCACTGAAATATGTACCACTAACTCTCACAATAACTACTTCGCTGTAACAACCAGAAAGACATAAAAATGACAAGACCACCCAGCAAGGCACACCACAAGTACCATTGAATAGCAGCAACAGGCCATGATGTTTACTTAAACAACAAACACTCCCACCCGGAACTACTTCTCTTGCCTATTGCAGGTGACTGGCTATGTGCTGCTGCCATGGCTGAGGACACCCATCAGAAACCTTGCAACACCACAGCAGGTGGCATACAATGATGCACACATGCAGACCACAGTGTGTACAGAACATACATCTGGACTGGTCAAAGGAAGATTCTGGTGCTTCGGCCGGACCGGTGGGCCACTCACGTATAGCCATCAAAAGGTGGGGAAGATTGTCCTGATCTATGCAATGCTGAAGAACATGTGTTTTAGGAGGAATGTCTGCATGCCTCCAAAGGAGGCTCACCCAGGCCCAGATGATATGATAATGATGCAGGTTGGTAGACACCCCCTCGAGGCGGACGTGAAGATACGGAAGGATGCAGCATCACGTCATGAACTCATTCAGAACCGTAAGAATCCACATATCGCTGTAATATAACTTCACCAAAAGCACATCTATGATAGACACTTAATTACCACTGGATTCATTTGCTGCAATGTGAACTTGTTTATTCAACAGTGACAACTCACCTCGCGCATCCCCAACACCCATGCCCATCGACCTCCTGCATCCCCTAAATAGTGTCTATGGAATGGCAACCCCTACTTCTGTTGGGTCTTGCTATGAGCATGCGTAACAGGTGGTGATGGGGCCGTCTCTGGCTAGGACACCTCAATGGGGTACTGGGGAGAGATCTCTCTGTGGGTGCGGGTGGGGTGGAGTTGGCCGTGTCACTCCTTCCGAATATGCTGCAGAGTGAGTGTTATGGCCCTCAACATAGTCTCATTGCTGGAGGAAATCGACTTGGCCATCTCCCTCACTCTTTGGGCCACTACTGTGACAGCAGCAGTGGCATCTGCTACTCTCCTGCTCTGCCTTTCCACTTTGAAAGCCACCCTGCTATATGCCCCCTAAATGGCATCATGCATGGCCTGACAGTGGCCCTGTTGCTCCAGTGCCATGATCTCCATCCACTCCCTCTGTTTCATCTGGCTCCGTGTCTTCCATATCACGTCAAGTGTGTGTTGGGGGACTAGTGATGGTGGGTCATGGCAAAACAAAAGAGGTGATGGTTGAAAGGTTTAGAATTAATCTTAACCTCTGGCATTGCTCTGGGCAACCCTCTAGACCATTGTTCTTCACCTGCCAACCCATTACAGAAAGGGGAAAGACCATATGCAAATCAGGCTTGGTCCGACTGTAAGGAACTCATGGTGGCAACAGTAAAGACAGATACAAGTGATCACAGATTAAGGGTTTTTATTAAACTACAAAGGTAGGTTGGAAAAACGCCTAATCTAAACCTAAATCTAAGATGGGAGCAAGTTTTGACCATCAAATAATAATAAGGGAGTTCTAGTGGCGTTGTGTCAAATAAAAGGGCCCATTCTAAGAAAAACACATTGCCAATCCTTACGCTAAATACAAAAAGAAGTGTGGGTTAATGTTCTTAAGAAAGAAGGAAGTGTTCACAAATGATAAGTCAGGCTGCAGTACTTGAGGTCTCCCTTCCCCACGTTTTCAGCACGGGACAAGGTGGGACTTTGGAGCACAGAACACGCTCGAGCATTTCCAGCACGAGCTAACAGTTCCACTTTCAGCAATCAGGGCATTCGGTGGTTAAGTCTCTTTTCTATCAAAATGTCTCTTACTGCTGTGGGCCTGATGTATTCAAAAATGAACAAAGAGTTCCTTTTCACATATAAACTGGGTGATGTCTTTTTCCTGAGTCGCCCTCTTCCGGGATCGGACCCTTTTCAATTTTCAGCCTCCCTCCGCCGGGTTCACTATGGCTTTCAACACAATTGTCTTTGTGACATTCACAAGTCTTAATGTCTTTTTCAACAGTTGATGGTGGAAATCCCTCGTCCGGGTTCACTCTTGTCAACACACTGTATTTCGGGACTAGACTTTGTCCCCTCATTACCAGCATCCCTCTTTCGGGTTCACATTTGACAATCTGTCAATCACATCTTTTCTCATTCAACTCTTACGATGCAGGGTTCACGTCCCTTAGCTTCACAATCATCTGTCGGTCAAAGACTTTCAACTGTACAGAGGATTTTACAAGACCCCTGTATGACCACTTTGACCCCTCTTCTCGCCTTTCACAAGGCCTTTTGGTTTTGGTTGTTTCAATAATCGGGTAATCGCCCAGAGTTTCCTGACTGAGCACCAACATGGTGCCGGACTCTTCTGTTGCCGGTTTTCACATCAATCGCTCATTATGCTTTCAAAGTTCAATTTGCTATTTGCTACTTTTCGTTCAACACAGTTAATTTTCTTATCGACTCTCCCCTCGACTCACCGGCAGTGATGAACTGCTTGGCCTTCTATCTCATTGGAGTCAAGGTTGGTACCACATAGACAGGCGTCTCTCCCTGGGTTGGTTATCAGTGGAGGAGGGTCTTGTGTACCATTGATATCTGCTGCAACACATGCTGGCTATTGTTTGCGGTTTTATGATTCCTTCTGCAGAGGTTTTTAACTCCCTGGACGTATGTTCTGCCTTGCTCGTATTGTGCTCTTGTGCTCCACCTTTTATCCCTATGGGGAAGGGAAAGGGCCGTCAGGTGTGTGTGGTTCGGGTCAATTGCCTGACTTTGCCTGACTTGTCAGGTAAATAGCTTGAGTGTTAGTCTGTCATCCTTCGTAATATGCAAAAGTGTTCACGTCGGGAAAGGAGGGAGGGTAAACTGCTTGTGTATCCTACGTGGTAGGTTGGGCAAAAGTCGTCAGAAGAAGGGGGATACCATGTCTCACCCATCAGTGTCCCACTTCCACTCTCTGAGGATCCCCCATCCAGGTAATCCTCCCTCACTGGTTCACCCAGAGGAACTGGATCCAATAGCGGTGGCCATATCCTGGTCATCTGGATGACAGACCCCAAGGGACTAGTCAGGGAGACACCTTCAGGTTTCTTACACCACCCCAGAAGGGGCAGTTTAGCCCAAACTGCTTGGTCACAGTTCATCTGCACGAGACCACAAGCACGCCCAGACATGTTTCAAGCAAAACAAAAGAGGTGATGGATGCAAGGTTTAAAATTCATCTTAATCTCTGGCATTGCTCTGGGCAACCCTCCAGACCATTGTTCATTTCCTGCCAAGCTGTTACAGAAAGTGTAAAAAAAGACCATATGCAAATCAGGCTTCATCCAAACCCCAAAGGGGCAGTCAGCACGAACTGCCTGGTCACATCCCATCTACCCAAGCAAGACCACAAGCCACATGTGAGAAACCTGATGGCATTCTCACACCTATTCCCTGGGGATCTTCTGTTCAGGTGGCCAGGGAAAGGCCATCACTTTTGGATCCCGACCCTGGAAGCAGACAAGCGAGGGAGGATCACCTGAGTGCAGGGTCTCTGGGGATTGGGGAGAGAATGCTGGAAGGTAAAACATGGTATTACCCCTTTCCCAACTATCCATCACCCTTTACGGGCTATTATAAGTCCTATCCTGTTCTTCCCTCCCCATTTCCACCACATACTGAGATGAGGAAGAGGCATCCGAGAGTAATGCAGATTACCTATGGGACAGTTGCCTATAGTACTGAAAGGACGATGATGACTAAAGAGGCACACTGCAACACACCACCAGCATGTCCCGCTGACAAGGTCAGGCAGAGTTAGCCACTTGACAACAACTATACACACCTGAACTCTTTTGAGCACCACTCTAGTACTGAAAAGAAAAGGGACCTAAGAGCCTGCAATGTCCCAATAATTGACCTGATTTGAGTCAGGCAAGGGAGGCCAAGGACTCACACCTGAAACCCCTTGGCAGGGTTCAGGTGTATAAATGGCAGAGCACACAGCAGAACAGAGAACAACAGCTAGGAGAGCAACAAGGAGACTGCGTGGCAGAGTCCAGCGGCGGATTCCTTTTTGTGTGGAGCTTTGCTAAAGAAAGTGAACGAGTGCTGGGAGCGGATGCCAGGAAGTTGCAGCAGAGAAGTCCAGAGGTATCCAGTGGAAAACAGGACACCAAAACGCTGACCCGTTGTTTGGTGAGGGTTAGAACATGGCGAGGGAGCCTTATCTCCAAGGAACCGGAATTTCGAACCCTGGAGGGTGTGCTGAATCCTGTTGCTAGTGTGAAGTAGAGTGCTTGTTTCCACTGGCGGGATCCAGACCCCAGGGACGTCTGAGGGGCAGGCAGTGAGACCCTGACCTTAGAGATAAAGCTGACGTTGTAAGCAGCATTGCGCTAACCAGTGAGTTTCTAATAGCATGAGAAACGCGTTGCTTGTTTGGCTAAAGGTTTGTATTTTAACCAAATGCTAATAAAAGAAAAAAAAGAATGACAGTTTTGAAGCGTGTGAGCGGCAGAGGAAGGAAAGACAGTTTTGAAGTGTGCGAGCGGGACGGAAAACAAAAAGCAACAAGAAATAAAGAAAAGCAGTTGGAAATAAAGTGGAAGCGTGCAAGTGGCACGAGAGAAAGAAGTGGAAAGTCAAGCATGCAAGAGGCATGGGACTGAAGCACTGAAAGAAAACAGTCACAGTAAAATTGTGCAGGAAGCACAGGAGGAAAGCTGAGGAAACAGTGGGAAAGTAAAGTGTGCAAGAAGCACAGGAGGAAAGCAAAGCACAGTGTGCAGGAGGCACAGCCAAAGCAATATCAAGAAGGTGAAAGCAAAGAAGAAAGAAAGTGAAACTAAGTATCTGAGAGGTCATGCATAGGGGAAAGTGAAGCTATGCGTTCTCGAAAGTCTCTGATATAGAGCAGTGTTGAAAGCCACTTATAAGAAGGTGGAAAAATGGGGGAGCTACACTGAAAAGTGAAGTGGGAGCAAATCCCCAAAGTGTTTTGAAAGCCTGCTTGAATCCAAGGGAGAGCGTTCTATCTTGCAAAAGTGAATCCTGAGTAGGTGAACATTTGTGTTTTGTGAAACAAAGGATAGGGCCTTGAAGAGTCTAGGGCACGTTTTGAGTTGAATTACTTTGACCTGGGAACGTCTGTGTACTGATTTATTTTACAGCCAGAGGATCTGTGCCTTGAAGAATCTGTTCTCTAAGTGCCTCTCTAAGAATAGTGAGCAAGGGGTCCACGTCTGGATTCCCCTAGTAACTTAGGGTGAGACCCAAAGTTACTTAAATATGCAGATTAGAGAGGCACAGATCCACCCTACTGATGAGGTCCAACCAGACCGAAACACGTGTCTGGGGTTTCTGTTGGTACTCTTGTTCAGAGGAGAATTGCCTAGCATTTCAGTGCTGGACTGCCCCTGGGCAGGACAAAGACTGATATGTTTGGGATATTTCTTCTCTGTGAAAGATAGTGAGCTAAAGACTCTGGGTAAGTCTCTCATAACCAGGACTAATGTCTGGCAGAGGGACTCCCAGGACCCCCTTATTAATTTGCATATTTAAGTAACTTTGGGTATCACCCTAAGTTACTAGGGGAATCCAGACGTGGACCCCTTGCTCACTGTTCTTAGAGAGGCACAGATCCACCCTACTGATGAGGTCCAACCAGACCGAAACACGTGTCTGGGGTTTCTGTTGGTACTCTTGTTCAGAGGAGAATTGCCTAGCATTTCGGTGCTGGACTGCCCCTGGGCAGTACAAAGACTGATATGTTTGGGATATTTCTTCTCTGTGAAAGATAGTGAGCTAAAGACTCTGGGTAAGTCTCTCATAACCAGGACTAATGTCTGGCAGAGGGACTCCCAGGACCCCCTTATTAATTTGCATATTTAAGTAACTTTGGGTATCACCCTAAGTTACTAGGGGAATCCAGATGTGGACCCCTTGCTCAATATTCTTAGAGAGGCACAGATCCACCCTACTGATGAGGTCCAACCAGACCGAAACACGTGTCTGGGGTTTCTGTTGGTACTCTTGTTCAGAGGAGAATTGCCTAGCATTTCGGTGCTGGACTGCCCCTGGGCAGGACAAAGACTGATATGTTTGGGATATTTCTTCTCTGTGAAATATAGTGAGCTAAAGACTCTGGGTAAGTCTCTCATAACTAGGACTAATGTCTGGCAGAGGGACTCCCAGGACCCCCTTATTAATTTTAGAGAAACCCTACACGACATTATGTTTCAAGAGTGAGGGCAAGCATAGGTTTGACACAGATTTTGTTTTGGAGCTTACTGACATTGACCCTCCTTAGAAACATCAGTTCAGGGAAAACAGAGGCAGGGCAAGATAGGCAATAAAACCAAACTTCAGTATTTTAAATAAAGGATTTCCAACTATATCATCTGTGCCTGTGTCTCTCCTGATACCATGCCTGTCTGACATATGGTGTAACTAATGGGATGCAGCTCAACTGATATAAGTTGGGGACCCCACCAGATTGAGGAACAGCATCGCTTAAAATCTAGCCCCCTGACAAAGTTACACAAAGAGGAAACAGCTAATATCCTCCTCTCCACCAGTAGGTCATTTTTCCACGGACAAGAAAATGGTAAAACCCTAAAGTGCTCAAATTGTGGTATGGGGATCACCTTTCATTTTTTAACCCCGCAGATCCTTCCTCCCGTGAGAAACATTGTGGAGGGAAACATCTATCATCTATTTTGTCCCCGGGATTGTATGCTTCCAGAAAGAGACAAGGTGATCATCTCTAGACTTACAAATAAACATTCATATTGACTAGCCCATTGTGATGCTGGAAATGCATTGGAGGGACCGGGCCTCCCTGTCCTTGTCCTGCAGTCCTTTTTCATTTACGTTCTGTATTGGTTTCTGCCCAGGATTCCATGTGGGACTCCTGGCAGTGCAGTTCTTCTTGTTTTTGGTTTGGTGTACAGACCCATTGTATACCCTTATGGCACCCATGGGTGGGGGTACAACCCTGTGCCCCTAGTGTATGTTTTTGGGCATCTGTGTGTGGCCCACAGAGCAGGGTATGGGCTGGTGGCAGCTCCATGCTGAATTTGACAGGTGCTCTGAGTATCCTCCATTTTGGGATACCCAGGCCCTGCCATTGAAATCAGTTGATTACTGATAGGAAACAAGATGCCCCCTGGGGTGTCTTGCTTTCTATTGCCTGTTACCTTGTTTTCCCAAAGTCCTGGGAAGCCCTGACTCTGTCCACTCGCCCTGACTGGCTGTTGGGTAGAAGTTCCATATATGGTATTGTTGTGAAGTCCAGGCCAGACTGGCTAGAGCCTTCCCAGTGACTGTATGTTGTGGGTACACCCTGTGGGTGGGACCTGGGTGAATGGAGTGTGTGACCAATATGCACTTCCTGTTGTGGATGTCTAGTTTCTGGTGTTTGACACAATGACTGAGACAGCCCTGCCCGAAACTGGTATGAAAGCAGCGTGTAGTGTTTAATGGCTGGGTACTTGTCCCAATACACATTCCTTGTTTTGAGTGTCTGAGAAGGAGGAGTATGGCCTTAATGCATGGTATGCCTGATTGGCTAACTTACTGCGGAATGCCCTTCTGAATGATGGGTTGCCTCAGTATGACCCAGCAGAATGAATGGGAGATCAACTAGTATATCTGGGGGCCTCTCACTTCTAGAATTCGTTCAGAAGCTGGAGTTGAAACTAACATTGAAACTAAAGCTGAATCTCAAAGCCGAGCCTGAAGAAGAAGATTGACTGCTGTCTCCCTTTGCCGAAATCCGAAAGTCGGCGAGCCATCAAGACTGATCCAAGAGAGGACCTAATTAGGTACCCTCTTCCCGTGCTCCCAGGGACCATCAAGCACCGCTAACCTTTGCCGAAGTTCCCTGCAAGTCAGACCCTCGATAGGCTGCCGACCGGAGACGGGAACCGCCGAGGAGAAAGAAAATAAGCAACAGACATTCCGTCCACTGCCATCGACCAGGGTTCGCAGGTTTGCATAACTGCTGGAGGCCCGTCGAAGCTGTGTTGCCCAGAAGAGGGGACCGCTTGATGCCATGCCATCGACGACCGGAGCTGCAACGCTCCTTTGCCCAAGACTTTTGATTCACGGGCACGCTCGTCCGCACCGCCGCCCGCCTTATCCCACTGGAGAAGGCCAGGCCATCGACGTGCCGAGGAGCATCCACCGGTGGTTTTCCCTCCATCCAAAGACCTTAGAGACGCCGGTCGACTCAACGCCCTTGCTGGGCCACAGTTCTTCCCAAACTCTTTGCGGTCTTGAACTCTCGACATCGAGGTGCCCCGCACACCTCTTCCTTGCAGGACGTCTTCGACTCGTCATCGACGAGCACCGCCAGGACCGAAGCTGCTGCCTCAACGCCGTCGAACTTCCATCGAGGATTCTCTATGCTGAGTTCACTTTCTTCGAGGCCCATCGACGATCCGTGGCTCCTGCTTTAAAGGGAGTCACTCAAGATGGTTCCCTTGACGCCTCCTCGAGGACCTCTGCTATTCCAGGTACATTGGGGTGGTAGAAATATTATAGAAGGAAATAAGACTCATAGAACAATATATGGACTGGGCTTGTGATATAGCTTTATTTTACAGGTTGCCCAGGTGGGGGGATCTCCACACATAATTGTGTCTAGTTGGTAGGGGCCAGTATTCTGCCAATTGTTCTAACCAACTGCTTTCATCCTAGGTCTATTGTTGGTTACCTTTTATTAAGTGATTTGTGTGACATTTAACCAGAGTACAGTTGATGCACTTTAATGAAATCTGATAATAATGTGGTACCACTTAGAACTGTATATATGTGCCATTGTAGATTAACTGAGCACAAAGTGAGTTATTGTGATTGTGTATATAACCTTGAACCTTAATTATATAAAGACTGTGTTTTAACTTGTACAGTGTGTGGACATTCCTTTGTGGGTGCTTGGTGACTACACTGTACTTAAGAACCAGCCTGCATCATCTCCTGAGAAGCTAGGCCTTCATTGCTCGACTACGTTACCAATAATAGAGAATCTTGGCTGGGGTCTTCTGTGCCTCTCCTCTACCATATAGAGGGCAGAAGTACAGACATCCCATCCAGTCTTTACACTGGTGGCAGCGGTGGGATGCTTATGGTTTTAAGAATCAGTGTATAACTGCCACTTACAAAATATCTGCACTTTATTAAATTAAGGTTTATTTGTGTACAAGATAACTGCATTATAAGCAATTGAGTCTATTGCAAATGGTAAATTGACTAGGATGAGCTTAGAGGCTCTCCAGAATGCTTGTGAAGCCAGGGAGTTAGACTTTGTGGCTACGTCTAGGGCTGAGCTGATAGCTGCCCTGGTGGACTATCAGACTGATGGTGAAACTCTTGAAGGGGGGGATGCAACCAATGAGGACTCTGCCCCTTGGGATGTTGCTGAATCTGTTTCTGGGAATGCCACCATTACTGCTGCCTCTCTTCCAACCCCCAGCAATTCTGTGGAACTTGAGTTATTAAGGATGAAGTTGGCCTTTGAATACCAAAAGTTGGAAATAGAAGCTGAGCTTAAGAAAGAGGAGCTGGCACAGCAAGTGGAACTCAAGAATAGAGATCTTGAACTCAAAGACAAGGACACTGAATGTCAGAGAATCCAGCTAGCGAAAGTTAGAGTGGAGACTTCAGCTAAATCCGTTGAGCGTGTCAGGTCCCCAGCCACCAAGTTTATGAAAGATTTGGTTGGTGTATTTGTGGAGGGTTCAGATATCCTCCAATGGATTGAAGCATTTGAAACGGCTTATGCAATTCATGATGTTGATAAGAGAGATTGGGCTAAGTGTTTGTTTAGCAGAGTGACGCAGACTGTACATGACTGTATTCTGAAACTGAGTGTGGAAGAAAGGGTTCAGTATGAGTGCATGAAGTCTGCTTTGATTGCCAACTTTGGTAAGACACCTACCCAATACCTTAAAAGGTTCAGGGATTTTAAGAAAACAGAAAATGTGTCTTGGGTTAACTGGGAGAGTGCTGCACACATGACAATGATGGGGTGGATTGATGGATACAAGGTGAAAACTTTTGTTGAATTGTCCCACCTTTTGTTTTTTGAGCATTTTTCTGAAGCCTGTTCACCAGAGCTGCGTCAGTGTGTTGCTGACAAGAACATTTTGGATCCCTTTAAGCTGGCCAGGCTAGCTGACAAGTGGGTCTACCACCGGGTGTCCCCTAAGGACTCCAGTGGGAAGGAAAAGGACAAAGAAAAGGGGACCTCTCAGAAAGCTGAGTAGTCCCAGAAGCAGTCACAGTCGGGTAAACCAAAACCTTCCTCTCCTAAGACCCAAAAATATAGCGGGGATAAGTCATCTGTGGGTGGGAATAAGAGTAGTGGTCCACCTGCTGCAAAGTGGTTCAAGTACCGTACCCCGCATTCTTGGCACTTGTTGGGAATGTGGGGCTCTGGATCACAAGGAGTGTGCCTCCAAGTGTAAAGGTAAGGCACTTGGAGTACAGGCTGTCAGTCTGAGCTACCCTTACCCCATGTCTGAGGTGGAGGCCACTGTCTTCCCCTCCTCTACAGGGATCACATTTGGTGCTCCTGTAGAGATTTCCTTAGTGTCTCTTGGGGCCTGGGACCAGTACGCAGAAGTACTGGTGACTATCCCACAGAACAACCGTAGGTTTTTGAGAAGTGTCCTCTTGAATGGCCAGCCTTCTACTGGTTTGAGACACACTGGGGCGAGCATGACAGTGGTGGACAGGACCCTGCTCAAGCCAGAGGACTATGTAGGTGCTCCTCTGAGAACCACCAGGTTAGCTGGTGGGCCTCCCAAATGATCACCTGTAGCCTCAGTCACACTCATGATTGGAGACAAGACAGCAAAGCTTCCTGTCCTGGTTCAGGACAATACCCCTGCTAATATTCTGTTAGGTGATGATCTAGTAGAGTTGGGGTTGATCTCGGATGGTCTACCCATGACTGCTGCTGCAGTCACTTGGTCACAGGTGACACAGGGTCTGGCTGTGAGTCAGGTACCCGAGCCAAAGGCAAGGCAAGAAGATGGAAGAACAAGAAGGCCACCTCTGTGAAGGTGGCTCCTTCTCTTCCTGCTGTTCCTACAGCACACATTGGGATCCATGCTCTGGACAGGCTGGGTCCAGTGGAAAACCCAAACTCAACTCCTGAGGGAGAAGAGACAGAAGACTCTCCTGTGAGAGAGGTTCTCAACCCAGAAGATCACCCCGACCTTCAATGCCTGTTGGCTGAGGGAGGACCCTCCCGGACAGACTTCTGTAAGGGACAGAGAGAGTGCCACTCTCGCGAGATTCTGAGGAAACAGGTCCTGTCCCAGGCACGAGGAGAAATGCCTAGGACATTCCGGATCTATTGGGAGGGTGAGCTTCTTGTTAGTGAGCCCACTAAGCCTGAACCTGGTGCCCTCAAGAGGTTGGTGGTACCCCAGGTTTACAGGCCTTCCTGTTGCACTTGGTGCATGAGGTGCCCTTAGCTGGTCATCTTGGTACCAAGAAGACAATGGGATGTTCTAACCCACTAGTCTATGCCCGGCAACATCACTGTGCTGTGTTCATCAAAAACAACAGGATGGCCGCCAAAAAGATTTATGCGTGCTAAAAATTGCTGAGAATTGCGCAGGAAAACCTGAAAAATCCATTTTTCCTATGTCAGTGGTAACACAGGAGACCACTGCCAAAACCTATCATTTGGCTGCCCACAGAGGAAAATGAAACTACTTGAAAAAGCAGTGCTGCATTGCAAAGGAAACCCAGAACTGCTTTAAAAACTGTTTTTTCCTTGGCTGTGGAAAGTGCAAAAATCATGGTTCCCAAACATCACAAAAGATCCAACATCCTTGTTGGGTGTTAAACATCACTTTATTTAAAGAATCCACTTAAGCCCAATGTCAGCAGAAGTATATATTATCAGAAGAAAATCCACATTCAAAGATGCTTGCATTGGAAAAATGTCAGATATGGGTGCAGTACCGCCGCTCGCCTGTGTCAGAAACTGTAAGTTTAAAACTTGTACATTAAAATCAAAGTATGGAAAAGAAGAGACTTCCTATCAAAAGCAATATAGGGTGACAATTCAATCTCTATGTTTTAAAAAGGCTGGAATTAAGAGCTTTGTGGCTATATTTGTAAAAATGTAAATTGTATTTTAGAAAAAGACTATTTTAAATATTGTTTTAAAAGTAAGTTAAAGCCAGCCACACTGAGCTTCAAAGACATTCCACTGTTTCTCCCAAACAAAGGAATCTTCCCCCCTGCTCTCTGCTGAGGCACTAGCAGGGAGGCGTGAAAGGAAGTGGGAGGAGACTTTGGCCTGTTTCTCTGAGAGGAGACAAAAGACTCCCTTGACTGAAAGGAAATGCTAATTTGGATGTCGACAGAAAACAACTGCTGGCAGGAAGAAGCCTGGGACTGCTCTGGCCCAGCCAAAACCTTGGCGGCGGGGACAGACAGTTTTGTTGTTTATTCGGAGAGCACAGAAAATATCTTTTTGAAAAAGACTCATAGAAAACTGATCAAAATTGGTAAAGATTTCTAAATATAGTGTTGTTAAAATGAAATTTCTGCTAACGTTTCAATATTACTCTGGAATGTGTGCGATATTCAGAGACAGAACTATCAAAATGTTGACTTTATAGCAGTTGTGATAATGCTAAAAAATATGAAACTTCACAGGAGGATGCCCAGATGTTATGTGCATGTATGTGGAAAAATGTGTACAGATCTGACACTGGGTAACCAACCAAAAGCGCGAAAAACTGTCATTTGTGAACCGAAACTCTTAAAAAGATGGGACTTTGATGGATACGTGCCTTATTTAATTTGGGATGTAAATATGTATTATTAGCAAGTTGGTGATATTGGAAATATGTTTTATATGAAAAATAGATTTGCTATGTAAAAACAAAGGGGAGGTTTTTCCCTGTATTGTAAATTGCAGCATCACTATGACACATCATGACACTCTGTTTCCTTCTCAAATCAGGAGAGAGGGAATACTTTGACCAATCACTTTCCTAGAGGGTGGGCATAGTATAATCAGCCTAACCACCCCTTTGGGAAATACATAAATAGGGACTGCTGAGGACCTAGAGACACACACATTCACCCATCAACTGATTTACTGGCGAAGCGCTCTGCAGGAAGAACCCAGATCAAGACTCCAGAACCCTGAAAGCAGAAGGCCAAACTCCAAAGCTGAACCCTTCTCAGCTTGGCCTTTAATATCTTGCAACCTGATTTTAACCCCAGACTTCCAAGGGGCACATCAAAATTGAACAGCCTGGCTGTGCTGTTTTTCTGGTTCTTGCCAAGAACCCTCACTAGAACCCAGAGATCCAAACCAGTAGAGCAGAGCAGTAACCCAGAACGAACCCGTCAGATCCAGTCCAAGAGGCCATGCAGAGACAAGAGTGCCTTGCTGAATGCAGAACCAAGCACCTGAATCCTGTCCGGTGGCGAGTAGATTCCAGTCCAAAACCCTGGACCAGATCTCTGACGGGCATGTTCCAAAACCATAGTTGTGAGTATTTAGCATAGAATTGTCCATAATCAATCTCTTATCCTTAAGTAATCCTATCCAACTCATTCTTTCATATCCAGACTGCATTGTAGAATCTCTTTTGTCTATCCTGAATCCTTCTCTCATCCATATAATTCTGTGATAATTGTAGTGATAATCATCTTTGCGCTAATATATATTTGCAAGAAGAAAGGCAAGTGTCGCAGCGGGCAAAAATCAGACAGAGGCACCTCTGGACTGGTGGCTGTACCGTTGGTATCTCGTATCTTCATAGCCCCCTAGTGTAAAGCCAATCCTTGTTGTAATCTTCAAAAGTGCATCTTTCATTTGAAATCTTGACTCTTTTTGAGAAAAATCGACCTTTACGAAAACCTCTGTAACCTTTGAACCTTACATGCTAGAAACTAAATTTAAGTGTCAGATTGAGGCTAACGTCCATACAGTTTTGCCGCAATCGCGTTTCCCGCACGCTGAAAAGTTTGCTGCAATTCTGCATTTGGCTCAATTTCAATACATTTAAAATAGTTATTTCTTGCATTCAACCTCTGAATTCAGTTCCCAACCTTCTAGTTATTCAATCAGCAGTGCTAGTGTTTACCTGAAGCTATCCAAAGCAGCTCCCACTAGTTCTGAATCCAATTTAGAGAATTAAAATCCATTTTTAGCATTTTTCCATTCATTACAAAATCACATTCAAAAGCTATTGACCTGTTTTAAAATCATTCCTGTTTCTCTCCATGCTTGCTGGGGGGGAATTGGGATTGAACTGCATTTGTAGAGTGTTTATTCCTGAAACCTGTTTTCTCTTCTTCCATCTCTATATTGCATATTAGGGGGGATTGAGTATTATCAGGGGGAAAGAGTGATTACATTGCATTCGATTGAATACACAAAAGTATTATTTCTGTGCTGCATTAATTTCCTATCATTGCATTTCATTGACCCCATACAAAGTTTTATTCCATGCTACATTATTCTTCTCATCCATACTATTGATTAAAGAGATTGTTGATAGTAATATCACCCATTGCTGATCATTGTACAAATATTAATAGTGTGATATGTAGATATTGTTCAAATCCATAAAAGTGTGATATATATATTGTTCAAACCCATCAAATAAATCTTTTAACTTTGCAAAACAACCTACTTCTTGGTTCAGTAAGACCGGGGGAATTCAAAGAGAGGGGCGTGATATAAGGGTACATTGTTCAGAAATAAGAGAACTTTAGACATAAAATATATAATTAAGGGTTCCAGCTGGGCATCTCACGCTAGGCATTGACCTAGGTGGAGTGCTGGGTTGAAACCACTTACAGATTGGGGGCTCGTCCGGGATTTCTGGATTAGATATACCACTTGTGACAGCTTAATACAGTGTGCTAACTGACAGGGTACATAAATCCTGTTGGGCTACCACGCTGTGTTACACTGTGAAAAGCACCCCTCAAAAGGGAACGCTCTAAGGAAACGGTCTGTTTTGCAAAAATAAAATAAACTTCTGTAAGTCAGGAAGGAAATCAATATTTCCAGAATGGCGACATTGGTAGAGATCAATATGGCTAGAGAACACCTACTGCATAAGTTATTTGTGAGAGGTGAATGGACAGAGCAGGATCAGAATGTGTGGTTGCAGGCAATCACACAACAGATCAATGCAACAGGATTACATACACGGCACGATCAGGGTCACTTACATAGGGCCATGAGTGAACTATATATGGCCCCTAAGGCAAAGGATGAGCAAAATAAGATTGCCAAAATAGCGGCATATCTATACTTATATATTGGAGCCATGCAGGACAAATATGTTGAAGGCCAAGATCTGGCAAATAGGCAACTGCAGGCATTCGAAAAGGCCCAAACTGATCTGGACTCTTCTGAGCAGAAGCTGCAGAGGAGCCAGGAGTCAGAAAATGAAAGTAGGCAGTACATAATCAAAATAAAAGAGGACATGGGTATCCTGCAGCAGGAAAGGGCAGAACAGGATACCAGAATTCTGGCCTTTTAGAAGGAGTACCAAGAAAGTTTGGATTCTCTACTGCAGAGCCAGAAAAAGCTGGAACAACAGATTCATTTCAACAGGGCATGCACAGAGCAGGTAGCCACCCTGCAAAGCCAACTAGACAGAGAGAAAGAGGAGAGCAATAAATGAATCCTGAAAGACCTGGACACCCAGGCAGAATTTGATGAAGAGCGCCAGAAAGCTGCTGTGGTTCAAAGACAGAGGGACGACCTGGCGGCGCAGAGGCAGGCTCTTGCTCAGGGAAAGGGACACCTTAGGCCAGGAAGTCTGTCATTTAAAAGAGAAAGTAGAAGAAAATCACCTGGCCCTTCAGGGACTGGTTGACCTCCAAAAAGAGCATGAAAGATTGTTAGAGCACACCAGAAGGGTGGAAGAGGCTCTAGCAAGTAAGGACCAGGCCAGTCTGGACAGGACTTGCGAGGTAAACATCCTGCAGCAAAGACTGGCCCAGTACTCAAAAACAACCCAGGAAGCCCACAGAGAAAATGAGGCTCTCTGTGAGAACAATGACAGGCTCCACAGACAGGTAGCCATGCAAGAGAGATTGATAGAGACTAGTAAGGCCTTGATTGAGGAACAGAAAGCTCAGGTTCTTGCATGGCAACAGGGAGCAGGGGCTGATAGAGATGAGGTTCACTGGGAAAGGGAAACACCTGAGTATAACCTCAGGAACCCTAGTACCAGAGGCATTCATCTCTCCCAATCCCTGGACTCTGCCACCCCCACGTCCACTAGCGCACATGAGCCCAGGGCCACGGGGATGGCCGATTTCAATCCAATCAGAAATGTGGGGCTCATGGACCAGCACCTCCCAGGAATGGATGGGTGGGCATCTGAGTATGGGTACCCAAATACTGTGAAATTTAGTGGGGAACTCGATGAGAGTAGGCCCACTAAGGGCATCCTGAAAACCTCTGCCCAGCTAGGGCAGTGGGGGGGTACTCAGCAAATCCTGGGAGCAAGGAGGAATCAGAAGAATCCTCTGAGCGCCCCAGGACACAGGAGACTAGGTCCCCACATTCTGCCAGCCATTCCCAGGCACGCAGAATCCGGGAGAACCTAGAAGACCAGATGGGCACCTCTGGGAGAAGTGCCTCTGAGTCAGAGGAGGAGTGGACCTGGGTTACCCGAACCAAGAAGGCCAATAAGGCAAAAAGTGCCTTGCTTAAAGACCCCTTAAAGCAAATCAAGGAGATAAGGAGCGTCATCACGCCTTATCATAAGAACGCTAAGTATTATGTTTGGGAGCACTTAGAGCTCTTTGAGCAGATGATGGAAACTTTCCATTTGAAGGACAGCAGTAGCTGTATTCAGTATGTGAAATGGACCTTCTCACCATAATACTCCAGCTTATTTGCGGGGCTGGAGGACCAAAATCATTCTAGGTGGTCCACCTATAGGGCGGCCATCTTGAAGCATTTTTCTGTGCATAGAAATCCTCAGGAGGCTCGCAAGGCTCCCCTACAACTTGGATTGTGGGGAGGATCAGGCCCCACAAAATTTGTGCAGGAATTAAAGCTTGCCTTTGCGCAGACCACCATAAGGGTGCGCACGGACAGCAAAGAATTTGTCAATACTTTTTTCCACGCTCTACCAAAGTACATTATGACCCAGCTAGTGAGAGATTTTCATGAGAAAAGATCACTAGACTGGGTCATTGAACAGGCCACCCGAATCTATGAGGTACAAAAGCCCATAGAAAACAAGAATAATCCTAAAAGCCCCAAACCAACCAACACCCCTGCTGCTGCTAAGGTGGCAGAGGTGAAGGTTGCCCCCATTTTGGATTTGGAGATGGGGGGGGCCTAAAAACCTTCCTGCACAAAATCAGAGCAATCCCAAGCCCAGAAGGCCCCCGGGCCAGTCACAGGCAGGGAGCCAAGGAGGTAGTCCCACAAATGGGATCCCTCACTCCCCTAACTATATTAGTCCCCACTACAAAGGGAACAGACCCATCCTGGGTTATGTGTGGACTCCTCCAGCCCAAGGGAGGGGGTCCAACCAAGCACCAGATAACCCAGGGAACTTCCCTCCTCACTTCCCCCAGGAGGGCAGAAATTCCCCAGGTATTCACAAAACTTTCAACCCCAGAACAATCCATCATTCTTTCCCCACTTTCCTGAGCCCAGACAACCTTATCCGGGAGAGGGGAGGCCAAGGGTGGAGGGGTACCCAACTCTTCCAAACCCGGGGTTTTATTAGAGAAGGGATAACTACCCTTCCCGGGATCAGCCCAGGGGAGAAATGAGAACCCCTTATCAGCCTGAGCGGGTGTCAAAGTTAGGGCGCCAGGTCCAAAACATGGCACAGGATCTGGGTCGCATGCTGAGGGCTCAACAGAACCTTCAGATGAACATGCCGGCACAGAATGCCTCAAACTCCGGACCTGGTGCTCCACAGCAATGATGGGGGCAGAACCCCGACAACCCACCGTTTACCAGGGAGGAGGCACAAGGGGAAGGGGGGTGTAAAGCCTTGGAGGAAGCTTCCTTCCCCACTTGTAAAAAGCCCCTGGAAACCCAGGAACCGCAACCAAAATATCCTGCCCCTGAAAGTCTGCCACCCAAAGAGCAGAGGGGGGTAGGAGAAACAAAGAACCCAAACAGACCCATTTTGTGGAAGAGGCACAAGTCTTCCAATTTGAAGGAGAGGGATCCTCAGAGGATCCTGGGAAAAGGATCTTCTCCTTCAGAGATGGGGGAACTCCTCCCAAAGAAAAATGGGTCCCAAAGGATTCAAATCCAGACTGGGTGGATCTGGGGTCTGAGCTAGCGCCGCCAGTCATCCAACCCCAGAACCAACAGAATGAAAATCCCCTGGTTCAAACCCATCCTGGTGACTGCCTCCAAAAAGGGGCGGGGCGGCCCAGAACCGTAACCATGGGAACCCAAAATTCTCCCATATATAGTTGTCACCTTTTCTTTTCAGATTCCCTAGACTCCAAACAGAATTCTGGCCAAATCTCTTCTCTATCAGTGTCCAAAACTAGAAAACTAACCCACCAGTTGTCCAAAAATGTACATTATCTGTGCCCCCTTGCGGAGAAGGAGGGAAGATGCTATGCCCCGGTACAAATACAGGGGCAGGGTACAATTTTGGCACTGGTGGACACTGGATCCCAAGCTACCCTTCTGTCCAAAAAGGCCTTTGATAAACTGAATTCAGGCAGGGGGGAGAAATACCAAATTCCTCTTACCCCTCTTCCTGGACAACTTCAGAACTTTGACGGGAAGGAAATTCCCATCGAGGGGACTGTGGATTTGGACATTAAAATTGGGCGACACAAGGTGAAGCACCCGGTCATAATTGTGACTCCAGAGGGCACCCCTTGTTTACTAGAGAGTGACCTCCTGCAAAGGTTGTCACCCCTAATAGACTGTGTAAACAAGGTCCTTTGGAACCAGACTAGCCGACACATAAAATTAAAACAGACTGTCAACCATGTTAGTTTAAACGGCACCTGCCACATGGTTGAACAAAAATCTGACCAAGTAGAATTTCACTTCCAGAACAACCAAATCGAGGCATGACAGTAATAGCAGTAGGACTACAAACTGGTGATGGGGGTCCTCTCTATTTCTGAAAATCAACCTTCCTTCCAGTTTAAGGTGGCATTCCACACTGGAAGGAAACACTCTGAAATTCTTTACTAATCCACAATCAGACATTCCCACTCCTATAGTGCAGAAAGATAAGAAATAAGCTCAGAGCCTGGCTGATATTCAGCAAATTGGAGAGCAGTTGTTCATCCCAATTCAGTTAAATGAAGGGAAGGATTCTGTTCTCGCCCGAGTGTGTGTGAACAACGGTAAGAGTTTCATCAGCAAAGCCATGGTCTGCCAACTCCCAAAAGATCCAGCCATTCCCACATTTAGATTGATAGACAAGTGGGAAATGGATCTCTAAACACCCAATTCCAAACATCTCCTGCCAAGCAGGTGTATGCTCAAAATCTCCATAGGCAACAAGAGCATAGTCCATAATTGTTGAGTCGTGCGAGACGTCACTGGCGCCTTTTACTTAGGCAGTGACATTCTCAATCGCTTTGCCATTAGTTTGGACCTAATAAACTTCAAAGCTTGGTCCCGATTAGCAGATAATCCCATGGGCTTTGGTGACCCAGAGAAAGCATTTAGGTCAGCTCAACTGCTGCTTTATGCAGTTGAAATTCAGATTGGAGAGGAAGTCACCATCCCAAAAAGGACCCGACAATTCTCCCTGGAAGTGAAAGTTAAAAGAGGACAGAAATTGAAAAACCCTGATGCCTATATTCATCTAAATGCTTCTCTCCAACAGCAAGGGTTGGGGGTAAACCCAACACCACTAGTCAATATAGAACATGAAACCATTCCAATAGAGGTGGATAACAGCGACTTAAAGAGTAGCACTCTAGCCGCAGGCACCATTATTGGAATGGCGGTTGATGACCAACATTTTTCTATAGATTTAGGTAATGAACTGTTAGGACCAATCCCCAAGGACTGTTTTGACAGTGACAGTGGTGACAACACAACACCAGACAGGATCTTTACCCGGCATGGGGGGAACTTCCTGGTGTACACTTCCTGCCCTTATGGTAAGGAAGATGTGACTTGTGACTTCAGAAGGGATGAGGTGATTTTCCAAGTCTGCGAGGACTGACTTTCCCACCTGAAGCCACCAGTCCAAATCAGCACTTTGATCAGGGACTTCTCCACCCAGCTGGAGGAGGCCGCTGAGATAGCAAAACCAGAAGTCTTTCCAGGCTTCAGGCAGATGGTTGAAGAGAGAGTCAACCTAGCTGATGCTTGTGAGACTCTGGAGCAAAGGCAAAAATGGAAACAAGTTTTCTTATGTTTTCAAGATCTCTTTGCGGTGGACTCATATGACTGTGGTCACAACAACAATTCCCACAGACCCTGGCATGACTCCAGTGTTTGTGAAGCAATATCGCTTGCCTCTCGCATCAATGGAGTCCCTTACTGAAATAATTAAGAACCTTGAGTCCTGTGGGATAATCCGTCCAGTCCACAGCACCTTCAATAATCCGGTGCTGGGGATATTGAAGCCAAACGGCCAGTGGAGACTCTGCGCTGACCTTAGGGAGCTCAACAAACGGGTCCATACTTCCCGATGGCCTCTTCCCTACATTGACCAAGGGCTGGCCCAGATCCAGGGGTCACAGGTATTCACTGCAATAGACCTGACCAATGGATACTGGACTGTGCCTGTCAGTAGGGAGGACCAATACAAGCTGGCTTTTATCTTTGGGGGCCAGCAGTACACATGAACCCAGACTCCCTTTGGATACATCAACTTCGGCAATGAATTCAACATTTTCCTACACAAGGCCATGCCAGACCTGGGTGCGAGAGGTAACATGGTTTATGTAGATGATGTCCTCATCAAAAGCTCAACTGTTGAGGAACACATAGCGGAGATCCGTTATGTTCTGACACAGTTGAGGGCTGCCTGAGCAAAACTTTCCTTCCAGAAAGCACAGTGGTGTAGAACCTGTGTTAATTTCTTGGGGCATGAGATCACTCCTCAGGGTCTCTGTCCCCAGGAAAAGAAAGTGGAAGTACTCCAGTAATTGAAAGACCCCACAACTCTGCGAGAACTAAGGAGCCTCCTTGGACTGACTAATTACAGTAGAAAGTTCATTGAGGACTACGCAGAGATCACAAGACCCCTGATTCATCTTTTGAAGGGGGGGGGTCGAGTGGGAGCGGGGTCCAGAACAAGCCGAGGCATTAAGACAACTCAAAAGAAGCCTCTCACAAGCGGCTTGTCTAGCTTACCCTGTCAAAAACAAGGAGTTCTTCTTGGAGACAGGGTTCTCTAATGCATGCTTGACTGCAGTATTATACCAAAAGCATGACAAGGTCAATAAAGTAATCTCCTATGCGAGTAAAACTTTATCCTCTGTGGAGGAAAAATTTAACGAATGTGAGAAGGCATTCCTGGCAACGGTGTGGGCATTGAAGAATTACCAACAGTTTATCCAGGGGGAACACATCATAGTGGAGACTCCACACCAGCCTCTGCAATATATCCAAAGTGACGGAATCCGGGCCGGATATGTAAGTAATTCCCGAATTACTTCCTGGATTCTGTCAATGCAAGGCTTTCCTGTGGATGTCAGATATGGCCAAAACAAGAAGAGTCCCCTCGCGCAAGGTCTGGCTGACTTGCATGATTGTGCCAGAGAAAACTGTCTCGAGGACGAGAGTCTAAAAATCAAGGACAACATGGAGGCATACCTCAATTCCCCACACAAAGTCTATGAAGAAGACAAGTATGAGGGAATGCCCACTGTCTATGTGGATGGATGCTCCTACCATGTTGACAAAAATGGGGAAAAAGAACTTGTGGCCGGCGTAGGTAATGGCATGGGTGAATGAGACCCTAGAACCCCCCGCTGGGTACAAGATTGGTCCCCGAAGTAGTCAAGTGGCAGAGTTGATGGCTGTGCATCAAGCCATCCTCACTGCTGTCCAACAGCAACTCCACGAACTGGTCATAATCACAGATTCGGATTATGTACGGAACGGGTTCATGGAGCACCTGGTTAACTAGAAAACCAGAGGCATGTTATGTGCTAATAACAAACCCTTGAAACATGGGAAACTAATTCAAAACATTAATGATCTGGTCACCTCGAATGGGATGACCATTTACTGGAAAAAGATCAAGGGTCATTCCAAAGTAGAGGGACCAGACAAAACTGGAAATTACTTAGCTGATCAGCTGGCCAAAACCGGAGCCATCAAGGGGATCTACTTGAGAGCAAGTCTCTGTTGGGGGAAATCCAGGTCTCGGCCATCACTAGGTCCCAGAGAAATGCTCACAATGAACTCTCAACTGCACAATGGAGTAAGGAGACCCCAGATGCTGATTTGATTATGGCTCAAAAAGGGTATCCAATAATTGGTAAGTTTTATCAACACACTGAGGACCCAGAGAACTTTCCCCTGATGGATACCGATTACATTGGGAAAGAGGACCTCAGAGTGTTGATGAAATGTCCAAAAATGTTCCGAATCCAAGACGGTTTGTTGGTAAGGAGATCCCTAGCTGGCCATTATCATTGGGTGGTCCCTACCTCATTCTGAAGCCTGATGTTAAGTCACGCCCATGATGCGGCCACAGCCGGTCATAGGCGGTTTCATACAACACTTGAAATCTTAAGAGAGGTTGCATACTGGCCACACATGGGGCAGGACCTCAACCAATACTTGAAAGGATGTCTTGTGTGTGCACAATTTCAGCCAACATCCCTCACACACCGTGCGCCTCTACAAAAGAGGGGGGTGACACTGCCTTGGTCAGATTTACAAGTCGATTATATCGGGCCCGTGATTCGCTCCTCTAGCGGGAACAAGTACATGTTGACCGTGACATGCTTGTTTACTAAATGGGTGGAATGTCTCCCAGCTCCAAATTGCAAGGCAGAAACAGCAGCTGCCCTAATGATCAACAACATCTTTTCGCATTTTGGACTACCCCAAAGGATCGAGTCAGACCGAGGTAGCCACTTCACCAGCGAAGTAATGACAAAGATGTGGGAGATACTTGGGGTCAAAAGGAAGCTACACATTGCTTACCGGCTAGCCTCTAGTGGTGCAGTAGAGAGATACAACAAGACAATTGTGAGCATATTAAAAAAGTTTGTGGCAGATTCTGGTCCAAGTTGGGATATTCGATTACCTCTTGTCCTAATGGCAATCAGATCTACCCCTTCATCTGCAACTAAAATGTCACAGTTTGAGCTGATGACTGGACGCAGGATGGTGCTTCCCCAGCATATGCTCTACAGAACCCAAGAGCAGACATTGAGCAATGCCTCCAAAACTCATGAGTATGTTGAAAATCTAAGAAAACACCTTCAACATGCTTTTGTCTATGCTCAGCGAAATCTAGAGAGATCTGCAGACAGCATGAAGACCCACTATGACTTAAAGACTACCAGAAAAGAATACAATGTAGGAGACCAGGTCTACTTATACAATTTCCAAAGAAACCAGGCCAAACAGCGCACATTTTTGCCTACCTGGAGGGGTCCTTTTGAAATTGTAGACAAAATCTCACCAGTCGCTTACAAAATCCGCATCCCGAAAGGCAGTTTGGCAGAGTGGGAAGATAAGTGGGTCCATATTAACCAACTAAAGTGTTGCCATCATAGACACACTCTGCAGCAACTGGAGGAGTCTGCCGGAATCCCAGAGGGGGTCACTCCAGCTCCCTAGAATCCCAACTATATAATATTCCATATATAGTCCATAAAAGACAATAGAAAAATGTGTCCTGATTAATCAAAATGTATGTGTCCGCCCCACTACATTAATAGTTGTGGGGAAATGTCTGCAAATATGCTTTTGCTTTGTCACCATAGTTAATTGGAAACCATGGAGACGAAGACCAAGGAGGACTACCCAGGGACTGGAGGAAAGATCCAAGGGGCCCGGAGTATCGCTCAATATTCACATAAGGACTGGGCGAGGAGAACTGGTCGATCCAGCCCTGATGGCGGAAAAGATGATGAACTTTGCCATTTTTGGAACCAAAAGAAAAGAGACTGACATCTCAGTCTTGCGACTTCCCATTGATGGACGATCAATGCCAAATCGCAAGAGGGGGGCTTGTGGGATGTTCTAACCCACTAGTCTATGCCCTGCAATATCACTGTGTGCTGTGTTCATCAAAAACAACAGGATAGCCACCAAAACGTTTTATGCGCGTTAAAAATCACTGAGAATTGCACAGGAAAACCTGAAAAAGAGGCCGCCAATCAATTTTCCTATGTCAGTGGTAACACAGGAGACCACTGCCAAAACCTATCATTTGGCTGCCCACAGAGGAAAATGAAACTACTTGAAAAAGCAGTGCTGCATTGCAAAGGAAACCCAGAACTGCTTTAAAATCCATTTTTTCCTTGGCTGTGGAAAGTGCAAAAATCATGGTTCCCAAACATCACAAAAGATCCAACATCCTTGTTGGGTGTTAAACATCACTTTATTTAAAGAATCCACTTAAGCCCAGTGTCAGCAGAAGTACATTTTATCAGAAGAAAATCCACATTCAAAGATGCTTGCATTGGAAAATTATGTCAGTTATGGGCACAGTACCGCTGCTCACCTGTGTCAGAAACTGTCATTTACTTAACCTGTCAGTTTAAAACGTGTACATTAAAATCAAAGTATGGAAAAGAAGAGACTTCCTATCAAAAGCAATATAGGGTGACAATTCAATCTCTATGTTTTAAAAAGGCTGGAATTAAGAGATTTGTGGCTATATTTGTAAAAATGTAAATTGTATTTTAGAAAAAGACTATTTTAAACATTGTTTTAAAAGTAAGTTAAAGCCAGCCACACTGAGCTTCAAAGACATTCCACACTTTCTCCCAAACAAAGGAATCTTCCCCCTGCTCTCTGCTGAGGAACTTAATTAAACTGGAGGGGCAGCCCAAAAAGGCAGAACCTCAGGCTGAGGTATACAAAGGAACACATATATGGTGGTAACCGCCAAACGATAGTTAAGGCATACTCTTAGTTTTGTATGCCATTGTTTACAAAAAGGGGTTGTGGTGTTAGCAGAGATCACCACTAATCCATATTTGTGTCGGAGTCTAAGTGACCCCATTAGGTGAGGGCTATAAGCACATTCATTCGTACATATAGGCACAATACTGGCAAAAAGAGGAACTTTACATAGTGCAAATTTATTACATTAAGCTCAAAATCTCAGGCCAACTACAATCAAGGTAGGACATCTTTATACTTGTAAAAGCAGGTAGATAACATTTAAAAGCATGTATCTTGAATGTTTTTTACAATAGTCAGTATGCAACAAGAACAGAGTATTCACATGTAGTCATACTATGTCAAAGCACAGGAGTTTGTAAACTGAGAAGTATGCAAATAGCAAAAAGAAAAAAAACAGAAAAGAACGTAAACATCAGTTCATTAACAACAGTTTAATGAAGTAAAACATAAAAGTAGACTGTAATTAAACAGGAGCAAGTCTAATAAGCACTAACTTTTAGTGTAAACACACATAAAACGGAAAGAAACGTGTCCTTCCATAGTCGAAGCAAGTCCTGTATATTTAAATAATAGTCCATTAAACTATAGGTGACCAACCCTTGGTCAAAAAAGGCTTCTAAATAGCTAATTCAAAAATAGCCCTAGTACAGTAAAAACTGTATCGAAGGTAATTAAACTGGAGGGCCACAAAAAAAGGTGGAACCTCAGGCTGAGGTATACAATGTATCACATATATGGTGGTAACCGGCGAACGATAGTTAGGGCATACTCTTAGTTTTGTATGCCATTGTTTACAAAAAAAGTAGTTGTGGTGTTAGCAGAGATCACCACTAATCCATATTTGTGTCAGAGTCTAAGTGACCCCATTAAGTGAGGGCTATAAGCACATTCATTCGTACATATAGGCACAATACTAGCAAAAAGAGGAGCTTTACATAGTGCAAATTTATTACATTAAGCTCAAAATCTCAGGCCAACTACAATCAAGGTAGGGCATCTTGATATTTGTAAAAGCAGGTAGATAACATTTAAAAGCATGTATCTTGAATGTTTTTGTTCAATAGTCAGTATGCAACAAGAACAGATTATTCACATGTAGTCATACTATATCAAAGCACAGGAGTTTGTAAACTGAGAAGTATGCAAATAGCAAAAAGAAAAAAAGCAGAAAAGAACCTAAACATCAGTTCATTAACAACAGTTTAGTGAAGTAAAACATAAAGGTAGACTGCTGAGGAACTGGCAGGGAGGTGTGAAAGGAAGTGGGAGGGGACTTTGGCCTGTTGCTCAGACAGGAGACAAAAGACTCCCTTGACTGAAAGGAAATGCTAATTTGGGTGTCAACAGAAAACTGCTGGCAGGAAGAAGCCTGGGACTGCTCTAGCCCAGCCAAAACCTTGGGGGCGGGGGCAGACAGTTTTGTTTATTCAGAGAGCACAGAAAATATCTTTTTGAAAAAGACTCATAGAAAACTGAACAAAATTGGTAAAAATCTGTAAATATAGTGTTGGTAAAATGAAATTTCTGCTCACGTTTTAGAATTACTCTGGAATTTGTGCGATATTCAGAGACAGAACTATCAAAATATGAAACTTCACAGGAGGATGCCCAGATGTTATGTGCATGCATGTGGAAAAATGTGTACAGATCTGACACTGGGTAACCAACCAAAAGCGTGAAAAACTGTCATTTGTGAACTTAAAAAGATGGGACTTTGATGGATACGTGCCTTATTTAATTTGGGATGTAAATATGTATTATTAGCAAATTGGTGATATTG
Source organism: Ambystoma mexicanum (assembly GCF_040938575.1). Taxonomy (NCBI): domain Eukaryota; kingdom Metazoa; phylum Chordata; class Amphibia; order Caudata; family Ambystomatidae; genus Ambystoma; species Ambystoma mexicanum. The sequence continues at coordinate 1,238,840,156 of NC_090934.1, read as the reverse complement.
GATATATGTTTTATATAAAAAATAGATTTTCTGTGTAGAAACAAAGGGGAGGTTTTTCGCTGGATTGTAAATTGCAGCATCACTATGACACATCATGACACTCTGTTTCCTTCTCAAATCAGGAGAGAGGGAATGCTTTGACCAATCAGTTTCCTAGAGGGTGGGCATAGTATAATCAGCCTATCCACCCCTTTGGGAAATACATAAATAGGGAATGCTGAGGACCTAGAGACACACACATTCACCCATCAACTGATTTTGTAGGGAAGCACTCTGCAGGAGGAACCCAGATCAAGACTCCAGAACCCTGAAAGCAGAAGGCCAAACTCCAAAGCTGAACCCTTCTCAGCTTGGCCTTTAAAATCTTGCAATCTGATTTTAACCCCAGACCTCCAAGGGACACATAAAAATTGAAAAGCCTGGCTGTGCTGTTTTTCTGGTTCTTGCCGAGAACCCTTGCTAGAACCCAGAGATCCAAACCAGTAGAGCAGAGCTCTAACCAAGAACCAACCCATCAGATCCAGTCCAAGAGGCCGAGCAGAGACCAGAATGCCATGCTGAGTGCAGAACCAAGCGCCTGAATCCTGTCCGGTGGCGAGCAGATTCCAGTCCAAAACCCTTGACCAGATCTCTGACGGGCATATTCCAAAACCATAGTTGTGAGTATTTAGCATAGAATTGTCCATAACCAATTTCTTATCCTTAAGTAATCCTATCCAACCCATTCTATCATATCCAGACTGCATTTTAGAATCTCTTTTGGCTGTCCTGAATCCTTCTCTCATCCGCATAATTCTGTGATAATTGTAGTGATAATCATCTTTGCGCTAATATATATTTGCTGAAGAAAGGCAAGTGTCACAGCGGGCAAAGATCAGACAGAGGCATCTCTGGACTAGTGGCTGTACCGTTGGTATCTCGCATTTTCATAGCACCTTAGTGTAAAGCCAATCCTTGTTGTAATCTTCAAAAGCGCATCCTTCATTTGAAATCTTGATTCTTTTTGAGAAAAATCGACCTTTACAAAAACCTCTGTAACTTTTGAACGTACATGCTAGAAACAAAATTTAAGTGTCAGATTGAGGCTAACGTCCATACAGTTTTGCTGCAATCACGTTTCCCGCGTGCTGAAAAGTTTGCCGCAATTCTGCATTTGGCTCAATTTCAATACATTTAAAATATTTATTTCTTGCATTCAACCTCTGAATTCAGTTTCCAACCTGCTAGTTATTCAATCATCAGTGCTAGTGTTTACCTGAAGCTATCCAAAGCGGCCCCCACTAGTTCTGAATCCAATTTAGAGAATTAAAATCCATTTTTAGCATTTTTCCATTCATTACAAAATCACATTCAAAAGCAATTGACCTGTTTTAAAATCATTCCTGTTTCGCTCTATGCTTGCTGAGGGTGGGGGGAATTGGGATTGAACTGCATTTGTAGAGTGTTTATTCCTGAAACCTGTTTTCTCTCCTTCCATCTCTATCTTGTATATTAGGGGGGATTGAGTACTATCAGGGGGAAAGAGTGATTACATTGCATTTGATTGAACACACAAAGTATTATTTATGTGCTGCATTAATTTCCTTTCATTGCATTTCATTGACCCCATACAAAGTTTTATTCCATGCTACATTATTCTTCTCATCCATACTCCTATTGATTAAAGAGATTGTTGATAGTAATACCACCCATTGCTGATCATTGTACAAATATAAATAGTGTGATATCTAGATATTGTTCAAATTCATAAAAGTGTGATATATATATATATTGTTCAAACCCATCAAATAAATCTTTTAACTTTGCAAAACAACCTACTTCTTGGTTCAGTGAGACCGGGGGGATTCGAATCGAGGGGTGTGATATAAGGGTACATCGTTCAGAAATAAAAGAACTTTAGACATAAAAATACATAATTAAGGGTTCCAGCTGGGCATCTCACGCTAGGCATTGACTTAGGTGGAGTGCTGGGTTGAAACCACTTACAAGGCTGAGAAGAGGTTCTCTGCCCATTTCTACTGGCCCCAGATGGGAGTAGACGTAGAGTCCCACTGCAGGACCTGCCCAACTTGTCAGTTATCTGGCAAGACTGGAGGCTGTGTCATTGCCCCACTGCAGCCATTGCCAGTGGTTGGCACACCATTTGAGAGGGTGGGCATCGACATTGTCGGTCCCCTTCACCCTCCCACTTCAGGTGGACATTGGTTCATTCTGGTCTTGGTTGATCATGCCACCAGGTACCCTGAGGCTATACCCCTTTGGACGGTTACTGCCAAGGTGGTTGCCAGGGCTCTCCTGGGCATTTTACCCATGTTGGATTCCCCAAGGAGGTTGTCTCTGACAGAGGATCCAACTTCATGTCTAGTTACATGAAAACCATGTGGAAAGAGTGCGGGGTAACCTACAAGTTCTCCACCTCTTACCATCCTCAGACCAATGGTCTGGTTGAGAGATTTAATAAAACTCTCAAGCGCATGCTAGGTGCTTTGGGAGAGCCCCTAAGGAGGAAATGGGATCTCCTCCTGCCATGCCTGCTGTTCGCTTACAGAGAGGTACCTCAAGAGGGTGATGGTTTCAGCCCCTTTGAGTTACTCATGGGACATCCCGTGAGGGTGCCCCTTGCCTTAATCAGAGAAGGTTTGGAGGCCACCCCTCCAGGTCCTGCCATGCAAGTGGGGGACTATGTGTTAGGCCTTAGACGGAGGATGACACAGATGATGGATCAGGTGACAGCGAATCTCAAGGCCAGCCAGAAACTGAATAAATACTGGCATGACCTTAAAGTCTCGCAAGTGGATTGGACTCCGGGACAGGAAATCCTTGTGATGGAGCCTACCAAGCCTAGAGCTTTGGCAGACAAGTGGGCTGGACCCTTCAGGATCATCTCCAAGATGGGCAAAGTCAATTATCTGGTTGACATGGGAGTCCCAAGGGTAGCCCCCAGGTATTCCATGTTAACAGGCTCAAGCCTTTCCACAAGCGAGCAGAAGTCTCATGTCTCTTGCTAAAGTCAGAGCAAGAAGAGGATGAGAGTGAGCCCCTTCCTGATTTGTTGCATAGCAACCCTCAGGATGGCTCAGTGGAGGGAGTGCATCTCTCTCCAGATCTGACGACAGAGCAGCAGAGGACCTGCAGGGCTTTGCTCGAGCAGTATGCCTCTCTGTTTTCACTGACACCAGGCCTTACACCGTGGTGTAGGCACAAAATTGACACTGGTGACAGTGTGCCTGTCAAAAGCAGGTGCTACCGTATGTCAGATACAGTTAAGAACCACATCCAGGCTGAGGTCACCAAGATGTTGGATCTGGATGTTATTGAACCCTCAACCAGTCTCTGGTCCAGTCACATGGTCCTTGTCCCCAAGGCAAGTTCCCAGGCAGGTACCAAGAATTGGAGGTTCCATGTGGACTACCGAGGAGTCAATGCTGTCACCAAAAGTGACGCGCACCCATTGCCCAGGGCTGATGAGCTTGTGGACACCATAGGTGCTGTCAAATTTGTGTGCACCTTTGACCTTACCTCAGGCTATTGGAAAATATCTCCGACGGACCATGCCAAGGAAAAGACGGCATTCTCAACACCTGAGGGACTCTACAAGTTTGGGGTCATGCCTTTTGGGTTGAAGAATACCCCTGCCACCTTCCAGAGATTGGTCAATCATGCGCTCAGTGGGCTGGAGGCCTTCTGTGTGGCCTACTTAGACGACATTGCCATCTACAGTTCCACCTGGGTAGAGCATTTGACACATCTGGATAAGGTGTTGCAGGCCTTGAAAAGGGCTAACCTCACTATCAAGGCCACCAAGTGCCAGATAGCTCAGGGGAAAGTCACATATCTTGGTCATGAGGTAGGAGGGGGTCAAATCCAACCTCTTCCCAGTAAAGTACAGGATGTACATGACTGGGAGACTCCCACTTCTCAAACCCAGGTGAGAGCCTTTTTGGGCCTCACTGGGTACTATCACAATTTCATGGCGGACTATGGGAGCATAGCTGCATCACTGACAGCTCTGACTTCACTCAAACAACCTAGGAAGGTTAATTGGACTGAAGACTGTCAGAGGGCCTTTGATGGCTTGAAACAAAAGTCTGTTTAGGGCACCTGTGTTGTGTGTGCCTGACTACAGCAAACCCTTTATCGTCCAGACGGATGCCTGCAACACCGGAATTGGAGCTGTCTTGTCCCAGTTAGATGACAAAAGGGGGGAACATCCAATCATATTCATCAGTAGACAACTCAACGGTAGAGAACTTAGGTGGGCTACTGTTGAAAAGGAATGTTTCAGTATAGTTTGGAGCCTTAGGCGTTTTAGGCCCTACCTTACGGGGTCTACCTTCAAGGTCCAAACAAATCATAAGCCCCTGAAGTGGCTTATGCAGATGAAGGGTGAGAACCCGAAACTGCTCAGGTGGTCCATTAGCCTACAAGGGCTAGACTTCACCATAGAGCATAACCAAGGAAGAGTCACGATAATGCAGATGGCCTTTCCAGAAGGTATGTTGACCGTCTGGATGAGGGTGTCTATCTCGTGGGAGATTAGGCATCCTAACCTCAGTCTTGGGGGGGCGACTTTGATGCTGGAAATACATTGGAGGGACAGGGCCTCCCTGTCCTTGTCCTGTAGTCCTTTTTCATTTGCATTCTGTATTGTTTTCTTCCCAGGAGTCCATGTGGGACTCCTGGCAGTTTAGCTCTTCCTGTTTTTGGTTTGGTTTACAGACACATGGGATACCCTTATGACAACCATGGGTGGGGGTACAACCCTGTGCCCCTAGTGTATGTTTTTGGGCACCTGTGTGTGGCCCACAGAGCAGGGTATGGGCTGGTGGCAGCTCCATGCTGAATTTGACAGGTGCTCTGAGTATCCTCCATTTTGGGATACCCAGGCCCTGCCATTGGAATCAGTTGATTCCTGATAGGAAACAAGATGGCCCCTGTGGTGTCTTGCTTTCTATTGCCTGTTACCTTGTTTTCCCAAAGTCCTGGGAAGCCCTGACTCTGTCCCTTCCCCTGACTGGCTGTTAGGTGGAAGTTCCATATATAGTGGTGTTGCGAAGTCCAGGCCAGACTGGCTGGGGCCTTCCCAGTGGCTGTATGTTGTGGGTACACCCTGTGGGTGAGACCTGGGTGAATGGAGTGTGTGACCAATATGTACTTCTTGTTGTGGATGTATAGTTTCTGGTGTTTGAAACAATGACTGAGACAGCCCTGCCCGAAACTGATAAGAATGCAGTGTGTAGTGTTGAATGGCTGGGTACTTGTCCCAATACACATTCATTGTTGTGAGTGCCTGAGAGGGAGGAGTATGGCCTGAATGCACTGTATGCCTTATTGGCTGGCTGACTGCTGAATGCCCTTCTGAGTGATTGGTTGCCTGAGTGTGACCCTGTTAGGCAGAACTATATGCAGTACCCTTTGAGAACACCACACACAATTAAGACTACAAGTGACAGTATAAATCCACCTTTGGTACAAGCCTGTACTACACAGTGAAGCGGTAGCGATGGCCGAGCAGGCAGACATATCTCAAGAGTAAAGTGAGCAGTACCAATAGTTACACAAAGGACATTTCACTATTATCAAGCAGTAGAAAAATCACAATCTTAATACACCACACCACACCACACCCAATAGATTCTGGACAAGTTAAGCTCAAAATGAAGTGTGAGCAAAATGGCACTCCAGTAATTTAAAAGGGGGGAAAAGACAAAGTTAGACGAAAGTTGGGCAGCACCAACAAGTAATGAGCAGCAATCTAGAAAAAGGAACCACAGTGAAGAAATCAAATCAAGAGGCCAGTGCCAAAGTCAATGGACCAAAGTCTTTGCAGAGGATCACACAGTTTAGGGTAGTTCGCGGTTAAGTCTTTGCCAAGAGTTCAGAACGAAGTTGGTTGGAAGAAAAGTTACTTTAAAGAACAGAGAAGGACAATCCCTCAGATTGGCAAAAGATTTCAAACACTTTTACCACGGTCGGACAGAACGAACGACCGGATTTGAACAGTACCTTAAATGGAGAAGGCGGCTGTAGCTGAGGTGGACATTCCTGGCAGGTCCTGCAGGCTCACGGGTCCTGAAGCGACTGTCAGACTGACACAAACTAGGAAGACTGGAGGGTCCTGCACTGCCCAGGGAAGAAACCAGAAGCAGAGCAAAACAACAAATAAAAGGCACGCTCCTTAAAACCCAAGCAGGGTCTGTTCCTCCTGGCTATCAGGTTCACTGTAGCTGTGCACAGCAAATTCAACCAGAGGAAGGAGGCCTGGCTTGCAGTTTGGCGAACTGGTTGTTCCCACCAGCTCAAGGGGAGAAGATTCCTTGCAGATCTTCCCTGTCGTCGAAGTTTGGAGATTTGGACCCGCAGCAGGGCTTCACCGGGAGGTTCAGTCATGGTAGAGGTCCTCTTCAGTCAGCTTCTCTTCGGTTCTCTCGATCCAGTGGCAACTCTGCCTTCTCAGTCCCAGAGACCTGCTTTTTATGCAGTTTTCCCCCATTCACCCAGCCTGGCTGTCAATCACACAGCAGGATGGCTGTCCCGCCGGGACAGTCACCACAGCCAATCATACCAGAGTGCGACAGGGGTCTCCAAGGAGACCCTGTGCAGGGAGTCTGAAACCCTTCCCTCACATCCTGTCCCTCTCAGACATTCAGGCGCCTAAGGAGGGCTTCTGTGCAGAAGCCTGCAAAGGGTCAGCGAACAAAGGTACCAAAGACTTTTACAAAAAGAAATGGTGAATAAACCCAGCCGGAACCATATAAAAGTAAATATGGTCCTGCAGGTTTAAGTTTGAGGCTACTAAGATAGCCTAAAACAATACCAGGGCTATTTAGTATAACCGCGGTAGGAAAAATAGGGTAATTACCACTGCCACCAGCCAAATCCTAATGAAAAGGGAACAAAACAATGTTCAATGAGAAACAGACAAAAAGGTATAACTATTAACCCTTTCCAGAACTCTATGAAAGATAGTTTGTACTGAGTCTGTGAGTTTAAAAAGACTAATAAAGTCAATGGCAACTTTACATGTTCTGGGAGACAGTAGTCAGTCCCAGAAAATGCAGTCGGAGTGGGGAAGTCTAAAAAGACAACCCTGTGTCACTGCACTGAAGGTGCTGTTTAACACACAGTAAAAAGATGATGCCTATGGAGTAGGTGAAGCTCCACAGTCTATGAACAAAAAAATGTTAAACACACCCAGCAAAACACATGTAAGAATGGGAAAAAAGGCTCACACTCTTACCAGGTGAAAAAAAAAATCCTAGAAATCCAGCAAAGCTGCTGAGGGACTCAGTAGGTAAGGGAAATTAGCCATGCTGGAGACTTATCCCTAACAGACCCAGCAGAATGAATGGGAGATCAACCAGTATATCTGGGGGCCTCTCACAGCTAGAATTAGTTCAGAAGCTGGAGTTGAAACTAACATTGAAACTGAAGCTGAATCTCGAAGCCGAGTCTGAAGAAGAAGGTTGACTTCTGTCTCCCTTCGCCGAAATCCAAAAGCCGCTGAGCCGTCGAGACTGATCCAAGAGAGGGCCTGGTTAGGCACCCTCTTCCCATGCTCCGAGAGACCATCGAGCACCGCTAACCTTTGCCGAAGCTCCCTGGAAGTCAGCCCTCGACAGGCTGCCGATCTGAGACAGGGACAACCGAGGAGAACGAAGATAAGCATTGGACATTCCGTCCAGCGCCATTGACCAGGGTTCGCAGGTTTGCATAACCGCTGGAGGCCCGTCGCAGCCGTGTTGCCCAGAAGAGGGGACCATTTGACGCTGTGCCATCCACGACCAGAGCCACAGCGCTCCTTTGCCCAAGACTTTTGATTCACGGATGCGCTCGTCCGCACCGCCGCCCACCTTATCCCGCCGGAGAAGGCCAGGCCGTCGAGGCACCGAGGAGCATCCGCCGGTGGGTTTCCTGCCACCCAAAGACCATAGAGACGACGGACGACTCAACTGTTTCAAAGCCATCAAACCTCCATCGAGGATTCGCGACGCTGAGTTCACTTTCATCGAGGCCCATCGACAATCCGTGCTCCTGCTTTAAAGGGGGTCACTCAAGAAGGATCCCTCGACCCCTCCTCAAGGAACTCTGCTATTCCAGGAACATTGGGTTAGTAGAAACATTATAAAAGGAAATAAGACTCATAGAAGAATATATGGACTGGGCTTGTGATATATCTTTAGTTTACAGGTTGCTCAGGTGGGGGGATCTCCACACAGAATTGTGTCTAGTTGGTATGGGTCAGTATTCAGCCAATTGTTCTAACCAACTGCTTTCCTCCTATGTCTATTGTTGGTTACCTTCATTAAGTGATTTGTGTGACATTTAACCAGAGTACAGTTGAAGCACTTTAATGAAATCTGATAATAATTGTGGTACCACTTAGATCTGTATATGTTTGCCATTGTAGATTAACTGAGCACAACGTGAGTTATTGTGTTTGTGTAAATAACCTTGAAACTTAATTATATAAAGACTGTGTTTTAACTAAAACAGTGTGGTGGACATTCCTTTGTGGGTGCTTGGGGACTACACTGTACTTATGAACCAGCCTGCATCACCTCCTGAGAAGCTAGGCCTTGATTGCTCGACTATGTTACCAATAACAGAGAATCTTGGCTGTGGTCCTCTGTGCCTCTCCTCTACCATATAGAGAGCAGGAGTTCAGACATCCCCCTCCAGTATTTACACCCATATACAGTAGAACTTACTGCCAAACTCGTAATGAACCCAAATTTTCATTGGCTGCCTAAATTGTGATCACCTAACCATATACAATTTAAAATGCTAAGGGCCAGATTCTCAAAACTTTTTTTGGTGCAATTGAGGAGATCCAGTAGAAACAGCCTAATTCACAAAGGGCATCTGAATGAGTGCATCTTCACAAACAGTATGAGCTGTTAAAGGACCTGAAATGAGGGTTCTCCCCCTGCGCGTTTTGAAACAGGAGCAGGGGGGTGCAAATCATGACTGGGTCATTTCTGATCCTGTCATGATTTGTTTTCAGTGTGACAGCTGCGGTTTAAACCTTGGCTTTCACACTTGCATTCCCATCCCCCAAAGAAGAAAATGCTTTTTTTCAGGCCCTTTTACGGTGAAATGCGCTACAAGCAACCAGGTTGTTTGCTCAGAATCTGTCATACTTTAGTGTCGATAGCCCACTCACAACACTAATAAATGCAAGGGGGCTGGGCAGAATTTCTTTGCACTATGGCCAAGCCCTTCCTGAAATGTTACCTTTGAGAATAAGGTGACCCAAGCAATTCAGCAATGTGCGCAAATGAAACGAGCGCATTCTTGGCGCTCCTTTCATTTGCGCATATTTTTGTGAGTCTGGCCCTCTATAGTGATGATTTATGCTGGGCTCACCACAGGCTGGATTGCCCATTGGCTTCCTCATTGCACTGTCATTTGAGGGCCATAGGTCTCTCCTTTTTCTCAACATTGTTTAATTGAAGCTAGTGTTATACTAACCAGCTGGATAAAGAATAATGTGGTTATGCATGGACAAAATATAAAGAATTAAAGCAACAGACAGAATTTTTCACGATTTGAAAATTCTAGCAGAGGTGCCCAATTTTCCCGATGTGCAATGATATTTAATCTAGAGTAGAACCGTGGCCAGGATTGTGTAACAAGTCGGGCCTGGAACTAATGTATTATGACCCACCCTAAAGGGAGCCCACCGCAGCGACCGAGGAGGGAGCACAAACCAATCAAGGGTTGGGCGGTCTGGGGGTATCTCCCTCTAGACATTTTATTTAAATAATGGGTTGAAATAGTGCATTTTACTGGCCACTTTCTGTGATAAATTAGGTTAAAAGCCACACAGTTTACAATCGGTTTTGTAGAGTAACACATGAAAAAGTCCAAAGTTATGCCAAGTCACCAACAATGCCCAGGAGCATTTTCCAACGCATTTTCATAATGTCTTTGCACAAATGTCCATTCTTGTGCCCCAATATATGCCAGTATCTCCACGTAAGAACATACTCCTTTTGGCTTTGCCTTAATGCCAGTTATAAAATGCCACGACAAAGTAAAAAAACATGTCCCTGCTGGCTACACCCCCCCCAATAAATTCCCGCCACACATAAGAACCCTTTTGTTGCATTTGCCTCCTGTCATGCAACCGGAAGAAAACATTGCCTTACGGCTGCACAAATGCGCCCCCCCCCCATGTAAGAACACTTACCATGTTTTCCTGTAACTTAACACCAGTGATAAAATGCCAGGCCACAGTAAGGAAATGTGATGTAGCCCCTTGAAGTGTCTTTTGTGCTAGATGGAATTACAATAATGGTCACAAACCAAATAATCAGACAGACTCAAGGAATATGGCAAAGTTATACTTTATTATAAAACAAATAAAGCAGGGTCCACTCATAAACAAACTTATTGCATGGAGATCTTTCACTCCAATATGCGTCATCTATGACATCATTCTATGTGGCAAAATGCAAAACCTTTCAAGGGAAGGGATTTGTGAAGGGAACATATCTACTTATAGAACATATAAAGATTAGTGCAACATTGGCTTCCCCTTATCTGTAGGGCACGCGTTGAACTACCTCTAAATACATATAGTACTGATTATAGCAGACAAAACAACTGGGGATTGGCTTCTGCAACATTTTGTGTTAGGTTGTCAACCAATCAATCCCAACCTTGGACTTTTGGCTCTTTAGCAGCATGTACATGACACAAAACCTAGGTGTTTGAATCCCGTCAGACTACTCCCCATTTTTCCAATTAGTCCATCATCTCTCAACGGTTGGCCATCAGTTAAAGTCTTCCATTTGTAGTTGTAGTGTTGCTGCTCGCTGTCCTGGAACATTCAAGGGAGTGTGAGCACACCACTATCTTAACTTACTGCTCTAATGAATAGTCTTTGTTTTTGACTTCTGAGTCACATGTGAAGAGGCCATGAATTTGTCAATTTCAGCATTTCATTTACTGCTATTTCATTTAATTATGCAGGGTGCTATTGCTCCTCTTGGTCTCTAGAGACTTGCTCACTCTATATCATATGAACTTTGCGTACTTTTAATTAACCAACAGTTTGGCTCTGACAGATGTTTTCATCTTCCTTCATCTATGAAGAATGTCCCAAATTCAGAACGTATCCATGTACTCCCATTGTGCTCTGTGGTTATCCTTTTAAAATAGCATCTCCGCTCTGGGCCAACCATGACACATTGTCGGCTCTGCACACAGAGCTGTTTTCATACATCTCCTGATTCTTACAGTCTTGGCCTGTCGCTGAGGTAGCTTGATTATATTCAGTGTGAGCCAGCATCCATTATCCTAAAATGGCCATCGTTGCCACGTTATATAGTCCTCTATAGCAAGCTTCTATGCATTGTCTTTCTACCTTGCGTTACTGTGTATTTACAGTTATTAGTCATAAAGTTACTTCATCTTCTTTAGATCCATGATTACTCTAGCTTTAGGTTCATGTTACTCTTAGTGCTTCAGTTACCTCATCACTTTGCATTTTCATATGGTTTCAGCATAGGTTCATTTACTTTCTTTATGACATCACTTTGTCCTCATCAGATTGCACTTTAACATCCGTCCATGATATTTATTGATGCATTCTGATATCTTGTCAGAGGACATCCTTCCATGTAACATTCTTCCATGCGACATCCTTCCAGTCTTTCAGTGCAAGGGTATATTCTGTATGGTTGTCTGAGTGCATAGTGTCTCTAGTACACTGGATGCAGTATAGGAACGATGCAGGGGGTCCCATTTATGGCACTTCTCTGACTGTTCCAATATGACATTGGTGAGGTGGTGGGAACTGGCAGGAGAGCGTCTACCTGCTCCTCTACATTCCCCCCTCTGGTCGAATTTTCAACCAAATTCTCTTCTTCCATGGTCTTTATATCGCCTCTTCATCATTTTTCAGCATCTTCTCTTCATCATGCTTCTTTTTTTGGGATCCAAATCTTTATTACCCCCCTCAGGTGACCTGCATTCTTTATATGTTCATCCACACTCCAGGTCATACAACAGCACTCTCCAGATGGTGAACAGAATATCCAACGTCCAATATATCTTTTTCGATCCTTAGCGTAATGGAACTTGGTTCCTGGAGGTGCAATGGTTCTCTTCTTTATATTCTCACAGTTACTGGCTTAATTTTGCATCTGCTCACCTGTTCCAGCGTCAATTTAAATCATTATCTTCATCCCAATAGCTTTTTTCGCTGTCTTCTTATATTGTTCCATGATGATCCTTATGAGGCAGAATCCTAGCAACACGAACACTAGTATTGCTCCAAGCATTTTAAAAGCATTTGCCAGCCAAGTTGGGATCCATGAGAACAGAGATGTAAACCAATCGTCATCTTCAATTTCGTCTACTTCCTCCACCATCTTTGTGTGCAAAGTTGACAACATGTTTATTGCTTTTTTCAGGGTGCCATTCTCTTCATCATGGGCAGGTGTAAATGTACAGCAAGAAGGCCCAATCTTGGTGCACATGCCTCATTCCATTGCTGTAATTAAGTCCAGGACATACCTGTTCTGGAGGGCCATAAGCCTGATTGCCCTAATTTCTTCTTGAATTGCATTAAATCCTTTTATTGTCGTGTTTATCATTTGCAGCAGCTCCCATCTGGTGATCTTCAGCCACTTGGCGTTTACTGCAGTCTGAATTGCTGGCATGAAGATAGATGTAAATATCACTGCTGTTCTAAACAGTTTATGTTAATCTGGAATATCATAGTAAGCATCTACTGATTTTGCTGAAAAGTTATTCTCTCTTTTTTGTCAGTGTTTACGAAATGATCTCTTCCTCAGTTGTGCATCCATTTTTGGGAAATGTATTGTCTGCAAGTCACTTTGTGGTACCACCAAGGCTGGTATACTTATTAGTACCAGTGAGCACACTCCTCCCCATTTTGGCAGTAACTTCATATATGCTCTGGATCCACAGGCTCAATAGTGATCCATTAGAACTTCTGTTTCTTTCTCCATGCCTGGAACGTCGAAAACTTGACCACACTTGAGATTTTCTCCTACTTTCATTGTGCCATTGTTCCTGAAACATAAAGACACATTATTCAGGGGTAGTATGTGCAAGGGTCCCCTCTCATCATCAACTAATGTCAACAATCTTGCCATCTTAGGCCACTGGTCTTTGCATTATTTGTCTGCTTTCATCATGACTGCTTCCCATTGTCCGGTTAAAGCCAGTGTTTAACACACAATCCATTCATCAACCCATCATTGAGGAGTAAACACTGTTCTTTTAATTTGTAGCTGTCCTCGTTCACATCATTCTCGTCTTTCCTCCCCAGTTTTGTCTTCACATTGGAGCACCATATTTTCTTCTGTCTTGATTTCTGCTCCATTTATTTCAGGCTGTTCATATGTTATTACTCAGTGCTTTGTCTATTGCATTTCTTTTGACTTTATATCTTGTACATAATTGTCTTCTCTTGAAGATGTTGCTTTATTCACCCACAATGATTGCTGTTCTGCCTTGGAACTGAACTCTGGTTAGCCGAAGTGCAAGGTGCGTCAGGCAATGCGCCTTTTTCACCGATACTTCTGTAGCTAGCAATATTTTAGATGTTCCCAAAGCATAAGGTATAAGGGAGCACCCGTAACAACTTTCATCTCCTTCCCACCTGTTTCATATTTTGTTACCATAGGTTATTTTTTAAATGAGCCGAATTATCAAGATATGTATTTATATCTTCCTGGCTTTCCTCAACATCCCTTTTAAATCAAAATAGACTCCTAGTTATATTGTAATGCAGGCTGTTTGTACTTTTAGTGGAAACAACAGTAGATGTTTCATGAATACCCTCTATACCTGTGCCATTTTTGCAACATTTTGTAATGCCATAATAATAAAGAGAAAAACACAAATCATAATACCAGCTGATATCACCATCAGTATCACATGAAAACCTATCGGCTTTCTGGATGGAAATAACCCTCTTTATTTTACTTTAATATGCACATTTGTTATCTCCTTTTTAATCACTTCTATATCAAAAACTGGAGCATTACTGCAATTATCAATCTCTGGACAATACAGTTATTTTTAGTGTCCTCCAGAAACATGACAATATTTATTCCTCTTCGAATTAAGGTTGGATAGGTCTGTAATATGTAGGAAAAAAGAACAGATAAGCATGTGTATACTAGTATAATGATGGGTATCATAAATTATGGTCAAAATACTTCTTTCTTCTTCAAAGTCTGGACTCTTCTCACATTTGGCCTGATCATGAGTTGAGCGGTGTCCCGGCTGGGATACCGCCCAACTATATCAGTGTTACCGCCCACCAGTCCAGTGGCATTACCGCTGGATCACAGGTTGGATGCTAACTGTTAATCCCCATTCCAATGGACCCAATGGGGAATTTTTGGCACAATTTTTGCCCGGTAATACCGCCAGCGGTAATTGTGCAAAAGAAATTGCCATTTTCTCAGCAAATTTACCCAAGCTCAGAGGTGGGGGTAAATAAGCCAGACTCGTGATAGGGCTAGCCCATAAAGGAAGTGGTAATAATGTTACCACCACAATTAAGGGCTACCACCCAACTCATGATCAGGCCCATTGCAATGGGCCTGATCATGAGTTGGGTGGTAGCCCTTAAATGCGGTGGTAACAGTAATATATGATATGTTTAAACTCTTTAAGCCTGTCTAAAAAAAGAGTGTTCCAAGGTAGCTGCAAGTCTATTTCTCCTTGTCAAATTTGAGAACTTATGTTGTTGATTTCCTGGGTCCGCTGTTCGATGATCCGCATTTCTGCCAGGGTGGCCTGTAATTGTGACTGGACGTCCATCTCGGTCTTGTTGCGGTTGGATCTCCTGGGTAGGGTATATGTGGCTGCCAGTGTAAGCTTCTCTGTCTGTGGGCCTTGGCCTTCTGTTTGCATGCCCGATTGCAGCGCTTTTTTTAGTATCCCTCGGGGTGCCCGCCTGGATGTAGGCTCTTGATGTTTGGCAACCGCATACCATCTGCGTGATCCATCTGTGTTTTCGGCTACTGGCTGCAAAATTTAGAATTGGGGCAAGCAGGTTGCCCAGGTGCCCTCCACTGCTTATTTTCTTGGGGCTTATTACGCTGCTGTGACTTTCACTTGGCCCCCGGTGATGGTATCGCCACACAATGCTGAGTTGGACAGCATGGGAGGCCCATTGGCGGGAGGTCCGGTCTTAAGTGTGCCCTTCATGGAATACCTCTGTCCGCCCCCTGCCGGTCTGCAGTTAACCGTGTTGAGAGGGTGGGGGGGGCGAGTAGGCCCCTGAGGCCCTTGCCGGTGTGCTGTGGGTTGAAAGTCCCAAGTGGTACTGGTCTCGCTGTGCCGGGGGTCGGCCGGTCCAGTGGTCCTGCTAGGCTTGCTGCCAGGGGTACAGTTGCATGTTCAGTCCTAGTTGCTGTGGGGTGAGGCCGCATCTGTTATGTTCCGTCCATGGAAGGTTTGGCATAGATGGTCCCTTTCCCGACTTAGGTGATCGGTCTATGACTAGAACCGTTACGTACGGTCTAGTCTTCTTCCAAGATGGCCGCCTCCAGGCAGCGTTTCTATAACAACGCACTGAAACCTACGTTCAGTGCGTTGTATCGCTTCCACTTCCTGTTTTGGCTTCGGTACTCTAGTTCGAGTTGCCAGCTGTTCGCTCTTGGTCCTGGTCCTGCTTGCGGGAGTTTTCTCCGGCTTCCGCCCCTCCTCGCTCCGCCCGGCATCTTTCCTTGCCTTCTTCCCTCGCTCCCACTCTCTCTCATCCGGCTTCGGGTGAGTGCTCTCCTTCTGCTCGCCTCCGGCTCCCAGTTTCATCTCTGTTCGAACCGCAGGATTCCTTTCCTTTCCTGTGCCTCTGCACTCACTAAAGCCTCTCTAGGCATTCATCCTTCTACCTCGCTCTGTTCTGCCTTCCTCTTCTTTCTGCCTTTCCCTATTACCTTCCACCGGAGCTTCCCCCTGAATATTGGATATTCCTACGGTCTACAATATCTCAACCGCCGGTCCGATCAAGTTCCACGTTCTGCCTGTGTGCTTCAGGGTTTTTTGGTGCCGCAGAAGCTTTTTCCCTGGATACTCGGACGGGCTTACTAGGGGTCCCTCTTGGCGGGGAGTTCCCCAGTTGCCAAGGTGGCCTCCAGTGGAGCCCGTCCCTACCTCCACGATAAGAAGGTAAAGGGCCAAGGAAAGAAGACCCAGACGGCTACTACTAGAGGAAGTAGAGGGACCTCACGAACATTGAACACATCTTCAGGAACCTCAGGTGAGGAGGGGTCACGGGAGAGAGACCTAGCCGTTAGCAATCTTGACAGTATACAACGCCCGAAAACATCTATGGCTACCCTGGAACAATATCAAGAGTTGGTGGCAGCCATCCAGGGACTCACAGTGCAAATGCAAAACATGCAGGCAGAGAACAACTCTTTGAGACTTCAAGTGGCCGCCCGCAATGAGGATAGAGGTGACCTCCCCCCGATGCCTCTGTCGTTTGGCAAGTATGATGGAAATCCCAGGTCATGGAAGGAATTTATGGATGCCTGTAAGGTGTACTTCATGTTTAGACCAAAGACCTTCGAGACAGATAAGGCAAAGGTGGGTTTCTTAATCTCAAGCTTGGTGGGGAATGCGTTGGCATGGGCCACTCCACTAGTGACTAATAATGACCCGGTCTTACAGAATTTTGATCAGTTTTCCCAACAGTTTCAAGCAAGATTCGATCGCCCTCAGGTGGTTTTTGCTTCATATGAGGCTATGTTGGATGTCAGGCAGGGTGGTGCTGATGTTCAAACTTATGTTTCCAGATTTCAGAAGTTGGCTACCGAGTCTGGATGGCCTGATTCGGCACAACAAACCATCTTTAGGAGGGGTTTACACGAAGAACTCAAAGATGAACTAGCACGGGTTTCACGACCTGGTTCGTTCCAGGAACTGGTTACCTTAACCCTACAGATCGAATATCGGCTGAATGAGAGACGTATTGAGAAGAGACGGCAACGGGGTTACTCTCCCTTGAATGACACTCCTCCAGCAACCAAGGTAGTACCTAAGCCGGAGTCTGTATTTGAAGAACCTATGCAGATTGGTTCAGCCAGGGGCCCGCTGACACCTGAAGAAAGGCGAAGAAGACGTGAATTGGGTCTATGTATGTACTGTGGGTCACCTAAGCATTTACTCCGGAATTGTCCCGATGTGCCTCCCCGGAAGAAGGGAGACGCTACCCCCCGAGTCTGTGCAGGGGCGACGTCGGGGGAAACCATTGAAAGCCCTGTGATCACACCCAAGCCTCAGGTGTAGCCGAGGATTCTCGCTTGATGGTTTTCCAGGTCCGATTACAGTTGTCTACCGAGAAGTCTGTGGAGGTTTTGGCTATGTTGGATAGCGGCGCAGCAGGGAACTTTGTGGATAGAGTCTGGGCTACGGATCAAGGAGATCTCTGTCAGACTAAACACCGTGCCATTCCAGTCGAAGGAGTTGATGGTACGCCTCTCGTTTCTGGACCCATAGTTTCAGAGACCGAACCTATATGGGTACAGATGGGAGATCACCAAGAAAGGATCAGTTTTGACGTGATAAGAGCGGCTCATTTCCCCATTATACTGGGGATCCCTTGGCTCAGAAAGCATAATCCCTGCATTGATTGGTCCCTTAACACTCTAAGATTTGACTCTAAGTTTTGTCATGATAACTGCCTCAGTAAGCCGGTACAAGACAGACAGGAGGGGCAGGGAAACACTCTACAGACTAAGGTGGTCTCGAGCATTCCGCTGATATACCAATGCTATTCCGAAGTATTTGAAGAAAAGGTTCCACGCCTCCTGCCACCCCACAGACCAGAAGACTGCTCCATCGAGTTACAGGAGGGTGTAGTGGTGCCCTTCGGAAGAATGTTCCCTTTATCTCTTCCAGAAAGGAAGGCCCTTAAGGAATATCTGGAGGAGAATCTGGAGAATGGACTGATCCGGGAGTCACGATCTCCTGGTGGGGCCTCCCTGTTCTTTATACCCAAGAGGGGAACTACAGAACTTAGACCCTGCATTGATTATAGAGGTCTCAATAGGATCACCTGTAGGGATAGATATCCTGGAGGCGGTGCAGGGGTCACGTCTATTCACCAAGTTGGACCTAAGGGGGGCCTATCATCTCCTTCGGATTAAGGAAGGAGACGAATGGAAGACTGCTTTTAGGACTCCCCTAGGCCATTTTGAATACAGGGCGATGCCTTTTGGTCTGGTCAATGCCCCCGCAATATTCCAAAGATTTATGGATCGTATATTCTCAGATTTACTATATCGATCCGTAGTTGTTTATCTTGACGACATCCTTATATTTTCTGTACATCTGAACGAACACATCCAGGTGGTAAAGGAAGTTCTGAGACGTCTCCAAGAGAATCAGCTCTTGGTGAAGCTCGAAAAATGTCAATTTCATGCTGACTCTATCCCCTATTTAGGTTTCATCCTATCCAATAAGGGTGTCAGGATGGACCCAGGGAAGATTGAAGCCATATTACGATGGCCAGAACCCAGGTGTATCAAGGAGGTTCAAAGGTTTTTAGGGCTGGCGAATTTTTATCGTCGATTCATCTCTCACTTCTCTAAGATTGTTCTACCACTCACAGCACTATTGAAACAAGGGGTTAGGTTTCAGATGGACTCCGACGCAATACAATCTTTTCAGCATCTCAAGAGTTTGTTTACTTCTGCTCCCATTTTGGTCCAACCTGACCAGACACGTCCCTTTGTTTTGGAGACCGATGCGTCTGAGAACGCTATTGGAGCAGCCCTGCTCCAGAACTCTGAGGACGGAGCGGAACATGGGGTAGCTTATTTTTCCAAAACCTTGAGCCCTAGTGAAAGAAATTACTCGGTATTGGAGAAGGAACTCCTGGCAATGAAGAAAGCTTGTGAGGAATGGAGGCACCTCTTACAAGGATCCCTTGAGCCCTTTGTCATAAGAACTGACCATCGTAATTTACGGGTGCTGCAACAGATGGAGTGCACCAATGCTAGACATGCTAGGTGGGCATATTATTTTTCTCAATTCGACTTCCACCTTACGTATCTACCAGGCTCTCAAAACATCTTGGCAGACGCCTTGTCTAGAAGCTGGGAAGTTTCTTCTGAGACACAGTCCAGAAACAAGCTGCTACTTGCCAACAAGAAGTTTATTTCAGTGGTTTCTAGTTTTCTGCAAGCAGTGCAAGAGGAAATTCAGCGCAGCAACTGTATAGACCCTAATCTCCTTCTCAAAGATGGACTATTATATCACGACTCAGCTTTATTCATCCCAACACATAATCTGAGGACGCAGGTGCTGAGGTGGTGCCATGAGTCTCCCCTGGCAGGACATAAGGGCCTGAGGAATACGACGGAATTGGTGAAGAGGCTTTTTTGGTGGCCAACCATGTCTCAAGATGTCAAACAATACGTGTTCTCTTGTCCTGTATGTGCTGTTAACAAACCCCAAACTGGTAGACCTTTGGGTCTGTTGCAACAACCGGAGGTACCCTCTCAGCCCTGGGAACACGTGTCTACTGACTTTATTGTGGATTTGCCACCCTCGGAAAGTCACAGAACCGTTATGGTCACAGTGGATTCCTTTAGTAAGATGGCCCACTTTATCGCACTTGCGGGACTCCCAACAGCTCCAGAAATGGCAACAGTATTTCTTCGTGAAATAGTTCGACTGCATGGGTTACCCAAAACTGTACTTTCAGACCGAGGGTCGCAGTTTACATCACGATTCTGGGCTTCCTTGTGTAAACAATTAGGAATACAGAGAGCACTATCATCGGGATTCCATCCACAAAGCAATGGCCAGACTGAGAGGCTGAATGCCACCCTCGAGCAATACCTCAGAAGTTTCTGTAACAGGGAGCAGGACAACTGGACATCCTTGTTACCCTTGGCAGAATTTTCGTATAATAACACATATCATTCTGCCATAAAGATGAGTCCGTTTTTGTGCACCTATGGATTCCACCCTTCCCATGTACCAGGCCTTCGGAAGAACTGTTCAGACTCTCCCACCGTGGACAGTTTATTAGAAGCAATTCGATCCACCCAAAGGATGGCCCTGAAGGCATTGGAGGACAGCCGCAAGAATACCAAGGAGCGGGAAGATCGGCATAGACGAAGCAACCCGGAATGGACACCCGGCACTTTGGTTTGGCTTTCGACCAAATACCTACCTCGATGGTTACACCTTGGCAAATTCGCTCCCAAGTACCTGGGTCCCTACTCGATAATCAAACGAGTTAACCCAGTGGCATACCGTCTTCGACTCCCCCAGAAGATGGAGAGAATTCATCCTGTGTTTCATACTTCTCTATTAAAGCCGTATGTACCGGATCCCTACCAGAGACCCAGAATCCAACCAAGGATACCCCCTGTCTCGGAGACGGAGGAATATGAAGTGTCTCATGTTGTGGTCTCTAGATATTACCGGGGGTCCCTACAATATCTGATTCATTGAAAGGGATACTCAGTGGCGGAACGTACCTGGGAACCCTGTCATCATGTCCATGCCCCTCGTCTGTTGCGATTGTTCCACAGTAAACATCCTGGCAAGCCGGGGGGGACCCCGAGGAGAAGAGGTCATACTGTTATGTTCATGGAAGGTTTGGCATAGATGGTCCCTTTCCCGACTTAGGAGATCGGTCTATGACTAGACCCGTTACGTACGGTCTAGCCTTCTTCCAAGATGGCCGCCTCCAGGCAGCGTTTCTATAACAACGCACTGAAACCTACGTTCAGTGCGTTGTATCGCTTCCAATTCCTGTTTTGGCTTCGGTACTCTAGTTCGAGTTGCCAGCTGTTCGCTCTTGGTCCTGGTCCTGCTTGCGGGAGTTTTCTCCGGCTTCCGCCCCTCCTCGCTCCGCCCGGCATCTTTCCTTGCCTTCTTCCCTCGCTCCCACTCTCTCTCATCCGGCTTCGGGTGAGTGCTCTCCTTCTGCTCGCCTCCGGCTCCCAGTTTCATCTCTGTTCGGGCCGCAGGATTCCTTTCCTTTCCTGTGCCTCTGCACTCACTAAAGCGTCTCTAGGCGTTCATCCTTCTACCTCGCTCTGTTCTGCCTTCCTCTTCTTTCTGCCTTTCCCTATTACCTTCCACGGAGCTTCCCCCTGAATATTGGATATTCCTACGGTCTACAATATCTCAACCGCCGGTCCGATCAAGTTCCACGTTCTGCCTGTGTGCTTCAGGGTTTTTTGGTGCCGCAGAAGCTTTTTCCCTGGATACTCGGACGGGCTTACTAGGGGTCCCTCTTGGCGGGGAGTTCCCCAGTTGCCAAGGTGGCCTCCAGTGGAGCCCGTCCCTACCTCCACGATAAGAAGGTAAAGGGCCAAGGAAAGAAGACCCAGACGGCTACTACTAGAGGAAGTAGAGGGACCTCACGAACATTGAACACATCTTCAGGAACCTCAGGTGAGGAGGGGTCACGGGAGAGAGACCTAGCCGTTAGCAATCTTGACAGCATCAGAGGTGCCACTGCCTGTGTGGAGTGGGGCTGGCTTCCCCTAGAGGCCCCTTCGCTGTGGGGGAAGCACTCCCAACGGTATAGGACCAAGTGGGCCCGGGGCCGGCTTGTGTTGGAGAAGCGGGAGTAGTGCCCTGCCGCTGGCTGGAGGTATGATGCTGGCTATTTTCTGCAGGGGGAGGGGCCGCTGCGCGGGGTCCCACGGGGTTTGTTTTGGCAGCCCACTTCCAAGAACTGTGGGGGTATAGGTCAGGCCCTGCTACGTATGCTCTGCCAGGTGGAGCAGGGGGGGCGCCGTGGTGCACTGCCGAGCGCCAATTTGGCGGGCATTAGATTAGCACTTACGGGGCGCGCCCCCCCACACTCTCCCCTCCTTACTTGTAGTGGCTTGGAACGACATCTCCTCTCACAACCTCCCCCTCTGTCTGTTGCGACTGGGGGCTGCAGGTCTCACCGGTGGTCCTCGTCTGGGGCGCCCCCCGCGATGTCCGGCCAGGTTGCCTCCCTTCTGGGCATCCCGTCCGCCCGGCGCCGGGTGCAACTGTACTCCCCGGTGTATTACCGGGAGTTGTGCAGCGGGATGCGCCACAGGTGCACCCAACGCGGTCCTCCGGGTCCAAGTCTAGATTGTGGGTGGGTTGAGGCCTTGCCGCCTCCCCTGCATCGGCTGATCACAATCCTCCCGCTCCGGCATCAGGTGGCTCGTGGCCGTCATTTTGGCGGGTTTTGCCTGCTCGGCGTTTGAGAAGTTTGTTTCAAATTTTTGAGGAGCAGTTTTTGCTGACGTTAGAGCCACAGGATCCTGGTGGTTAGTGCTTCCCTGTCCCCTCATTTATGGGCGAATTAGCGTCTTGTACTGGCATATTACTGTGTTTTTGCCCCTCTGACAGCGGGAGCAACTCTAGTCCACGGCCATCTTGCGCCGCGCCACTTACCGTCTCCAAATTTGAGAAATTATGATCTTTAGTTGATGTTGAAAAACATCGAACCCTGATCTATAGTGCTTTTGTGCACTTTATTCTCTTTGTTCTTGTCCCTAGCCATTTGGCGAGTCTGCATTTGCAGAACTACTTCTCTTGCTTTGTTTGGATGGATCAGCACACTCAGAACTACTTCCCTTGCTTCTATTGGGATGTCTTCCGGAGGG
Source organism: Ambystoma mexicanum (assembly GCF_040938575.1). Classification (NCBI taxonomy): domain Eukaryota; kingdom Metazoa; phylum Chordata; class Amphibia; order Caudata; family Ambystomatidae; genus Ambystoma; species Ambystoma mexicanum. The sequence goes on along the minus strand of NC_090934.1, from coordinate 1,238,817,537 downwards.
GCCGATGTGTCACCTTTATAAGGTTTGACGCTGTGTAGATGTATCTATGCTCTTCGCCCCTTCAATTTGACTGCAGTGGGGCTAGCTTCCTGTACCTTGTGTGGCCCTTCAAAGCAGGGCATACTCCAGGTGCATTTACCTTTTCGCACTAGCACCTGGTCTCCTGGATACAACCATGGTAGTTACAGCAAATCTTCTTTTTCACAAGGTTGATTGTCTTTGTCACTTCTCTTTGACCCCTCGCCTCTGTTCTTGATCTGTTGAGAAATGAAATGCCATCATTGTTAGGTAATTGTGCATCTCGTCAACTAATGGCGTGCGACACTTTGGGCACCAGTTCTTACCCTAGTTGGAGGAGTCAATGGGATTCTCATACAGCACCCAGTCACCAACTCATGATGAGTTAGATGGTGATCTGAACCAGGCTGATTTCTCAGATCGTATAAAGCAATGGGCAGGCAATGTAGCTATCCCCTTTTCAGAGTGATCTTCAACTTGTATATGCACTCTTTTAACAATCCATTTAATCTCTCACAGACCCCATTCGCTTGTGGGTTTTATACCTAACAGAAGTACTATCTACTCAAAAAGTTAATTTGCAAAATGCAGTCCATTGTCAGACAGCAAAACCTTTCACACCCCCTCCCCTACCTATGGAACACGTCGCGCACAAGGAACTTGGCAGTGCACGGGGCATCAGGGTGTGTGCATGGACCTGCCTCTATCCATCTAGAAAAAGGACATACTACAACCAGCATATATCTGTAGCCATTGCATATCTATAGCATATCTACATAATCTATATGCAAATGCTGAAATGGGCCATTGGGTCTAGGGATTGCTCCTCTTAGTGTTTACAAAGTGTGCCATACAGTACATTTCTGGCACACTATGCAATTTGCAATGAACTGTGACACATGTGCCAGGAGATTGGGCGTGAACCACTCTTCTGCAATTGGTACAGCTAGACTCTCTCGAGTTGTATGTGCTGAGTAGTAAAGTGCTCCAGCACTACTCTTAATAATGCTAGAGGCATAACTGGCTTTCCAGTGCTATCCTGCCTCCAAATTGCCTCAGTGGGGGATAAGGAACACCCCTGCTTTTTCCATAAATCCTGTTCTTCTTGTGGAGCCCGACCTTGTATTTCAATTAACTGGAAAATAGACAGTATGTTAAAGCCCTCCTTTGCTAACATGCATCGTCCTGTCATTTGTTTAACATCTTCTTTCTCTAAACTAGATGTAGGTGGATAATAGCCTGCTTTTTTGGCCTCTACATCTGTGGCTTTGTTTTCACAGGAAATTAAATCTGCTTGTTTGGAGTGCGCTGACATTTTACGACTGCTAGGATTAATGAAAGATTCAATGCTTCTATAAGCCTATCCAATAGGGTTGCATGTTGCACTGGACTGCCGTCTGCACAGCGGAAGCCCCTCCTTTTCTAACGTGACAAACCTGCATGTACAGTAGACATCACATAGGTGCAGTTAGAGTACACGGCTACTTCCTCGTCCTCAAAGCTCTGCAATGCTTCGATGATCACCACTAATTCTGCAGCCTGTGCTGAATAATTCAAAGACAGCCTCATGCTTGTTGCAAAGTCAAATTCGCCTTCTCTATTCAGTTTCATTACAGCTGCTCCCGTATTCCTTTCCCCAGTCGATTGGTCAATTTTCGATGAACCATCAATAAAAGCAACTTCCCCCCTCCCAGTAGAATTTTCTCTAGCTTGGAGGATTTCGTTATAATTCTCAATATATGTTTTGCTATCATGTACATAGTCTCCCTCTCCTAATGGTTTTGCTATAAATGTTTCTGAATTCACTGTCTTACATCTAAGAATTTTAATCATGGGGTTAGAAATGATCACCTAGTACCCAAATGCTCTTTGTGTTGTCAATGTACTCTTGGGTTCTCTAGAAATGCAAATAATTAATTCTGTTCAAATAACGTTATTGAGCACCCGATCGTTATACTTGAAGCTTTTTCAATTGCGAATGCAGCAGCTAAAGATTGCTCAAAGGGATAGTGTCCATTCATTACTGGATCTAAAATCCCACTATAATAGGCCAATGGTTTGTGCCTATGTCCTAATGTTGTTTTCTGTGTAAGAACTGCTGTTATGACTTGTCCATTTGAACGGGAGAATAAATAAAACTCTTAATTGTAATCTGGGATCCCCAACACAGGGGCTGTACAGATTTCAATTCTTCAAACCCTTTCGTCATCTCATCTATCCATGTTTTTGTGCTTTTATCTACCTGTACTTCTTTGAGTCCTTTTAAAAGTGGTTTTCCCTCACTGTTTAGGTGCTACGGTTTTCATGACTGCTTCTGCTCTCTCAGGTGTCACTTTTCTCCCTTCTTGAGAGATCAACTGTCCTATGTACAGGACTTCTTCATGACAATATTGTAATTTCTCCTTGTTTACCTTATATCCTTTCTCTGAAAGTATGGACATAAGTTTAACTGAGTCTTCTCTACACTTTTCCTCTGTCTCACTACACACCAAAATGTTATCCACATATTGAATTATTGCACTTTCGAGTTGGACATTACCCAAGTCCATCTGGAGGACTCTATTGAAGATCAAGGGGGACTCAAAGTACACCTGGGGCAAACGAGTATGTTTCAGGTGCGTATTTCTATACGAAAATGAGGTCAAATCAGGTGAGTCTGTCACAGGTTTCCCCCTTCTCACCTGTCTGTGTTGTTTAATAGAGTTCTTCGATGGAGTCTTCTTGCGCACAGTGCGGGTCTTGTATAACCCTGTGCATATGTCCTCGGGTTCCAGCGTGCATTCAGCGTCCGGATTCCTGGATCGTTCAGAATGTCCGGGAAGTCCTGGAAACAGCGAAGCGTGTACTCGGGAAGCGAGTACACGGAGATCCAGGATGCAAGTGAGGACAAAAAGGGAAGGAATGAATGAGGAGGAAGTAATACGGGGACCAGGAACCAGGAATCAAAGACGTTAGCAAGAGCGAACTACGGCAGCACACGTCTAGCCACTGCAAGTGGTAGCATTGAGACGTGCAGGGCCGCGGGGGGGTGTCTGCTTTATAGAACGTGATGCGTCCGACGTGGAATCTGGTAAACAGCGTTCCGTGTTTGACGCCCATGTGGGGAGCACTGCTGAGTGCAAGCCCCTATGTGTCAGGGACCAGGAAGTCCAGAAGGGACGCGTCCGATGGTTCATGACAGCATGCCTCCTCAGAAGGCCTGTTCCTCCGGGTTTGCCTTTTGAGTAATCTGGGGGCATTTAGGTTTGAGATTGGTTCCCAGGTGCGTTCACTGGGAGGGTACCCTTTCCACTCAACCAGATACTGTAGCTGACCACCTCTGTACCTGGAGTCACATATTCTGGACACTTTGTATTCTAGCTGCTCATCGACAATTACAGGGGTAGACCTTGGAGCAGTCCGGGAGGACTGGACGTAGGGTTTCATTTGAGATAAATGAAACACTGGGTGGATCCTCTTCCAGGAGTCTGGTAGTTTGAGTCAGAAGGCCACTGGATTAATAATTTCCTTTATGGAAAAGGGGCCATAGTACCGGGGAGCCAGCTAATTTGGTCGTAAGTGTCGAGGCAGTAGTTTCGAGGATAGCCAGACCTTATCACCCACTGCATAGGAAGGCCCTGGTCTTCTTTTGGAGTCTGCATAATGCTTGGTGTTAGTTTGGGGCCTTTCTAGGTGTTCTTTGGCTTCCTTGTGTACCTTGATGAGGGTTTCAATCCAGGAGTGAACTGTAGGTACTGGTGTAGGATGTGGGAGAATGGATGGTAGAACCAAAGGGTGGAATCCTTGGCTGCAAAAAAAAGGGCTGGTCTTGACAGCTGAGTGATCTGAATTGTTGTAGGCGAATTCAGCCACAGGTATTAAGAGTGATCAATCGTCCTGGACTTTGGTGGTGAAACAATTAAGATATTGCTCTAGGGTTTCGTTCACACGTTCTGTAGCTCCATTAGTCTGTGGATGATAACCTGAGGAGAGGGCATGTTGGATTCCTAGTATACGACATAAGTGTTTCCAAAATTGGGATATGTATTGAGGTCCTCTGTCTGATATGATCTTGGAAGGGACTCCATGAAGTCGGAATATGTGTTCCAGGAAGATTCCAGCGAGTTCTGAGGAAGATGGTAGTTTATACAATGGTGTAAAATGAGCCATGTGAGTGAATAAATCAATGGTGACAATGATAGTCGTGTATCCCCTGGAGGGTGGCAATTCCACAATAAAGTCTGTAGCGATGTATTCTCAGGGCCTTGTTGGTAGTGTTGGTTGAAGTAGGAGACCCGCCGGTCTCTTGTTATCATACTTGTTTTGATTGCAAACTGCACAGGCTTGGATGTACAGTTGGACGTCAACCTTCATTTTTGGCCACCAAAATTGTCTTTGTATTAAACGGAGAGTGTTGGTGATGCCAAGATGTCCTGAGTGAAGGGTATCGTGAAGGAGGTTTATAATCCTTTGTCGCAGTCTCTGCGTGGGGATGACAGGCCATTATCCTTGAACAAATACCCGTCCTTTGTTCGAAGATTCCATCGATTCTTCCCTGTAAATTCCTTCCAGATCTCAGAGGACTGGGTTTGAATCCAAATGTCTTCCAGGAGACTGATTGCTTGGGCTACAAAAATTGTGTGGGGAAACATCTTTGGGAAGGACCGATCTTCAAGATTTTCGTAGTTGGGACGTCGGGATAAGGTGTCAGCAATTATGTTGTGTGTTCCAGGGACATGATGTATTTGGAGCTGGTACTGGGCGGAGAAGAAGGCCCAACAGGCTTGTCGACTATCCCTACATTCCAGAGATTGTAAAACTTGAAGATTACGATGGTCCATTCGGACCTGATCAGGTTGTTTTGCTCCCAGGAGTAGATGACGCCACTCTGTGAAGGCTTGATGGATGGCTAACAGTTCCTTTTCCAAGACAGAATAATGAGTCTCGCTGGGAGTTAGGGTTCACGAGCGTTAAGCGATGGGGTGTTCTAAGTTGTCCTCGAATTCCTGCATTAGAACTGCTCCGATGGAGTAGTTGGAGGCATCCGTCTCCACTAGGAAAGGTCGATCGATGTCAGGTTGAGCCAGGATGGCGGCTTGTGTAAACTCCGCCTTCAGTCGTTGGAACGCTTCATCTTGGGCTGCTGTCCAGAGAAAGGGAGTATCCTTTTTAAACAATGTAATAATCGGTTGAACTAGCTCAGAAAAGGAAGCTATGAATTTCCGGTAAAAGTTGGCAAGCCCCAGGAAGGATTGAATCTGTTTCACGGTAGTTGGAACAGGCCAGGATAGTATGGCTTTTACTTTTGAGTGGTCCATACCAATTCCTTCTGGACTAAGAACAAATCCTAGATAGTGAACAGTAGCGACATGGAAAAGGCATTTCTCGGGTTTAGCCAGGAGCATATGTTCACGTAGCCGCTGTAAGACTGCCTTAACATGCTCTTCATGCTTAAGATGGTCCTTGGAATATATCAGAATACCGTCCAGGTAAACTATGATGAAGAGGAACAGCATATTGGGGAAGACCGCTGGGGCATTGGCAAGTCCGAAGGGCATGACCAGGTATTCAAAGTGACCAAAGGGTGTCCTAAAGGCTGTTTTCCATTCGTCACCCTCCTTTATACGGATCAGATGGTAGGCACCTCTGAGATCCAACTTCGTGAAGATTACAGCGCCTCTCTCCGCTTCCAGGATATCCGAGATTAAGGGCAATGGGTAGCGGTCCTTGAGGGTGCATTGATTTAGACTACGATAATCAAGACAAGCCCTAAGCTCCTTAGTATCTTTCTTTGGAACAAAGAACAACAAAGCTCCTGCCGGAGATTTGGATGGTCGTATGGTGCCATTTTCAAGGTTGGTATCCAAGTATTCTCGGAGGGCCCTTTTCTCAGGTTCGGATAGAATGAACATCCTTCCAAAAGGAATCACTGCTGAGGGTTCAGTATCAATAGCGCAATCTTCAGGTCTGTGAGGAGGTAGGGCCTGAACTATGGCAGTTGAAAACACATCAGTGTACTCCTGATAGGCCCTGGGGACCTGGATAATATTTGAGACCGTGAATGGGCCCTGCTGGTCTGTTAGCGTACCTTCAGAGGATGTCGATGAGGAATCCAGGGATAGACAGTGAGACATACAGTGCTCGGAACCAAGAAACAAGGATCCTGCTGCCCAATTGATGTATGGCTTGTGCTTCTGTAACCAGGGCATACCCATTACCATTGGATAATGGGCAGACTTTATGATGTCAAATTTGATCACCTCTCGATGATGGTTTATCGAGAGTTGGATCTCTTTGGTTTGTATAGTTATGGGTCCTGAAGAGAGAGGTCTTCCATCGCTAGCCTCTACAGATTGTATGATGCCTCGAGTTTCATATGGAATGTGGTGGGTAGTGACCCAGTCTTGATCTATAAATATCCCCATGGCCCCACAATCAACCAATGCCAAAATGGGGTAAGTTTCTTTCTTGGATGGCGATACAAAGGCCTGCAAGATCACAAGATTGTTTTGTCCAGGAGAGTTCAAGGATGGAATAGATGTGGAGCAAACATCTCTCTCCCGAAGCTGTGCTCTGTCTAGAATCGGGAGCTGACGTTTCCCGAACGCTGTGGAGGAGCTAAAGGACAATCTCTTACAAGATGTTTATCTGAGGCACAATACATACACAGCCCAGTGTGAATCTGTTGCATTCTTTCTTGCAGGGATGTGGGTCCGCGGAAGGCCCCCAGTTGCTTGGGTTCTGGGTCTGTAGTGAGGGCAGGAGTGGGCTCATGTTTAGAGGAAGGTTCTATGGATGTCTTTTGGTAAGGCACTTTAGTCTTCTTCTTTTCTGCCTTCCTTTCCTGAATACGGAAGTCTATTTGTAGAGAGAGGTCCATAAGAGCCTGGAAGGAACCTGGGCGAGCTACCCTGGCTAGCTCATCTTTTATTTCTTCATTCAGTCCTCTTTGAAAAAAGGGTAAAGCAGGCCTCCGAGGACCAATCTGCTTCCTTAGCCAGTTGCTTAAAGCGTGTCACATAGGTAAGCATATCCTGGGAACCTTGTTGGAAATCCAGTAGGCATTCCTGGGCACTGTAGACCTGTTCTGGGCGGTCAAACATGGTCTTTAGAGCCTGTACGAACCCATCATAGTCATCCAGGAGGGCATCTCCAGAATAACCAAGGGCGTAGCCCAAGTTAATGCATTACCGGAAAGATGCGAGATCATAAAGCCCACCTTTGCCCTGGGGGTAGAGAAGTAGTAGGGCTTAAAGGTAAAGTGGACTAAACACAAATCAAGGAATCCGCAAAGGTTTTTTGATGAACCATCATATTTATGCACTACTCCGCTCAGCAATACACTTTCCTTGGTAGCGGAATCACGTAACAGGACTAATTGTTTTAATGCGGCATTCTCGGCTTTGAGATTCTGAACTTCTGTTGTTAACTCCTGCATGCCGCACATGAGGTCTTAGACTGCCGCCTCCATGTCTGTATCAGTTTCGGTTTGTTGGCGTCTCAATCTGTCACATGTTTCCCCCCTTCTCACCTGTCTGTGTTGTTTATTAGAGTTCTTCGATGGAGTCTTCTTGTGCACAGTGCAGGTCTTGTATAACCCTGTGCATATGTCCTGGGTTCCAGCGTGCGTTCAGCGTCCCGATTCCTGGATTGTTCAGAATGTCCGGGAAGTCCTGGAAACAGCAAAGCGTGTCCTCGGGAAGCGAGTACACAGAGATCCGGGATGCAAGTGAGGACAAAAAGGGAAGGAATGAATGAGGAGGAAGTAATAGGGGGACCAGGAACCAGGAATCAAAGAATTTAGCAAGAGCGAACTACGGCAGCACACGTCTAGCCACTGCAAGCGGTACCGTTGAGACGCGCAGGGCCGCGAGGGCGTGTCTGCTTTATAGAACGTGATGCATCTGACGCGGAATCTGGTAAACAGCGTTCCGTGTTTGACGGCCATGTTGGAAGTACTGCTGAGTACAAGCCCCTATGTGTCAGGGACCAGGAAGTCCAGAAGGGACGCGTCCGATGGTTCATGACAGAGTCTTCATGAAGAGGATTTGAAACTAATGCATTTTTCAAATGGACAACTGTGAAATATTTGGCCGTGGACGGGATGTTACACAATATCGTCACAGGATTTGGAAGTAAAGGAAACTCAGCTTCGACTATATTGTTTAGGGGGCAACAATCCTGAATAAATCTCAACGACCCCCCCTTTGATTTTTTCACAGGACACACAGCCGTGTTACATGATGAGTCTGGACAACAATATGCCTTGCTTCATTAAAGCGGAAATGGTCTCAAATATACCTTCAACCACCTCTCGAACATGGGATATTGTTTTGCTCGTGGTAAAAGAGCTCCTGGTTTTAAATTAATTTTAACTGCACCTATCCATTTAAACAAAAAAAATTCCTATGGGTTCATGGACCATAAAATCTCTGGCGCGTTCTCTACGTCTTCTTGAAAAAATGTTGGTCTTCTTTTTAACAATGTCATTCTCTGCTGTATTTCTATATTCTTCACTTTATTCCAATAAGTGATACTTATAAAAAATACTAGTTCATCATCAGAGTAGTCATCTTTAAACAATTCTTCATCTGTCAAATCTGTCAACCTGTATCCTTCACTGAGGAATATCTTTGTCCTCTATCCCCTTCCTTCATCATCAGTCCCATGCAACATCACCCTTTCTTCTCTGACCACTGCTGTTTCTAATTCTAATGGAACGATCTGCCCTTTCCCATCATTCATGGGGATTTCTGATCTGAACATAAATTCATCAGGTTTTCTCAATATTTTACCTTCCAACCTGGGTAACCATGATAATAAAATAGTCACACGTACAAAAATACTTCTGGATCTAAAGGTACTCCTCGTTATACCTTCTGGCCTGTAAAGGCTAATACAAACTCTTTCACATTCATATAGTGTATCCCTGGAGTAGAGCACACTATTCCTTCATCAGTGAAAGATATCATCATGTTAAGCTTTGTCGTTATTAAGTCACGTCCCAATGTGTTGACTGGCGTCTGCCTAGAGTATAGTAATGGCATTGACAGGCCATGTTCTCCTATAGAAATTGGTAATTCATCTGTAAAAGGAACTAAATCCGTTACTCCAGAGAACCCTTGAGCATTCATGGCAGTACCTGACATTGGGTATTTTCCCTCGCAGACACAGGAACGAGTGGCTCCAGTATCTGCTAGAAATGAAAATGTCTTGCCTCACCATCGTCACCTTGACCCTTGGTTCCACTTTGTGGTCTGGTGTCACTGATCGTACTGAACACATCAAGTCACTCTGTGGGTTGTCTTATTGTGGATATAGATGCATCCCCATACCTGTGAAAGGATTTCCTCCTATCACAGTCCCACACCCCATTTTGGGTGCGGGTACCTGTCGTGTCCTGGGGTCATGTTCCATTGTGGTACCATAGCCTTGTATCTGTACTTGCTGTGGTTGAGCCTGTTGTGTTTGCATGGGTGCCTGCATTGGTTGCCCTTGCAGCGATTGCATTTGCAGCGGTGCTGGCTGTATTTGTTGAGATTGTGGCGCATATGTCTGAGCATTCGTGTGATCTTGGGCATAATATTCCTGCAGTTCTGTATTCTATTGTGGAGCATAACCCATCCCCCTTCTTGGACATTCCCTCTTGGCCACAAATTGTACCCACTCTGATCTGCAGTATATCCAGCATTATTCTACTGCCCTGACTGTGTCTCTTGTGTCACCCCTCCTTCATTACTTATAACGCTCCTTCAATGGCAATTTTGGACAACTTCTTCTGAACTAACTTTGCTTCCTCCTGCTTTCTGTTCTCAGTCTTCTTATTTTTCTCCTACATTAATCAGCAGTGATGCACAATTGTCAATTGTATCTCTGGCCATGGCATTGCTTCCATTCCCACATGTTTTTTCAATTGCTGTTGCACTGGCTCAGGGAGCCCCTGACACAAAATGTGGTAAAATATTGCAACCGTTTTATCCTAAGGTTGATGAGTCTCCTGTCGCCATTTTTCCTGAATATCTTGAATAAAGGAAACAGGATCTTTATCCTCTACTATCTTCCTAGTCATAATCATACCCATATATGATGTATCGGGATATTGCACTCTGAGCACTCACCATTCATCTGCTGTGCAATTATTGAATGGCGCTCCATCATGTTTTGTATTTTGTGCAGTCACACCTGCGTATCCTGCTTGTTTTCAAATATCGTCAGCTCTCTCCCCTAGGATAGCTGCTAGCAGCCCTTTTATGTCACATAGAGCTAACGTCATTTCTGATGTCATCCTCTTTAATTCATAAATCAAATTTCCCACACATAAAGTTAAACTCTGCAATTTACACCTTACATTATCTTCATCCATCCACGGCCACGGTATATATTGTGGTCCTCCTCCCCCATCTACAATAATGGGAATTGTGAAAATCCTGATTCATAACCATATTTACCTACGCTCATTATCTTCAAGACCTAGCTAGCCTCGCCCATTTGTTTCCTTCCTAGTATTGGTCTTAACCTACTTACATATAGCAGGGATATATCCCTGTACTACACAATCGTACTGGTGGTCACTCAGTATATGGTGTTGGTTCTGTTGTCCTCTCTTTCGGGTCCTCCAAATCTGACAATTTACGTCTTTTTCTGCACTTGATTCTTTTGAAAACCCACATGCGCCCCATTATGCCCCAACTCATGTGACAATTGTCTCCTTTCACATCGTCAAGATCTAATCTGTTTAAAGTCAATATGGGGGTCATTACAACCCCAGCGGTAGCTGTGCTGTAATAAAGTTGTGTTTTTTTCCGGCGCCTGGGAATGGGGAACTACTGGGGCATTACAGCCCAGGCGGTCCCTCCGGCCAGGTGCTGAAAAAAAGAAAATCCCCATTCCCATTGAGTCTTCTTGAACTCAATTGGAATGGGGAGGACAGATGCACAGGCACTGTGTGCAACAGTACCGATGCATCCGTCAAGGTCTGTGAGCGGGTGCTGTTCCGCCCGCGAGGTCAGACCTGGCGGACTGAAAGGCACCCCCTCGCAGAACTCATACTTTGCCAGTCCGGGAAACAACGGTACCGGCAAGCTTATTGGTACCGTTGTTTCCGGACCGGCAAACTCGTAATGAGGCCCAATGTTCCGTACTCATCTGTTATGACGTCACCTGATCTTTCTTCAGTTCCCTTTAATAGGGATCGTCTATATTCTCTTGGGTTTTGTACCTTCCTCTGTCGCTCATTTACCTGTATAGCTTCCCAAGCCTTTGTTCTAGGTCTTCTGTATCCTGCCCTCCGGCCCATGCTCATCGTGCCATTCCTTGCAGCTCCCTATCGGGCTGTTGTGACCATCTCTCCTCTTCCAGTTGTTATCCTGCATCAATCGGCACTATGCTCCTATGGCATAAATATTCTATTTCATCGTCTTTTACTCCCCTATTCGTGTTCATTTCTTCTTCCCTTCTCCTCATCTCCCTCAATTAATCTTCCTCTTGCCTTTGTTGCAACCTACATACTTTCACTCCTTGGTTCTTCTATCTCTTCTCATTTCATCTCTTCTAGTCTCTCCTTTTCTTGCCTCATATCTTCTTTGTTCTTCCCTTTGCTTGCATTCTTTATCCGTCTCTTCCTTGTATGCTCTTCTTCTTTCTCTTTTTTCTCACTCTACTCTCTTCTCTCTTTCTTGAACCCCATCAATGCCTTTATCATCAATCTTAATCAATATTTGTCCTCCCATCCATTAATTCTGTACTATTGTAATTCCCTTAGTGTTATCTTTTATTTCTTTCTGTTTCTTTGTTTCCCTGCATCTTCCCCTATCTCCATTCATCTTTCTTGTATGTCCTTTCTCTCATCACGCTGTTTACTTTCCTCACATGCTAATATATCTTTGCATTCTCTGCTCTTGCTCTCTTCTGCATTATCCTCAATGCTGTAAGCGGGGGCGCATACGTTGTATTAACATACCCCGCAGCTGCCTTTAATTCCTTTAAGGGATAAAATCCCTTCTTATCTGGAGCCAAAGGTGCTTTATACTCTTTATGCCAATTTAGCACTCACGCCCTATAGTCTGGATCATCTTTCTCACTCTGGTACCATTTCCAAAGCTCTAAAATGGCTAGCCTTTTCTGCAACTTTTCCCCCTTATTTGTGGCATGCAAATATGTCATTATATGCCAGTGAACCCTCCTGAGGCCACGGCATGGGTGTCTTATTGGTCGTGTCTCGAACCCATTCCGAATGATATTTCCTTATTTTCACTGTGTATCTTGGTTGTCCTACATAAATGTAAAAGAGGTGCATCCCCCACGATGACAGAATGGTTTTGATCGTCAATACTTACCCGTTGTTTTATTCAATTCTTTATTTTATCAAATATACCACTCCGATCAATTGGTGCGGGCACCATCAATCACTGTTTATAATCCCAATCAATATATATTTTAACTGCTCACTTTTTTATTTAAAAAAAATCTATGCAATGGTATTCTGTTTCCTCCTTCGTTTATACTTTCCACCAATTTTTATTATATCGTTCTTGTATTATTAGTATGTTAAGAGACTCTTCTTTACTTACACATTACTTTCCTTTGATTTTTCCCTTCTTGCTTGACGTTAATCTTTTGGTCAACATTTTTCACCAATCTCTTTCATTTTCTTTTTTTACTTAGATTTTCTTGGTATTTAATAAAAGACAATACACATAAATCACCATTAATCAACTTAGAAATGCCAGTTATTCAGTGTTTTAACTCCCCCCTCATTGGCAGTGGAACCCTAAGCTTGCAAAATCCCTGGACATCATGCCCATGAACACCCCGTCTTGTAAGGGAATCCCCATCACCCCTGCGGACCAACAACCAATGAACTCACACTGTGAATAAGGTCCTTCCTCCTCTCCTTCCCACACCTCCCTTCCATCCCTCCATCCCTCCATCCCACCAAAATGAGGTCATGTCTCAAAACAGTCTCTGTGTACTTCCCAGTTTGTTCTATTTGGTGACTCTGGAGCCTTTAGTCTGCGCACATTTACTCGTGTGTATCGGCTCTCCCTGACGTCCGCTGTACCCTCGAGCTCCATTCACACCTCGATCAGGGTTTCAAGGGCCCCCACATCAGCCTCCCTTCCATGTAAGTGTTACAATCACCTGGTCTCTGCGGAGGTGTTGGGGCACGGTTGCAGTCCTCTCTGAACTTGAATCACCCCCTTCAGGCCTCTCCCTCAGTAGAAAAGCGGTGAGCGGTGGTACATGATGATACTGCTCCTGCGTGGAGGTAAGAGTGTGTGAGTGCGCCAATCTGTGATTGTTGTACCACTCGACCCCTTCACCCCAAAGTACGGTTTCTGTGAGCATACGCCGGCCCATAAAGCTCACCTGTGAATTATGGAAGATAACCTCTCTGTCCTGCTACTTCTGGCGGGGGCGCGTCAAATGGGATCTAGTTCCTTCACTGATCCCTGATAAGGATTAGTCCAGTCAAGCTGCGACTATGTTTCTCCTTATGATTGGTAAGTCTTTCTTGAGCTCTTGTGATGCTGTTCGTTCTGTTTAATGTCTTTATATGTTGCTCCTATTTATGCCCGCAATAATGTCTCTCTTCTGTTTTCTTCCCTTAGATGGAAATTCGGCTTCAATGCAGCTGTGAGACGCGGGACGCGGCCGGATGGAAGATGGATGATACCGCAATGTTCGACAGCAGGTAAGTGATGGTTTAAGGAAAAGCGCGAAGTATGGTGAATCGAAACCTTAAATTGACTGTTTTTTTATATCTAACCTTGTCTTCTGTTTTTCCTTGCAGGCGCTGCTGTCGACGATGGAGCGTGTTGTGCTGCGGTACCAAGATGAAGATTTCGGCATTCCGGAAAGTGTTAAGATGAATACTTGGTTCGCCGGAGAGATTTACAGGTAAGAACAGCTTCCCCCAGTTGGTAAGTATGCTGGCAGGAAGCAGGATGTCCAGGAAGCAGGATCTTCAAAGGGAAGTCTGACCTCAGGCGACGGTGAGCGTTACGCTGCTTGCAACTGCAGACTAACGCAAAGCGTCTGTCTTGAGGATCAGGGCAGCTTAAATAGCTGAGATCGCGGGCAAGCCCATTAGGGCCGGCTTACCAGCCACATCCTGCCACTCCTAGAGAGTGAGCACGTGTGAAGGCAATCCATTAGCAGCCACACCCAAGAATACACTTGGGGCTGCTTAATGGATGGAATGTTCAAGGTTAATGCATCCTGCTTAATGGATGGAATGTTCAGAGTTAATGCATCTGAAGTGCTATGTCCATAATAAAAGCTTTTTGGTGTTAAATGGATGTTCTTGTTTACTTTTGTTCATGAGCCTGGTGCCAAAGGTGCCAGACCAGTGTCCACCCAGGTCTCCTGTGCATGTGACCCCTGCATGCCTGTGCCCCTGACTTCATGACTATGACAGCACTCTCCCTCAAGGGTGGTTCTCCTCCCGGTGCTGGTTTGGTGGGATTATTGCGATGGAACTGTCTGATTAAACGCAGAGCATGGACGTGTTCACTGGGTTCCCAAGTTCGGTCTTGAGGTCCGTAACCTTTCCAGTCAATTAGGTAATACAATTTTGATCGAACCACCTTGGAGTCCAGGATGGATTTGACTTCATATTCTGGTTCTCCATCTATTACTCCGGGCGCTGGCAGAGAACTAAGCCGTGTATTGGATTTCATTGGTTTGAGCAGAGAGACATGAAATACGGGGTGAATTTTCATGTGAGATGGTAACTCCAATTTCATGGCAACAGGATTGATTATGGACTTTATAGAATAGGGGCCCAGGTATCTTGGGCAGAAAGCTCTTTGCCATTTCAGGGGAATATATTTGGAAGCTAACCACACCTTTTCTCCAATCTGGTATGCGGGAGCTTCCTTCCGATGTCGATCAGCAAACAGTTTTTCTCTTTCCTTAGCCTTGGTCAGATGCTCTGTCGCCTCCTTAAGAACCTGAGTGATGGTTTTATGCAAATTTTTTTATGGCTGGCATTTCCAGGGTATCGGGTGGATCAAATACTGATGTCCTCGGATGTCTTCCGTGCACAGTGTAGAATGGAGTTTGCCCTGTGCTTGTGTGAACTGAGTTATTGTATGCATACTCAGGTATCCAGAGTATATTTTTCCAAGAATCCCCGGACTGTTGCAACATACACCCGAGATATTGCTCTAAAGTTTGGTTGGTTCGTTCAGTTTGCCCATCAGCGTGAGGGTGATGGCTTGTGGACAACCCAGAGATCGATTTTGGCAATCGTACAACACTTTCTCCAAAAGGCAGAAACAAATTGAATTCCGCGATCAGATACTAATATTGATGGAAATCCATGCAATCAAACAATTTGCTCTGGGAACACAGAAGCGAGAGTTGACGCAGTTGGGAGTCCCTTCAGAGGGATGAAATGAGCCATTTTGGAGAATAAATCCACACCGACTAATATGGTGCTGTATCCATAGCAGGGTGGACGATCCGTGATGAAGTCCATCGACAGGGTATGCCAAGGTGCTGGCGGTACTGTTAGGAGATGTAGTGAGCCAGCAGGGTTCTGTTTATGAGATTTGTTTTGTGCACAGACACCGCAGGTTTAAAATAAATTGGGCAATGGCCCTCATTACGACCCTGGTGGAGTGGGTTTACGCCAGCGTTATTCGCGGCGGACCCGTCCGCCCTACTACGAGTTCCCGTAGCGCCATGGAACGTTTTCCGCCTGGTTTTTCCGGGCGGAGAAATCCATGGCGCTACGGGACCTTGATGTTAATTACGCCACCGTATATTGCGGTGGCGCAATTAACGCCTTCCCCACTCCCATTATACCCTATGGGGCAAAAATGGGAATGGGGAAGGGTAAAATGGGGATTGGGGATTTACCGCCCCGCCAAGGTCGGCATGGGGCGGAAAATCCGCCAACCTCCATGGCGCTATCGGCAGCTTTCCGCCGTGCTCCGCGGTGCATTTAGCACCGCGATTTCCGCCAGGGTCGTAATGAGGGCCAATGTCTTTTCGCCAGGTTGGCCACCAGTAGTTTTGTTTTACCTTAGCCTGAGTTTTGGCTGTTCCTGGGTGTCCTTCCACTAATGGATCGTGGTAATTTGTGATGATTTGCTTTTGCAATTCTTGGTCTTGGACATATAATCGTCCTTGGAAATATGGTAGATTGTCTTTGATGGTGTACTGGTCACCTTTTAACAGCCATTCCTGTTGTGTTGATTTATCCATCAGGGATTGCAAACTGGTTCTTTGGTCATCCACACACGTGGTGGCAGCTATTCTGGTTTGAATCCTTTCCTCAGGAATTATGGCCACGGCGTCGGATGCTGTAAAAGCCTCTTTTTCTTCACTCCTGCGTGATAGAGCGTCTGCTTTCCCATTGCGTACTCCAGGTCTATAAGTGATAATAAAATTGTATTCCGCGAAAAAGAGAGCCCAACGAAGTTAAAGCGATGATTGTGCTTTGACGGTTTTCAAGTATTGCAAGTTACAGTGGTCCGTGATGACAGCGACCGTATGTCTCGCCCCAAGAAGGTAATGTCTCCATGCCTTGAATGCTGCTTTAATCGGCAGTAATTCCTTATCTGTGATTGCGTAGTTCAACTCGAGGGCTGAAAATTTGCGGGACCAGAATGCGACGTGGGTGTAGTTGTCCTGTTTCATGGTCTCGTTGTGACAATACGGCTCCCATTGCTATTTTTGAAGCATCTGTCTCAATTATGTAAGGTAGGTCTGGTCGTGGGTGTCAAAGGACTGGTGCTGTAGTGAATGCTAGTTTCAACTTCTCGAATGCTTCTTCAGCTTCTGTCGACCAATGGAACTTTTGATTTTTCTTTAACAAGGAGGTGATTGGATGTACAATTTGTGAAAACCCAGGTATAAACCGATGGTAAAAGTTGGCTAATCCGAGCACGCTTTGCATTCCTTTTGTGGATGTTGGTGAGGGCCATTGGAGGATTGCATCCACCTTTTGTGTATCCATATGTACGCTTTGTGGTGTGAGCATGAAACCGAGAAACTCGACCTCGGTTACATGGAAAAAACATTTTTCCAACTTGGCATACAATTGGGGTTGTCGAAGCTTCTCTAAGACTGCCCGGACATGGCCTACATGTTCTTCCTTGGAATTTGAGTAGACAAGAATGTTGTCAATGTAAACAAGAATGCAAACGTCCAGTAGTTCACGGAGTACATCATTCATAAAGAATTGGAATGCTGCAGGGGCATTGCATAGCCCGTAGGGCATGACCTGGTATTCAAAGAGGCCGTACTTCATGTGGAAGGCCGTTTTCCACTCGTCTCCCTCTTTTACTCTTACAAGATGGTATGCTCCTCTTAAATCCAGTTTTGTGTAGATTTGAGCATGTTTCACTTGGTCCAGGAGCTCTGGTATAAGTGGTAAAGGATATCGATTTTTTACTGTGATCTGATTGGTGGCTCTACAGTCGATGCAAGTTCTTCAGTCCCCCTCCTTTTTAATCATGAAGAATAAGGGCGAGGAGGCAGGTGACTTGGACGGGCGAATGAAACCGTTTGCCAGGTACTGATCCAGGTAAATCCTAAGATGCTGATTTTCCTGTTCTGTCTGAGCTTACATTTGGCCGCAAGGGATCTGGGCTACAATATCTGGGCTACAATATCTATTTGACAATCGCAGGGTCTGTGCGGGGGCAGAACGTTGGCTTGCTCTTTTTTGAAGACATCCTGGTTATCTTGGTATTCAAGCGGTAAGGAGCTGATGAGGCCCACCACGATTCCTTTCTTCCGTTTCAGATTGGTGTAATCTTTTTTGTAACATGTGTCGGCACAATCATGAGGAAATGTCAGAGCTTGTTTTCGCCAGTCGATCCTAGGATTGTGGGTCTCCAGCCAGGGCATTCCCAATATCATCTGGAACTCAGGAGCACCAATGAGATCGAAAGTAATGTCCTCTTGATGCCCGTCCTGACACAGAAGCTTGACTTTCTCGGTGTATTGTGTCACCGGGCCGGATGATAGCTGAGAACCATCCAGAGCAGTGACGTTTTCCGATTTCTGCTTCTGTCGGAGAGGAAGGCATATTCGGAGAGTCAAATCTTGGTCAATCTAGTTACCCACAGCTCCACAATCAATATATGCCTCCAAGGCATGTATTTATTATGGTTGATCGTGATTCACCAAAAGCACTGGAAGGACTAGATGTGAGGTCTGTACGGATTCCTTTTTCATGCTCAACAAGCGGACCCCTACACTTGCCGGGCATTGGCGTTTCCCGAGTTCTGTTCTTCTTCTTCAT
Organism: Ambystoma mexicanum; assembly: GCF_040938575.1. NCBI lineage: Eukaryota > Metazoa > Chordata > Amphibia > Caudata > Ambystomatidae > Ambystoma > Ambystoma mexicanum. Next base: position 1,238,799,278 of record NC_090934.1, on the reverse strand, counting down.
CAGTTTTGTCTGTTGCCCCAACCGTTTTCTTGGGTGGTTTTACCAGGCAGTCACGGAGGAAGGGACCTGCTTGTCCACAACATAAGCAAAGCTGTTGTCTTCTTTTTCCCCCTTTCTGCTTTTGTAAGGGGACTTCGTAATCCACCAATTTGCATTGGCTCAGAGTGTTCATGTGGTTTAGTCTGATTCTCACAAGGTCGTACGTAAACTGACCGTCCCTCTGATCTAGCTCGATCCATTTTCCAATTCTGCAACCTATTATCAAGTTGCACCGTCAGGTCTATGTAGTCTGCACACCTCTCGGGGGATTCACCACTTACGCCAACACATCCTTAAGTTCTCCACGTACCTGTTGTAACTTGAGTGTCGTGTAGATATGTGAGACCTCCGTCCCCAAGTGCCGCACAGGGAGAATGACAGAATCACTCCCTATGCAACCCTTGAGGCCACAGGTGGAGAAGAATCCGGAACCGCGAAGTACTGGAAGCCCCACGGAAGCTGTGAAGGAAAACAGCATTAAGTACCAAGCAAGCAGGGTAATGCACAGATAACCAAAAAACAGGAAGGATCTTACCAGGAATTGACAGAAGTAGGGATTCCGGGGCTCAAGTGGGCAAAGGTCCCAAATAGGAGACACTTACTGGTAGTCACACCAGACCCCACCTGGGGAAGACCTGTAGGCCGGACTGAACCAGATTGTAGGCAAGGAAGGTGGTGAGTCGTAGTTCATACAATGTTCCAGATTCTGTGAAGAGGGGTAATCCACAAGAAGTCTGTGACAACAATCCAGGGTCTAGAGCCAAGGGTAGCAGTCCAAGCTGACGGAACAAAGCGGGATCCAAAGAGAAGTCCGTGACAACGATCCGAGGTCAAGAGCCAAGTGTATCAGTCCAAGCCGGTAAAGCACAGATATAACGTAATCCACAAAGAGTTCCGAGAAGAGTTAGCCGGGTCCAAGATCAATCGTGAAAACAAGGTAAGAGTCGCAGGCCAGACAGGGTCTCTGAGAAAACAGCTGTGAAGCGCGGTACTGAAGCACTCCACTACTTAAGTACCGTTTGCTTCCTGATCACGTGATCGCGAGTTTGGGTCACGTGATCGCGAGTTCAGGTCACGTGATCACGAGTTCAGGTCACGTGATCGGATAGACCCAGCAGCACGATGCAAGGAACCGATCTTGATCTTCTGATGGCCTAATCTCCACGGCAACTGCCAATGGAGGAACGGTCGCAGTCGTGACTGTGGAGTGGTAGCGTGAAGCTGCTGCTGTAGCTGTGTGCTAGCCGGCCTGGACCGCCAACGTGAGCCCCGGAAGGTAAGTGGGGTGTGTATTCGGGCTGTGGGGGACCTGGGATCACTGGTGGGTCGGACGGAGGGCATGACAGAGCCCCCCCGCAAAGGCCCACGACCACGTGGGCAGGAAGGATGCTCCCGATGGAACCGAGCAACCAACCGGGGGGCCTGGACATCCGAAGCCGAGACCCAAGACCTCTCCTCCGGACCGTAACCCAACCAGTCTACCAGGTACTGCAACTTTCCCCTAAGGAGGCGGGAACCCAGAATACCGGAAACCTCAAAGACATCAGGGGCATCCAGGGACACGGGGGCAACCGGGGAACGGAGGCGGGAGGAGGCAGGACAAGGTTTGAGGAGAGATGTGTGGAAAACAGGGTGAATCCGCCAAGAAGACGGGAGCACAAGGCGGTAGGCCACTGGACTGATGACTCGGGAAACCACATAAGGGCCCACAAAACGAGGCAGAAGTTTTCGACAACCCGCCAAACGGAGATGTCGGGTGGACAGCCAGACCCAGGAACCCACCGCATATAACGGGGCAGAACTACGTTTCGAGTCAGCGAAAGCTTTCATGGATGACTGGGCCTCCTGGAGGTGAACCACGGTCTGGGCATGGATAGAGGACATATCTCTAACACAGGCAGCTGCGGCTGGGTTGACAGAAGAAGAAGAGTCGGAACGGGGAGAACACAGGGGTGTTGGCCATACAAAGCGAAAAAGGGGGAAGAACCGGTGGAGGAATGTACAGCATTATTGTAGGCCAATTTAGCAAAGTCAATGACCTGCAACCAGGTTGCTTGTTGTTGCAGCGTCAAACAACGCAGGTATTGTTCCATGGATTGGTTGGTTCTCTCAGTTTGACCGTCGGTCTCAGGATGGTAAGCCGAGGAAAACCGTACATCAATACCAAGCAACCTGGTCAAGGCACGCCAGAACCGGGACGTAAACTGGGACCCCCTATCAGAAATGAGCACAGAAGGCAGACCAAAGAGACAGAAGACAGATTCAAAGAACAGCTTGGCCAACATAGGGACAGATGGAATACCCCGGCAGGGGATGAAACGGGCCATTTTGGTGAAAGTATCAACCACCACCCAGATTGTGTCGTAACCCTGGACCCTAGGTAAATCAGTTACAAAATCCATGGTCAATGTGTTCCAGGGCTTGGGTGGTATAGGTAGTGGTTGCAAGAGGCCAAGCGGGCGACCCCTGCGGTGTGTACTTTGAGCACATACTGCGCATGTGTTTACATAGCAGACAACGTCACGTTTCATGGATGGCCACCAACACCAGCGTTTCAGTAGATCCAGGGTACGGGCCTGGCCTGGGTGGCCGCTGAAGGGGGCGTCATGAGACCATTCCAAAGCCAGATTTCTGGTATCAGTGGTAGGTAGAACTAGACGATTCTGTACATATGGTAGCCTGTCACAGTACACTGGGTGCCATTCAGATAGCTGCTCGGGATGTTGCTGGACCCAAGTACGGATTGCGTCCAGCAATGCCAAAGGAGGTGTACAAGTGCATACAATGTTCTCATGAGACAAGAGAGTGTCGGGAAAGATAGGTAGCGAAACCCCCCGGGGGAACGAGACAGCGCATCGGCTTTACCGTGCGTCAGACCAGAACGGTGTTTAATTTGAAAGTCGAAGGCTGCAAAAAACAAGTGCCACCTGACCTGCCTGCTGTTCACACATTTCAGGGAGGCCAAGTCCTGTAGATTCCGGTGATCTGTAAACACAGTGATCCTGTGTTTGGCCCCCAACAAATGGTGTCGCCAAGTGCGAAAGGCATCCATCACCGCCAGAAGCTCCGTCTCAGTAACAGTATAGTGGGCTTCTGCAGAATTGAATTTGCGGGAATGGAAGGCCACAGGGTGTAGGCGTCCAGTAGCGGATCAGACTTGTGACAAAACTGCCCCTAACGCAAAAGAGGAGGCATCCGCCTCAACAATGAAAGGTAGGTCAGGATCAGGATGCTGGAGGACAGGGGCGGTGGTGAAGGCGTTTTTTAAATCCTCAAAAGCATGCTGATGTACCTCCAGCCATTTGAAAGGGACATGTGGACTGGTGAGGCAGGTGAGAGGTGATGCTATGGAGGAGAAGCCAGAGATAAAACGCCGGTAGAAGTTGGCGAAACCAAGAAATTACTGTAATGCCTTCAGGGTCTGCGGGGTCGGCCATTCTAGGATCGCTCGAACCTTGGAATAATTCATCGCCAAGCCACCAGGTGTGATGTTGAACCCCAGGAACTCGATATTGGTCACATGAAATTGGCATTTCTCGGGTTTCGCATAGAGCGAGTGTTTTTGTAACCGGGACAATACTTCTCGAACATGCTGCACATGTTCTTCTAGGGTATGGGAAAAGATAAGGATATCGTCAAGATATACAACCACGTATATGTCCAATATGTCACAGAACACATCATTCATGAAGTGCTGGAAGGTGACTGGGGCGTTGCATAGTCCGAAAGGCATGACCATATACTCATAAAGGCTGTATCGTGTACAGAATGCGGTCTTCCATTCGTCCCCCTTTCAAATGCGGACAAGGTTGTAGGCACCTCTCAAATCCAACTTGGAGTAGATAGAGGCGTGAGTCAATCGGTCCAATAGCGGAGTGATAAGAGGTATTGGATACCGATTCTTAATGGTAATGGCATTGAGACGGCGGTAGTCCACACACGGACGTAGATCGCCTTCTTTTTTAGGCACGAAAAAGATCGGGCTGGCAGCTGAAGACGTGGAAGGGCGTATGTGACCCAGGCGCAAAGACTTTTCTATGTACTTTTTGAGGGCTTGGTCTTCGGACTGTGACAGGGAATAGATACGACCCGAGGGTATGGAAGCCCCAGGAGTCAGATCAATTGGGCAATCATAGGGACGGTGTGGGGGTAGGGTTTCAGAAGAGCCTTGATTGAACACCGGAGCATAGTCCTGGTACTTCGCAGGGATGTTTGCGGTGACTAAACCCACTACATGCGGATCAGAGGGAGCACTGTTTTCTGTGATACTGAGTCGGGCAATAGCGCCCAACGCTGATGCGGGCGTGTTCTCCTCTCCATTCATGGGGAGACAAAAATTCTGGCACAGTTCGGATTCAAAATGCACGTGACCCGAACCCCAATCAATGTGCGGATTGTGATCCTGCAACCATGGCATTCCTAATATAACACCGAACTGGGGCATGGCTATCAAGTCGAAGTGTATGGCTTCCTTGTGGACGGATTGGATCGTCAGTATGAGTGGTGCTGTTTGTTGTTTGATGGGTCCAGACGCGAGTTCTGTCCCATCAACTGCTTGTACTAGTTCCGGTCGATTCTTGTTTACCAAGGGCAGGTTTAAGGCTCGGGCTAAGGTAATATCAATGTAGTTTCCGGAGGCCTCTGAATCAAGAGTGATCACTACGGGATGGATGGTGCCAGGGGTGGGCTGCAAAGTGGCTTGTACTTGGATGGGTCTAATTCTGCCGAACATTGGGACTGGATCCGGGGAGGAACATGAGGAGCTCGACCCTCCCCCCGTGTCTAGGGTCGAGCTGTGTGAAAAACCTGGTTCTTGGGTTTCGGTCTCCGGGGACATTCTTTCACGAAATGGCCACCCAACCCGCAGTAGAAACAGGCATTCTCTGCTCTTCTACGTTCCCTTTCCCTAGATGTGATGGGGCTCCTGATACCTCCAATCTGCATAGGCTCCCCAGTGGTGTCTGAGGTGGATGAAGAGATGGCAGGGCCTGTGTAATGGGGAAACCCAGCCTCAGCTCTCCGTTCAGAACGCTGTGCGTCTACTTGAAGGGTCAGATCCACAAGAGCCGGGAATTGACGGGCAGGGACGGAACCACAGCTAAAGCATCCTTCATGGGATTACTTAACCCTCTGTAGAAGACCACTGCCTTCTTACTTTCTGGCCATGATGTTTCGGCCGCTAGTTGGTTAAATCGAGTGATGTAATCAATAAGGGACCCCCTACCCTGGGTAAGCTCTAGTAGTTCTAGATCATGAGACTGCGCTTTGTACCTGGTGTCAAATACTCGTGACATCTCCGATACCAGTTGGTCGAAATCATAGAGAGCGGGGTGGTCATTTTCTAATAGGGGGTTTGCCCATGCCGCAGCTGTACCCGCTAAGTGTGATAGAGTGAAGGCCGCCTTAGTGGTGGGATCAGGGAAAGCAAGAGGCCGGCATAGAAAGTGTAGTTTGCATTGGTTGAGGAAAGTCCTGAACTTTCTGGGGTCTCCATGGAACCTTTCTGGGGCTGCCAAGGGAAAAGGAGATGGCAGAACAACGGGAACGGAAGTAGAGTCAGTAGGAGCCGGGGTTGCAGGAGGAGGTGGCACAGGTACTGGAGCAGCGTCCCCAAGCTCCGGGTCTGCGGGCAAGGGATGTTGGGCACTCTGCAATAAATCAAGGCGTTGATGGATTGCTGTGTTGGCAGCGACCATGTCGGCCCGTAATACTGTGATTGCTTGGATTATAGCAGCCATGGGGTCCTCCGCGGTACCCTCCATACCTGACACGACAAGGCTTCACAGACTGTTGTAACTTGAGTGTCGTGTAGATATGTGAGACCTCCGTCCCCAAGTGCCGCACAGGGAGAATGACAGAATCACTCCCTATGCAACCCTTGAGGCCACAGGTGGAGAAGAATCCGGAACCGCGAAGTACTGGAAGCCCCACGGAAGCTGTGAAGGGAAACAGCGTTAAGTACCAAGCAAGCAGGGTAATGCACAGATAACCAAAAAACAGGAAGGATCTTACCAGGAATTGACAGAAGTAGGGATTCCGGGGCTCAAGTGGGCAAAGGTCCCGAATAGGAGACACTTACTGGTAGTCACACCAGACCCCACCTGGGGAAGACCTGTAGGCCGGACTGAACCAGATTGTAGGCAAGGAAGGTGGTGAGTCGTAGTTCATACAATGTTCCAGATTCTGTGAAGAGGGGTAATCCACAAGAAGTCAGTGACAACAATCCAGGGTCTAGAGCCAAGGGTAGCAGTCCAAGCTGACGGAACAAAGCGGGATCCAAAGAGAAGTCCGTGACAACGATCCGAGGTCAAGAGCCAAGTGTATCAGTCCAAGCCGGTAAAGCACAGATATAACGTAATCCACAAAGAGTTCCGAGAAGAGTTAGCCGGGTCCAAGATCAATCGTGAAAACAAGGTAAGAGTCGCAGGCCAGACACGGTCTCCAAGAAAACAGCTGTGAAGCGCGGTACTGAAGCACTCCACTACTTAAGTATCGTTTGCTTCCTGATCACGAGATCGCGAGTTTGGGTCACGTGATCGCGAGTTCAGGTCACGTGATCGCGAGTTCAGGTCACGTGATCGGATAGACCCAGCAGCACGATTCAAGGAAGCGATCTTGATCTTCTGATGGCCTAATCTCCACGGCAACTGCCAATGGAGGAACGGTCGCAGTCGTGACTGGGGAGTGGTAGTGTGAAGCTGCTGCTGTAGCTGTGTGCGAGCCGGCCTGGACCGCCAACGTGAGCCCCGGAAGGTAAGTGCGGTGTGTATTCGGGCTGAGGGGGACCTGGGATCACTGGTGGGTCGGACGGAGGGCATGACAGTAACCCTCTGCAAAAGAGTGTAGTCCTCTTCTCTTCTGGCCAGTTGGTCTGGGCTATGAGACGATTGAAGGTTGCAATATAGGTTAATAGATCGTGACTCCCTTGTCTGAGTGACAACAACTCATTGTCCAGAGCTTGTCCTTGAGTATGACGGGCTAACAATTTCTCCATCTCATGTTGGAAATTCCCAAAGTTCCGGAGTAAAGGGTCATCTTGATTTACCAAAGGTATAGACCAGTCCGCCGCACTACCTCCTAAATACAAGAGTACAAACGCCACTTTGGCTTGGTCATTAGGAAAGGCTCCTTGTCTGCACAAGAAACGAAGGCGACATTGGTTCATAAATACAGCAAACTTGTTTGGGTCGCCGATGAAGCCTTCGGGATGGGCTAGAGGCACTGCTACTGGAAGAACCACCTGAACCGGTGTTGATTGTTGTGGTGTGGAAGAATGAGAAGAATGGTTCACTCCAGGCAGTGGAACCTGTCCTGCTTGTGCTTGTAGCATTTGTCTTGCCAATTCATCAGTTCTTTCTCGGGTTACAATAAGATCCCTCCTTAATGCATTGGTTTCCTGTCTTGAAGCATGTACTTCAGCCCGTAATTCCCCTAGTAAGAGGGCTAACTGATCTGTTTGTGAAGTTTCCATAACGCCCAGGCAGAGAGTGCTATCTCCATAATAAAAGTTTTTTGGTGTTAAATGGATGTTCTTGTTTACTTTTGTTCATGAGCCTGGCGCCAAAGGCGCCAGGACAGTGTCCACCCAGTTCTACTGTGCATGCAACCCCTGGCATGCCTGTGCCCCTGACTTCATAACCATGACAGTAAGAGAGCATTCCATTCCCCTCTGAATGTCTCAGGCCTACCATTAACAACCGCCGTCAATTTTTCTGTCACCATCATGGTATGTACTTTTTGTAACCAAACCTCCTTAGATGGGGGGTCTTCATCTTTCAACCCTTGGGCGATGGCCAGCCGTCCCGCTCGCAGAATTGCTTCCCACATTCTGGAAGCCTATTCTCATTTCTTTTAGTTATCAGGAATCCCCAGGAGCATCTGTAACAGGTTCAAACCCAACTCTCTCCCCGTAATGTCCTTCATCCAGCTCAGCATTTCACCCCGGAACACTTTGACCTTGGGACAGCGGCACCACATATGAGAGAGGGATCCCACCTGCCCACACTGCCTAGGACACAGCGGGGAGGCCCCCAGGAACATTCTAGATAGTCTCAATGGGTCTATATGCCATCCCACCAGCATTTTATAATTATGTTCCATCGTGGAGGTAAATATATTACTGTGGAAGGTCACATTGTATATTTTCGCCCAGTCCTCCCTCACAAAGTCAACCCAGTATCTCTGGAAGGTTTGTCTCGCTGCGAGTGTCGAAAGGGTCACAGCCTTATATAGCCTAGATAGAATGCCTTTCCTTATAGTTGATTGGTCCAGGGCCTTCACAAAAATGGTGAGCTCCCTTGCTGTTGAGCCTCTCCATTTCGAGTCTGTCAGCATGCCCTTCACTCAGATATATTCAAAGACTGAGATTACATCTCTCCCCTGCACCTCCTGAACTGTACTCATGTCAAGTAACACCCCCTCCTATTAATTTTTTACTATCATTTTATATTCATCAGTCTAAACACAACAAAAGATGTATATTTAACAGTTTTATAACCCCACATATGTGCACTTCTAAAATGTTTACTGTGTATGCCTTCCTTTACTATCTTAGTAAATGTATCCCTTCTCTGTTTCACTCCATTTTGGAGTTTGATACGCACTCATCTGTGGGCCTTGCCTCAGGAATCCTTAATATTCTTTACTTTAGTGTGCACCCTTCTGTCCCCTTGCAACCAGTAATCAAGGTATCTTCTTCCCTTTATAATCTTCCCAAAAAATCCTTTTACTTTTTTTAGACATATTATTTACAACATAATCCCTCCCCCTATGTTTGCCACATTTGTTGTTCTACTTACATCCGGGACTCAGTCGAGACCTCCAGCATCGACTCTACCTCAACCGACCAGTTCGCCTTCCATCCACGGGGAACCTGCGGGGATCGGACAGGGATTTCATCAAAGGGGGACCTGCCGACCAAATCTTCTTCACACGTGACTCTGCGCACCGATCTCCACAGGAAACTGTGCGGTCTTCTGGCTAATGGCGGGGGTAGCCGAGTGTCTGGGGGTCTGGATCTGGCCTAGATCGACTAGAACGTTATCATCTGCACCGCTACCAAAATGTGCTGTAGCACCTTAAAGCGTCTTTTGTGCTAGATGGAATTACAATAATGGTCACAAACTAGACTCAAGGAATATGACAAAGTACTACTTTATTATCAATTGAATAAAGCAGGGTTAACTGGCAGACATCGGACTGATGCTTGCACACTCACAAACAAACTTGATTGCATGGAGGTCTTATACTTCAATATGCGTCATCTATGACGTCATTCTACATGGCAAAATACAAAACCTATCAATGGAAGGGATTGATGAAGGGAACATATCTACTTATAGAACATGTAAGGATTAGTGCATCATTGGCTACCCTTTATCTGTAGGGCCTGCCTTGAATTACCTCTAAATATGTATACTACTATATATCTGGGGGAAATCTGGAAAGACTATCATCTGAGAGAGACAGACATTTGGTGGCATATCCTCCTTGAAGGAGCAAAAATGTGCATTAACTTAGCAGTGACAAAATTCCTTTTGATAATATTTAAGAAAATCGAAAACCTGCATAAGGAAGACACACGGACATAATGAATTGCAGAGCTCGAAAAAGGAAGGAAGAGGCGTAAAGAAACCAACGCAAAAGAATAACAGAATAGAACAGATTAACTATGTGTTTTTTTAGAAATGTTATTATAAAGGAATGCGGTAGATAATTAAGCATCAAATCTGATACTGCGAATGATTGTATTATCCCACTAATGCTTTTCTTATATATACCCTTTTTTCTGTGTTTTTTCTTTTACAAAATGAGACATGTAACAACAAAATAGCCAAAGTTTTTCAGTTTTGTAAACCAAAGTGCTAAATAAATAAAAAATAAAAAAATATTACTGATAATAGTGGACAAAACAACAGTGGATTGGGTTCTGCAACATTGTGTGTTAGGTTGCCCCTCAGCCCCACTGATTGGTTGGCATACTATCCTAACCTTGTACTTTTGGCTCTTTAGCAGCATGTATGTAAACAAAAGAGGCCACTATCCAGTGGCAATGGTCTGCCCCTTGGGGGACGCAACAGTATGGGGCGACAATATCCAATGTTAACAAAAAAGGGAGGGTACTGGTGCATCAAGGATTGGCTCTGTTAGGTTTAAATTATTTAGAGCAATTACCTGGTCCAATCCTGTTTAACCACATAGGTTACGACTTCTACATACAATTATATATAACAAAAAAGAACACCTTGCGAGTCCCAAGTTTTCAAAACAACAAAATGATATTTTTGAGAATACCATCATCGAGGACACAAAAGAATCAATGAATAACATTTAACACGTTGTAATTTCAAAACATTATTATATACATATACTGTGGAAAAGAACAAAGAATTTACACACAGTGAAGCCCAACATAGGGGGGCGTATTAAATTGACAAACAATTACACATTCTTAAAAATAAATATAAAATACCTGAAAGTAAAAAAGGAGAAAAGAAGGAGAAAGTAGAAAACAGAACTAAACATGAGGAAAATGTATATCATTTACATGCTCAGTTTCTCCATTTGGTTAAGAACAGAGCTTCTTTTTAAGATCAATTTAGTATTTCTAACTAGGTTGTTACCTCACAACTAAGTAAGAGGCAGAAAAAGAAAAAAATCATTTTGTATAAACGGAAAATACATCCTTGTGATAAGTTAAGGTAGAGCCCCAAAATAGGAATTATTCTAAGCTGGGGTTGGGTCTGCCAACGCAAAAGGGGGAGAAACCCGGAGAAACCTGGAATGGTCTTCCTTCGGGGGGTGGACTGTCAGTGTTCCGAGGTCCAAATTAGATGTGATAGTCTGTAAAGGACCTTCATTCCCCACTTTAACAGCAATGCGTTTCGGCGGTTGTAGACATTTAAAGTTTTCTCTTCACAACAGAAGACAATGCTCCGCCTTCATCAGGGCAGTGGGTAGCAGGGCCCTGTGTTATAAGAAGAAGAAGAGAAAAAGATAAAGAGGTGCTGAAAGGGAAACAGCAAAATAGAGAGGGCAAGTGTATCTCTCATGGTGTCGAGTTTGATATATACAAAGTTTGGAATGTAGAATAGCGTGATTGCATAGATACAGATCAATGAACATAGTCATGTCTACAAAAAAACTCCATGTGTGGAGTCCTAAGTACGGGGATAATCTTACTGAGTACAGATAAAACCCCCGGGGAAATAATAATCATGGTCTAGGGTCCCCTTCTAGAAAGTCAGCATGGGTCCCATGTCAGGAGACACGCGTCCACCATCCCCACCTGGAGAAAGAACACGGGGGGAATTGGAGGGTGTGAGGGATGGAGAGCCTAATCAAGAGAAAGGTGGTGGTCTGACGTTTGGTATAAACCACTAACCTGTAAAAGTAGATAAAACCGTGTATAAACGTGGATTTCCTGGTGCACGGGGTGGATTCAATGTTGCCGTGCGGGGTGCGAGGGCACAGTGGTTGGACGTCATAGGGATCGGCATCCAAATAGGCTGCGTCTAGAAACAATGTGTAAATAAAACGTATGTCGATTATTGAGTCATGTTCCGCAGATGAATATCTTTAGAAAATTGGTACATTGTTCCATTCGTGTGGCTCATAGACAAACAACCTTTTCTTTCCATGTGTCATGGCCATTACTAAATGTGTGTAAGGGCAGTGAAAAGAGACAAGAAGGAACAAGGAAATACCTGTGTTTCACCAGCTGAGGGTAAATTGGTAATGGAAGTAGTCTGGACAGTGAATGGTGTCCTGTACCGTAGTCTTGGTAAATACTTGAGGTGAATGATCAATTGGGTCGTCCCCCCCGTATCGTTTTCACAGTATGCTCTGTAAACAAAATGAAAGAGAAAAAGAGGGAGGGAGGGGGAAATGAATGAAACCCTCTCGTGTAATGACCTATATGTGCAAATGGTACAGGCCATGAGAAGTACGCCGTAAATGAAGAAACCACTTGCCTGGTTTACCGCTGAGTGGAGCTCCGTGTGATGCTGTAGAGTATGACTGGCCGAACCTCTGCACAGCTGGGTATCGAGGGACGTAACTTAGGGGTCCGATAAAAAAATGCAGAAGAGTTGTGTCAGTTCCCATGGTGATGACGTCACGTACGGGGGCCGGGCACTTGCCGTGGTGTCTGGTTGGTGTAGAGCAACCAATGGGAGGTGCCGGGACGGAAAAATACATGGAGGAGTGTCTCCAGAGAATGGGGAAGGTTTGTGATCGTAGACGAGAGACGGCTGATGTAGCACCGTGCCGTACTCTTGTGAAGGTTGTAGCCTTGCTACAGAGGTGGAATGAAAGAAATCTAACTCCGTTCTGAAAGAAATCATCTCATCGAGGGGTATGTGGAGCTCTGTGTGTGATCCGCACGGCTCCTGTCCGTGCCACTGAATACCTTGATTGTTGCAAGTCAAAAATCTGAATAAAAATGAAAATAAAAATAAAAAAGCTGTGTAAAAGTCGAAAAGGGAAATTAATTTCCTTTCTTGCAAAATTGCATGGAAAACCTAGGCATACAGAAACCAAAATGAATGGGTACAGAGCATAATGTATGTTCACGATCAGTAGCCCCATGTCATAAAAGGTGGGCGGCAGGGGGTGGGGAGGTTTGGCCGGGGGGGCAAAGAAAGGCAAATGGAAAAGTGTGTATTTAAACCTTACAAGAGAAATGGTACTGATGGCGTGGGCATTGTCCAGAGTATATTAGTCTGATCCATCAGTCCCAGAGGTGGGTCATGGATCGTAGGGGAGAATAAGTCCAATGGTGTACAAGAGGAATTTGGAGCCTCATTAGAAGGGAGACTGCTCATTCAGACCATTTTCCAGAGAGTCCAGCCTATAAATCCACCTCTTTTCCAGTTCCAGGAGTCTGTTTTGTATGTTCTGGCCTGTTTGGATTTTTTCCAAAACCCACCAGAGAATATCATCCGGTGTGTGGTGACTCATCAGAAAATGTGTGACCAAAGGTGAGGTAAGGTTTTTGCATCGGATCCTGGACCGGTGTTCTGAAATTACATGGGCCTACATTGCGCATTGTTTGGCCCACATAGCGAAGGCCATATGGGCATTCAATGCAGTATATTACTTGACTGCTTTTGCATTTTCTTGGTGAATTTACACACCGAGCATGAGCCACATGGATAGTGGCTGGTAACTTTCCATAGGTTCCAGAGTCCTGTGCGTGGTGGATCTCGAACAAAAGAGGAGTGAACCAAATGTTCCTTAACATTCCTCGCTCTCTTGAAGGCGAACCGAGGAATGGGTTCGTCTGTAAGTTGTAATCTGACTATGGGCCAGTATTTACGAATCACTTTTTTTAAATCAAAAGTTTTAGGGCCATGTGTCATCACACAGGTTAATCTTTCTTCTTTGTGTTGGTCAGGTTCCATTCTTGGTGTCAAAAGTAAGTCCGTATTGGTAAATCTGGCCCTCTTGGTTGCGTTGGTCACCGATATTTTGGGATATCCACGTGTGCGCAGCCGTATGCCCAATGCATTTGCATTCTCATAAAAGTCGCCCAAAGAGGTACAGTTTCTTCTGATCCTCAGAAGTTGGCAATATGGCAGATTCTGGTTAATGTGTTGGGAATGGTCACTTTGATAATGCAGGAGTGTGTTCCGATCTGTAGTCTTCCTGAAAAGACTACATTCAAGTTTGTTTTCCAGACACAAGATTTTCAGGTCCAAGAAGTGTATCTGTACATTACTGCATTCCATTGTAAATTGAACGTTGTTGCTAGATGTATTGAGCCAATCTAGGAACTGTTTGAGGGATATCTCGTCGCCTGCCCAGATAAAGATAATATCGTCAATGTAACAGTGCCAGTGAAGGATTGTGGAGCTCCATTGGTTAATTTGATTGTATATGAACTGATCCTCAAATGAGGCCATAAATAGGATAGCTAAACTGGGTGCGAACGTCGCACCCATTGCTGTTCCCTTGACCTGTAGATAAAACTGGTTATCAAAGGTGAAAAAGTTTTTGCATAAAGCAAAAGTAGCCAATTCAATAATGAATTCTGGTGGTACCCGGTATGATCCGTGGTACAATTCTCTGGTGGTACTCGGCATATTCCCGGGTCAGGTGTTTGTATATACAATCTATTGCTGCATCCTGTGGGATTGATGTATATAATGCCTTAATGTCCATCGTTACTAAGAGTTGTTGTTTACAGTCAAAAGGCAGATTTTCAAATATCTGAATGGTATGCATTGTATCCCTAAGGTACGATTTGGTTTTGATGCTTAAAGGTTTGAGGAAGTAATCAATGAAACGACCAATTGGTAGCAGCATGTACATGAAACGAAACCTAGGTTTTTGATTCCCATCAGACTACTCCCCATTTTCCAAATTAGTCCATCATCTCTCATCAGTAGGCCATCAGCCAAAGTCTTCCGATTGTAATTGACCTTTTTGCTGCTCACTGTCCTGGAACATTCAAGGGAGTGTGAGCACACCACTATCATAACTTAAGGCTCTAATGAATAGTCTTTGTTTTTGACTTCTGAGACCACACATGTGTCCATTTCAGCCTTTCATTTACTGCCATTTGATTATGCAGTCTGCTATGGTTCCTCTTGGCCTCTAGAGACTTGCTCACTCTATCTCATATGAACTTTGTGTACTTTTAATTAACCAACAGTTTGGCTCTCACAGATGTTTTCGTCATCCTTTATCTATGAAGAATGTCCCACATTCAGAGCATATCCATGTATTCGCTTTGTGCTCTGTTCTTATCCTTTGAAAATAGCGTCTTTGCTCTGGGCCAACCTTGACTCATGCTCAGCTCTGCACACGGAGCTGTTTTCATGTGTCTGTTAAGAAAGGAAGAAGGCAATGAATATGGCAAGGGAAATGTGCACGGAATCGCACAGTGAACAACTTTGAATCTAACAACGTGCATACAATACCCAAGACTCGTGTATACTAAAACCCAGGAGTGCAAATAGAGTGAAACAATAATACCAGTATATGAAAAGGGATGTGGGGTAAGCACTTAGAACCTCCTTATGACTGAAGAAAGTCGGCAAACTCCTTACCCACTATGCTATTACAGATACTGACAGCGCTAAGCCCACGTAGAGGGCAAGCAAGGACAGGATCTGTGAGCTGACACTCTGGATAATACTGAATAAGGAACTTAGAAACAGTACTCACGAGGACCGGAAAGACCACTTGAATGTCAGTAAATTCACGAACCCAGTAGATCAAACAGGGACCCAGAAGGCTATAACAGCAATGGGTGGAGGATAACTAAATTCATAAGACCCAAGTCAAGGGGCAAGTAGGAATTGTGATTATAGAATAGTGAGGAAAACAAAAGGCATTCACACAGGGACTAGTTACAACAGCACCCCACACCTAATAATCAATGGGAAATAAATGCAGAAGTGCAATGGAAAACATGGAATGGATCCCAATAGAAAGTAAGGATCAGGAGCGGGGAAAATTATATCACAAAAGGAAACCTTTCCCACCCCTCCAAGGAGAAAAGGCAGGAAGCTAAATCTAAAAAGGGAAAGACTAATGCATCAAGTTTTTCAGTAGCCAAGGACAGCATCAAAGAAACAGAGAACACAGGCAAATTGGGCTGCATCAAAGGGTAAAGCACAGAGAAAGGCTGCCTGCAGACAGAGGAAGACAGAAAGGGAAATCCAGAAAGCAGAAATCAATTAAGCACATAAATCCGAAATCCAGGGCAGAGGAACAAGAAACAGGAACTAGGAACTAGGCACAAAAGCTAGGAACAAGGGACCAGTCACAACAGGAACACTGCAACAATGACCAGCGCTGGACTGAAGCAAACTGAGGCTTTTAAAGCTGCTTAACGAGCACACCCATCAGGTGTGCCGCCTGCTGCACCTGCAGCCACAGGTGTTGCCTATCCTCCACCCAACCTTGTCCTGCAAGGGAGGAGGTGAAGCAGTGAGCCAGGCATTCTGGGAAGCATAGTCATTTGATTAAAGTAGCATGCTGGCTGCCAAAAACCTGGAATGGATCCGGAAGGGAAGTAACTTGGAAAATAAGGTTTTAGCGCTCCCAATTCATCACAACACTGTAGCATAAGGTTCGGAGGAAATGTCCAGTAGGGAATAAACCCCAAAACATGCCCCCAAGTGGCGGGAACGGGAGCGAAGGGAGCGAGCCGTGACAGTGTCTCCTGATTCTTGCAGCCCTGGCCAGACACTGAGGTAGCTTGGTTATATTCAATGTGAGCCAGCATCCATTTTCCTAATATGGCTGTCCTTGCCACGTTATATGTTAATCTATAGCAAGCTTCTATACATTTTGTCTTTCTACCTTGGGTTATTTGGGTTACTGCGTATTTACCGTTATTATTCAGTAAGTTACTTCATCTTTTTTAAATCCATGATTACTTTAGCTTTAGGTTCATGTTACTCTTAGTTCTTCAGTTACATTGTCACTTAGTATTTTCATATCGTTTCAGCATAGTTTCATATATCTTCTTTATGACATCACTTTGTCCTCGTCAGATTTCACTTTAACGTCCGTCCATGATATTCATTGATACATTCTAACATCTTGGCAGGCAACATCCTTCCATGTAGCATTCTTCCATGCGACATCCTTCCACACTTTCAGTGTGAGGGTACATTCTGAATGGTCTGCGTGCATAGCGTCTCTCATACACTCGATGTGGTTTAGCAACAATGCAGGGGTCCCATTTATGGTTTTTCTCTGACTGTTCCAATATGCTGGTGTCGGCAGGAACTGGCAGGATAGCGTCCACCTGCTCCTCTACAGAAACATGCCCTCTCCTCCACCATATATCATCATGTTAGCTTTGCCTTTAATGAGAATACAAAACTCCTTGCCACAGTAGTATAGAGCCAGCCCCATTGTAGTACCCTCCCCAACCCTAAACCATCCTTCACATAATAAAGTTGGCTTTGCCCAAAAACGCGAGTAAAATATTCAATTTTCTGTCAAAGAATATTAATGCTCCAATGCCAACCACCCCCACCGGGCCCCAGCCTCGCATACACATGCACTGAAACATACACACACAGACATGAACGTGGACACTCATGCACAGACACTCATACACACACACACACAGACACACACACACAGAAGCACATACACAGACACTCAAGAAACAAACAACAAGATACACAGGCACACAGATACACACACAGATACACACAGATACACACACACACACATAGATACACTCATGCAGATGCCAACCGCACACAAAGATACACACAGATAGACCCACACACAGTCATACACATACACATACAGATAGAGATATATTCACACACAAACACATTCATACAGATTCACCCACCCATACAACTTCTTTGTCATTCACACGAGCATCCACAACATTCACACTGCATTTACACAAGCACCCATGTACACCATTCGCACTGTATTCATGCATATACGTGCACTTATTAACACGCTGTCGCATACATATGTGCACTTACACACACCCTCACATTTCTGCATTCATTATCTGAACTGAGTAATGGGATGGCCCAGGTTAAGAGGGTTTCATTACAATGTGCAGGAGACATTGGGTTTGGTAGAGTTCATGCTTATTGGGAGCACCATACAAGCGTTCTGGCTACGTGTCCCCACATCAAGCTTGACCTAGATGACACCTGGTAGAGAAGGATGTAGAAGTAGCGTTGCCCCCCCCTCCCCCAGCTTTCATATCTACCTTTTCTTGCCAGGCCTTGACTGAGTTGCCCATGGTGCAGTTTCGATGCACCCAGCTGCTATTTCTACTTCTCATGGAGCAGCCTAGCTGTTATTTTTTTTAAACACAATGAAAAGATCCATCAATTGGGTTCAGAAAGGAGTACAGTCCTCATAAACTGTCGGGATTTGCCTCCTCACTACTGCACAGGAACTGATCTGAACGGGCAGAGTCCCTCTCAGCTTCCAAACACTCCCCCGAGAAGTAACAAGATGCATTCGTAAGAGGCTGAGACTGTCTGGGCTGAAGAGGACAGGCGTGGGCGTCTTCCCTGGAGGGTGCCGAGTGAAAGGGCTGGGCTGATACAGCAGCAGTGCACTAAAACCAGTGATGACGGAGAGGGACAAGGAACTTGGGCTTGGCTGGTGCTTGCCCACTCCCCCAGGTGCACAGGCCCCTGGCAGATTCATGACTCGCCAAGGTCGGATCGTCTGGCAGTCAATCACACTGGTTAAAGAAACATTGGGCTGGCAGGCAGGAACTGGGTGTGATGGATGGACTGGACCGAATGCAGCAGCAGGGACGTACGTGGAGGCAAGCACTGGCAGACAAGGTCTTTCGCTAGAATGACGGCACTTTGACAAGATACTGATGACGCATGACATTGCGAGGGGAAGGGCGTGGGCAGAGAGCCAGCTTCTGTAAACTTCAGTTGCACCCGGATGGGCTGCGTCTTCTCATTAATAGCCGAGCGTGTTGAAAAAAACGTAGAGAGCCGTGGCCCGAGAGGAGACGTGCATTAACCAAGGCATCCCTCATGCTCTCTGCCTGAAACCGTTTGATCCAGGCCTGACCTCCTCGATGGCTGTCGACGCCAGCGCTTATCGCATAGGTGCAACCCTTCTACAAAAAGGAACATTCAGGGAATGCATAATAGTCTTCGCCTCTAAATCACTATCACAGTCAGAGATGCACCCTTATTGAAAATGAAATGCTTGCCTATGCACAGGCCGCATCTCATTTCAAGTCTTATTTTATTTATTTATTTATTTATTTATTTATATTGCGCCGGCAGCCCGTGGGCATCGGGGCGCAAACATGAACACAAATGGACTCGACCTCAAAAACGTGACATGCAGATACGTTTAGGAGAAAGCAGGAGCCGGTCACTTGAATAGAAACGTTTTCAGGATTCTCTTGAAAGTTTTGTGTTCTGATTCTAGTCTAATCGCAACCGGCAGGGCATTCCAGAAACATGCGGTTTTGCGGCAAAGGATCTACCAAGACCCTTGTTAAGTTTAGTCTTCGGGCCCTGCATCAGCCCTATGCTGGAGGAATGGAGAGACCTTTTGGGTTGGTATGGGGCATAGGCTTCCCTTTGTACGCGGGCCACAAACCACTGGTCGACATGCTTACCTCAGTGGAGAAGAAGAGATGCACTCCTGCCCAGCCTGCCAGGCTCAATGCCAGGCCCCAAGAAGTTGTATTTGTGCCACATATACCAGGGAAGCGAAACACACAGGCTGATTGCTTGTCCAAGCTCCCCGCGAAGTCTAACACAGCCACCACTTTCCTTCAAGATAATTGAGTAATAGCTACAATCGGAGGCTTTATACCAGGAAAACCAAATGGCCCTGAAGAAGCAATTTGCAAGGAAAACATGAAACGCGATGAAGCAATATCCTGCATTAGAGAATTTGCAATCAGACTTCAAACATAGAAGATGGTTGCTGATACCATCTTCGTCCAAGGGGGATGTTCTCTTCAGGTACCATACAATGATCTCACCCAGTGCCTGCAGACTATTGGTCTTCTCAGCCGCACGTGACTGATATCTCGTAACAACACTAACAACGAGACGCATGAGAGACATTTGCTGGTACCGAGGAATGGATGCTGACAGCAAATGCAGTTCAGTACTGCCTTGAACAGTGAGAAAGGACTTCATTCCAAGCAAGCACTGTTGCATTCCACAGAGTGTCTGAATGCATTGGGGGAGAAATTAGATTTAAACAGTGGCAGAAGTGTACCAAAAAAAGTAGTGGTACTGTGACTCGGGCGGCGGACAGAGTAGGAAGCAACGTGCAACACATTTGTCAAGGGGTGCATTCTTGCTGGTTGACAGCCAATTGAACTCAAACAGACTTCACTTTAGTTGTAACTGATATTCAGCGTTAAAGTGGAGTAAAGTGCTTTAACTTCACAAAAAACAGCTCAGGAATGTCGAAAATGGTTGCAAAAAGTAGTGGAGCTGTTAACCGTAAAACATAAAAGTAGTGGAACACCGCTCCTGACCGTTCCTGCTCACTTCGACCACTGGATTTAGATTTCATCTGCCAACTAGAAAACATGCTGTTGCATAGCAAATATGTAATCGTCCTAGTAAACTACTTGCTCAAATTAACAGAACTTCACTTTGAATAGGGCGTAACAACAGACAGTTGCAGAGGCAGGTTTTAGGGCTGGAAGGGGGGAGGAGGAACCAGCATATTTACAACTCCTGCTCAGCAGTTACTGGTGAACATTTTTAGTGGAGGCGCATATATATGCATTTATATATTTACACCGAATTAGGGTGGGCCCTAAGCAATACAAGGGTGTTTGTTGGGGATTTCTTCTCCCCAAAGACATTTTTAATAAAAAATAATGGGTTGAAATTGTGCATTTCGGAGCACAATCCTTTAAAAAGGGAATAGAAAGCCATAACATTTACAATTGGTACTGAAGGGTAATAAAAAAACATGCAATAGAGGCTAGGTAAAAGTGCATGTCCATGAGACTGTACCTAAAATATCAGCCACCATTCCCACTGCTTTCATGATGTAATTCCTACAAAATATTCCAGCAATGACACTGTAAAACACTTTCACTAGGCTGCGGACACAATATATGCCAGCATTCAGACTGTAAAACACTTTCAGGTTGGTACTTAAAATATATGCAGTAAGGCCTCTGTAAGGCACATAGTCATGGCGCTTAGCTTGTGTACACAATACATGCTACCATTGTCTTGTAAAAACAATGTATTATGCCTCCCGTGCACAGATGTGCCAGTATTGCCCTGTAGAACTTTCAAAATGGTGTCCACAGTATATGTCAGCATGGACCTGTAAAATGTGGCATGTGCCCAGATGCGTCAGTATGCCACTGTAAAAGCTTCCATGCTGTCATATATTGTGGGCACCACCATAAAAGGTTTGAAATGTTCCACTGCTAAAAACATTCATTATGGTACCCACAATATTTCCAGCATGATAGCACTGTACATTGAGTACACTGCCACGCTTCAGACAAACACATACACACATATTCCACACTCAAACAGAAAAAACATTCACTCAGTCACTCGCTCACAAAAGGCTGCACAGACTTACTGACATGCTTCAACTAATTCAAACTCTTAAATGCTCACACATAGACACATGACCTCCCCACCCCTCTTCCTCGTCACCTTCCTAACATAGTGAAGGATCCCTGCATCCTCCACAAACACTTTTTTTCCAGGCCCTCCCACATCCGCCTCCCCTCGCATCACAAGTAGTACCCGCGAGCCCAAAGCGCAGCTACTGGGTCCACAGGACACCACTGTTACCGGCAGGGCCAGGTCAGAGTTCATCTGGTGGCAAGGCCGCGCCGACATTTCCCCCCTACACAGTAACATGGCAGGGCCATGGCAGAGTAAATAGGCTGACGCGGCTCTAGGGAGGTGGGCTGGGCCCAATTCCATATAAACAGTGCCTGGAGGTGGGCGGGCCCCGCTTCCTTAGCGCACCAAGAAGGCCCAATTCACGAATTTCCTCCAGGTGTGAAAGACGAGGATGACGCTTACCTGGCAACAGTTCCCCCTGAAAAGGAGGTAAGTAGGTAACTGGCAGTGTGCGTGATGTGCAGGTTTGAGTGGCATTACTTTGCTCTGTCAGCCTTGTTCTTCCTTGACAATGGAGTGTAAAAGGTACAGGATAACCAGGCACAGGTCCTATAGACCCCATGGGAAGGAGGTCCCCCAGAGGCAGCTGGACAAGATCATGGACATTTTGCAAAAGGATGGAAAGGCAGGAATACTTCCCATGAGAGGTGTTCAACCTCTTCCTCCTCTTCTGGATCCTCCCCGTCCTTGTCATCTTTCTCAGGGGAGGAACCAAGGGATGTGGATGTCAGAGGGTGTTATGTTCCCAAGGAGACTGTGTTGGACATCATAGCACACCGGAGGGAGATCCTTGATTTTCCTCCCCGTGCTTCCCCTCCATCCTCTCGGCTCAAGTACCATCATAGGAGAAGGAAGCCAGACTGGTTGTCTCTGGTCGATGACATTCAAGATGAGGCGTTGCAGGAATGGGCAGAAGAGGATAAGTCCTCCATCCATAAATTGTTAATGAAGATGCATGATCTGGTGGGAGAGAACACGGTCATAGCACCAGCAGTGAAAGCAGATCCTGGGCTCTTGGATCTGATCGGGCACAAGGTGGTATCTGCCGAAGTGGCTTCTCCATCTGATACAATCAACTGCAAAGTGAAGGCCACCTTAAAAAAGTCCTTATCAGCTTAAGCCTGGTGATCTTGTCGGCAGCATCTGTAGCGTATATTGCTTATTCAGTCCTGAAAGACTTTGAATCCTTTCATGAGGCCCTGACAGAGGGTGCAGGATGCAAAGCCCTGATTGAAATGATCCAGAGACAGGTGGAATGGATCTCCGATCTAGCATTTGACAATGTCCGGCTGATAGCCCTAACCTCAGGTACTGCAATCCTGGGCTGCAGGCATTTGTGGACAAGAGACTGGACGGGAGAACAATCACAAAGAACCAGTCTCATTAAGCTTCCGTTGTTCAGTAAGTAACTGTTGGGCGAACACATCATTGTGGTCATGAAGAAGAGCCTATGAGGGATGGCAAACAACCCCTACCTTTCAAGCAAAGTAGACGACCAGAGCATCAAAAATGCAGGCTTCCGAGTCAAAAGGTTAGCAAGATCCATTATAAGAGCTGAGGCAAGTAGAGGTGGACTTCAAGCACCTCACTTCCAGGCATACTATGCGGAAGCACAGCTACGAATAGTGAGAGAGTGGTGACAGATTGAATTGACCAAACAATGGTGGACGATGGACATTGCAGCCGGTGTTATGCCTTTGGGGAGAATACTTGGTTACCTAGGCACTAGAGGCCGAAGTGAATTTACAGAAACATAATAACCAGGTCCACCCTTGCAGTTTGGGATGCAGTAGCTACATGTAAAAACCTCACCACATTCCCGTCGCCATTAACCCTGATTCTTGATAACCCAGAACTTCACGCCAGCTCTGCAGAGAGGACCATTGTCGCTTAGGAGACAAGGCCGACTGAAATCTGCTTTTTCCCACTGTGCGGCTGGAGAGAAACCCATGTAACTCACCGATCAGAGAGGACGCTACCCGCTGCAACGTTTGATCCCAAGCCACCTCCTAAAACAGTCAGCTGGGCCACGCTCCGATTCGCGTAAATCTGCTGGCAGGAGATGGTAGCAGTTTGAAGTGAGCGCGGCCATTCTCAATTGCCCACAGCTGAGCTGACACGTGACACGCCTAAGCCACGCCAATAGGAAGAGGCACTCAAATTCAGTACCTCACAGCCCTCCTGGCGTTAAACCCGCTGAGGAGACAAGTGCGACAGAAATCTGCCGTTTTCCGCTGTTTATGGCTAGGGACTGAGAAATACCAACGTGCCACAACGCTAAGGAGCGCACAGGCAAGGCCTAATAACAAACACAACAAGAAAACAGTGTTGGTAAAGAGGATTGTTTAAGAACTAAAAAAAAAGAATAATTTCCATTCCATCAGGACCGCGCACCAGACAGAGAAAGAAACAGGACGAAAAATTTACAAACAAGTCTAAGGCATCCAAATCCGCAGCGTTGGATGAAAACCTACACAAAGGCATACCCATTCCACAAGAAACTACGGTGACCTCTGGTCACTCGAACTCCATAAACCCTATGACAACAGACAACGATTGCCAGAGCAAGAACATGGTCAGTACCTTGAAAAGCCCGTTAAATAAACATGAAACCACAGTGGAAAAAAGTTTTCCAGACCAAGGTCCAGCACAAGGGCGAAATACTGTGTCACCTAAACATTCAACACCCCCCATGGGGACAGCCACACCGAACAACATACCCACGTACGTACCGGTTACTGATCACACGCATGCAAGCCGCGCGGCATTACTAAAGAAAGAACCACTCGACATGGACGAACCAAACGGAATCAGCACTGCAAACTGCAACATCACACCCACATCAATAACTCAAACCATGGCTATACAAGGAAAGACGAATCAAACCGATTCACAGATACAAATCACGACCCCCTCCCCTCAGCCCCCACAATGCAGAAGTCCACCTGTGCGGCTGCCAGGGGCAGTAAAGATGGCAAAACCCGAATGCACCAGAAGCAGAACATAGAACCACAGCAACCTAACCTCCCAAACAATCATGAAGAAGCACCAAATGAAACTTCTTTGAAAGAAAAAGCAAGAACAGCAAAACAAAAATGGCAAACAACGTTCAGGCAATTAGCTACAACGGATTTAACATGGGAGAAGACAAACCCCCGCTTGCTGGAAGAGCTGCAGGGTTATCGTTAGATATAACAGAAATAGAATCAATTATGAATTCGCATGAAAGAAAAAAGGAAATCTTTGACGACCTTTACAAAGGGAAAGTCAGCAACATGCACACAACATCGACTCTTATGCCAAACCCAAGAAAGAACAAAGTACCATCATCCAAATTACCTAACAATGCATCTAACCATCTGGAAAATACGACACGAGAACCACGGCCGGAACCAAATCTGGAAACCTCCTACCAGACGCAGGAAGAGCAACAACACCCAAGATGGAATGATATGAATCCTTATGAAAGAATACCAACCACTACGGCGGATCTACAGAACACACTAATAGCAGTCCTCTCAGTAGCCATGGTTCAATTTTTTAAAATTCAAGAAGCCATGGTTGACGCTACAAAAGACCAAGCGACCCTACTGTCCTTGATCCACTCCAAACAGATAAGCACAGAATCATTTATAGCAAAGCTACAAGACCGGCTAAACCATGAAGCAGAGGCTACCAGAACGTGGCAACACCGCCTCGCTGAGATCGCAATAGCAGATTGAGAAGATAAACAATACCTGACTGAAACTCTGGCAACAATAACAAAAAAAATGATGGAGGATAAAAGGAAAAAAGTTGCGGTCTCCTCACCCACACTGAACTCACCACTGCCGCAAAGCAATCTGGAACATGGCACATAATCAACTATACCCCAGCAATCTACTCAGCAAACTAGATGGTCTTACAACCCTGCAAACAAATAAGGCACTGCCCCCACCGTGCACACCATTTGACATCTTTACCTAACAAAATGAGAAGCCATAATGCAACCAAACAAGAAGAAAAAGAAACAAAAAAACAACAAACAGGATCAAGAGCTTTCTTAAGAAAACTCCATGTACCTCACTCTGACGATCATGAGGAAAAGACCCCGCCAAAGGACCGCCAGACCACTCAACTCCAGAACAAAATGAAGCAAAATCTTGAGCAATTTCAGTGAGCCGCTCCATGTCAATCTGAAGAACCAATCGACGCGCTAATAGCAATAATAAACTTGCAGCAGACAACACAGCCAGAAGTCGATCTGCCACCGACATCCTCAGAACATACAGAAAAGCAAATGTCGACTATTGACCTAACAAAACACCCAGAAGACCAAGCCCTAATAATGCTGGACGAATACCACGAAGAACCATCAACTAACTCCATTTCTTGCGACGAGTCGACAAACGCCTCACTTTCATACTCTACCATTTCCGACACCGAAACCAGTGTATCATTCACTGGCTCGCCTGCGCAACAGGCCGGTCAACCGGAAGATGATGAACATGAATCCTCAATAGTACTCCCAGAATTCGTCGACCCAAGAAAAATCTCAAAAACGTTCTGAATCTGTCTGCACCAACAAAATCCGAAAACACAAGAGCCAACAATATTAAACAGAGACAATATATTATGTTTTTTCAACGTAATTCCACATCTAGCCGCAATTGGATCCAAAGACATTGATGTGATTTTTTTTCCAAACGATGACCAACTCCATCTGGTCCATATCGATTTACAATCAGAACCTACGATAAAGCACATACTGCGTGAAAAAAGACAACTAGCCAAACTGGGCTTCACTTGCGATGAAGTAGCCGGAGGCCACACCTACGGTGATAAAAAAAACAACAAACCATGGTGAAACAAAAAACATAAATATGAGCGAAACCAACAACCAAAGACCCCCAAAGATGGCCCAAATGCTTATTCTGAAACTCATGCACAAACAGAATACAACGCAATAGCCATTCAAAAGAGACATGCGATCTGGTGGGACATGACCTACATCAATCAACATGGAAACCATAGCCAAGAAGCTCATAAGGATCACAGAAGCCCCATGACAAGATACCTATAACCATCAACAATCACTGAGCAGCAACAACAAGAGTACTCACTAGGATCTTGGAACACCAGAGGACACAATCATCTTCTTGCAGAAGGTGCCAAAGAACTAAAACAAATGGACATAATATGCCTACAAGAGACATGGCTGACATCGGAAGTAACGTTTGAAGGTTACGATACACATATGAACCCAGCAATTCAACTGCAACAGGGTAGGCCATCGTCGGTAATGCTGATACTAACCAAAATAGATTCCAATTGGTCAATAGTGACAAAGAAGAACTTACATCCATGGGCCCAATACCTGAGTTTATTGATGATCCATACAGAGACAAACCAACCGGCCATAGATCCCCCACAGAAACATTTGGGAATCTTCAACATTTACTGGAACCCAACTGCTATGAATGACAACCAGTTCATCGACTCAAAATGCGACGAAATAGACACTCTGGCAAGTAAATTCACTGAGATCGAATTTCTAATTGCTGGAGACTTTAACATTCGTTTATTCAACGCGAATGGAACACCAAAGGAAATGATTGACTTAACCCCAAGAGCGGGAAAATGGGTCAAATAAATAGCGATCCGTCAACTAACTCTGACAGGGAAACCTTTAGACAACCAAGGTCAAATGCAACCGACATGGTCATGCGCCAACTCAAGAGCCATCATAGATTACATATTCATTTCAGAAGGAATATCACAAACACTGAGAACCGCAACTAATTACCCGCAAGAGAACAGCGATCAACACCTAATAGCAAATGCATGGGAGAACGCACGCGTCCATCCGGTCCGATTGAAACTCCCTGAATTAGAATTAACCAATTGCACGACCAAACTTTGTATAAAACAACATCACATGCCTGCCCTCCTAAAGAAATGTGATTATTCGTCGAAAGCAGATAACAACAAACTTAACTATGCATAGATACTACAGGAATATCAACAATGACCTACAAAACAGGCAAAACTAGAGAAACCTCACAAACATCATTTCAACCACGAGATCAACCAAATAAAAAGAAAACGTACAGAAAAGAGTGCGCATTTTAAAAAAGCTGAACACACTAAGTGCCAGACAAGAAATTAAAAAACAAAAACAAAAATACACAAACAGAATAAAAGAAGCAAAAGCCCTATTACATCAAACAGATGCTGAAGCAATCAAAGAAATAAGAGACAACTTTCGGCACTCCTGAACCAGAACAACAAATCGTCAGATGGATGACCCAAGAAGTCGAGGAACAAGATTGGACCCAGTACTTTACAAACATGTACAAGAAAAGAACCGACATTAACACAACTGACACAGCAACCTCGGTCAACTAATGGGATCTCAAATGGGATACTGAAGACATTGAAACGACAATTAAGGCCCTAAAAACATAGCGAGCACAGGAGCCTGATGGCCTGTCAAACGCAGACTTAAAAGCCGCCCCAGCGGAATGGGCAACAATATTTGCACAGCTGCTCATACTGATCGGTCGCACACAACCAGGTGGAAAGCTGCAACACTTATCCCAATTTACAAACAAGGCAACCGAAAAAAGCTGGAAAACCACAGGCTGATAGCTCTCTTAGACCCGCTGGGAAAGTTGTTTGCTTCCTACCTCCTGAAAAAGTTGAATCAATGGGCAACTGATGACGAAAGACTGGTGAAACGACAAACCGGATTCATCCGTAAGGTAGGAACTAATATCAACCTACTAATCCTAAACATGATCAAGCAAGAAGCCAGAACAAAAAAACAACAGGTATACATGGTCTTTATAGACCTAAAACTAGCTGTTGACAGAGCCAACCGACAAAAACTATGGGGAAATTTGACAGCGTGGAAATGCCCTGAAGCAATTCTCAACCCAATCAAACAGCTGTATTCGAACACCATGATACAAGTCAGATTAACGAATGAGGGAATGGTGACTAGCCCAATATACACCTGGAACGGCAATCTTTCTGCTCGCCCACTATTCCCATCGAGCATCACCCCCCCTATCCCTCTCCTTCCCCAGTCTCCACTCTCTCTGTCACCACCACCTTCCGCTCCAGCCCCAAGACCAACCTCGCCTGCCGATGTAAACTGCATCCTATATAATGCCCGATACGTAACAAAAAACAGACAATGCATCTTTGACCTCCTCGCCTCTGACAAACCAGACCTGGTTTTTATCACTGAAACCTGGTTCTCTGACGACTTCGCCCCAATCGCTAATGAAGCCTGCCCCCCCTGACTACTCTCTCATCCCACTGAACCGTCCCTCCAGAGGAGGGGGAGTAGCATTCGTCTTCAAGTCTCTCTTCCACGCCTCAATCATCGACAACCAACCTTCCATTCCTTCCTGCGAATCTCTCCTCGTTAGACTATCCGTCTCCCCGTCGCTCTCACACACCTTCCTAATAATCTACAGGCCCCCTGGCTACGATAGACAATTCGCAAACAACCTCTGCGACTATATTGCCACCTTTAAACTAAATCATCCCAACCTCACCCTTCTTGGAGACTTCAACATATGGCTTGACATCCCCACCAACCCTATGACACACTCTCTGGTTGACGGTTTGGACGCAATTAACCTCCAACCCCACATAAACGGCCCGACTCACTATAAAGGACACACTCTTGATGCCATCTTTAGCTCCAACACCCTGATTCATTTAAAGACTCCACCCCTATCCTCTGGTCCGATCACTTCATTCTCTCATTCGCCATTCACTCACCCGACCCCCTTCCCGTACTCGAATCTGAACCTCCGAATCTATGCAAATGCTGGAAAAAACTAATAATCGTCCCGGACCTAGCCGACGCACTCCTCCAGTCTCCACCACCTTCCTGCCAACTCAACAAACAACTAACCCCGACGTCTTTGACTCATGGCTCAACGCATCTCTGATGCGGCTCACACCCTCCTGCAAACCATCAACCTGCCGTGGCCTCTTCCCCCGATGGTTCACTCCTGAGTTGAAGATCACTAAACAACTATATAAATACCTAGAACGCAAATGGCAGAAAGACAAAACCCAGGAGAACAGGGCCACCTTGGCCCGACACCTTTATCAGTACAAGGCCGAAATCCGGAAAGCAAAAAAAGCCCACTACAACTGCCGAATCCTAAACTGCAAAAACCCAAGCAAAGAACTCCACAAAATTATCTCCGAATTCACCAATCTGACTTGCAACACGACAGTCCCGACTCCCTCACAATCACTGTGCGACTCACTCTCCCTCCACTTTTACACCACAGCTTTCGAAAGAACAAATACTCTAGCCACCAAACTGGTCTCTTACATCAACCAAGCAACTCTCCCCCATACCAGCCGGCCCACCAGCTGCGACCACTACGCAACCAACGTTCGAATCCTTTAGTCCAATATCACCAGAACAATTTTGAAAACTTCTATCTGCCCGCAAAGCATCTGGCTCGCCACTGGACCCTTGCCCAGCCACAACCCTCAAAGAAATTTTCGCTTCCAACTGCGCAGGAGAACATGCAAGATCCATCATAAATGCCTCCCTTTCCTCTGGTATCTTTCCCGACGTATTCAAAACGGTTCATGTCAAACCTCTAGTTAAAAAACCTTCGCTTGACCCTCTCGAGCTCAGAAACTACCGCCCCATCTCAAACACCAGATTCCTTGCCAAACTCATTGACGGAACTGCCTACTCCCAACTAAATGCCTTTGTCGAAGCCAACAATCTCCTAGACCCCGCTCAATCAGGTTTCAGAGCCTGTCACAGAACTGAAACCACCCTAACCTCTATTTGGGATGACCTTAAAATGACGGTAGACTCTGCGGGATGCGCAGCACTAATCCTTCTTGACCTATCAGCCGCCTTTGACACAATCAATCACTCAATCCTCCTAGACCGCCTCCACTCCCTAGGAATTCATGGAACCGCTCTTAAATTGATAGCCTCATTGCTCAAAGATCGGTACCAAATAACGATACTCTCCACCTATACCTCCCAAGCCCAACCAGTCGACACGGGAGTCCCACAAGGAGCATGCCTATCCGCCCTCCTGTTCAATCTCTACTTGATCACCCTCCCACCAATAATTCGTTCGCACAACATCCTGTGCTACAACTATGCCAACGACACTCAACTAATTCTAAAACTCCTGAACTCAAAACCCAACTCCCGACCTAACCTAGCCTCCTGCCTCCTCGACATAGAACTCTGGATGACCCAAAGCCACCTCCTGTTAAACCCCTCCAAAACGGAAATCATGGTATGTGGCAACTCCGAACTCCTTCCGCACCCACTACCCTGGCCAAACCTTGTGCATCTCCCATCGAGCACTGCATAATACCAGACCTCAATATCTTCAAGACAAGCTAAAACCCTACCACCCCCCCATACGCACCCTAAGATCAAGCTCAGCCGGTCTCCTAGTCATACCGAAGACAAACTCAATCAGGTTAGGCGGATCATCATTCTCAGCCTTGGCCCCCACGCTATGGAACTCACTCCCACCCCACATCCGCCTAACTGAGGATTTAATGTCTTTCCGCAAACTGCTGAAAACCTGGCTCTTCCCCTAAAACCAAGCCGTACCAAACTAACCCAAACAGACCAACAGCAACTCAAGGACACCAATCCATCAAACCACCTGATGCGAGAAACTAACAGCTAACAACCCCTAATATAAACTAGAAGGGCAAACAGAATTAAACGAATAAAGTAGATCAAAGCAGTGAAAGGGTTAATAAGAGTAAATCATACAGAAACAGTAAAGAGATTTAAACCTGAAATGAACAGAATGCATGCGGAGTGAACGAAATGAATGGCGTGGATGAATTAGTTAGAATGGATGAATCAGGTAGAACAAAGGAATGCGCTGAGTGGAAGAATGCATGAGTGGAAGAACAGCGTAAAACAGATGAATGTCCAGAACGGATGAGCGTAAAGCGGATAAGTGTGTAGAGCAGATGAGTATGTGGAGCGGTGTCACGGCTCGCTCCCTTCGCTCCCGTTCCCGCCACTTGGGGGCATGTTTTGGGGTTTATTCCCTACTGGACAGTTCCTCCGAACCTTATGCTACAGTGTTGTGATGAATTGGGAGCGCTAAAACCTTATTTTCCAAGTAACTTCCCTTCCGGATCCATTCCAGGTTTTTGGCAGCCAGCATGCTACTTTAATCAAATGACTATGCTTCCCAGAATGCCTGGCTCACTGCTTCACCTCCTCCCTTGCAGGACAAGGTTGGGTGGAGGATAGGCAACACCTGTGGCTGCAGGTGCAGCAGGCGGCACACCTGATGGGTGTGCTTGTTAAGCAGCTTTAAAAGCCTCAGTTTGCTTCAGTCCAGCGCTGGTCATTGTTGCAGTGTTCCTGTTGTGACTGGTCCCTTGTTCCTTGTTCCTAGCTTTTGTGCCTAGTTCCTAGTTCCTGTTTCTTGTTCCTCTGCCCTGGATTTCGGATCTATGTGCTTAATTGATTTCTGCTTTCTGGATTTCCCTTTCGGTCTTCCTCTGTCTGCAGGCAGCCTTTCTCTGTGCTTTACCCTTTGATGCAGCCCAATTTGCCTGTGTTCTCTGTTTCTTTGATGCTGTCCTTGGCTACTGAAAAACTTGATGCATTAGTCTTTCCCTTTTTAGATTTAGCTTCCTGCCTTTTCTCCTTGGAGGGGTGGGAAAGGTTCCCTTTTGTGATATCATTTTCCCCGCTCCTGATCCTTACTTTCTATTGGGATCCATTCCATGTTTTCCATTGCACTTCTGCATTTATTTCCCATTGATTATTAGGTGTGGGGTGCTGTTGTAACTAGTCCCTGTGTGAATGCCTTTTGTTTTCCTCACTATTCTATAATCACAATTCCTACTTGCCCCTTGACTTGGGTCTTATGAATTTAGTTATCCTCCACCCATTGCTGTTATAGCCTTCTGGGTCCCTGTTT
This sequence comes from Ambystoma mexicanum, assembly GCF_040938575.1. Lineage (NCBI taxonomy): Eukaryota > Metazoa > Chordata > Amphibia > Caudata > Ambystomatidae > Ambystoma > Ambystoma mexicanum. The sequence continues at coordinate 1,238,767,171 of NC_090934.1, read as the reverse complement.
GATCTACTGGGTTCGTGAATTTACTGACATTCAAGTGGTCTTTCCGGTCCTCGTGAGTACTGTTTCTAAGTTCCTTATTCAGTATCATCTAGAGTGTCAGCTCACAGATCCTGTCCTTGCTTGCCCTCTACGTGGGCTTAGCGCTGTCAGTATCTGTAATAGCATAGTGGGTAAGGAGTTTGCCGACTTTCCTTTCAGTCATAAGGAGGTTCTAAGGGCTTACCCCACATCCCTTTTCATATATTGGTATTATTGTTTCACTCTATTTGCACACCTGGGTTTTAGTATACACGAGTCTTGGGTATTGTATGCACGTTGTTAGATTCAAAGTTGTTCACTGTGCGATTCCATGCACATTTCCCTTGCCATATTCATTGCCTTCTTCCTTTCTTAACAGAATGACCAGCCGTTATTCCCATTTGAATATGGCCAGTTTAAGAAAGAAAGGCAGCAAGGCCACTAAAAAGTTTGTACAGAAAGCTTCCCTTACGTTTACCTGTGACAATCAAATCACTGATCCTGACTTAAATGAACTCCTTGTCACGAATGGGTATTTACGTGCAAAGTATTTTTCCCACAGGATGGCCCATCGTACATTGCCTGATCCTAGTTCTGTCTTTAATTTTGATCCAGATTCTATGTCCGCACAAGCCTTAGCAGCGGAAAACAACACACTTTTAGATTTATTACACACGAGAACGTCTGTTGTTGAACCCCATGATTCCGGTTGTGCTTTACCTCAGATTGAACAGTTTCATGATTCAAACATAAAGAATGGAGGGGTTCATTGCATATCTTCTGTTTTCAGCCCTCAGTCAACTGCTTACTCCTCTGCACAAGTACTTACTGTAGTCCCTAATGTCAAGAGGTCTGATGTCAGTAGTCTGCTTAAGGGTAACACAGACCAAGTCGGTAAGAGTGAGTATAGATCACAAAATCTGCAAGCAGCAAATGACAATGTACAATCAGTGCACATCCGGATGGCTAGTGCAGGATCCAGCCCTGATGCCACCATGCCTTCCCCTGTGCCTACTGATAGGGATGTACAGTTAAGGCGGGGCATGCTAAAAACTGAATTTGAGGAGTTAAAACAAGAATACATTACTTTACTAGAGGAGAATAAAACCTTACAGTCTTTTCTGAATACACCTCAAACTTTATCCGTTGATGAAGTGAATACTGTTCAGTCCATGAGTGCGGAGATTTCTGTAGGTCATGATACTTGTCAATATGTAAAATCTATTGGGAGTGAAAGTCTTTTTTCTAGCACAGCACTTATTTAGGGCACAGGTTCTGACAATTGTTCTACCGTTTGTCAGGAATTGCTGTTAGCTGAAGATTTACAAGCGACTCCTTTACCTAAGATTTCCTGTGTAGCAGTTTGTCATAATTCTGAGCTTGAACACATACATGCTTCTGATTTCCAAACACAATCCACAATGGTTGCATACGCAGAATCTGTCACTACTGTAGGCTTAGGTTCTGCCCTTGATCTAGCTGCTGAGACTGAAGTAGACATTCAAGCTGATGTGGAAAACGATGCTACCTCTGTGTTCGCTCCTCCTTCTGCCAATTTTTGTCACAACGAACAGTCAAAGACAGTAAAGAATTCTTGTTTTGATGGACCCATTCCACAGTATACTGAACCAAAGACCCGGCAGGCGATTCCTGAACTGTTGATTGTTAATATGCCACTTTCAGAAGCTAAGACAGAGGAATGGACATTTGACGAAATCCTGATTAACAGAGACTTTACTATGGTGATTCCTCTGGTTGATTTTGACTTCTACAAAGGAAGAGACTCTGTGTCATCCACTAAGGAGAGGGACGGCATGGGTACAGCTCAGTCTTTGGATACTGGTGCCAAGGAGTCAACCGCCCTAAAGGTGCTTTCCATTCCTGAGCCACAAATGTGTCTGTCGACTTCTCGGACTTCAGTCTGTCCTCCTACAACCATTGACTCTTCGATTATCCAGTCCACGGCTCTACAGTCATCGTTGACACACATGTCTTCAATCAATGAACAATTGCTATGTCTGCCAGTCACTCAAGAGCCTTCACCATGTACGTGGTCAGAGCCAAAGACCTTGACAAGTTTGTCTTCAGCTAACGAGACGGCTCCAGCTTGCATGCCCTCAGCCTCAGAATTTCCTCTGGCATGCCTGTTTTCAGCTACAGTGACTCATCCAGCAGGTTATCCTTCAGCCATGGAGGCTCCAGTAGCACATCCTGAGTGCATGTCTTCAGTCCCAGAGCCTACTGCTAGTTTGGCTTCAGTTCATGAGAGACCTGTATCCTGCTCAGCCTCGCTGCCAATATCGGAGGTGCACCTGTCTACTCTGTCTGATCATGTTGCATATTCTTCTACTTCAGAGTTACCTCCTGAATCCCAACCATTTCTTACGGATGAACGTCCAGCCTGCCCTTCTTATGCTTCAGGGGATCACCAGAATGCCTGCCTTTTACACAAGTTGATTCGCCCAACTGCTTGACTGTAGCATCAGCGCCTCCCGAATATGCAACATCTGAGTCTGAGACTTCTGCCAGCTCTCTCTTCAGAAACATCAAGCTGGATCACGACTCGGGAGGGCCTTACATGCGAGGCCATTGGACTTGCCTGGAGTGTTACGAAAGAGAGACGGATACCATCCGCCATGGCCCAGTCACCGAACAAGTAGCCGACCAGGATAGCGGGCTGGGCGGTTCGCATTTGGGGGCCGGTTTGGATCAGCCGCTTGACAGCTTTCTTGTTGCGGGATCCCACATGAGCCTGAGGGAGGGGACGGGCACGGCCCCCCAGCTGCAGCACCAGTCGGGTGCAAGTAGCCAAAGGAAGGGTATGACTGCTGCAGTTCAAGATGTGCCTGTTATTGCTCCTGCTGCGAGTGTGCCTGATGTACCAAGTACTGCGTCTATCACTCCTATCGGTATGCCAAACGTCCCTGCGGTTGTATCCCACGTGCAACAAGGTGGCTACATGACTGACACCAGGAGTGCTAGCCTTGTACAACCCATTGGACTTCCAGGCCCCCAAGGCGTGGAACAGATGCAGTCGAACCTTGGTCACCCTCGATCCGAACCTCTACCTTGGCCGCCACCTGCTTTTTCTGAACATGAACATTTCCTGAAACCTGATATTTTCTCACCTCCTGTGTGTCCGCTCTCGGCAGGGAGGCTACCAGAGCATCTACCATTGTCTAAAGCATGTTGCACCAGCCTGCCTCCCTCCTCAATGATGTATGAGTGTTCGCTCCCAGTGTCTGAGCTTCCTGGACCTTCCAACTCTGCTTCGGGTCCTGCAAGTCCTTCATGCCTTTCTTCGACCCATGAGTCTCTTCCTCACCGAAAACCTGCCTATGGCTCTTATAGATTGCAGCCTGATTCCATTCATTCCAGTCCTTCTGCTTTTGCCCGCGGGTCATCGTTTCCGTCAGTGCCACCTCTGAAGACAAAGCGCTCCTGTCATGGAAGGAAGATGTTTTGTGCGGGTGACGATCGCCTGGAGTCGGCCGTGGGAGGGGGTATACTGTCACGGCTCGCTCCCTTCGCTCCCGTTCCCGCCACTTGGGGGCATGTTTTGGGGTTTATTCCCTACTGGACATTTCCTCCGAACCTTATGCTACAGTGTTGTGATGAATTGGGAGCGCTAAAACCTTATTTTCCAAGTTACTTCCCTTCCGGATCCATTCCAGGTTTTTGGCAGCCAGCATGCTACTTTAATCAAATGACTATGCTTCCCAGAATGCCTGGCTCACTGCTTCACCTCCTCCCTTGCAGGACAAGGTTGGGTGGAGGATAGGCAACACCTGTGGCTGCAGGTGCAGCAGGCGGCACACCTGATGGGTGTGCTCGTTAAGCAGCTTTAAAAGCCTCAGTTTGCTTCAGTCCAGCGCTGGTCATTGTTGCAGTGTTCCTGTTGTGACTGGTCCCTTGTTCCTTGTTCCTAGCTTTTGTGCCTAGTTCCTAGTTCCTGTTTCTTGTTCCTCTGCCCTGGATTTCGGATTTATGTGCTTAATTGATTTCTGCTTTCTGGATTTCCCTTTCTGTCTTCCTCTGTCTGCAGGCAGCCTTTCTCTGTGCTTTACCCTTTGATGCAGCCCAATTTGCCTGTGTTCTCTGTTTCTTTGATACTGTCCTTGGCTACTGAAAAACTTGATGCATTAGTCTTTCCCTTTTTAGATTTAGCTTCCTGCCTTTTCTCCTTGGAGGGGTGGGAAAGGTTTCCTTTTGTGATATCATTTTCCCCGCTCCTGATCCTTACTTTCTATTGGGATCCATTCCATGTTTTCCATTGCACTTCTGCATTTATTTCCCATTGATTATTAGGTGTGGGGTGCTGTTGTAACTAGTCCCTGTGTGAATGCCTTTTGTTTTCCTCACTACTCTATAATCACAATTCCTACTTGCCCCTTGACTTGGGTCTTATGAATTTAGTTATTCTCCACCCATTGCTGTTATAGCCTTCTGGGTCCCTGTTTGATCTACTGGGTTCGTGAATTTACTGACATTCAAGTGGTGTTTCTGGTCCTCGTGAGTACTGTTTCTAAGTTCCTTATTCAGTATCATCCAGAGTGTCAGCTCACAGATCCTGTCCTTGCTTGCCCTCTACGTGGGCTTAGCGCTGTCAGTATCAGTAATAGCATAGTGGGTAAGGAGTTTGCCGACTTTCCTTTCAGTCATAAGGAGGTTCTAAGTGCTTACCCCACATCCGTTTTCATATATTGGTATTATTGTTTCACTCTATTTGCACTCCTGGGTTTTAGTATACACGAGTCTTGGGTATTGTATGCACGTTGTTAGATTCAAAGTTGTTCACTGTGCGATTCCATGCACATTTCCCTTGCCATATTCATTGCCTTCTTCCTTTCTTAACAAGCGGATGAGTATGTAGAGCACATGAGTGTGGATAACGGATGAATATGGAAGTGCGGAGAGTGTGTAGATCGCTGGAGCAGATGAATGTACAGACCTGGCGAATGTGCAGAGCGGATGAGTGTATAGAACGAATGAGTGTATAGAGCGGATGAGTGTATAGAGCCGATGAATGTAAATGTATAGAGCGGACAAGTGGATAGAGCGGACGAGTGGATAGAGTGGATGAGTGGATAGAGTGGATGAGTGGATAGAACGGATGAATGTATAGAGCGAATGAGTGTATCGAGTGGATGAGTGTATAGAGCGAATTAATGTATGGAGCGGACGAGTAGATAGAGTAGATGAGTGGATAGAACGGATGAGTAGATAGAGTGGATAGAGCGGATGAGGGGATAGAGCGGATGAGTGGATAGAGTGGATGAGTGGACAGAGCGGATGAGTGGATAAGTGTACAGTGAAGACGAGTGTACAGAACGGATGAAGGTACAGAACAGATGAGTGTAGAGATGAATATATGGAACAGGATATTGCTGTTGAATGCGTGTAAAGCACGAGTGCTTAAAGCGGATGAGTGCTTAAAGCGGATGAGTGCGTAGAGGGGATGAGTGCGTAGAGGGGATGAGTGCGTAGAGGGGATGAGTGCATAGAGGGGATGAGTGCGTAGAGGGGATGAGTGCGTAGAGGAGATGAGTGCGTAGAGGGGATGAGTGCGTAAAACAGTTGAATGAATAGCACATGTGAGGACATAAAGCAGATGAATGCCGGAGCGAACGAGTGCCAGAGGGAACGGACATGTTGCGTAGAGCGGACGAGATCGTAGAACGAACAAGCACAGATTGCATCCAATACTGATGAGTGCGTAGAATGGATGAATATGTAGAGCTGCCAAATGCGTAGGGCATGGGACAGACAGGAGTGCATGCGTGGGGCAGACAGAAGTGCATGCGTGGAGCAGACAGAAGTGCATGCGTGGGACAGACAGGCGTACATGCGTGACGCAGACAAGAGTACATGCGTGGGGCAGACAAGAGTACATGCGTGGGGCAGACAAGAATACATGCGTGGAGCCGACTGGAGTACGCACGCGGACTGGAGTGCACGGAGCGGACTCAAGCGCGAGGGGCGAGCCGGAATGCATGAGTGCGTGGAACGGACCAGAGTGTATGGAGCAGACTGGGATGCATGGAGTGGATAGGAGTGCATGGAACGGACTGGAGCGCATAGAATTGCGTGACGTATATAGTATGGTTTGGAAAGCAGAGAATGTTTGAAAGAGCATAGAACCCATCGTATGACACCATCACGCTTACTCTCTCCTTTACATCACCACTCAACTAGAACACAGAGATACTATGACACCATTTGGTATAACTGTTCTCATACCAACATCCGCCGCTCACTCTACATCATTCTAAGTAAACACTGCTGGTTACACACCCCCCAGCCAGGCATTCTCCTCAGGCCTAACACAGCCACATCCGGTCTGGATAAATCCTGCCAGAACGAACACATACTCCTGATCTCTCAACCACCACACCTACCGCTAAGAAGCAGCTATTACACAGATACCGCATGAGCTGCACACATACCCGGTGCTCACACGCACCTTTTGACTCTCTCTACTCTCTCTATTGATCTGAACTTCGGTTCCCAAAGGTGTTTAACCTACCAGCGCCTTCAGACCATACCAATGGTATATAAGGCGCTATATAAATGCAAAATAACAATAACAATAAAACAAGGATACCCACTTTTGGGGAGGGCTGGTAGGGGAGGCGTGTGTGAACAGGTGTTGATATGTTTTGTTAGTGGACTTATGAAGTATCGAGATTCTATTAAGAGAGTTATGTACTGTCCTGCCTGTTTAGTTGATCCATAAAACTAATAAAATACTTTGGATTAAAAAGTCAGGCTTCCAAACTTAGCTTCAAGTGTACATTCCAACAGATGGGTGTGGAAGTGGAAGGCAGGCCAAAATAGGGAAGGCCGTGTGGGAGACCCCAGGAAGAGCCACAGTTTTGGGCCAGGGAATTAACAGACCCTGGTGAGGTGTGCGTTGTGTATGCGGTCTGGGTCCCCACTATGGCAATAACATAACAGGCACCTAAGAAAGTGGGAACAAAAAAGAAGGCACCAACGTCTTAGTAGAAATCAGAAAACAGATTTATTACAGACAGGGAAGTAGGCTCTTTGCCAGCAGAATAAGTTAGGCACAATACACATGAATGATTGTCTGCACTGAGCTGCGGGCACAATGAGGGGCATTGATTGCAGGGACTCTGGCTAGGCACACCCAGAGGAAGAGAGAGGAAGAGAGATGGAAAGAGAGGGAGGGAGGGGATAGACAAGGGGAGAGAGAGGGAGAGTGAGAGGCACAGAGTGAGTGGCACAGATAGTGTGAGTGGCACAGACAGAGTGAGTGGCAGCTAGAGGGAGAGAGAGTGGCACAGAGAGAGAGAGAGAGAGAGAGAGAGAGAGAGAGAGAGAGAGAGAGAGGCAGAGAGAGAGAGAGAGCCAGAGACAGAGAGGGAGAAACAGACAGAGAGAGAGAATCAGACAGAAAGAGAAACATAGAGATAAACAGAGAGAGAAAGAGAGCCAGAGAGGCAGGCAGCAGCAGAGGAGAACAGGTTAGGGAGGAAGGGGCTCAAGGGGATGGAAAGGGAGTAGGCCGGACTGGGAGAAGTGTACCTGCTAAGGGTCTCTGTACCTCCCCTGCCCCCACCCATGCATCCAGCACTGCAGCTAAAAAAGAGATCCCCAGCTCTGGTTCTCTGTCCACTGATAAGGCTGTTGCTCCACCTCTGCAGAGCCTGTCCACAGGGTCCCAGGCGGAAGGGGGCAGGGATGACAGGGTATAGGATAAAAAAATGCAGGCACAAGTCCCCCCTCCACAGCTGTCCCAGGAAGAGGACCAAGGAGGAGGGGTAGGGATAAGACAGGTGGACAAAATGGAACGGCTCACCTCGCCCACTCCTGTGGTGACCACAGGTGTTCTCATGAGTCCAAGGAGGAAGGAGTGGCAATCACAGGGTGTATCATAGGCAGGCCCCCTTGGCGGAGGAGGAAACTGTTCTGCAGTAGATGCCATGATGAGCACAGCTCTCCAAGTGACAGAAAGGGGAGGAGATCAAAATAGTTCCCAGAGTCTAAGTGACAGGAAAAGGGCAGGAAAGCACAGCACCATCCTCCACAGCTGTCAAAGGAAGGGGAATGGATGGATCAAGAAAGAATGGGACAGAGGCTTGACGGGTGGGAAAACATCAAGGATGGACACAATGGTTCCCACACAACTGTTCCAGGATGCAGAGGGGCTGCTGACAGGAAAGAAAGGTGCAGGTGAGCAAACGTAGGCAAGACCCTCTTGGCAGGGGAGGAAGCTGTTCCCAGGACTCAAAGAAGCTTAGTACAGGAAGGGCATGGCCATCTCCCAGGCTGAAGCTGTTACACTGGCTGTAAAACTGGCAGCTGTTAGCTGTCGCCTTAGGTGGGAATAAGGCTATCTGTAGAAATAACCTAATACAAAAACACGAAGGAGAAATGACTGAATTCTTTTGACTAAAAATGGTAGGTATTTTAGTATATGTTGAGTGAATAATAGGTGGGGGGTTAAGGGTATTAGTAAGGATGGGGATTTTAGTGTTGCACCGGTGGGCCCACCCCATTATTTTTTTTTAAAGGTAAAAAAGTAATTTTTGTTTTTCTGTCAAAAAAAGTAGGTCATTTCTCCGTTCGTTTTTTTTTTCCCCCGAAATGTTCACAGATATCTGTGAACAAGTTTACAAGATGAAAAATACAGTGGGGGATGAAAAGTCATATAATACATTGAAATGCAAGTGCAGTCATATATAGTGTGATATGAAAATACATTTGTGAAAATGAAAATACATGCAATACATTAAAATGCACCAAGAGTAATACATTAAAATACATTACAATGCAACAAGTGATCTATATGAGATACACAGGTATTCACCCGTGGAGACTAATTTCCACATGGGCAAACCTATCAGCCAAAACCTGCCCATGTGAACACACCAGAACAGGCTCCTTCCATGACAGTGGTGCCTTGCACTTCTCGCGCCCGACTATCCACCAGGGATGGATATTCCGGTGGGAGGGCATCTAGCCTGTAGTATTTGGGAGGCAGAAGTGATTGGCCCCTGGGCAATTTCAGTGGTCAAGGAAGTATACAGAATTGAATTCGGTTCCACCCCACCACCTTCAAGATTTCAAGAGATGCCTTTAGATGTCAGGCTACCGGAGAAGAAAGAAGTTCTATTGGAAGGCATCAGAACTCTGCTTCAGAAGTAGGCCATGATATGATATGGCATTTATAACGTGCCTATACACAAGTGTTTCAATGTGCGACGAGGCAAGGAAGGGGGAACAGAGAGAAGACAGAGACAGCGATCTTACTAGGCTAGGTGACATTGAGATCGCACAAGTGCAGGGGAGGGAGAAGAGGGAAAGTGCAAGAGGGAAAGGGGAGGGGGCAGTGCAGTGCAGTGCATAGGATAACAAAAAAATAAATACAAAATAAATAATTACAATAAATAAGAAGTGCAGCCAAGTGGTGGCAAGTGCAGGGGTAAGTGCTGACATCAGATGTCAGGTGCTGGTAGGGGGCTGTAGGGCTACAGAAAAAGCCCCTGAGTGCAGGGCGGTGCCAGTGGGGCAGTGCAGGTGTGCAACTGGCGGGGAGGGGACATGGTCCCGAGAACAGAGGGTAGCCAGGTGTCCAGTGCAATTTCAGTTTCAGCCAGGAGTTCAGAAGGGGAGAGGAGGAGAGAAAGCAGAAGCAAAGAGGAAGGTCTTGAGGTGCTTCCGGAACCACAGATTGTTCTCCTCAAGTTTCAGAGAGGCAGGGAGGCTGTTCCAGAGGGAGGCCCCAGCCGAAGAAAGAGATCTACCACCAACTCGTTGCTTGGAGAAGCGACTGGCCCTGAGGGAGTTGGAGGCGGAAGAGCAAAGGGCTCGAGAAGAAAGATATTTAGGAAGATAGAGTTGAAGGTATTGAGGCCCCAGGCACCAGAAGGCCTTGTGGACAATGCAGAGGGTTTTGAACTTAGTCCTCGCAGCCACTGGGTGCAATGTAGAGATTTCAGTCCTGGAGGGATACGATCCCTGGGCTTGAGGTCAAGGTCAAGTCACACAGTCCTCTTTTTGATGAGTTGCAGAGGGCAGAGAGTAGAGGCAGGCAGATTTAGAAAGAGGCTGTTGCAGTAGAGCAGCCTAGAGAGAACCAGAGCTCTGGAGACAGTGAGCTTCTGGGGGAAGGAGAGGAAAGGAAGAATACCTCTGAAGAGGTGCAGCTGGTAGTGTGACTTCTTAGAGACGTCAGAGATGTGAGGAGAGAAGGAGAGTGTGGAGTCGAAGATGACCCTGAGGTTTTTAGCCTCGCAGGTGGAAGCAGGAAGAGGGCCAAGAGAGGTTGGCCAGGGAGTGACAGGAAAGGGGGGAGCAGGTGTGCCGATGAGGAGAATCTCAGTCTTACTGACATTAAGGCAGAGATCATTGGTGGCATACTACTCCTGGATGACGGACAGCCAGTCAGAGATGAGAGAAGGAGAAGAGGTAGCTGAAGGGAGCCTGAAAATGAGCTGAGTGTCATCCGCATAGCACTGAAAGTTGGGCAGAGAGCGGCAATGCAGTGGGAAAGAAGTGCCATGTATTGGTTGAACAGCCAGGGAGAGTGGTTAGACCCCTGGGGAACACCACAGGTAGATATAGAGATAGAGGAGAGGAAGGACCTAAGTTGGACCTGGGAGGGTCGGTCGTAGAGGAAAGAAGTCAGCAAAGCCAAGGCCTGATCGGTGATACCCATGTTATCACAGAGACGGTTTAGTAGGATGGCATGGTTGACCATGTCAAAGGCAGAAGATAGATCAAGTAAGATGAGAACACAGGGAGGTGCTGGAATCGAGGTTGGAGAGCAGGTCTTCACGGATGTTCAGGAGAGCAGTTTCCGTGCTTCTGGCAGCTCTGAAGCCAGATTGATGATCATGGAGACAACCAACAGATTCAGTGTGGAGATTAAGCTGAGCGATACTTTCCCAGGAGTTTGCCCAGGAAAGGAGTGATGGAGATTGGGCGATAGTTAGCCGGGAAGGAAGAGTCGGCAGAAGGTTTCTTAAGAAGAGGGTGCACAAGGGAGTGCTTCAGGGGGAAGGGAAGTGGCAAAGGAGTGGTTGCAGAAGTAATCCAAAGCAGGAGCCAGGGTGTCAATGTGGTCCATGATGGTTTTAGAGGAACAGAGTAGAACCTGTTTTGAAGGGACCTTCATAGATCGGTCTTGTATAGAAACCTTGTCTGGGGAGAACAGGGGAAAGGCAGAGAAGGGAGGAGGAGGGGTGGCCAAAGAAGGGTCAGAGGAGGAAGGGGGGATGGAGGGAGGAGAGGAAGAGAGAGAGGACGGGATGTCCTACATTTTAGAGATGAAATGAGAAGCCAGGGCCGTGCAGGGGGCCTGGGAGGGCACAGGAGAGGTAGAGACTGCAGCAGGATTGGCCAGCTCCCTGCAGATTTTAAAGAGTTCGACGAGTTGGTGGATGCCGCAGAGACGCAGGCTTGGATGAGGGCTCTCTTCTTGGAGTGGACAGAGAGACAGTATTGCCTTTGGAGCAGGCGGCAGGCCAGTTTGTCAGAGGATGTACAGGAAGCACGCCATTTCCTCTCAGCCACCCTGCACTTGCATTTGAGTCGAACCAGGAGTTGTACTTGGCTTTGGGCTTCAACCACATCCTCATGACAGGGCAAGAACATCAAGAGTATCAGATATGGCATAGTGGAGCATAGAGGGTGCTGTGACAGGGTGTGAGTCAGCTGAAAGGGGGGGGGTGAGAAAGTGGCGGTGAAAGCCTCAACTGACACACACTTCATGGGTCAGATAACCGAGAAGGTAGGTGGCAGTGCTGGAGTTGGCTTGGCCTGAGGGGTAGAGAGGGTGAACTGGGAGGAGAGGAGAAAATGATCACTCCAGGAGAGAGGAGTGGTGAGAGGGATCGAAAGGGGAAGGTCTGAAGAGATCAGAACATCCCCAGTGTGCCCTGCAGAGGGAGAAGGGCCTGAGGAGTGGATAGAGAGTGGGAGAGGGTCACAGAGGTCACGAAAGAGTCCAGAAGATGGACAGGAAGCATCCTGGTGGATGTTGAAGTCTCCAAGGAGGAGTTGAATGGTAGGGACCAGGAGGGAAGAGAAGTCCGCCCACTTCGAGAGGAAGGAGGAGATCTGACCAGGTGGCCGACAGATGGTAGCCACCATAAGGGAATGGCCAGGAGAGAGAGAGAACCTGCAGATGAGGCATTTCGAAAGATGAGTAGGCCTGCGTAGGAATGACAGAGGTAGGAATCCACTCAGGGAAGATCAGGGCTACACCCCCTCCGGAACAGTTGGATCTGGCCGCAGAGAGGATTTTGGAGCCATCAGGGCGAAGAGTGTCAAAGCTTGTTAGAGAGCTGGCCGTGAACCATGTCTCGGGGAGACCGAGGACATAGAGGAGTGTTTGACAGCAGAGCGAGAGTTTAGAGGGGCAATATGGAGAAGGTTGTCATCCTTGAAAGACTTCCGGGAAGGGGTACAAATCAGAGGTATGCCCTACGGAGGTGTAGAAGAAGGCTGAGGGGGGGGGGGCAGAAGATGAAGGAAGAGAGGGCAAGGTAGCCAAGGAGGAGACAGCAGGGGGAGACGAGGAAGCCGTGGAAGGGAGGCAGTGGACAGCAGGAGAAGAAAAAAAATTGATGAGGCACTGGAAGCGTCTATTAAAGAGGAGAAGGTTGGCTTGAGGGCCTTGGACCAAGACGGTGCCATTCAAGGAAACATTAATGATGACCTTAGAGGAGTAGAAGGGGGACAGGAGGGCCTCCCACGGGTACAACCATTAATGGGAGAAGAGGAGAAAGGAGAGAGCACATAACAATATGTGGAGTCCATAGGTCTGGCGAGGGAATGACAAAGAGGATGTCAGTGTGGGTTTGCCTGGGGAGGGACTGTTATAGGTGTTAGCGATAGGGAGGCCTGGGTCGGCGACCAGGATGTCCTTTTTAAACTTATTCCTACCAGATTTAGTGAGGAGAGCAGGATATTCGATAGAGAAGCAGTTAGAAAAGATAGGAGAGACAGAGCACACCATAGAGTAGGTAGGGAGAGGAGAGGAGATAAGAGGGAGGGGGAGGGGAAAACTCTAGGTAAGGACGAAGGGAGGAGCGCAAGCAGACTAGATAGAGATGAAACAAGTAAACAATTGGGCAAGACGACAGGAGTTTAGATAAAAGTTGGCTAGATGAATGCTTTGCTAGGAGGCAAGACCATAGAACAGCACTATTTTCACAATGCAATATTAAATACTTTCACAATGCAATTTAAATACTGGAGAAAACACACCTAACTCTGAGAGTCCTGTACAGTGGGGGAAAAGGCCTAGGTTTTACAATGCATTTTAAATAATTTCCCAATGCAATTTTAAATACTATCACAATGCAATTTTAAATACCAGAGAAAACACACCTAAGTCTGAGAGTCATGTATAGTGGGGAAAAAGGCTTAGGTTTTACAGTGCAATTTTAAATACTTTCCCAATGCAATTTTAAATACTATCACAATGCAATTTTAAATACTTTCCCAATGCAATTTAAATAACCAAGAAAACACACCTAGGTCTGAGTCTGCTTTGTGGCCAGGTTATTTGAGTAGAGTGAAGGGCCTATTCCTAACCCGGGCCACTCCTACCTTACTTGGTCGCTGCTGGTTGATGGCTGGCCTCTGGCTTCCCCTGCTGACACCTGCAGACACAACCAGGAGCCGCCTCTGTGGGAGCCGCCCTTTGCCTTGGGGCCCTTGGCCACAAGGGATGCCGGGCAGGGGGCTGCCCATGGAAGGTCAAGTAATACTGGTGAACTGGACTATCAGGGGAGGAGGACGGGCTGGGGGCGGGAGGAGGGTGCAGAAGGGGAGATAAACGAAGGAAGAGGGTCCAGGGAACTAGACTGCATGTGGGCCTGGGGAGGGAGCCTCACAAGATGTTAACAAAGCTCAACACAAAGCCCAGGAGGGTCCTTGCAACACCACACTCACCTAAGTCGCCTGGGTGAAATTAGGCAACCACGGGCAGTGCCGGTGACTAGCCCCAGCACGTAACACACAAAATAGCCAATCAGGGGAGGGGGAGGGCTGGGAGGCGGGAGGAGGGTGTGGAAGGGGAGACAAACGAAGGAAGAGGGTTTGGGGAACTAGACTGTACACGGGCCTTGCGGGGGGGGGGGGGGCTCACAAGATGTTAACAAAGCTCAACACAAGGCCCAGGGGGGTCCTTGCAACATCACACTCGTCTGGGTAGCCTGGGTGAAGAGGTCCTGCACGAATTCCGAAGGGAATGCTTCTTTTGCATCCTGTTTCTGGTCAGAAAGCCTATGGGAGAGTGGTGTCCTGTATTGGATCTCAAGGAATGCCATATGTTTTTAAGGACTTCTTGCTTCAAAAGAACCATGATACAAGAGATGATCCCCATGGTGAGCAAGGGTGATTTCCTGTCTTCCGATCCGATTTGGCTGCACATCGTCCGTTCCTATGGTACAGAGCATTTTTAGTTTTGAATCCTTCCCTTCAGGCTGAAGCCTGCCTCCTGGGAGTTCAGAAAAAGACTCTGCCCCCTCCCCACCGCCCCCTATATTCTTTGTCACATGTACACAAGTGGATGATTCATGCCCCAAGCTCCAGGGAAGCGTCATCTCACATTCGGGAAGTGTTCCTGCTTTAAGTCGACCAATGTGGGAGAAGAAATTATATCAATTATTTATGGCAGAAACACACACATCCGTTGCCTTTCCTCCCACATGCAGTCAGGAGCTCTGCCCAATGCACACAGCCTTCCTTCCTCCTGTTGGGTTGCATATGGAAAAGTAAGAATACAAGTTCGACAATGGCCATGTTAGCTGTCACTCGCAGGCACACATCATGCACACAAATGATCAGAGAGAGAATTAGAACAGCCTTTGACAAGTTTAGAGCTGTGTTTGTATTAATTGTTTTTTCACTGTAAGCATCTATGACGCATTTAGAAATTTGCATTTATATGGAATATGTAAATATCGCAACACACGTGGATTTTCTTTTCTTTTTTTTATTCACAGAAAAAATACACTTAAGAAAAAGAAAGTCCTATGTCATCTGTCATTAAGAGGCGAAAAGAGAATGCCATCTACGTTTACTGGAATAATTACTCTGAGCTAACGCCCAAACTAGTATGATTACTAGCACGATATTGAATCACTGCAAGTGATGAAATAAACAATATTTGAGAACAGGGGATCAGCCTTCTATTGGCATATTAACCACAGTAGTTCAGCATGGTGGTGCTCATGTGGAGATGGCACGTGGATACGAACATCATTGCTAAGCAATGTCTCCTGCCTCAACTGAAGCTCAGCTGAAGTCATAGGAATTCAAGCACAATGTTTGTATTGCAATGACAATTCCCTATAAATTTCGATCTCTAGCTTTATATATATTTAAGCATATCTTTGAAACTGGTCCTTCACCCCTAGCATTCCTCCAACCAGAGGGCTGCGAGTTGGCGTGGGTTCCCAGTCACAGTAGCATTTTGGGTAATGAGTTGGTGGATCGGGCGGCGGGTGAGGGTATGAGAAGGGGAGCGATTGATGTGAGGCTGCCTTTGAGTGTGGATGAGGTAAATGCTGTGGTGGTGAGACGGGTCACGGAAGAGTGGCAGGAGAGGTGGGAGAGTGGGGTGAAGGGCAGGTGGATGTTCGGGAAAGTGTCGGTGAAGTTGGATGCGGGGAGCCTGGAATAGAGGAGGGGAGAGGAGGTGATACTGAATCGGTTGAGGATAGGACATGTGGGGGTGAATGACTGTCTGTTTCGAGTAGGGAAGCGTGAGTCGAGGGATTGTGCGCTGTGTGGGGTGCCTGAGACTGTGGGACATTTTCTGCTTAGGTGTGAGAGACATGTTCAGGAGAGAGAATTGATGAGGGTTCGGTTGTCTGCACTGGGTGTGGCTGAGCTGAGTGGGAAGGCTTTGCTAGGAGGTGACGGGGTGAGAGGCAGGAGAAGGAACAGTGTGATGTTGGATTTTGTGAGGCAGACTGGGAGGTGGGAGGAGTTGTGAGTTTATGTGAGCTAAGTTCTGATTGGTGGGTCTGGTGCACATCATCCTTTACGATGGGGAAGCTCCTGCGTGGGTCCGCCCACGCATCTGATAATTAAGAAGAAGAAGAAGGCTGCGAAGTCAGGATACAGACGCACTTATCCAATTCACAGTTCAATGGGGGATTTCAGCTAAAATGGAAACACAAGAGGCAGTTTATCATTCTGAAAGTCTAGCACATTACATTTAACCACGGTGTACCTGCAACTTTCAATGCTGCACCATGGCCTGTTGTTCATGCAATCAGCCTTTTCTTTATGTAACATTAACAATAATGAATATACTCTCTCCACACAGCTAGTCCATCAGGGATCAGTATTCAAACACCAAATGAAACAGGCACTTCTTGTCTCTTTTTTACTGATGAAAACACTCTGTCCTTCATTTTGTTTCTTAAATGTCAGGTATCATTCCTCCTTTTTAGCTTCCAATTTCACACACCTTTCTTTTCCTCCCATGTGTTCTGCCGCAGTTTTTAATCTGTCCATGTGTAATGTCTTTCTTTAACATAACAGTTGAAATAACATGAGTGTTGCAATGTTCCAAGAAGACCTCTTTTTTTAAATTATGTCATTTAAATGTTGGCAAGTAAGTGTTTTAATTCGTGATAAATGCAAAGTGCTTGGCTTCACTTTAGATTTCTGGATCACAGTATTGTGCTGCATTGCAGTTGATGTAACATGCTGCTATCTGTCTCTTTAAGTAAAATTGTAGCTTTTCATAATTTATGAAAACAGCATTTTCAAGCCACATATATCTTTTGCCATGCATTGGGCACATCCAGCACTTTTAAGTTTTCAGGTACATTTTCCTTCACTTGAGCACCTGTTCATTATGGTAAAGTTGAAAGAGGCCCATTTCTGTTCATGTCATAGGCCTTAAGTCAGAAACAGAAGTGTTTGGGACTGGCCTGCTTTTTCCAATGGGTAGCACCAGTCAGCTTCACTATTAAATACTGGCCTGGCCTGGTCTTTTATTTCTGACATTCGGGGGCTATATTTTACCTCACAGCAAGAACTAAATGAAAAGTTAGAATATGCACCCTGTCTTTTCTTCACACTAGGTAATCATCTTGAAAGTTTGGACTGATTTTGGCTAAGGATTCCATACCTGCACAAACTTTGAGAACCACTTTTCTAAACTTACAGCCAGATCTGGACAAATGACACCATCGAAGGTGTTCTTTTATGCTTTTCTTCTTTATGTGGCACACACTTATCTCACATTAATTCGAGGCTACACCCCTATTATTGTATTGTTCAGTAGTGCTAAAATGCGGCTTGTCTGGGAGGCATTATGTTTTGCTGCACTGGCTCAGTATTACTACAGGAGAGCTTGACTAACACAACACAATTGTAGTGATGCATCTCAAATACTTTTTCAAATGGTCTTATGAACTCTCTGGACAATATAAAGGACATCCAGCATTACAGAAAATGGAAACTGTGACGAGATCTATTGTGTTGATTTCTTTTGCTTTTTGTTGTCTCTACTTCTTTACCCTCTTTGCACTACAAAAGGTTGTATTGTCTCATGCACATGCTTTGGTCCCTGTTAACACAACCCCTATTCCTGCTCTTACTGAAGCCATATTCGGGCGTGTGACCAACGCTGCCTGAGAAGTAAAAAGACTCAGGCGAAGCGTAGATATAGACTTTGAACACATACATTCATACCTAGCTGACTTGGCCTAACAATGTGTGGTACCAGCACATGACCAAGGTGGGGAGAGAGACAACGAAGGAGAACTGCTATGTGTGCTCTCTGATCCCATATGCCATGAGTACTTCCAGAACATTCATAGCAACAGAAATCCCAACAGCCAGAGAACAATGTCTCATGCACCTGTTACTCTGCACAAGAAGAGGCTGGATCCAAGGCAGATGGGCTACACTAAGATGGATGTCACAGAAGACGTTCCTGTATGAAGATAGTTATATCAAGATTCAAGAAATGATAGAAGGCTATTGGAACACTCATAAGTTAATAAAGTACGTTCCTGATGGCACAAACAAAGGAGAAGTCAGAATAGTGAAGCAAAAGCAGTTGGAATGCCCAGAGTCAGGACAAAGAGAGAACAGATGCTGAGAAATACCCCAGTTGCTAGTATATTGGCAGATATTCACAGGAGAAGGATGGAAGGAAGGAATGGTAGGATGCAAAGCACATACACTCCTGACAGTTCCAGTGGAAGTGGTGCAGAAGGAAAATTGTGATTGCCTCAAAGAGTGGGCAACAAGTGCAAAACTGGTCACCTGGGTTGAGAATGAAGCAGGTCCCATGCCAATCATACCACCCAAGAACGCTTACTTGTGTTTCCAGAATGATGGTCCAGCGAAGATCGTATAGAATAAAGGATGCAAGGGAATAGTACTGCTGTGCTAATGGATCACTACTGGGCCTGCGGATCCGAGCCATACATGCAATTACTGCCAAACTGGGGAGGGACATGCTCTCTAGTACAGCTGAACACACCAGCATTAG
The DNA here is from genome assembly GCF_040938575.1 of Ambystoma mexicanum. Lineage (NCBI taxonomy): Eukaryota > Metazoa > Chordata > Amphibia > Caudata > Ambystomatidae > Ambystoma > Ambystoma mexicanum. Next base: position 1,238,748,651 of record NC_090934.1, on the reverse strand, counting down.
TAGTGCCTCGAAAAGACATACAAGTAGATGGATTCCTCAAAATGAACACACACCAAAGGAAGAAGAGACCTGTTGAGCTGACCCGAGAAAAGAGAGGAAACTATGTGTCAACAAAAATGGAAGATGCACTAGACGCAATACCACCAAAACACAGATTATTAAGCAAGACAGAGATGTTCTTGGATCAGTCATTCCAGGAGTTCAGGCCAATGTGAATGCCAAGTGGCTCCAGATCACTCGACCGTCAAGGAGCTGTCAGATTGATGGCCTTGCAGAACAGATACATCCTGGATCTTCTCATAGATATGGAAGGAGACATTTGCACCAAGATCAGGCCTCCTTTCTGTACATATGTGCCTTCCCACAACGGAGAGAATGGCACACTAACGGAGGCAATCATACAATTATCAGACCTGCATGCTAAAATGAAGGCAGTGACAAACCCAATGGAGGAAGATGAAGATTGGCTGACATACATCTTTTCCTGGATACCATCATGGAAGGCTAGTGGAAAGAAGGTGCTGATAGCACCCTTAGTGCTAGTATTATTTTCCTTCTGCATTAGGGAGAAGCTATAGCGCAGTGCAAGAAGACTACTGAAAAGGCGATAGGGATGAAACTCTTACTGGACGTGGAGACAAAACTAATGGAGAGACACAGACTCTTGGCGTACTCCAATCACATTTGACGCAGTGCTCTCTTGTCCCACCAGGTACAATGTTCTCCTTTCCCCCAGATCCAGGCAACCTTTGGGGAAGATGGCTATGGTGCAAACCCGATGGAGATTGCTGCTATATGACCTGCGGTTTAGACGAGCATGTGATGTACTATGGACATCCGGGAGGAGTGGCAGAGGTATGGATTCCAAGGCTGCACATGAACAGAGAAGGTCATCTAGGGAGTGTGGTTGACTTGTCAACCAGAGGGGGGGATTGAAGAGGGAGACCTAAATGTGTGCCTCATTACACCTATCCCACTCTCAGCCCAGCAACAGAGAAACGAGAGATGTAAATCGCTTCTGGGCCCTTAGTCCCCATCATTGATGTATCACAGGTTTGCGAAACGCTACTCACTCAGACAACCAGACCATACTCAGACGACAGTATTGAAGAGATACAGTTGTCATCAATTGAACAAGTCAACTGACAGAAACCTCGAAGAACGCCAATGACATCATGACTGACACCATGACATAGGACCTCATTACAAGTGTGCCGGTTCAGTAACAATGGTGCCGGTAAGCCTATATGCACCGTTGTTACCGGACCGGCACACTACGAGCCTGCGGGCGGGTGCCATCCCAGCCGCCAGACCTGGCAGACGGGACGGCACCCGCCCGCAGACTTTTTTGCAAGCACCGGCCCCGTAATTAACTTTGCCGGTGCTTCCATTATCCTCATTCCCATTGAGTCCTATGGGACTCAAATGCGAATTAACATTTTTCCAGCGCCTGACTTCCAGGAATACTGGGGTCGTAATCCCCCAGTGTTTCTGGAAAGCCAGGCGCCAAAAAAATTTGCAAGTCCAGCGGCAGCCTGCCGGTTTCACTGGCACAGCTACCGCCAGACTTGTAATGAGGCCCATAGATACATTAGATATGAAGCAAATAGACATCCTTGTACGAAGTTACGCAGACATTTAGCTTTATTGCTGACAGACACAAAGGATATGCTTATGACTCACATAGTTAGAGGACTGACACACCCACATATATACGCATACGAATACATATGAACTGTTTGCTGACGCTTAACAGCAACTAACATGGACGGCCATGCAAATAAAGATGGAAGCCACAGGTACATTGGAGTGAAGGACAAATTTAGAAAGCACAGAAAATGGCTGACAGGCTGATCCTGCTGAATCATGCAGACCAGGCTCTCAGCGCGGACACTGTGCACAGCCTTGCCAAGGAGATGTAGGGAAGGAAAGTTTCAAGTTAACAGAAGAGATAGGACACCTACGAGATACAGAGCTGAAAATGGTCATAATTACAAGCAAGTGAGCTGCATTCCGTGGTCCCTACACATGTAATCAAGATAAAGCCTATTAATTTGAGACAGCCTGAGGTAGCTGTTCAAAGCCGAATGTTCTGTCTGTCTCAAGGCCTATAAGATCAGAGAAGGTAACTTATTAGGAACATGCAGCACCTCTGGGGTCATTCCCACTACCTTCAAAAGTTGCCCTTTGCCTGGTAACTGTCCAAAGCTCTAAGGCTGAGAAGACACTTTCTGCCCAATTCCTAACCATCTTCCACGCTAAGCATACACTATGTTGCACTGGCCAATCACCTTTACACTAACCTGAAACATTGTATTCGTGCCACATAGAGGTGGTCTCAGGTGGAGCCACCACATATGCCTTATCCAATGGTCATACGAATCCCATATAGAACATATATGTAGTTCCCCTGTTAGATTTTTGGGATGTAACCTAATTTTTATGATGCCAGAGGTCAACAAAACTGAACGACAGTCGCCTGAGAGCGAGGGCACTTGGAGAATTTTGCGTTGTTCATGTTGCGATCCCTGTCATTTGAATTGCCACTATAGGCAGTAAACTTTGTCCTATGGCTGGGTCTTCCCTTCTTGGGGCAGGAGAGTTCCAGGGCCCAGTACCTTTTGCAAGTAACCGGGGAGACTGATAATAGTTCCCTTGCCACTCTATTACAGTTTCCTTTGGCAGCAATGTCCAATAAAGAAATGTATTTCCACACTCGTCAGTGAATTCAGAATGTTGCAACTCTTCCTAAGCTGTGAGTTTGGGTCGGGATAGGGAGTGGAAAGGCCCCTCTAGCAGTACCAATTTAATTCTAGGATTAGAGGTATCCGCAAAGGGTTTGGACCTCATCCTCCTTCCATGGTGGTCACTGGTGTTGGTCAATGTGCTCCCGTGGCTGTTCCATTCCCTCGTGCGGGAACCCAGTGGGGTTGCTCTGTGGCTCCCCAATATACTTCCTGCAGTTCCACCAGCTTGGGTCCAGGGGTGGACTGGGACCTAAAAGAGGCCCTGGAAATAATTAATGGGGACCAAAAGAGGCCCTGGAAATAAAGTTCAAAGTGGCCCCATATGACAGATTTTCAGCAAGCCCAATGCATTTCCTATAAGAAAATTTGGAAATAACCCGCAAAAGAGGCCCAGGGTGCAGAGGCCCACCGGGAAATCTCCAGAGTTCCCTATAGGCCAGTCCACCCCTGCTTGGGTCACGTGAGGTAAGGTCCTTCATCACAATGCCAAGGCAACTTACAAGTAGGACGTGGAATGGTTCTATGTTCATTCACCCCCAGTTTTCTTTCTTGCTGCATTCTTTTACCAAAAATGTTTGCCTGAAAAATAAAATCATCTTTTTTTTGTTATTATTTGGGGGGTCCACCCAAACCCCCTCCCCTATTATGTATTCCCTATTTCCCACCCCACCCTACCCCTTATATGCCCTTTTCCCATATTTTTCAATGAGTTATTTTCAGGCAACATTTTTTAACAAAAAATGTCACAACAAAAAAACGGCGATTGGGTGAATGTCGTACCACTGGGAATAACGGCCCCCTGGAGCAGAGTCCTCCCCCTCCTCTGACCTGATAGATGGACAGCACCTGCTGTCTGAAGCACTTTTGGAGTAGGGCGTCTGGGGAAATGTTTTTGGTTGCTGGGGACCTCCCTCCCAGAGTCCAGTGGCACATTATACATTTTCAACCCTGGAGCTGGCAGGATGTTTATTTTTGAGTCTATGGGGGAACGGTGGGTCACTCTTAGGCTGCTTCCCCCCCACAGCTCTCCTTACTGTACATTTTTGTAGCTGCAGCTCCTCAGTTGCACTCTGTCCTTTTAAGTTGTATTTGTCCATATTCCTGGGTTCTTTAACTCTCGTCGCCAATGTAATAAAGTCTCTTATTAGTCACACGGGACACACAGACCAGCTGTGGAGACTGATGTTGTTCCAGGTATGCTTTATTGGTACAATATGTACAGTTCCAGTTACTCTCAGGTATTTACAGTAGTCTGGATGACAGGACAAGGACAGGGATAGGTAGTACAGTACACATGAAGGAGAAGACCCACCGGCCATCCACTCACTCCAGCTCAGGCCCCCAACTGGCTCACTAAGAACATTCATCTACTGATGCACTCAACATTCTCCTGGCTGCATCATACATCACATTCTATGGCAATCACTCCAGGCCAGTGACACTGTACAAGACTATATATAACATCTCCCTTTCTTACCAGATTCAACCACAACATAACATCTCCCTTTCATACCGGATGTACCCACGCGTGACATCTCCCTTTCATATCAGGTTCATACACACAAACATCATCCTTTCATTCGGGTGGAGGGAGGTCAGCCAAATGCACATCACTCGCCCACTCATAAATCTAAGCACAACCAGAATCTCACACAGATGAACTACAAGTAACAGATGAGGTGCTCCTGGCAGCACCGGAGGTCTTAACCTTAAAACTATTGCTAAAGGAACAATGGTGAATGCTTAACAGTAACTAATGCAAAAGTGCGCACTATATATATACAGAATGTACATTTGCCGGCAATAAAAAAAAAAATTCTTTTTTTTTTAGGCACAACCCTTGTTCAGTCAGTTGGCCAAACTCTTTATGGTGCAACCCTTATTCAGTCAGCTGCCCAAACTCTTTATGGTGCAACCCTTATTCAGTCAGCTGCCCAAACTCTTTCATGACGCAACCCTTATGCAGTCGGTTGGCCACTTAAGCATCTCACATTAGAGCGTACGCATATAACATATACCTCAAAAAAGAGTATACATACCGCCACATTTTTCTTTGTGGCTCTGGTGGAAATTTAAAATTCTCACCTGGCTTCCAATATCTCCAAAACTATTTCATTAGTACACATTAACAGTAATACCCATTAATTAGTACACATTAACAGCACTACCCTGCACCGCGACCATGAACTACAACACGTGTGTCATGGCCGGGATGGAACACATAACAGTGGGCCACAACATCACACAAACTGAGCAAGACAATGGCCCAAAGTCGATTGCAGGGTATCCAATGTAACTAATGTTTTGTTCAACAACTCTCCAAAGGGTAAATCAGACCCTTAACACCATAACCATAACATACATTATTCAGTATATAAACATTTCTTGATGATGGTGGAAATTTCAGAAAATAAAAAAAAAATTTTTTTTTACTTTGTTCTTAAAAAAAAATTAAATTCGTTTTTCCTTTATATTGATAAGTGTTGCAAAAGTCCATGGTGGCTTTTCCTCATTCATTAAGAAAAAGAATCAGAATAAAGAAAAAATGTAAATTTTCACGTTTGCATTATTGCCAAACATAATTCAATCCAAAATAATGATGCCAAGAGAAGGGGTTTCTCGTAACTTATTTCACAAGTATGCTGCTTGCTCACGTTGTTCCTTCAGTTCCATTGATGTATATAATAATAAAGAAAATGTCTTGCAAAATGTTCCTTTCAGTGCCCCAACTAAAGCTTCCTTAAAGTACGCACATGGCAGCAAGTGTTTTCTCCATCAATCCATTTAACATGAAGAAACGAAACTGACACGTATCACTTCCTTTCATTGTTCGTTCCTCATTCCATGGATCACCAGCACCCACTGAATGTTAACACACGTCATCATTCAATAGAAGGGCTGGAGGAGAACAGACCTCGCTGGGCCTCTGATGTAACTGTATTACACGGAGCATTTTTTGAAATTCAGGCAGGATCTTTGATAAAATCAAACTCCAAACTTTATCCATGTTCATTCCACATGGGAGACATTGTTTAATACACAAAAAAAAACTTGGCACAACAAAAATGTCTTTCATTACGGGTTGCACACTGCCTTTATGTATTCATTTTCACAGTTAATATTCTGAGTGCATGGAGCTCTGGCGCCACCCGGTTGTTTGCAGAATGTACAGGGTGGTCAATGAAACTGTAAAATGCTCCCATGAAGTTATTGCATTTCATTGACACACACACTGCCCCCAGCTCCTACGCTGAGAATTATCTTTTTACTTATTAATTCGAACGGGGCTCAAAAAGTTCAGGGAAGACCTGATGGAATGTTCAGTTGTGATGTCACAATGGACCAAGATAGTGAGTGATTAGTCCCGGAAAGTCAGAGTAGCCATTGAGAGAATGGAGACTGCTAATGCTGTGTGTGTGTTGCTGGGCAACAGCTAGCAGCTTTTGAAAATGATGCAGGGTTCTGCTCAGGGCAGCAGTGAGGGTTTTACACAAAAAAAAATGCCAATAAAAGGAAAGCGTACCTTTCATTTTGTCCGTTTTACACATAAAATGCCAAATGAAAGGAAAGTGTAAGTTTCACTTCGTCCTCCCCCCTCCTCTGACCTGATAGATGGACAGCTCCTGCTGTCTGAAGCACTTTTGGAGTAGGGCGTCTGGGGAAATGTTTTTGGTTGTTGGGGACCTCCCTCCCAGAGTCCAGTGGCACATTATACATTTTCAACCCTGGAGCTGGCAGGATGTTTATTTTTGAGTCTATGGGGGAACGGTGGGTCACTCTTAGGCTGCTTCCCCCCCACAGCTCTCCTTACTGTACATTTTTGTAGCTGCAGCTCCTCAGTTGCACTCTGTCCTTTTAAGTTGTATTTGTCCATATTCCTGGGTTCTTTAACTCTCGTCGCCAATGTAATAAAGTCTCTTATTAGTCACACGGGACACACAGACCAGCTGTGGAGACTGATGTTGTTCCAGGTATGCTTTATTGGTACAATATGTACAGTTCCAGTTACTCTCAGGTATTTACAGTAGTCTGGATGACAGGACAAGGACAGGGATAGGTAGTACAGTACACATGAAGGAGAAGACCCACCGGCCATCCACTCACTCCAGCTCAGGCCCCCAACTGGCTCACTAAGAACATTCATCTACTGATGCACTCAACATTCTCCTGGCTGCATCATACATCACATTCTATGGCAATCACTCCAGGCCAGTGACACTGTACAAGACTATATATAACAGGGGTCCACCCAAACCCCCTCCCCTATTATGTATTCCCTATTTCCCACCCCACCCTACCCCTTATATGCCCTTTTCCCATATTTTTCAATGAGTTATTTTCAGGCAACATTTTTTAACAAAAAATGTCACAACAAAAAAACGGCGATTGGGTGAACGTCGTACCACTGGGAATAACGGCCCCCTGGAGCAGAGTAGCAGAATGGGGGGGACAGTCCACCCAGTGCACACCTCCCCCTTCAGGCTGGCACATTTCTGTCAATCTGAACGAGTAGAGCCTTTTAAGCACGTCGGTTGAATGGAATGTTTCAGTCACTCTGGTTTCAGTAAAGACCCCGTTTTTGAATAAATCGCATTGGCCAGAACTAAGAGTGTTCCAGCCAGTCCAATGTCCTGCTTGCCAGTGCCCGCAAACCGAATAAGAACGAGGAATGAGAGCCATTCCTTTCAAGGCGATGGAACGGAAACGGTGGGAATTCCGCACTTTTCCACTCACCGGTGGAATGTGACCTCCATTCATACTCTTGAGCAGTTGTCAGGCGAACATTTTTGCAAACAAAAAAAACTTTTACATATGTTCTGGCTATCTGCAAGTACGTCTCGTGTGGGAGGTAGTTATAAAATATAAGACCCATCCCCACAATATATTGTGGAAAAACCAACGCTGGCCATTGCACAGATGCAAAAACTATTAGAAATGTTTCAAAAAGGAATCCAATGTCTGTTCTGAAAGGAGAGACAGTGAGGACAAGGATATTCGTGTGCTTTAAGGACTCGCAGACTGTTTATGTGTGGCAAGTAAGCCAGCTGCTTTAGAAAGAGTTGCATTTTAAAACAGAAAGTAGCCTTTCTTAGGCTAAGTGTGGTCAATTCTCAAAAACCGAGTGTCGCCTTGCGTGCACACATGGCAGAGGCAGATGGAGAAATGTGCATCTTTCTGGTGCACTGATTCATAGATGGTAATCTGTGTGTGCTCATGGCTGTGCACGGTTCCATTTCATTTCCACAAAATAAATTACTTGGTGGTCATTTACTTAGTGGAAATTACTTCAAATTTGCACTTCAATTTTTTTTAAATGTGTGTTTCCCGCCCAATTCCCCCTTCTTCTTTCACCACCACCCCTACCCGAACCTCCCCCTTTGCCCATTAACCCACAAATATATATGTATATTCGAAGACATTTTGAAGTAATTTCCATGAAGTAAATTGAATTTACTTCGTGCAAACAACTGAGACCCTTCTAGAATAATCTGCAGGCGGAAATGCGTAGTGATGAAGAACATTACGCTTTGAGGAAACACATCAGAACATTGTTGTTCTGCTGATTCACAGTCCACAGCCTCCCCCTGTTAGTGTGCGCACTTCAATACTTTCGAGTTGTTGTAGGTTCAACCCCGCACCCCCTTTGTGTATATCCCCGGTTTGTGCAATTATATGATGCAAAGACTGTGGGCAGGTGCACAACCCTAATTCACACAGTGATGCGCTGCCACCTGCGGCAGTTCCCTGGGCCTTGTCCTGTTATCACACAGGAATGCGCAACATTTTAGAGCCAATGCAAGCACAGTGCAAAACACACCGACAACACGTGCATAGTGTCAGGCAATTGATGCATGAGTGTAGGGAATGAGACGTCACTCCTTAGGGATCAATTAGAGGACTTGTGACAAGAAGTAGTGTCAAACAAACACATTTTATTATACAAAAAGTGTTTTGGTTGCAGTAAAGGTGAAACTAAAGTGAAATAAGTTTCCCTACAATATTATGAGGGCAAGAAGAACAGGGCAAGTGCCGGGAATGTCCATAAGGAACAGTGCAAGCCGCTACCAGTGTTCTTACCTTAAGGTGAAGTTTGGTGGTTGTGGTCAGGATGTGCTCCTCTGGCAAAAGACCAGCCTTATGCAGAAGGTGGAAAGACTCAACCATTGACCTGCTCCGACGAGGAGATGCCATAGCTGAGGACATCCACCTGCATCCTTGACATCCAATGGATTGCACGGGGCAGGTGGACAGTACAAAGAATATTGTCTGACTGATAAGAGCCCAGATGGAGGTGGAAATAATTGTGTCACATCCTCACATCACAAGCAACCAAGAAGGTCCTAGTGGGACCTGGCATCGAAAGGCGAAGAACCCAAGTGATACTTCCAGGTCCTTGGCAGAGGGAACAGGCCACACAGGGCATTCAAGAAACCCAAGGTCTGGGGGAAAAGAGAACACTAGAATCTAATAATCCAGGGCATAGGAAGAACCTGTATAGGGCTCTGAAAATACTGGATCTAGAAACCCACTTCTTGGTGCCCTGAACTCGAGGTCCCGAGAGAGAGGACCATGAATCACAACATCCTGCAATAAAGGACACTGAAGTTCATGAGGTTCTCCCGACCAAGCTATGAAGAGCTTCAAGGGAGCCAAGACCAGAGCTGTCCTCAAGGAAGAAGAACACAAGGACACCAAATTAAGCTCTTTGAATGCGTCCCTGGGAAACGGCGCCAGGTGAAAGTAGCGAGTGTGAGAAGGGACCCGTACTGTGAGTGACCTGCACATGGTGTTGCTCTATCCTCTTGCCGTAACCTTGCGGTTAAACGGTAACGTATAGGGAAGTTCGACAGTATGGATGTCAGCCTGTTCTTTGGGCGTTTGTTATAGCATAGAGAAGCTGCACGGCTGAGGCAGCTTCTCTACGGCTCAGGACTTTATAACAGTAGGCTGGTGGATCTTTAGTTGGCCGGTGTATGGAAAGCTCACTTATACAATAGGGTGTCTCCATTGAGACGATGAGGACTACTAAAGTTAGGAAATCTTACACAGAAGGGGGAAGAAGTACACACAACAGGCAAGGGGATTGTAACCTTTTTCCTTATCCAAGCCCTCCTACTTTTTTACTAGAAAACATTGCTTCTACATGCACCTGAGAGACGCATTAGCATTACTCCCACCTCTCCTGTGTTAAAATAATAAAGTTGGGTTCAAACGTTGCTCTGCTGTCAAGTGTCTTAGTGCTCGGCTTACCACAGTTTCCATGGAGCCTGCAGGGTCACAGTCCTTGGCTCATGACCGTGGCAAGTATTTTATATTCTTTTTGGTGTGCCGTTCAGATCTGGAGCATGGCTCCTTGGTAGCCTTCTTATCTCTTTTTGATCTCTTATTTTCTTTTATGCTAGTAAGTGCTCTTTTGTTACCAATCGACCAGATCTGAATTATGGCCCCCAGCTAACTTGTCTCTTCTCTTGTATACCAGCGTCTCTGGGTTCTATATGCTTGTGCCCTATATTTTTCCAGCCCCCTCCCCCCTGGGTATTAAGCATCTAAACCCTGGCATCTTGGATTCTCCCCAACTTGGACCCTAGTTGTTCTGCCTTCCAACTCTATATATTCTGGCCGTCTTGACAAAGCCAAGACTGGGTTCTTCATATGGACCTCACTGTCCACCACCTCTTTTTTTGCCTTCACCTGTTTAGCTCTGATGAGATTGGGCCTCTTTCCTTCCATCCAAATCCTGTGCTTTCTCCTGCCTGCTTCTCCCTTCCCCTGGTCTTTCCTTCCTTCAGCTCCTTCCTTTCCCTGATCTGCATCCCTGCTGAATTGAGTACTAAGGATCTGGTGCAGGTCTGCGGCTCCACAGGCTGAAGTTAAAGTTACAAAAGGGAACAACACCATGTAAAAATCAGGTATCCTTGTCGTGGCTTCCACCTGATTCCGCCATGACGCCCTCTATCCTGTGTGTGTAATTTCCTCTCTTTCCGTGTAAGGAGTTTGCAGCCTTTGCTGCCACCATTGTGTCTGTGCATGTGGGGTAGGTGGTGGCTTATGGTCTTCCGCGCGGGCCACAATCTCAGGCTTTAGCATTACTTCTTGTCTGTCTTCTGCTCATGGGCCGCCATTGCTAACCACGTTTGCAGTTGCTCTGACTTATGCAATCCTTTCTTGGGATCATGGATGACCAACGTTGGTAAATGCCTATCGTCCACATTTCTGGTTTTCTATGAATATGTTAAACTTAGCTGCAGATGACATTATAATGAAAGTGCCTGTGAATACCTGTACGTCATAGCGTAGGGAGACTTCAAGGCTCACAGTACATGTCTTTTATCGTCCAACTCATGCTTTAGCTTTTTATGCTATTTCATGTTGAATTATACATTACAGTGACAGTGCCTCTGAATATTACTATTATTTTTATTATTATTATTATTAGGGTATGTATTGAGCGCAGACCTAGCCTTGGGAGGTAACAGAGCACTTTATATCCACAGGGAGAAGAACACAGTGAGGGAAGCAGAGAAAAAGGAGCAGGGAGCTAACAGGGGAGACGGCGAGGGTGGACACTTGGCAGCAAGGGATCTACAAGCATCCAGGGCAGAAGACAGTAGGGGGCAGATCACTGAGTCTCAGGCATGGTGGGGAGTGCAGGGTGTCTGGACCTGGGTGAATACGTGTACATCATAGTCTAGGGTGAAATCAAGGCTCACAGTATATGTCTTTTATCATCTAATTAATGCTTTAGCTTCTTATGTTATGTCATATTGAATTATAAATTAAAATACCAGTGCCTCTGAATACTTGTACATCATAGTGTAGAGAGAAATTAAGGCTTAGAGTACATGCCCTTTGTCGTCCATATCACCCTTTAACTTCTTATGCTTTCTTATATTGAATTCCAAGGCCTTCTATTAAGGAAGCATCATTAGGGAGAACTCTGATAAACTGAGTAAACTGGATGTCTAGTGGGGATAGATGAATGCATGTATTGATTTGAAAGGCAAATCTATACTTTTGCAGGAACGTGGTCTAGAGATTGTTTGATAGTTCTGTTGAAGATTGCTATACAGTCACGTTTATATATTCAACACTTTTGTTAGCAGAATGCACATTTCCAATAAAATTACTTGATACATTCTAGGAGATGAAAAACTCCCATAGCAACAATGCTTCGCACGCTGGGGAACGTCACGAATATCACCCAAATGTGGTCGGATGTGGTTTAGTGGGTAGAAGTGGTTACAGGAGATTATATCAGTTTAACCACTGAAATGTAGAGTCATCGCATTGAAAGAGGAAGCTCCCAGTTCAACAAACGCAGAATCATAGCAGACACCCCAGCAGTCCCTGTTGCGCCAGGGAGCCCACAATGTGTAGGGGCACCCCCTGTGGCCCAAGGCCTCTGCATGTTTCTGGGTAGCATAAACCTTAAGGGCTCCTAAATCACGTTTTGTAGATGATTCTAATCCCTTTATATTACACCATTGAATAAACGCCCCACCAGCTACATACACTTGGTCAAAATGACTACTGAGTGAGCCAAGGCTGTCACTGGGATGCCACACATTTAAATGGGGAAAGGATTTAGCGAATTTTAGACAACATGGAAACCTTTCATGTAATGCCTAGTATCAGCGCCACAGATGTGCGGCATACCAGTCACTTCAACCCTCTAAAAAATAGTGAGATAATCGGAGACCACCAGCCGCAGAGTCTTAGACCCTGACCAAAACCCTAGTGATGCTTGGAAGGCTACTGGTAGACCCCCACCTCGGCCCCATCTGGGAGAGCCTAAAGCTTATTTTAGCCAGACGCAAATGCTCCATGTTGGGAACCGCTTCCTATATAGTCCATAAGGTTAGCGTGTATCATGCTAGTGCTGCTGGTTGTGCGTCAAAGGAATTGTGTTCACACGTTAGCGGATCCAAAACTATGATGCATGTGGCAGGTCTGCATATACATTGTTTCCTGTCTGTGAGTCCAGCAACAATTGCACCTGTCCTGTTGGGCCCCTTTCTATCTCGCCACTTGACTTGACCAACTACTTTCTGCCTTCTCGCAGCACACCGTTCTGTAGCTGACATCATCACGTCATTCCAGCTCTCTCGGGTGCCGGGTTGGGGCATCCAGCGTCTCCAACCCCTTGGGTGACGATCTTTCCTGAATACTTTGCTGCCTTCCCCTGACTGCCTATGTTACAGCTGACCCGCAGCCTCGCGGGTGTCCGTGAGCCCTCCCTTTGACACAAACTCACACAGAGGCACTGCGTGTAGTTCGGGCTCCCCGGTCGCTCTGCGCGGCCGGGAAACGCCCCATTTATTTATACGGCACGCGGCGGAGTGCAACGTCACTCCGCCACATGCGTACGCCCTTAAAGGGGCAGCCTCACACTCCTCCTTTTTCACAACGACACACACAAGAATAAAGGATTACTAGCTACCACACTTCTAAGTACACTGCACACACATAACCCCGGAGACCCCTTTAATAACAGCCACCCTGGTACCCATTAACCACAGTGAGTCCCCGGGTGTCCCTAACTCAAACACAAGTCCACTACTCAAGCACATAGTCAGTGAGATGGGCAGGTTTCCCTCACCCAGTCCTCTGGGGGGTACCTCCTGCCAGTCTCCCGGATCGGACTCCCTTCACCTGCCAGATCCCGGGCCGCCGACCCCGGCAAAGGCACTGGTACTTGCAACATGTCCTGGTTCAGTGTTGCTTCAGTCCATGATTCACCCAGCCTTTTGAAGAAGCTAGCGTTCCTGGTCACAGACACAGTTTTGTCCAATGCAGTCACCATTGACCCCTTTACCGCAACTACCCACATAGACTGCGGCTCATATGTCAAGGACAGCTTTCCTTGAGGGTGCCGGTTTCTCACTAACACCTCATCCCCTGGAGCCAGTCATTGGGACTTCAGCCCTCTCTGGATGTTCTCCTGCTCTGTCCGCCCTCTTCGCTCCCTCTCCACCTGGTCATTGTCTATGACAGTGGGCTCCTGCTCCCCTGTCTCCGGCAACAGACCCCTTGGGCATTTCTGAAACATGTCTTCTGCCGGCGCTATCCACGTGGAGGTATGTGGAGTGGTACGATATGCATGCAGAAACTTGTACATGGCCCTCTGTAGACACTGACCCTGTCCCTGAGCGATGCGGAACCCTTTGTTTAGTGTCCTCATCATCCTTTCTACCTCACCATTCGCCCTCGGCCAAAGTGGGGTAAACTTCCGGTGGTGCACGCCATACTCCTCCATCAATCCCACAAAACTTTCGCCTTGAAAGGGTGCGCCGTTGTCAGAGCACAACACCCTGGGCAGTTCATGAGTGGCGAAAATGTTCTCCAATACCACCACCACCTTTTCAAATGCTACTGGCTCCACGAATTCCACCTCTGGATAGCAAGACCATTCATCCACCACGACCAGGAAGTGCATGCCACGTGTTGTGTAACCAAAGTCTGCATGGACCACCTCCCATGGCCTTGTTCCTCGCAGCATGGTTTCTATTGTGGGTTCTTTTGGCGCGGGTGACGCTGCCTGGCACCACACACATGACATTACAAATTCTTCCACCCGCCTTTCCAGGTCCGGGAACCAGACTTTCTGGCGCAAGCGTGCTTTGGTTTTGGCCGCACCTTGATGGGCCAACTCGATGATCTGCTGAGTCCTGCTCTGAGGAATGACTATCCGGTCCCCCCTCAGAAGTAGGCCTGTTTCTGAGAAGGTCAGCTCATCACCACCCTCCATAGTTGTTTGAGGGCTGACTTGGCCTCTTGTGTTCTCAGGGCCAGGGTGCACATCACCTCCCTCCACGATCCTTGTTGTATGGCAGCCTTGAGGATCAGAAAGCATTCGTCTGTTGCCGAGGCCTGTTCGAGTTCACCCACTGGCACAGAGTTGGGAGTGGCCGATTCCACCACGAGTCGGACATTCTGGTCAGCTTCCTCAACACACCTGGACTGTAGATCTGCAACATCATTCCGGAGATGTCTGGAGAGATAATCCGCTGCATTGTTACTGCCCGGCCTGTACACCAGTGACACGCCATATTCCAACATAGCCAGCATCCAGCGTTCAATCCTTGCGGGTGGTTTGGAGGAAGACCCCGCCAATATAGGTAGCAAAGGTTTATGGTCCGTAACCACATCACTGATCTCCCCAGAACATATAGTCTGAAGTGGCGGCAGCCCCACAAGACTGCCAGTGCCTCGCGTTCGATCTGCGAGTACCGTTGTTCCGTGTCAGTCAAGGTCTTGCTTGCGAAGGCGACAGGGCGGACTTCCTGGTTAGTGTTCACTTGGGTAAGGACCGCTCCCAGTCCGAACGGGCTGGCATCTACCACTATTTCCGATTGCAGGGCGGGATCAAAGAAGGCCATGGTGTCCGCTGCCGTGAGAGCTCCCTTGATATCATCAAAGGCGGCCTGTTCCAACGGTCCCCACTGCCAGGTCACATGTTTCTTCGTGAGGGCGTGCAGGGGCTCAGACTGGGAGGCAAGGTTCTTTATGAATCGGCCACAATATGTGACCATCCCCAGAAAACTCTGCACCTCCAAGACATTCTCCGGGGGCCTCCATGATGTCCTTCACCCTGCGCGGGTCCGGCAACACACTTCCTTCCCTGAAAACAAATCCAAAGAACTCAATGTTGGTCTTAAGTAAATCACACTTGTCGCGGTGCAATGTGAGACCCAGGGACTGGAGGCGCTCAAATGTCTTTGCCAGTTTGGCTAGATGTTCTGCCTCAGACTTGGCAAACACCAGGATATCGTCACTTATGTTCAGCACACCCTCCAGATTGGCGAGTGCACCTCGCATTATATTCTAAAATAGCTCTGCCGCAGATTACACTCCGAAGCTCAGCCTCTTGTAGCGATACAGACCCTGATGAGTGGTGAATGTTGTAATGTACCTTGACTGCGGGTGCAGCACCACCTGATGATATCCAGCTAGCAGATCAAGTTTCGAAAAGAAGCGGGCACCTTGCAGTTCCGTGATATTATCATTGATGGTTGGTGTCAGGTGTTGCTCCCTCTTGATAGCCTTATTGGGTAAGCACATGTCTATGCATATCCTGACAGACTCTGGTTCTTTCGGCTTCCTAGTGACAACAATCGGGGAGACCCAAGGAGTCGGGGCCACCACCTTTTCGATAATGCCCAACTTGACTAAGTTGGCCAACTCCCGGCCCACCAGTTTGCGTAGGTGAAATGCTACCCTTCGGTGCTTCAGGGCGATTGGCTGAACAGAATCATCTATGTGCAGCTTTACGGGTTCCCCAGTCATTTAACTGACCCCTTGAAACAGGCCAGAGTACTTGTCTAGCAATGCCTGTATATCTTCCACATACACCGAGTATACAAAGCTCACACTGCCCAAAGATTCCACCGCAGCGCAGCTCAGCAGAGTGTTGGTGCTGACCGGGGTGACATAGAACCGGGCTCTGATCGCAGACCCGGCATGCTTTACTTCCGCCACAAAGGGACCATCCAGTGGGATTAGGTGCACCCCTCCAAATGTAAATATGCGCGCCTTTGGTGTTGTTAGCTGGACGGACACTCCATGGCGTCATAGTGTTCCCGGGCCATGACGTTCACTGACACACCAGTGTCCACTAGAACTGGGATAGAGGACTCATTTACTTGCACCTGGCACCTGTTTTGCTACCTTGTTTTCGATCATAGGAAGCCCACGCTGGAAACAGAGAAAACATTCTCCTCTTCTTCTTCCTCGCCATCCAGAGCTGAGCCCTCCTCCGCCTGATCTACCTGGGCCACATTTGATGGACGTTGCTGATGGAAGAAACCTGCCCTCACTGGACCTCTTGGGACCACAAGCGGGAACGGGGCCTTGCACATGTGGCCGTAGTGATCAGCAGCACTGCAACGGCCACACGACTTTCCCACTGCTGGGCACTCTGCAGGGTGTGGTAGATCATGCCCACACTTCGGGCATGAGTTGACTGGCCCAGAGCCTTGCTCGCAGGGATTACCCCCTGGGCGCCTGGCCCCTCTGCCACGGCCCACCGCACAGATGTCCTCCGTCTTACTGGGGCGCACCCCTGCTTCCATGCGGGATGCCCTTAACTCCGAGACCTCCTGGCATCATCCCAGCTCCAGGATACGAGGGAGTGTGATTCCCGGTTCCCTCAGGATCTGTCTGCACAGTTTGCCAGATGCGCACCCTTGGATTAATTGGTTTCTGATCATCATCTCTGGATTGTCCCACACACACGGCACAGCCAGTCTGCGCAACCTCCCATAAAAAGTGTCCAGTGTTTCGTCGTCTTTCTGGCGAGCTGAGCCCATTAGGAACCGCTCATAATCAGCATTTGCAAGAGGAAGAAAATAGTCATGCAGGGCCTCTTTCCCAGTAGCATAAGAGTTGTCGAGAGGTTGAAGTGACAGAAATACCTTATGCACCGCCGGCCCAGCGCAATACAGCAGAGTGGCCACCTTACTGTCATAATTTGTCTCCATCTTGTCCCTAAAGTACATCTCGAGTCTGTCCATTCACATCTCCCTGCGGGGCCCCAGGCTGGACAGGGCACCTGAGATGTCAAACTCAGGCATTGGTTGAAGGGCTGCTAGAGGGTCCAAAAATTGGCTTGGATGGCCCACCAATGCTCTAAAATTGAGACGCGACCTTTCTAGGCCGTGTCTGTAAGATGGTCGCCGACTGCGTGATCCGCACCCCTTTCCGCTGCATTTTCGGACGGTGAAATTGTCAAAAACAAAATAAACAAATCACTGCCATGCCCGGGTTGCAGATTCCGTCTCGTCGCCACTGTTACAGCTGACCCGCAGCCTCGCAAGGGTCCGTGAGCCCCCCCTTTGACACAGACTCACACAGAGGCACTGCGTGTAGTTTGGGCTCCCCGGTCGCTCTGCCCGGGCGGGAAACTCCCTGTTTATTTATACGGCGCACGGCAGAGTGCAACGTCACTCTGCCCCGTGCATGCGCCCTTAAAGGGGCAGTCTCACAGCCTCCATGTCTCAGAACCCCTCCACCAGCACAGAGTCGCGTGTGACTTTCTCCTTTCCACTCTGCCTCGCATGTCTTCACCGCATTGGTGGCCGCACTCTTGGATGTCATTCCTGGTCCTGCGAGGTTGGAGGAGAGTGCTCTGTTCCATTCGCTTATCAAGAGTAACGGCCTATCTGCCACTACCAGGGCTTGTATACAACAAATAAATACTCCCTAATGCAAACTTGTGTTCATAAATGGATTTTTTCATCTATGTGTGATTGGAGGCATTTCGTCATAACAGCTCAGTGACGCTTGTCTCGGATATCTGTGTGCAACCTGCAGTCACAGGTTTGAATCCCAGCAGGGCCGAGTCAATGCTTCACCAGGCAGAGAGCCACGAATTGCCATTAATAACTGAAGTCCGTTAGCACATATACAGAGGTTAAAAGTAGGATGAAGTGATGTATGAAATCGTTATTATATCCATTTACTGGATCTTCACAATGTTGAGCTTGGCATCACCTGACAAATGTGTTGCTACGTCTTAAATCAGCGGTCTGCTGCCCCTCCTGATGTTTTAGACTACGACTCCCATGATCCTTCATCATTGGGTACGCTGGCTAAGGGTGATGGCAGCTGTAGTCCAAATACTCTGGAGAGGCAAAGGTTGTTTGCACATGGGTGTATAGACAACTGTGACAATAAAGACAGCGCTGCAGAATTGAGCTCATAACTGATCTGACAGAAATGTATTTCAAATTGCAGCACTGCACCAGATCAGCAATGAACGAAAAGACATGACTTTTGTAGCAATCTGTCATATTTTTTATCTTGTAGAACAAAGATTTGAGTGATATCAGTAATATTGAGGTTTATTTTTCACCCAACTCAATATAACTCAGATTATGACCCCGCAAGGATGAGGGGTTGAGTAGCCACTGCCACGATTGAAACATGTGACTGTAGTCTGGTCACAGCTGGCGAAGGAGCTATTAACTCGCTGAGTTATCTTACCAGGCTTCATAGGAAAAACTCAGATTTTCCTTTTGGGCCAATCTTGTATTATGTCCTCCACACCCTGTGTGAAAGAGGCATGTAAACTATTTGGTGCGAGAACATTTTTTGATCATCCCGTGCGGTGGGGGTGGGGGGTGGGACGGCTCCGGGCTGCAAGCTTCCTAGATGGGCGATGGTGACGGGGAGCCGTAGGGAGCAGCTGGTGGAAAATAGATACCGGCCTGACCTCTGAGCTTTTGGGAGGACGGCCTTCCTGTCCCCCTTCATGTTGTCACCTCTCCTGCTCAGCACTTCCTCAATGGAGTTTTAGTAAACTCTTGGCCTCCCTCTTCACCCATATCCCATGTGTTCTCCGCACACACGTCATGACTTGAATGTATTGGTATTTCAAGAGCTCCAAGGTGGTTATCGCTCCCTCCTGTTTCGTTCGTCCCCCCTTGTTTTTACCCATCTCCATGCCAGAGGGCGTTTCTGTGCACCCCCTGAAGTTCCTGCTGTCGCCTCCATGCTTTGCCCATGAATTGTTGCTGTGTGCCCTGTTCTACTGTGTGTTGCCGACCTGCATGCGTTCTCTTTTTATTTCACTACTCCCTCTCTCCACTACAACGTTGAAGATTGGTACTCTCTGCTGCTGCCTCCACCAGCTCTCAGATCAAGGTTGTTGGTAGTCTCTGCTACTGTCTCCACTAGCTCTCAGCTGCCCCACTAGCTCTCAGCTCAAGGGTGTTAATATTCTCTGCGCTCTCATGGGATGGTTGCTAGTACTCTCTGCTGCTGCCTCCACTAGCTCTCATCGGATGGTTACAAGTACTCTCTGCTGCTGCCTACACTAGCTCTCCTCTGATGGTTGCTATTACTCTCTGCTGCTGCCTCCTCTAGCTCTCATCGGATGGTTGCTATTACTCTCTGCTGCTGCCTCCACTAGCTCTCAGCTGAAGGTGGCTAGTACTCTCTGCTGCTGCCTCCACTAGCTCTCCTCTGATGGTTGCTATTACTCTCTGTTGCTGCCTCCACTAGCTCTCATCTGATGGTTACTAGTACTCTCAGCTGCTGCATCCACTAGCTCTCATCTATTGGCTGCGGTGCTCTCTGCTACTGCCTCCACTAGCTCTCATCTGATGGTTGCTATCACTCTCTGCTGCTGCCTCCACTTGCTCTCATCTGATGGTTGCCGGTGCTCTCTGCTGCTGCCTCCACTAGCTCTCATCTGATGGTTGCTATCACTCTCTGCTGCTGCCTCCACTTGCTCTCATCTGATGGTTGCCGGTGCTCTCTGCTGCTGCCTCCACTTGCTCTCATCTGATGGTTGCCGGTACTCTCTGCTGCTGCCTCCACTAGCTCTCATTGGATGGTTGCTAGTACTCTCTGCTGCTGCCTCCACTAGCTTTCATCGGATGGTTGCTATTACTCTCTGCTGCTGCCTCCACTAGCTCTCATCGGATGGTTACAAGTACTCTCTGCTGCTGCCTCCATTTTCTCTCATCTGTTGGTTGCCGGTGCTGTCTGCTGCTGCCTCCACTAGCTCTCATCTGATGGTTGCTATTACTCTCTGCTGCTGCCTCCACTAGCTCTCATCGGATGGTTACAAGTACTCTCTGCTGCTGCCTACACTAGCTCTCCTCTGATGGTTGCTATTACTCTCTGCTGCTGCCTCCTCTAGCTCTCATCGGATGGTTGCTATTACTCTCTGCTGCTGCCTCCACTAGCTCTCAGCTGAAGGTGGCTAGTACTCTCTGCTGCTGCCTCCACTAGCTCTCCTCTGATGGTTGCTATTACTCTCTGTTGCTGCCTCCACTAGCTCTCATCTGATGGTTACTAGTACTCTCAGCTGCTGCATCCACTAGCTCTCATCTATTGGCTGCGGTGCTCTCTGCTACTGCCTCCACTAGCTCTCATCTGATGGTTGCTATCACTCTCTGCTGCTGCCTCCACTTGCTCTCATCTGATGGTTGCCGGTGCTCTCTGCTGCTGCCTCCACTAGCTCTCATCTGATGGTTGCTATCACTCTCTGCTGCTGCCTCCACTTGCTCTCATCTGATGGTTGCCGGTGCTCTCTGCTGCTGCCTCCACTTGCTCTCATCTGATGGTTGCCGGTACTCTCTGCTGCTGCCTCCACTAGCTCTCATTGGATGGTTGCTAGTACTCTCTGCTGCTGCCTCCACTAGCTTTCATCGGATGGTTGCTAGTACTCTCTGCTGCTGCCTCCATTTTCTCTCATCTGTTGGTTGCCGGTGCTGTCTGCTGCTGCCTCCACTAGCTCTCATCTGATGGTTGCTATTACTCTCTGCTGCTGCCTCCACTTGCTCTCTTCTGATGGTTGCCGGTGCTCTCTGCTGCTGCCTCCACTAGCTCTCATCTGATGGTTGCCAGTGCTGTTTGCTGCTGCCTCCACTAGCTCTCATCTGATGGTTGCTAGTACTCTCTGCTGCTGCCTCCATTTTCTCTCATCTGATGGTTGCCAGTGCTGTTTGCTGCTGCCTCCACTAGCTCTCATCTGATGGTTGCTATTACTCTCTGCTGCTGCCTTCACTTGCTCTCATATGATAGTTGCCGGTGCTCTCTGCTGCTGCCTCCACTAGCTCTCATCTGATGGTTGCTAGTACTCTCTGCTGCTGATTCCACTTGCTCTTATCTGATGGTTGCCGCTGCTCTCTGCTGCTGCCTCCACTAGCTCTCATCTGATGGTTACTAGTACTCTCTGCTGCTGCTTCCACTAGCTCTCAGCTTGAGATTGCTTGTACTGTCGGCTGCTGCCTCCACTAGCTCTCATCTGATGGTTGCTGGTACTCTTGGCTGATGTTTCCATTAGCTTTAATCTGAATGTTGTTGATGCTCTTACTCTCTGCTGCTCTATGTTCCTGACTCCACTAGCTCTCATCTGAAAGAGGAAAGAGGCAAAGAGGAAGGTTTTGAGGTGCTTCCATAACCGGAGATGGTTCTCCTCAAGTTTCAGGGAGGCAGGAAGGCTGTTCCAGAGGGAGGCCCCTGCAGCGGAGAGAGATCTGCCCCCAACTCGTTGTTTGGAGAAGCGGCTGACCCTGAGGGAGTTGGAGGCGGATGAGCGAAGAGCTCGAGAAGGAAGATATTTAGGAAGAGAGAGTTGAAGATATTTTGGCCCAAGGCCCCAGACGGCCTTTTGGACAATGCAGAGGGTTTTGAACTTGATCCTCGCAGTCACTGGGAGCCAGTGCAGTGATTTCAGTCCTGGAGAGATACGGTCCCTGGGCTTGAGGCCAAGGACAAGTCTTGCAGTCCTGTTCTGGATGAGTTGCAAAGGCGGGAGAGTAGAGGCAGGCAGATTTAGATAGAGGCTGTTACAGTAGTCCAGCTTCGAGAGAACCAGGGCTCTAGAGACAGTGAGCTTCTGGGGGAAGGAGAGGAAAGGAAGGATACCTCTGAGGAGGTGTAGCTGGTAGTGTGACTTCTTAGAGATGTCGGATATGTGAGGAGAGAAGGAGAGTGTGGAGTCGAAGATGACCCCAAGGTTTTTAGCCTTGCATGTAGGAGCAGGAAGAGGGCCCAGGGAGGCCGGCCAAAGAGCTGCAGGGAAGGAGGGAGTGGGTGTGCCGATGAGTAGAATCTCAGTATTACTGGCATTAAGGCAGAGGTTGTTGGCGGCACACCATTCCTGGATAGCAGAAAGACAGTCAGAAATGAGGAAAGGAGAAGAGGAGGCCGAGGGTAGCCTGTTTTGAGGTGCTTCCGGAACCGGAGATGGTTGCTGGTACTAGCCTCTGCTGCTGTCTCTACTTCTACTGTCTCTACTAGCTCTCATCTGAAGGTTGCTAGTACTCTCTGTTGCTGTCTCTACAAGCTCTCCTCTCTAGGTTGCTAGTAGTCTCTGTTGATGTTCCACCAACTCTCATCTGAAGGTTGCTGGTATTAGCCTCTGCTGCTGTCTTTATTAGCTATCATCTGAAGGTTTCTAGTACTCTCGGATTCCCTCCTCACTTGCACTCATCTTAAGGCTGCTAGCATCCTCTGCTAATGTTCCCACTAGCTCTCATTTTAAGATTGACAGTACTCTCTACTACAGTCCCCACTAACTCTCATTTGAAGGTAGCTGGTACTCTCTGTTGCTGACTTCCCTAGCTCTGGTCTGAAGGTTGCTAGTGCTTTCTGCTGCTCTCTTTGCTACCTTCCCACGGGATGTTTGATCCATCCACTGTCCCCACTCCTTCACTGTAACATCTTCTGCATTCTCCTCTTTCACTGTACCATTGAAGATCCCACAGCCCCTTCCTGCCCTCTCCACCAGCTCTCTTTTGAAGGTCCCTTGTGCTATCTTCTGCTTTCTCCACTACCCTTGGTTAGTGATTCAATAAAGCACAGCGTATGTTCTTCGCTGACTTTCATTGGATCTGCCCCTCTTTTCCCTTCTGCTTTCTCCACTATCTCTCCATTGAAGGTTAAATGTGATCTTCGATTCTTTTCCAACTGCCTTTATTTTGTAGCTTCACAAAATTCCCTCTTCTTTCTCCATTAGCTCTCATATGAATGCTCCTACTTCACCACATTTAATGGATGTCCCCTATTCTCAGGGCATTAGGTGAGCTCGACCTGAGTCTATGCAGTCTCCGAAAACTGCTTCTGAGCGGAGGCTACCCAAGAGGTGTAACCAGAATTGTCTAACAAGTGGAGCTGTAGAGGAGCAAGTAGACGCTATCTTGCCAGTTCCCACCCCCTCACCACCGTCATACTGGAACAGTCAGAGAAAAGCAATGCCTGGGTCCTCCTGCATTGTTCCCATACTGCATTGAGTGTATGAAATAAGCAATGCACTCAGACAGCCATACAGAATATACCCTTGCACGGAAAGTGTGGAAGGATGTTGCATGGAAGAATTCTACATGTCGCCAAGATGTCAGAATGCATCAATGAATATTAAGGACGGACGTTAAAGTGAAATCTGATGAAGATAAAGTGATGTAATGAAGAAGATATATGAACCTATGCTGAAACGATATGAAAATACTTAGAAGTAATGATGTACCTAAAGCTAAAGTGAAACCAAAGAATAACGTATGAGGCACACCCTATTATGATCTAGAAAAGTATGTACAAATAAACTCAAATGAAACATTAAGTATAGGTATATATCTTAAGGTGCAGGGGGAGAGAGACCCACTCTGACACATGAGTAGTGTAAGGAACTCATGGTGGCAACAGTAAAGACAGACACAAGTGATCACAGTTCAAGGGTGTTTATTGAACAATGAATGCAGGGTTTAAAAACGCCTAACCTAAATCTAAGATGGCAGCAAGTTTCGACGATCAAACAAAAAATAAGGCAGTCCTAGTGGCGTTGTGTCAAAATTAAAAGGGCCTATACTAAGAAAACCTATTGCCAATCCTTACGCTAATTACAAAAAGAGTGTGGGATAGGATTCATAAGAAAAAAAGAAGTGTTCACAAATAATGTGTCAGGATGCAGTGGTCGGGGTCTCCCCCACGTTTAGAGCACAGGACAAGGTGGATATCCTGAGCACAGCACATGCTTGAGCTTTTCCCAGCATGAGCCGAGCACAAGCCGACAGTTCCGTATGAGCTATAAGGTTCTTCGATGGTTAAGTCTCTTTTCAATAAAAAGTTTCGAGGCCTGCTGTATCCAACAAACAAACACAAAGT
The DNA here is from genome assembly GCF_040938575.1 of Ambystoma mexicanum. Taxonomy (NCBI): domain Eukaryota; kingdom Metazoa; phylum Chordata; class Amphibia; order Caudata; family Ambystomatidae; genus Ambystoma; species Ambystoma mexicanum. The sequence continues at coordinate 1,238,724,289 of NC_090934.1, read as the reverse complement.
TCTGCTTCATGTATACTTTGGGTGACAACTTCACCCCTGGATCCCTCTCTTCCGGGCGCAGACCCCTCACAAATCATACTCAACAAATTAACTAAACAGTCCCTTTTCTCAATGAACTTTGGGTGATAACTTGTCAGGCTCCGACCCAAATGACAGTGGGGCTAGTTAACTTCCCCTAGTCTTCCAATACTTCTTGTAGTCACAAATCTTATTGTCCTTTTAAACAATTCTTCAGACTTAGCCCATGGGTCTCACTCTTCCGAGACGTGGATCCTTCACAACTCATATTCAAGAACTCAACTTTGGGTGGTAACTTTCCACTCATGGATCTCCCTCCTTCGGGCTCAGACCCCTTTCAGATGTCAGCCTCCCTCTTCCGGGTTCACTATGGCTATTCGTACTTTTGAGTCTTAAGGTCTTTTCAAACAATTCACTGTGGACATCCCAGGTCTTTTAAAAAAATTAACTGTGGACATCCCTCAATCGGGTTCATTCCTGTCAATAAGTTGTTCATAGGGACTTCAGGCTTCGCATCTTTTCATCAGCATCCCTCCAACGGGTTCACTCTTGCAACTTCTACACAACAGTTCACTATGGGACTTTAAGACTTCACTCCTTTTCGTTAGCAACCCTCTGCCGGGTTCACTCTTGCCAACTTCAACACACTGTTCATATGCTCATTTCACCAAGCGGGACTCATTTCCATTATCTTCTGTAACGCTCACCTGATTCCTGTAGAGGCGCCGGTCTTGACTGGGCGTATACCGTATCTTCAAAGGTGATGTGTAACACACGGCTGGCTCTTTGGGCTGGACCTCTGTGCACTGTATGTCTGACTCGAAGGGTAAGATGTCTGCAGATAGAAAATATGGGATTAATGAACTGGGTTATTGAATGTCTCTCTCTTCTTCCCTTTCTCTTCTCCTGTAGAACCCCAAAGGTTAACGCTCTCACCTTAGGTAAGTGAACGCCGTGCTCTCCATCTGCCTCGGGGCAGGGTGCTGTAACCAGTTTCTTCACTGGTTAAGGGGAGCAGGCCTCTTGACTTCAGAGGACTGCTGTCCGTCGTTTACTGCACGAACGGTAAGTTTCGAGTAATTCTAATGTCTTTAAAAGTCTTTAGTAATGATGTCTCTTGTTTTGCAGGGTTCCGGCGATGGCGGATGACGGGCTGAAGTGAGTTGAAGATGGAGCCCATGTGATGAATAGAAGCGCCTGGAAGCACGTAAGTAAGCGCTTGTTTCCTGCTTCACGATGCGCTCTAACTGTCTTTTTATTTTGCAGGTACAAGTTCGGAGCGGCTGCAGGATGCCGGAATACCCACTGGGTTAGATGTGGAAAGGAGTAATGGCACGTGAGTGTTAAAGTTCCCCAATGTCTTTAAACGCACCTTGTTTTGTCTTTCAGATGCGGGATGCAGCGCCGAAGGCCTCCGGAGCGTGCGAAGAGTTGGTAAGCTTTTGTCTTTCAGATGCCGGAATGCAGTGCGAAGACCTCCGGAGCGCACGAAGAGTAGGTAAGCCTTTGTCTTTCAGATGCCGGAATGCAGCGCGAGGCGTTGGTGACAGCCGATGGACCAGGTAAGTGAAGCGCTGTCACTGAAGACCGTAATGCTAACCTGTTCTTTCTTGTCTTTATAGGTGTTGCTGAAGACTGGATTCAGGATGGTAAGCCTTTTTCCTTAGGCCCAGGATCAGATGCAGAAGACACGATGAGCGTTCTGCTGCAGAGGATGCAGAATAACGCAAAGCAAGATTCATCCATCGGGTGTGGTTTAAATAGCCTCCTGTAGTACTTAGGTGTCTCCTTGCACAGCCACGCCTAGGTAAGAAAAGAGTTCCTGCTTTCCAGAAGAGTTCCAGTGTTCTGAACCTAGGGAGTGGCTCCTGCCCCACCCAACAGGAAAAGTAGTTCCAAACAGAAGAGGATCAGAGGCTCAACTGGCAGGCAAGTAAGCAGCATGGTCTGCTGCAGGTAAGTCCACCCAAGCATTATGAGCCCGGCGCTTCCAGCGCTGGGACTGGGCATATTTATGAGCCTGGTGCCACTGGCGCCAGGACTGGGTCCAAAAGGTCCCAATTGGGACTGGTTGGCACTCGGAACCTGGGTTATGGATCTGCTTCCAAGGGAGTTGGGAAAACCCTGACCTTTTGGAAGCAGAGATCATGACAGTACCCCCCCTCAAGGCCCCTCCCAAACCGGGCTTCTCCGGGGGTTTTGGCTTGTCAGGAAATGTTCGGTGAAATCTTTTGATTAGGCGAGGAGCGTGGACATATTCAGCAGGTTCCCAGGATCTCTCTTGGGGGCCGTAGCCTTTCCAGTCAATTAGGTAAAATAGTTTAGATTTGGAGATCTTGGAGTCCAGAATGCTTTTGACTTCAAACTCGAGTTCTCCATCAACTAGGATGGGTTTTGGAGATTTAGTTAGTCGGGTTTGAGGTTGCACGGGTTTTAATAGAGAGACGTGGAAGACCTGATGTATCTTCTTGTGCGGGGGCAAGTCCAACTTGACCGCTACTGGGTTTACTATGGTAGTGATGGAATAGGGACCAAGGTATCTTGGGTTGAATGTGCGTGGCCCTTTTAGAGGTAGATATTTGGTGGATAACCAGACTTGATCCCCTACTGGATATTGAGGGGCTTCCTTCCGATGTTGATCTGCTCCTTTCTTGTATTGTTCTTTAGCCCTTTGAAGGTGAGAAACAGCTTCCTTAAAGGCTTGGGTGATTGTAGAATGCAGGTAGTCTACTGCTGGTGTTTCAAGATCTTGGAGGGGATCCAACTCCGAGGTTCGAGGGTGACTGCCGTATAAAAGAAAAAACGGGGTTTTCCCAGTTCCCGAATGGACAGAGTTATTGTAGGCATATTCGGCTATCCAAAGGATGTCTTTCCAAGTTTTTTCAGTTTGTTGTAGCATGCAGCGTAAATACTGTTCCAGAGTTTGATTGGTCCTCTCAGTTTGTCCGTCGGTCTGGGGGTGGTGACTGGTCGATAGTCTCACATCAATTTGAGCCGACCGACAGCAACTTCGCCAAAAATGAGAAATAAATTGACTACCTCGATCCGAAATTAGAACCGAAGGAAAACCGTGCAGTCGGACGATGTTTTCGAGAAATTTTCGGGCCAGAGTTGCTGCTGTTGGCAAGCCTTTGAGCGGAATGAAATGCGCCATCTTGGAGAATAAGTCCACGATTACTTGAATCGTATTGTATCCGGAGCATGGAGGTAGATCGGTGATGAAGTCCATAGAAAGCGTATGCCAAGGGCGAGGTGGGATGTCAATAGGGCGTAAGAGGCCTGCTGGTCTTTCCTTTTGACTCTTGTTTTGGGCGCATACTCCACAGGACATTATAAAGTCTCTGATATCTTTTTTCCAAGACGGCCACCAGAAGTAGCGCTTGATCTTTTCTGAGATCTTGGCCATACCGGGATGTCCTTCCATTAAAGAATCGTGATAACAAGAGATTACTTTTTTCTGGAAATCTGTGCTGGGCAGGTATAATCGTTCTTGGAAATACAATAAGTTGTCCTTTACTGCAAAGTCCTTTCCCTGCAGATGCCAATTCTGTATGTCTGCTGGAGTTACAAGTTGCCTGGCTTTATCCTTAACTTCCTCTATGGATTGTGTGGCGATTACACCCAGAATTCTTTGTTCGGGAATAATTGGTACAGGTTTAGGGTTGATCAAGTGTTCTTCCACTCCCATCCGAGAAAGGGCATCAGCTTTACCGTTTTTTGTACCAGGTCGATAGGTAATTATGAAGTCAAACTCGGCAAAGAATAATGCCCAACGGTGTTGTCTAGAGGATTGGGCTTTTGCGGTTTTCAAATATTGCAGGTTTCGGTGATCCCTAATCACAGTAACGGTGTGTCGGGCCCCCAGCAGATAATGCCGCCAAGCCTTAAAGGCAGACTTGATAGCCAGAAGTTCCTTGTCAGTAATCGTGTAATTGATTTCAGGAGGCGAGAATTTGCGGGAACAAAATGCCACGGGATGCAACTGATTGGTTACCAGGTCCTTTTGTGATAGAACTGCCCCCATGGCAAGGCTTGAAGCATCAGTTTCCACGATGTAGGGGAGTTCGGGGCGAGGGTGTTTTAAGATTGGTGCAGAGATAAATTTAGTCTTCAAATCCTGGAAAGCTTGTTCCGCCTCGGTAGACCATTCAAAACGTTTGTTTTTCTTTAACAAGGCAGTGATGGGCTGGACTATTCGAGAAAATTCAGGGATAAACCTGCAGTAAAAGTTAGCGAAGCCTAACATGCTTTGCACACCTTTTACGGAGGATGGTGATGGCCATTTGAGAACTGCATCGACCTTCTTTGAATCCATACGCACTCCGCTAGGTGATAATATGAATCCCAAGAATTCAACTTCAGTCACGTTGAAAACACATTTTTCCAATTTAGCGAAAAGTTTGTGTTGACGCAATCTTTCGAGGACCATTTTCACGTGTTTCCGATGTTCAGATTCCGATGAAGAATAAACGAGGATGTCGTCAATGTAAACAACAACACACACATCTATGAGCTCTCTGAGGACATCGTTCATAAAATATTGAAAGGCGGCCGGGGCATTGCAAAGTCCGAAGGGCATGACTTGATATTCAAATAGCCCATATTTGGTGCAGAAGGCCGTCTTCCATTCATCGCCCTCTTTTACTCGTACCAAGTGGTAGGCTCCTCTAAGATCCAGCTTTGTATATATGCATGCTTTTCTGACTTGGTCCAGGAGTTCAGGGATCAAAGGTAACGGATATCTATTCTTGACGGTGATCTGGTTCAGGGAGCGATAATCTATACAAGTTCTAAGGTCTCCTTCCTTTTTTGGAACGAAGAACAAAGCTGAAGAAGCAGGGGACTTGGAAGGACGAATAAACCCATTTGCCAGGTATTGATCCAGGTATTGTCGAAGGTGAAGGTTCTCAGGCTCGGTGAGGGCATAAATTCTACTACAAGGAGGAGTAGATCCAGCTATCAGGTCTATCTGGCAGTCATAAGACCTATGAGGAGGTAGAGAGTTAGCCTGATCCTTCCGGAAAACATCTTGGTATTCTAGGTATTCGGGAGGTAACTTGGGAGTCTCTGAAGAAATTGCTGCCAGTGCAACACCAGGTGGAGGGTGACAAGTAGAGACACATTCTGGAAACTGGACCGTTCTTGCTCGCCAATCGATCAGAGGATTGTGTTTCTCTAACCAAGGTATTCCTAGAATAATCTGAAACTGAGGAGCCTTGATCACATCGAACACGATCTTCTCATGGTGTCCATCTTGACTTACTAGCGTCACTTCTTGAGTGGTATGCGTTACTGGTCCGGAGGCTATCTCCGTTCCATCCACCGTAGTAATGACGTCCTTTACAGCCTTGGGACAAAGAGTTAGATTCATCCTCAAAACCATTTCATGATCCACATAATTGCCGATGGCACCGCTGTCGACGTAAGCTTCAATTGCATGTAATCGATCCGGATTATCAGGGCTAATGAGGACCATAGGTATCACGAAATGCGAGGTCACGGAACTGGTTTTCACGCTCGGCAAGAGGTCCTCTATTCTTGTCGGGCGAGGTCGTTTCCCTGCTCAGAGTTTGTAACTTTGGTAACTGCAGCTCCTACTGCCTTCTTGGCAGGTTTCACCGGACAGTCTCGAAGAAAGTGCCCTGAGTTTCCGCAATAGAGGCATAATTGCAACTGTTTTCTCCTTTCCCGCTCCTTTTGTGTTAGAGGACCTTTCAGGCCCCCTATTTGCATGGGTTCCCCGGAGTCTACTCCTTTGGAAGGAGTTGGCGGTTTGGAAAATACTCGAGCATCAAACTTGGAACGATCGGCCTTCCTGTTCTGCAGTCTGTGATCTATTTGAACGACTAAGTCTATATAGTCCGAACAATCTTGTGGGGGATTCACTACTTGGGCTAACACATCTTTGAGCTCTCCACGTAGACCTCTATAAAACAGCATAATCCTTTTGTCCTCAAGCCATTGAGTTTCCACTATCAGTCTGTTGAAAGACGCAATATAAGCCAAAAGGTCTTGATTACCTTGTCGCAACGAAAGAAGCTCATTGTCCAAGGCCTGCCCCTGTGAATGTCTTGCGAACAGTTTTTCCATACTGAGCTGAAAAGCTTGAAAATCATGGAGGACCGGATCATCTTGATTTACTAGAGGGATCGACCAGTCTGCCGCATTGCCACTAAGGTACGAAAGCACGAAAGCTACTTTAGCTTGATCAGTTGGAAAGGCTGCTGGCCGGCATAAGAAATGCAACCGGCACTGATTGATAAATACTGCAAACCTCTTTGGGTCACCAGAAAATCGTTCGGGCAGAGCCAGAGGTACATTCCCAGGTAGGTTGATCTGCACTGGATTCATAGAGGATGTAGAAGGAAGATTTCCCCCAGATGCGGGTAACGGGGTCTGTCCGGCTTGTGACTGTAGCAATTGTCTAGCGAGATCATCTGTTCGCTCCTTGGAAATAATCAGTTCCCTTCTTAGAGCGTTCGCTTCCTGACGGGCTGCATGCACTTCTGCCCTTAGTTCCCCAAGTAACTGGGCTAGCAGGTCGGTATCCGAGGTTTCCATAGCGCCTGGACGGGAGTTTTGAGGTAGGCTTTGCGTTCTGTAACGCTCACCTGATTCCCGTAGAGGCGCCGGTCTTGACTGGGCGTATACCGTATCTTCAAAGGTGATGTGTAACACACGGCTGGCTCTTTGGGCTGGACCTCTGTGCACTGTATGTCTGACTCGAAGGGTAAGATGTCTGCAGATAGAAAATATGGGATTAATGAACTGGGTTATTGAATGTCTCTCTCTTCTTCCCTTTCTCTTCTCCTGTAGAACCCCAAAGGTTAACGCTTTCACCTTAGGTAAGTGAACGCCGTGCTCTCCATCTGCCTCGGGGCAGGGTGCTGTAACCAGTTTCTTCACTGGATAAGGGGAGCAGGCCTCTTGACTTCAGAGGACTGCTGTCCGTCGTTTACTGCACGAACGGTAAGTTTCGAGTAATTCTAATGTCTTTAAAAGTCTTTAGTAATGATGTCTCTTGTTTTGCAGGGTTCCGGCGATGGCGGATGACGGGCTGAAGTGAGTTGAAGATGGAGCCCGTGTGATGAATAGAAGCGCCTGGAAGCACGTAAGTAAGCGCTTGTTGCCTGCTTCACGATGCGCTCTAACTGTCTTTTTATTTTGCAGGTACAAGTTCGGAGCGGCTGCAGGATGCCGGACTACCCACTGGGTTAGATGTGGAAAGGAGTAATGGCACGTGAGTATTAAAGTTCCCCAATGTCTTTAAACGCACCTTGTTTTGTTCGCTCCTTGGAAATAATCAGTTCCCTTCTTAGAGCGTTCGCTTCCTGACGGGCTGCATGCACTTCTGCCCTTAGTTCCCCAAGTAACTGGGCTAGCAGGTCGGTATCCGAGGTTTCCATAGCGCCTGGACGGGAGTTTTGCGGTAGGCTTTGCGTTCTGTAACGCTCACGTGATTCCCGTAGAGGCGCCGGTCTTGACTGGGCGTATACCGTATCTTCAAAGGTGATGTGTAACACACGGCTGGCTCTTTGGGCTGGACCTCTGTGCACTGTATGTCTGACTCGAAGGGTAAGATGTCTGCAGATAGAAAATATGGGATTAATGAACTGGGTTATTGAATGTCTCTCTCTTCTTCCCTTTCTCTTCTCCTGTAGAACCCCAAAGGTTAACGCTTTCACCTTAGGTAAGTGAACGCCGTGCTCTCCATCTGCCTCGGGGCAGGGTGCTGTAACCAGTTTCTTCACTGGATAAGGGGAGCAGGCCTCTTGACTTCAGAGGACTGCTGTCCGTCGTTTACTGCACGAACGGTAAGTTTCGAGTAATTCTAATGTCTTTAAAAGTCTTTAGTAATGATGTCTCTTGTTTTGCAGGGTTCCGGCGATGGCGGATGACGGGCTGAAGTGAGTTGAAGATGGAGCCCGTGTGATGAATAGAAGCGCCTGGAAGCACGTAAGTAAGCGCTTGTTGCCTGCTTCACGATGCGCTCTAACTGTCTTTTTATTTTGCAGGTACAAGTTCGGAGCGGCTGCAGGATGCCGGACTACCCACTGGGTTAGATGTGGAAAGGAGTAATGGCACGTGAGTATTAAAGTTCCCCAATGTCTTTAAACGCACCTTGTTTTGTCTTTCAGATGCGGGATGCAGCGCCGAAGGCCTCCGGAGCGTGCGAAGAGTTGGTAAGCTTTTGTCTTTCAGATGCCGGAATGCAGTGCGAAGACCTCCGGGGCGCACGAAGAGTAGGTAAGCCTTTGTCTTTCAGATGCCGGAATGCAGCGCGAGGCGTTGGTGACAGCCGATGGACCAGGTAAGTGAAGCGCTGTCACTGAAGACCGTAATGCTAACCTGTTCTTTCTTGTCTTTATAGGTGTTGCTGAAGACTGGATTCAGGATGGTAAGCCTTTTTCCTTAGGCCCAGGATCAGATGCAGAAGACACGATGAGCGTTCTGCTGCAGAGGATGCAGAATAACGCAAAGCAAGATTCATCCATCGGGTGTGGTTTAAATAGCCTCCTGTAGTGCTTAGGTGTCTCCTTCCACAGCCACGCCTAGGTAAGAAAAGAGTTCCTGCTTTCCAGAAGAGTTCCAGTGTTCTGAACCTAGGGAGTGGCTCCTGCCCCACCCAACAGGAAAAATAGTTCCAAACAGAAGAGGATCAGAGGCTCAACTGGCAGGCAAGTAAGCAGCATGGTCTGCTGCAGGTAAGTCCACCCAAGCATTATGAGCCCGGCGCTTCCAGCGCTGGGACTGGGCATATTTATGAGCCTGGTGCCACTGGCGTCCAAAAGGTCCCAATTGAGACTGGTTGGCACTCGCAACCTGGGTTATGGATCTGCTTCCAAGGGAGTTGGGAAAACCCTGACCTTTTGGAAGCAGAGATCATCACATCTTCGCAATCATCTGTCGGTCAAAGACTTTCGACGGTACAGTGGATTTTACAAGACCGCTGTATGACCACTTTGACCTCTACTCGCCTCTTTCCAAGGGATTCTGGTTACAGTAGTTTCTACCATCGAGTAATCACCCAGAGCTTCCTTAGTGAGCACCCACTTGGTGCCGGACCCCTCTGTTGCTGGTGTTTACTCTCTTTTATCAATAGTTTCTTTATGCTTCTTCAAAAGTTAAAATGAACCGTTGGCTATTTATCATTCAACACAGTTCGGTTTCATATCGGCTCTTCCCTCGACTCACCGGCTGTGATGAACCGCTTACCTTTCTTTATCCTTGGAGTCAAGGTTGGTATTACCGAGACTTGTGTCTTTCCACGGCTTGGTTATCAGCAGAGGAGGGTCTTGCATACTGTAGACATCTGCTGCAACACACGCTGGCTATTGTTCGCAGTCTTATGATTCCTTCTGCAGAGGTTTAACGGTTCTTGGTTGGAAAGGGAAAGGTTGCTTCTCGCCTTGTCACCCTCGCTGTATGTGCTGTTTTTCTCCTCCTCTTGAACTGCTGTGCTGACTTAGCTCTCATGTCGTGTGATCTGCCTTGCTCGTCCTGTGCTTTTGTGCGCCTCCTTTTATTACTGTGGGGAAGGGAAAGGGCCGTCAGGTGTGTGTGATTCTGGTCAATTGCCTGACTTTGTCTGACCCTTGTATTGGGACATGCCAGGTAAACGGCTATGGTGTAAGTCCGTTGTCTTCCGTGTTGTGCAAAAGTGTTTGTGTGGGGAAAGGAGAGGCAGTGTTTTGGATTATTTTACGTCATTGGATGGGGAAAAGGTGTTGAAAGAAGGGGGATACTGTATCTCACTCATCGGTGTTCCACTCCCACGCCACAAGGACCCTCACTGTTCCACCCCCAGGAACTGGATCCAGTGGCGATGGCCGTATCCTAGTCACCCTGATGAAAGATACCCGGGGACTACCCAGGGAGACACCTTCAGGTTTCTCACAGTAGGTAGTAACAGAAGAAAGAAAAAAGTTCCCAAAAGGTAGGGAACTCGCGTCCCCTGCACACTATCACAAGCCGTGTGAAATACAGCTAAACATTTGAATCATAATCCTAATTAATCACATTTTTAGAATCTTTTTACTATTATACTTATAGATTTATCTAAAAAGTCTTAATGACATAATTGCACAAATTGTATCCAAATAGTAGTGGAACATAACATTAATTTAATCATGTGACCCAACGCATTTCGAGGATGTTTCTCTTCATCAGTGGCAATGTTTTCAATAGTTTCTAAAAGAAAAAGACATATCCTAAGTATTAAATTCCTATCAATAAGTTAAAAGTTGAAATGCGAACACCTTCTATGTCTAAAGCTGTGGTGTTCCATTGAGGGACTACTAATAATGGAATCTCTTCCCTGTTTTCCAAAATTCGATTCTGTCCTAAAAAAACAAATCATCAACTAAGAGGCTGAAGTCTCACAAAAACTAAACATTCGAAACCAAATCAGAATATATGTCCTATGAAGTCAATTTGAAGTAAGCATAACAACTCACCTAACTTGGAGACGATCTTAAATGCCCAAAGGGGCCAAAATGCTGTCTACGAGGATGCTCGTGACATGTTACCCTTTGTGCATAAGAATAAAATGGGAACAGAATCTAGATAATGGAATGTTTAGTGTTTGGTGATCTCTGAGGGCACAGGGTCAGCTGCTGTTTTCAAGGATTGGGATCGAACGCCTGAGATCCAAATGTTCGAGGGAGAAAAGACAGAAGATTATTTTTCCGAAATAATATTTGGTCTTTTCTCCCAAGAACATTTCTGACTTGGCACCCGTGCCACACCCAAACCACCACCCACACCCCCCTACTTACCTTGCGGAAGCCGACTCGCAGTTTCCCTGCAACGCCTGTTCCCTTTCACTTCCGTCATCGTGAACTGGCGCTGCAGGGTCCTTTCCTTTTTTGTGTGTTTTTTTGGGCTCTTTGGGTGATTAAGAGTTCGGGGGACATTCCAGCAGTCCCAGCTGCCCTTTTATTTGGGGGGGGCTTTTTGGGATGGCTGCAGGGGACATCCCTGCAACCCCTGCTCACAATATAGTGAGCAAGTGTGCGGGGGACACCCCTGCAGCCCCCAGCACCGAATGCATGATTTGGTGGAACCTTTCAGCCGCTCAGAATTTTCGAACGGCCGAAATTCAGCCAAATCACACATTCAGGCTTCTAAGCTCGGTCAATTTGGACGGTTCCCTTTTCAGCCCGCGTTTGGATTGTTCTATTCCTAATCATCGTTTTTGTGGGCTTTGCATTTTAGCAAAAGAGGCAGGGTCTCTCTTTATTACCAGCAGAGCATTTCGGAAAGGCTGAGTGTTAGATTATTTTTATTGGGTGTTTTAATACTGCGCCAGTTCACCACTGTAGTGGTCTCATAGCATGTAAACTGTGTGTCTGTTAAGGTGGTAGAAGCCACAGCACTGAGTGAGTTATTGGGACTGTCATTGCTAGTGGGGTGTCCCTTAAAAAGTGCAAATGGTGTGTGATCAGCTAGAAGAGGGGTGCATGAAACAATGGGCCTCATTACAACCTTGGTGCTAAGTGCACCAACTTTACCACCATGGTGTAAACTCCGTTTACACCATGGTGGATGACGGATTTACCGCCCCATTCCAAGGTGAGTGGGGCGGTAAATCCCCATTTCCCATTTTCCCTTCCCCATTCCCATTTTTGCCCCATAGGGCATAATGGGAGTGGGGAAGGCGCTAATTACGCCGCCGTAAATTACGGCGGCGTAATTAGCACCATGGCAGGTTAGCGCCATGGATTTTAACGCCTGCTAAAAGCAGGCGTTAAAATCAGAATCAGGCGTTAAGGGTTAACGGTGGCGTTAACCCTTAACGCCTGAGTTGTAATGAGGCCCAATGACTTCAAGGAGGTTCCCTTATCATGCATTTTCCTTCTGTGTTTTTTTTTTAAAGTCTCTTCATTGTGGGGACAATAAAGCTATAATCATAATCTTGTCCTCAACACATCTGCATATTATATATATATATATATTTGTGGAAGTGTGTTTGTATGTTTGGGGTTGGCTCTAGCCCCATAACAGTTGGTGGGCAGAAAATGTGGCCCACGGTCGGCATACCAGTCTGGGGTGCACTGGCAATAGTGAAATCTGACCAACGCCACCCATTCTGCCTGAACAGGGCAGGGACCAGCTCTGCGCTATCAGCATAGGTGATTTCGGAGAGATTGCCGATTTTGCGTTTGTTGGCTCCAGCCCCACAACAGTTGGTGGGCTGAAAATTTGGCCCGAGTTTGACATACCAGTCTGTGGTGCACTGGCGATACTGAAATCTCGGAGATTGCTGATTTAGCAATTTTTCCCAAATAGGAAGTTAGGACACAATATACCAAACATAAGGCTACAGCAGACCACCACGTGCATGTCAGCTACAGACCCGGGTAACGCCTGATGGTATAGCTAGTGATGATATATTATCAGGTTGGTTGTGTACTTTTTTAGTTAACCTTACGCACTATCTCCTGTGAGGTACACTTGGATGCCCTGCTGCTTTTCCCAGTATCTCCCCATGAAGATCCCCTTGCTACTCTGCCTCTCGTTTTGAAGGTGGTTTGGATCTACTTCTGACATCTAGACAGTATCCCTTCTGTTAGTTTCTTTGTACCACCTGGTCTTTAATCGATTATTATGTCTGGCAACGTTCCCTCGCCTTCCTCCACTGGTCCAAAGTTGTCACTGTTGGCTGTTTCTGGAGTGGCTTGCCACCCTATGTAGTCCCAGCTGACAAGTCGTCAGGTCTGACAAAACTCTGCTTCACTTTAGGAAAATTCATAGTTATATCAAACATGTGTGGCTCCTATTGCATAACACACATATCTGACCATCTACAATTTAGTATTTTACGCTTCTTCCACTCATTTGAATTAGTCTGAAGGAAATATGTATGCCACTTTCTGATGTCCAATATCCTCAGCATAGTAGCTCGTGCTCCATCAGCGGGCACAGTAAGGAACTCTGCAATGGATGTCCGTGCGTTTTTAGTGACAATTCATTACTAAATTAAGAGAAAATGCTGCAAAATGTAAATATTTGGGTCTCAATGGTTTCTCTTTCTTGCTACAACCTTTTAAAATCAAACGCCTCTATATCCTGGGGGTCTGTATCATACCCCATCAAAATGTACTCCTGCATCGTTCTCTCCTATCCCACCCATGAACAATTGGATGCATAATTGGTCTTGCAGCTATCTCCTCTAATTGACCTTCACATCACATACCAAATTCCCATCCTTTTAAATTGTCTAGATCTACCTATTCCCCTCATCCCCCATCAGTCCCTTAGAACCCTTAGAATCTGGACTCCTCTTCGTTCCTTATCTGGGCCTTTCCATCCAGAGGTCTACCTACCCGCTACTTGATCAGGGAAGCACTGATTCCTACAAATGAAGTAGCTGACAAGTGTCACGTCGTGCATATGAAATCGCCAACGAATAAACAAGTAAATAAACCAACCCCCCAAAAGTATTTAACTGGTGTCTCAGTGATCGGTCGCAAAACACTTACTGCCCCATGCATTCTATACAATGTACGCCCACTTTAGGGCATGTGGGCGTGGGTGCTCATGCTAGATGAGCCCATGTAGGGGGCCACTATATGAAAGCATTTGCTGGGTCCTTTCCCCCAACTCCAATGGACCAAGGGCAATGTGGAGGATGGCTCCTTTTCATTTGATGCCCCAGTGGCAAACCAGATAAAGAAGCACACATTTACTTTCTATTTATTATATGATATGGCATTTATAACACGCCTATACACAGGTGTTTCAAGGCGCGATGAGGCAAGGGAGGGGAAACAGAGGGAAGACAGGGACAGCAATCCTACTAGGCCAGGTGACATTGAGATCGCGCAAGTGCAGTCGAGGGGGGAGGGGAAAAGTGCAAGGGGGGGCAGTGCAGAACATGGGATGAACAGTGAATTAGTGAGGATAATAAATAGAATAAATAGGATAAGAAGTGCAGCCAGCTGGTGGCAAGTGCAAGAGTAAGTGCAGACATCAGGTGTCAAGTGCAAGTAGGGGCTGTAGGGATACAGAAACAGTCCCGAGTGCAAGACTTGCCAGGGAGGCAGTGCAGGTGTGCAACTGGCGGGGGTGTGGGGCCTGGGCCCGAGATCAGAGGGTAGCCAGGTAAACCAGTGCAGTTTCAGATTCGGCCAGGAGATCAGCAAGGGAGAGGGGGAGAGAAAGCAGAAGCAAAGAGGAAGGTCTTGAGGTACTTGTGGAACTGGAGATGGTTCTCCTCAAGTTTCAGGGAGGCAGGGAGGCTGTTCCAGAGGGAGGCCCAGCCGAAGAAAGAGCTCTGCCACCAACTTGCTGCTTGGAGAAGTGACTAACCCTGAGGGAGTTGGAGGCGGATGAGCGAAGTGCTCAAGAAGGAACATATTTAGGGAGAGAGAGCTGAAGGTATTGCGGTCCCAGAAGGCCTTGTGGACAATGCAGAGGGTTTTTAACTTAATCCTCACCGCCACTGGGAGCCAGTACAGAGATTTCAGACCTGGAGAGATACAGTCCCTGGGCTTGAGGCCAAGGACAACTCTTGCAGTCCTGTTTTGGATGAGTTGCAGAGGGCGGAGAGTAGAGGCAGGCAGATTTAGAAAGAGGCTGTTGCAGTAGTCCAACCTATAGAGAACCAGTGCTCTGGAGACAGTGAGCTTCTGGGGGAGAAGTATTTCATTTTATTCTTCCAAAGAAAATATCTTTCTGACTCTTGTCACGATATTTGTTGGGATCAATACATTCTCTTAGGTCTGAGGGAAATCTCTTAAGTCTGAGGAAATCTCTTAAGTCTGAGGGAAATCACTTCTATTTCCCACATGCAGAATCTGAGCATTCAAATCAGTCTCTCTTACAAAAGCCTCTTCTAAACACTTCCAGACTTCATCTCCCAGAATGCACTCTCTGGGTTGTCCTCTCGGTCTTTCTGGGATGCTTTCATACTATTATTAATACATTCCCAATGCAGCATCAAAAGTCTTCTTCTCTGCCACAATGGCACTTTCCAATTGCCAGAATCCCCTGTCTGGGCTCTCTTTCTCTCACAGCATTTATCAGAAACTTTTGTATTTCAATGACAATTCCCCAAATTCAGGGCCTGAGCCTTTCCTTCTCTCATAGCCTTTGTGGGTATTTTTCATACTGGACTACAATTCGCAGAATTCAGTGTTTTGGCTTTCTTTCTCCCACAGGGGACATTTTGTCACTTTGACTACATTTCCCAAAATATGTCAGGTCCAACTTTTTTACTCATACATAACTTTATTCAGCCTTAGACCATCAACGCACATCCTGTCAATACAATTCCAAAAATTTTAAACCTGGGAAAAAAGGAAAAACATCAGCCATCATTCAAATCTACAGTTGTTTGGAGCCAGATTGATTCCCAAGAAGCTTTGTTCCCAAGGGGGTGAGATTTGCACCAGATAAAACATTAGTACTTGAGACAGTTCCAAAGGGGCCAATTAGTCCCGGATATGGGTGTGTACAATCCCACTGTTAGGTACCCATCCGTGGGACTCAGTTCTTCCCAAGAAATACTTGGCCATTTGCACGTCCCTAAAAATCAGTTTAACAGAAAGACTCAAAAAGTCCACCACCCTCCCTGGGCATTCTAGGACATCCCACCATGGCTTCCTTACTCACAGAGGCACATTTCCCAACAGAGTGGAGCCAATGAAGGCATTTATATGCGAGGGCGTCCCTTCGTTCGCGCCGGGCATGGGACAACTTCGGTACCCCGTGAAGGAATACAATAGAGTTTCTTGGCCCCCCACGTGGATGGCGCTTGAGTAAACATACCCTTTGTCGAAAACTATGTGTGCTACTTCCACTCACCCGAGGGCAGATAGATTTCTGAGGATATGGGGTACAACCCACCAGCGTTGTTGGGCTAGTGCACGAGATGGAAAGACCACCTGCTTTCTTGGGTTGTAGCGACTGCTCAGCCTGAGGCTGTCTCACTAGTTTAGGAGTGCAGGTTTCACTGGGTGCAGGAACCAAGGACTGGTGCACAGGGTGGGGCCCCGAGGCCACAGGTAGGGTACTGGTGAACTCCCCCTGCAAACTCTCTCCGCCCTTGCCCTCTGCTCCCATCCCCTGGGCCTCAATCAAGGTCAAAAGCAGTGTTTTAATGACTGCTAGTTCGGAATGCACTCGTACACAGGTGCAACTTCGGATAGGAACCTCCTTGTCTGGTGGTATGCAAGAGGGTTGACATCCATGAGCAGAGGGCTTGCGAGCTCTATGGGGGGTTAGTCAAAGGAAAGAGCTAGCACCTGAGAGTGAAACAAGTTCTCACTCTTGGTGCTGCCAGCAGAGCTAGGGGAAGACTTATCCTCAGTATTTCCAGTAGCTCCATCTGTCTCTCTATCCATTGGATTAGAAGCTAGGGGTGTCGTGGCTGGCAAAAAACGGTTAGGAATAGGGACCAGTACACGCAAAGAGTCAAGGGTCGCAGACAGATTCACAAGGGGGGTGGATTAACAAGAGGTGGCCTAGGAGTGGGGCAGACAATCACTTCAGGGGCCAAAACCATTAAGTCTGTGACGGGGGAATGAAGATTGATGGAAAACGGGCAACGACAATGTCCGGGTCGGGAACCAGGCAGACAGTTACAAAATCGGGCCATGATGGCAGACCAGAAGGGGCATGGACATCCAGGCGAATATCTAACAGATCGCTACCCCCACTGAGTTTGTCTGTGCCCATAGATGGTTTCTCAGCTCTGGCAGCTGAGAGAACTGAAGCGGCTATATGATCAGGGACCCCTGAGGTGAAGGGCGGATTTACATGATGCACTGGTTTGTCTTGTTCCATACTAAAGGGATCATCCCCATAGACTGTATTTTGGGGGGGGCATGGCACTGAACAACCCTGAGTGGGGAGAGACCCCCCTTATGAACAGCAGGGCTACCAAGTTTCTCGCAAGTGTCTCCCTGGTTCCTCTCTCCAAGATCCATAAGGTGTCTGTAGTGACTGCATAAGAGCCCCTTCCAAAGTCAGTGATCACAGCCTGGTCGCCTCCTCCTCCCTGTGGCAGATGATGATCCTCCACCCTTCTCCGGACCGTCATGACTCTCCTATTCGTTTTCGGGACCATATTATCTTGTAATTTGGAGAGAAGGGTGGACTTACAAAGGAAAAGGGGGGGGGGGAGCGATAAAAAGTCCTCCATTGCAGAAACGTCAGCCCAACCTCACCAAAACGAGAGAACAAGACTCGGGCCTCAGGACAGCGTTCTCACCTTGGGTCCAATTGTTGGGGGCCTTCCCCTCCGCTTTCCAGCTTTCACAGAGCACCCAGAGGGAGCGCAACATCCTTCTGCCCTTTCTCCATGGCGGGCCTCACGGCAGCAGTTAATGGGAGGGGTGTGTGGCTAGAAGTATGTTGTCCCTCCAGGGACCAGCATGACCAGAGGTAGCGCAACACCCTTCGCTGGCTTCAGCCCTGGTGGGCCTCACAGCAGCAGTTAATGGAAGGGGTTTGTGGCCAGATGTATGGTGTCACTCCAGGGACCAGCATGACCAGAGGGAGCACAACACCCTTGCACCTTTTCTTCCTTGCAGGCTTCAGCCCTGGCGGGCCTCACGGCAGCAGTTAATGGGAGGGGGCGTGGCCAGAAGTATGGTGTCCCTCCATGGACTAGCAGGACCAGAGGGGCGCCACACCCTTGTGCCCTTTCTTTCTCATGGGCTTTATTCTTAACTCCAGGATCTCTCGTCCACTTGACGTTGTCCTTCTGCTTGTTCTGGTTCAGATGTTTCCCCTCTGACTTCTTCCGTCAGTGGCTTCTCACAGCATCCCACTGTGCTCTTAACATAGTTCCAGCTCTCACAGGATCTCTCACAACCGTTGTGGGACTGTCTCTAACATCCCTTACACCTCTCCAAAACCTGGATTCTCTGCTGCAGTATGCACTTGCGTCCAACCCAAACAAAGTCAAGGTACCTTTTCCTCCCAAAAATCCTTCGGCCGTCTCTCGTACAGGCTTTAGCTGCTTCCTATTATTTGTTTGTTTTCCCGGTCTCTTCAGCTTCTCTCTGTCTGCTGTGTATTATGTTCTCTTCTATGGCCCAATCATGGATTTATGGTCGCAGCAGAACAAAGACCAGACGGACAGAGGAGTATGCAGGAACAACCTTTATTGCTCTTTGGAACTCAACTGCCGTATGACGTGTTTCCTGCCTGGGCACACTTGTAAAACATAGAAAGTGGGCTGGCAGGGCACCCAAACACTAGAACGTTACATCTCCCCCTTCAACATAAACCACAACATGCATGAACTCATTCCATCTCTTCGATCCAGCTCCTAGGTCGACGCACAACTCTATTAGACGGGCTTCGACCAGGTGACTGCATAGTTACTTCATTGTCACTGCTGTCGACATTGCCCACATCAGCGTCCATGTCCTAAGAGCAGCTATCGGACAGGCCACGTTGTCACTATCTTCCTCTGATGAGAACTCTGGGATGAATGATTGACCGACGTTCCTGAAACATGACGATTTTCGGGTGATGGATGAACATCATCTTCGGCTGACACCATGGACCCTTTTACATCCGTCACCAGCAGAGGCCTGGGATGAAATACAGGCATGTCCTTCTGAGTCTGCCTCTAACACACTAAAACTCCTTCCCCGCCATGGATATCATGATCCCTTGCTCTCCGCATATCTCTTCATCTTACACTTGCTGGTTTTGTCCCTTTCGCCAGGCACTTCATGTCATGTCTTCTTCCGGATCAACAGCAAGCCCGTGAGGCATGAGTGTGCAAATTTTGCGATTGAACATTAGTTCTGAGGGACATACCCCCATGGTGCTGTGCAGAGTATTTTGGTAATCCCTCAACATGGCACACATGGCTTGCATGAACGGTCCATTGCGGATGGTACATATTTGTAAAGTGCGCTTGATGTTAGCATGAAACGTTCCACAGTGCCATTAGCCTGGGGCCACAACGGTGTGATCTTTCTGTGTTGAAATCCGAGGTGTTCGGCAAACATGGCAAATTCCTGACCGCGGAAAGGAGGGCCATTGTCAGATTCTACCATGGTGGGAACACAATAGTCTGCATAGGTTTTGGTGAGTGCAGGGATGATGGCATGTGCGCTCATGGAGGACACCAAATGCACTTCCGGGTATTGAGACATCTCATCTGTAGCCACTAAGACGTATTTGCCGTTAGCCAAGGGCCCAAACAAATCCACAGCCACCTCATCCCATACAATGAGTGGCATTGGAGACATTTGCAAAGGCTGAGGGAAAGTGTGTGGTACCACAGTCTTGCACACTAAACAGTCTTCCAACCCACCTGAATCCTCGAGTCAATTTTGGGGAACAGCACTGTGGTCCTCATTTGTCGCTTAGTGGACACAATCCCTCTGTTACCCTCATTAGCAAGGTCAATGATGCGGTCTTGTAACGAGGACTGAATGACTATTCGATTTTCCTTTATTATCAGCCCTTGTGCCGACGTGGACAATACGTCTTTCATGAGCGTGAAAGTTTTCATCATCCTTTGTTGATCCTCATTCAGCGCTGACTCTCCTCTCACCATGGTGCGCCATCGTCCGGTGAGAATCTTCTCCTTTACCAGTGGCAACAGCGCATCACACTCTGTTGCTTGTCTTATCTCTTGAACGGTCAGTGCTGTGGGGAGCGCCTTGTTCACTAAATAGTTGACGTATTGATCCGCCTTAAAAGTCTGCGAAAATCAGCTGGATTGCTATCCTTCCTGGGCATATAGACAGGGAGTATTCCTGCAGGCGGAGGCCCCATCTTGCTATCCAGGGAGGCATGGGGTGAGGGCTTGATGATCAGTCACGATGGTGAATCTTTTTCCATACAAGAACCAGGGCTCAAGTCGAGGGTACACGCTGGGGGACAGACTCCACCCACATTATTTATACTCAGTCCCCCCAGTTAAAATGAGAAACAAAGAATGACATCTTTAATTTATGAATTAAAGCCAACCTCTGTGATCGAACCGCTGTTGTCTGGTTTGCAGGCCAGACACTTCACCACTGCAGTACATAACCTGATGAAAAATAACAAACAACTAAAGATGAAATGTCGCATTTCGTACTGCATGTTCCAGAGAAAACATTTGTATTGGTTCTTGGAGTTTAAAACATGCACACCTTTTAACGTTTTCAAAAACACTATTAGAGGAAAATATCCTCTCTTGGTTTTGTTTTTGTGTTGATTTTATAAAAGGTAAATTCCATTTGTCCTGTGCAATTTGGGTGGTTATGCAAAGCCAATTTAATGAAATGTGCACATTTCACCTTGATATGCTAATTTCTGGCGATGTCGCATCCCATCGCGTTTGTTAATAAGTCCCCCCACTTTCATTTTTGGGACTTGACCCCTGACAAGAACCAATGGTATTACTCATAAGTGCACACCCCAGCCAAGTTTTCTTTTTCTGGCTGTGAGTAGGAGTGTTCGCCATTGGATAGGCTCCTGCTGGCATAGGAGACAATGTGCTTGGGTGACGTAGATCCTTTTTTGTACTGTGCCAAGATGGCTCCTAGTCCCATGAGACTGGCATCTACCGTAACTTCTGTCTCCAAGTCTGGTCATAATATGCCCTACAGGTGGCCGAAGAGATGCAAGATTTAATTTCCTGGAATGCATCCTCACACTCTTGAGACCAAAGAAACTCCTGCCCCTTTGCCATGAGGAGCCGCAGCAGCATGCTGACAGACGCAACGTCTTGGATGTAACTCGTGCAGTAGCTTGCCATCCCTAAAAACGGCATATCGGCTGAGACTGAAGATGATGTGGGCATGAAAACCAGCGCTTGCACTTTGGCTGGATCCGGTTGTAGACCCTCAGACGAGAACATGTGTCCAAAGAACTTTAAAGTGGACTTGCTGAACTCACATTTGTTTGGGTTGAGAGTCAACTTGGCTTGTTGTAGCCCCGTACAGACCCTGTGCATGGTATTGTCATGAGCTTCCTGTGTGGCCCCAAAGATCAAAATGTCATTGCTGTAGTTTAAGCATTGGGGAATGTGCTTGATGACTTGGTGGATCTCATTTTGAAAAATCTCTGCAGCAGAAGACACCCCGGAGCTTAAACGCTTATATCTGAACATTTGTACATGTGTCGTGAATGTGGTGACGTAGAGACTGTCCGGATGTAACTCCAACTGGTGGTAAGCTTTAGCAAGGTTCAATTCGGAAAATACTTTGGGACCATGCAGTAAGTGCATTATGTCGGTCATTCTGGGTGACAGATGCCTTTCCCTTTCTATCGCCTGATTAGGCATCCACATGTCAACGCAGAGGAGTATTTTGTCGCTGTGTTCTCTTCTGGGCATTGTCATAATGGGGGACACGCATGGCGTCGTTCCCCTTACGTGCTCTATGATATCCTGTGCAAGCAGGGATTGCAAATCCGGTTTGACTTGTACTTGGATGCTCAACAGGATGCCTCTGTAGTGCTGAGCCATGGGTTTTACGTGTTCGCCAATGTGTAGCTTTATCTGTTTTCCTTTCAGGTTCCCAATCCTTGAAACAGTGACAGGAACATCTGGAGTACCATGTCGTTGGGGCTGGAGGTATAGGCTGACATAATATGGTACATGATATGTACCAGTCCCATCTTGATGACCGACTTGAAGCCCAATATGCTACCTCCGGGCACGTCACTCTTTATCACATAGATCCTTATCCTCTCTGCCTTATCTTTGTAGGGACAGGTGCACTCAAACATTACTTTGCAGGTAAGTGGCTGGTGTGACTCGTATGCATAAATGTCAAAGTCCGAGGGCTTCAGCTTGGCAGGGTGTCTCAAAGCGGCGTAGGTTTTCTCGCTCATGACATTCACAGTGGGTCCTGTGTCAGTGAGAAACACTTGAGCGCTGCCATTCTGTAGCCAATGGCGTCGACATAGCCTTTTTTCCTTGCACCATTTGACGATGATTCTGACCCTGACTGATGCTTGGGGGACAACTCAATGTAGCGCACATTTCGTCTCATCGACCTCTGCTTCTGGTCATCTGGCGTGCTGGATCTGCGACATTCATTCCGTCCTACGGTGGTGCGATTGGGGCTCCAAGGCGACGTGCGACACAGTACAGGGGAGTTCCCTCTGCTACGATGAGGTGAGAATCTCCGGTGCTTTTCCTTCCGTCCATCGGATGACCTTCCTGAGTACTTCACCGACCTGTGTGATCCATATCCCGTTGCTTTGCACATGGACTTGACATTATTGTCCTCACCGCAGGCATCACACGGTGGCCCATAGCAGGGAACGCCCCTTCATGAGGGAAGTAGTCATAGCCACACCTGTAGCATTTGAGGAGTTCCTTCTTGCGCATTTTGTCAGACGCTTGT
This sequence comes from Ambystoma mexicanum, assembly GCF_040938575.1. Lineage (NCBI taxonomy): Eukaryota > Metazoa > Chordata > Amphibia > Caudata > Ambystomatidae > Ambystoma > Ambystoma mexicanum. Next base: position 1,238,701,952 of record NC_090934.1, on the reverse strand, counting down.
ATTTGGCACAGGGGAGCCAGCGCAGCATGAGAGATGGAGATCTTCCCCATGGACTAAGCCTGCCTGTCTATGGCCATGTCCGCTCTCGCCAACATGAGAATGTCCTCCAAGGATCTCCTCTTCTGTAGTAGCTTCTTGTGAAATTCCGGGAGTCACAGCCAGCGATCATTTGGGACCTGAGGGCCTCCTCCATGGAGTAATTGTCGAAATCGCAATATTTTGCTCTCTCCCTTAATATCATATTGAATAGATCCAACGTCTATCCTTAACTTGCGTGGTAGTATGGAAAATGCACCTTTCGTATTCTATATTCCGATGCATGCGAAGTAGGCATTTCAAGTGCCGATGACATCTGTATATGAAACTGTGGTCTGCTGCGTCATCTCGTAGACCATGTGGCGCACTGTAGGCCCCAGTGTGTGCATCAGAATGCCCTTCAAACACTGCGTTTCTCGCAACCCTAGGGTGTCAATGTAAATGTAGAAGTCCAGAAGCCATCGAGCCCATCTCAGCCCCAGCCTACTTGCATCTGTGATGTCGAATGACGGTACCCCTTGGAGCTGTACATTTTCTGGCTGCAGCTCATGGTGCACAGGCGTGATGGGCGAGATGGGGGAGGGGGCGGCCAGCGTGGACGCAGAGGGCTCATCGGACGACATGGCCTTGGTGACCCCTCACCTGATTACAATAAAGTGTATACTCCTCGGCAAGTGCTGGCACGTCGTATGTGTGTCTGTTTTATCGGGCTGTCCAGCACCAAAACCAGTCTAGCACAGCACGGGAGGTTGACCCTGCCATCAGATGTAGTGTGCCAAATGCAATGGAAGTCCACTTGGGCATTACAGTGCAGCCCACTGATCCTGTCCTGGAGCCTGGATTTGCCCCGTTGTAGGCTACTGGTGCTTCCAGTAGAATTGCAGTACAACGTTCCTGTCCTGGAGCATAGACCCGCTCCCAGATATAGGCTGCGGATGCTCACGTGGCACATACACACCCGCTAAAGGGTGCAGTGCAGCGCGCCGCCGGCGTGGCCTGGTGCGTCTCCGCACACAGCTGGTGGCGCTGATGACGGTTTGCATGTGTAATGTGGCCGTGAAGCGTTGGGGGTGAGCTTAATGTATTCGCAGTATTGTTTTCGCTGTTACGGGCCAATCATGGATTTATTGCTCACAACCCCATCATTTTAGCAGGTTAAACCTTGTCCTGTTTTATTTGTCTTGTCTTCGTCTTTTTGTTGCGCCCTGATGCCTATGGGCTGCGGCGCGGTACAAACCGATAAATAAATAAATGGCTGCAGCAGAACAAAGACCACACGGACAGCGGAGTATGCAGGAACAACTTTCTCTGTTCCTCCTTGGAGCTCAACTGCCTGTGGAAACACGTGTGACATGCTTCCTGCCTGGGCCCACTTGTAAAACATAGAAAGTGGGCTGGCAGGGTGCACAACCACTAGAATGTTACACAGTGCCTCGTCTCCTTCTCATATACTTGCTGACTCAGACCTGTTGCGTTTCTGGGGAATCCTGTGAGCTGTTCTAAAGGCTCTCATTGGTCTACTGATTTTTTGCTCCTCTTCATTCACCAAAACTCTGCGTTTCTAACCTCTAGTCACGTGGTCTGGGGAGTGGGGCTCTTTAAAGCTCAGGCTGCCATCTTGGATTTCACTTTCACTAATGGGAACGCTTTTGCCAGAGATCTGTGTCCTCTGTTTGCCTAGTTTATCACGGGTGATTGACTGTGTTTCTTCTTCCACCAGGGCCTGCATACAGCAGGTAGGTCAGTTTTGTGTGTATTTGTGATTCTTTAGGGAGGCACTACATTGCAGCACCTTTGGAGTGGATGGCGCAAGAGATCCAGCTGACACATGGTTCTGGTTGACTAACGACTGCTTTATTTGAGGCACACTAGTGCTTAAATTGAGCGAATGAATGAAAACCTTATTTGACGAAACACCTCTTCATAAAACCACGCTCATTTTTAAGATAATAACATTCTATTTCTAACATAAAACGATTTTTCAAGATACAAAAGAACAGCCCACGCAGTTTGTAAATCACGTAGCATAAAAATATGTAAAATAGCTACCTAAACAGTTCTTATAACTTATTGATTAAAAATCGGCTTTACAAATCTTTTCCTGGTATAAGTATAAAACAGACAGCACAAAGTAAAATGTACACCATTTTCACAGGCCAGAGCATCCCACACGTTTTTCGGTAGCATTAGCGGTTTTATCCTATTGGGCCACATTATTCCTAATGGCAAGCATTGTATGCGCATTTTAAATAACAACGGTCTCCGATGGGGTTTATGAATTTAATTCAGCTACGGTTCATTGCCAGCAGAAATGTTTAATGGTAAATACGAAACAACAGTGCATTAACTCATTTCAAAGCTTTCAAAATTGTGTTCCTTCTCATTATAACAGAACTCAAATCCCTAATACAGCAGCTTTCTGGAATCTAGGCTTCGCATACAATTCCATACATCCGAAATCCATCAAGAAATACCTAATAGCCTCAAGCCATTTACGTTTGTAGGCAACAGCGGATGTCATCAGATCATTTAAAAGAAAATATATTCAGTTACTGTGTGGGGACCTCTAAAACCGGAACCATGAACTTAGAGGTGCAATCGCAAGTCGACATTTTAGGGAGACCAGGACAAATACCTTTAAAAGAACAAAGATGGAAGCGTTCTAAAGGCAATAAAACAGAGCTGGTATGCGGGGAAGGAACCATGGAACATAGGTGCCTCTACGAAAAACATGTGTACCCCTGTAAAATATGTGTAAAGTGAAGAAGACTGTGTGTTGTTACTTTTATCAAACCCCTGTAAAATATGTGTAAAGTGAAGAAGACTGTGTGTTGTTACTTTTATCAAAAGCCACACCTGTATTAATTGCTGATATTGTGATCAATGTATTTATCGCCGTTTTTATTGTATTTATTGTTTTTTGCTTTTATGGCATAATGGCAAATAAAGTGCATATGAATTAAGTGCTTTTGACGCCCCCCATCATGAAAAATTAATTTTGAGCTCTTTGTAAAATCAGCCTTATTGTAGGAGCCGCGATACTGGCTATTCCACTTCCATAATGAGCCACAGATATAAATTGTGCATTATATATCTTAAGAGCCATTTATATATGTACCTTTTTAAGGAATCAGTATTTGAGATGTTTTAACTACTTTGGGCTTTTAAGTGTGGAGACCAACTCAAGCTATTTGAAAATAGTACCCTTAAATAAATATGAGAAACTGGACAACTATTACAAATTGGTATATTTTATTATTATTTTTTATGGTTCTATTTCGTTCCATCGCTTGTTTTTTCCGCTGCATTTTTTTTGCCACTGATTTTTTTGTTGCAAAAACGAATCGATTTCTTGGGGGGATTGCCCTCCAAGCCTCCCTTCCCAGCTATTTACGACCTAGTACCCACTACCCCCTACACCTTATATCCCTTTACCCACTCCCTATATTTTTGGATGAGTTTTTGCGGCAAGGAATCAACAGCAAAAAACTAAACGAAAGAAAGCGGGCAATGAATGAACGTCGTACCTTTTTTATAAGGTCTGTGGGGAAACCTATGGAGCATCATTTTAGATGTCAACACATTGACACTAAGATCTAACTTAAAGTCTGCATATGCTGTGATTAGTGCCTGTAAACCCCTCAGGACTTCGCCAACAAGACTACATCATCGGTGTAGACCAACATTCACATCTTCTTATGACCAAATGTGGGTAAATCTATTAAAGCATTAAAATGCAAATTATATTGTATGTATGTTAAATTGAATTTCCTCTGCACCATCGCCCAACGCTATCATGCCCTATCAAATGTTTTTGAATGCACCTCACAATCCTATCTCGCCTCTGCAGAAACAATGCCAGGAAACTTTGGCTGTGCAGATGGAAGGGCGAGTGGGAGGGAAGAGAAGAAGTGCCTGGGGGAGAGGGAGGGAGTGCAGTGGCAAGACATGGTAAGTGCTGCTAGACGCGGCAAGTGCTGCCAGGGTGGTGGCTCAAATAAGTGCAAAGAGGCAGGCAACTGTAGGGTTGCAGATACAGTCCCTAAGTGGGTGAGAGGCCCAGAGGCAGTGCGAGGGGCTAATGGTCGTGCAGTAGCCTGGTGCTCGTGGGGTTCACTGGGTGACCAGGTAACCAGTTAGCGCAGCAGACAGTAGCATCAACAGGAGAGAGAGAGAGAACGCAGTAGCGAAAAGGAAGGTCTTGAATTGCATCTGGGAACCTTAGGTGGTCCTGCTCAAGTATAAGAGAGGCAGGGGGGATGTTCCAGAGGGAGGCCCCAACATAGGGATTACGACATTGTAACCAGGGTAATCCAAATATTAGTGGATAGTGAGCGGCTTTGATGAGGTCAAAGGAGATCTGTTCTTGATGGGATCATATGTGCATGGACGGGGTTGTGGTTTGTTCACAGATAGGAAGAAATTGATTGCCACTTCAAAAATTGCACCAGAAAAAACTTTAATCAAGTTTGTGTCCTTGGGTTTACACGTGTTTCGGCCCCTGGCCTTTTTCAAAACTGAACAATATACCCAATAGTTGATTAAATATTCTCTTATGATTGCAGAACAAATTCTGGGTGGATGCTGGAATTTCGGGATAATCCCTGTTCCTTTTTATATGGAGCTAAATTCTCCTCACAACCGCGTTGTTAACAAACAACAGATAGGTCTCGAAATTAATGGGGAACTGTCAGGGAACTGTCAACTCTTGGATTTCTTTGGATATAAGTGGGAGTCCTTTCTTTCTAGCCCACTGGTCATCGATAAACAGACCCACTGCCCCGCAATCGATTAAGGTGGAGATGTCATCATCACTCTGATTACCACCATGGAATGTTTCAATGAAGAGCTAGACTGAGAACTATCTGTCTGAATAGGGGCACCAAAATGTCCTTACTGAATCACGGTTCCCTCTACGATTGGCAGTTTATGTTTCCCGGACGTCTAGGCGGTGCCACGGGACATTCTCGAACCAGATTAGATTTTGAACACAATACATACATAATTCTAACAATCTTCATCTATTACGCTATTCTGTAGATAAAGGACCCCTAGCTACTCCCAGTTGCATGGGTTCTTCAGGTTTTATATTCACTGAGAGGGTCCGAACTGCTTTTGGTCAGTTGTTGAACCGTTCTACCTTTCTTGCAATCTACACGTCATTCCTGCAAACAGTAATCTTTCTACATGGCGAGAGTGATCATTTCAGCCAAGTTCGCTGACCGGGACACTCGAAAGATTGCATCTTTCAGGTCTTCCGAAAGACCCCTTCTGACTATAGTTATCAAGGCATCATCTGGCCAAGCGGTCTGCTGCCATCTGTTTAAACCATGTTATATAAGTTAATATATCCATAGTTCCCTGCTTAAAGTCCAATAACTATTCTTATGTCGACACAGCTATCTTGTGACGTCCAAGCGTGGCACAGAGACTGTTTGTAAATGCTGGATATGATTCCAGAATCGGATTGTTGGTGGTGACTAAAGGAGTGGCCCATGCTAAAGCTGCTCCTGTCAAATGAGAAATAAGATCTCCTACCTTATCCCTATCGGAGGGGAAATAAACTGCCTTAAAAGTGAATTGGATTGTACAATGATCCAAAAATTCCTTAAATTTATGGGGGTTTCTATACTTTTAGCCCCAGGTAAGGGACATGGAGGCAATTCACCTGACCCTATATTGCAAACAACTTGCTATCTTAATAAACATTTTCTTGTTTAAGGGTTTGTATCTCCAATGTAAAATTCTGCACTATTGCTACTAATTGCTGCATCTGATCCATGGTAAAAAATGATTTGGTATGTTTTTCTTTTGGGCGTTGCTATCTGTTTTTAATATAAGACACTATGTTATTAGGGCTAATCTTGTCAGCTGCAGCAATAGTGAGCAAACAGTGAGGGGCTGCCCTGAAACTTTTATCTCCCTGGTATTGCCGACAGGGAAGACAAAAGTGCCAGGGAAACCCTCTGAGGAATTAAACCCGGGTGGTTCTGTTAGTTGTTATTCTTGTTGTCGTAGTATACTGCACAGATGGAAGGTTATTCTTCTTTTACTGTTAACACAAAGATTACGGTATGGATTCATGTTGTATCTTCAGTAGGGGTAAGCCTCCGAAATCATGCGCCGCAGTGAACAACAATGTAAGGTAAGAATCAGGGAGATGAATTAAGAGGTAGAGCATTGTGATGTAATCTAAGTGTTTGTTTCCCAGTGAAGAAGGAAGTGGATAACAGTCCTACCAGTAACCAGCATGATGTAGAAGGCGCAGGCTCTGCGACGTTGTCAGAGAAGACGCGGGGACAAAATCCTCAATTCTCGCTATGGCTATGGGAACCGATCTGTATTCAAATGAAGCACGAGAAAAAGGGTTGAACACACAGAATGGGAAAGGATATAAGAGGCTGCAAGAAAGAGAACAAAAGTACATAGATTGGTTATGTGAACAAACTTATGAGCGTCTTGCTAATGGAGTAGCAATGCGCCATTGCACATAGTAACGGCTCTTTTGACCTGCATCAGGATTTATTCCTTGTTCAATCTAAACAAGTATCACAACCACCACACTTGTACATCATATAATGTGCCTACAAAAATTAAGACAATTTGTGTTTTCACTGTATGTCATTATTGTATTTATTTTAATCTGTATACACTACAATGTACTAGCTTTAGGTATTGGTGTTTTGTCGCGTACTGTGTTACACACTATTGTTTTTGTTCATCTCGGTTGGTAACTGCCTGTTCACCTAATTTCATGAGTATATAGAATTGCTGCACACAGGTACAATGAATAAATACATATCTTTTTCTATATTGTGTATTTGTGAATAGGAACGTGTTTTAAAAAAGAAAAATGAAAAAACAAAACATTTTCTTTGTTTTAAGGTTCTCTTTATGCATCCAAAATACTTGAAAATATGCTCTTTTATTATGCAAGAACATGTTGGAAGCCAACCTATGTATTTTGTCAGATTCTCTTTTGTAGACTTCCCGAAATCCGAGCCAATGCAGACAGCAGAGCTGCAATGACATAGCTTGTTGTACTGCGAACAGCTAGACCATCACTCGGCACAGCCGGTGCCATGTTGGATGAGGAAACAGTGGTGCCATGGATCCGACGCCACCTCTGCCACAAGTAATATTGCTTAAAGCGGGTCATGACAGAAGCCATGACATCTCCCCAGAGGTTGCCTGCCCCCTTGTGATCCTCCCTCATGTAGCTGCCCTCAGGGTCAGGATCAGGTAGCGGCTGCCATCCCCTGGCCACATGGTAGGAGATCACTACCGGGAAATCAGTGATCACTATTATTTTGGTGTTAGTCAATACTTTCTTCTACATAAGGAGTGTCTTCTCTAATGTTGGTATCCCACCTCCCGATGGGACCTTCTAGGATCCAACCATCTTCGTCCCAGGAATTGAAAGGGGAATAGGGAAGAGGGGTTTTATTAGCATTTTTCTGTAAGGTTTCGGAACTTGGGCAATCTGGGCCAATTATAGTTTCCTCTGGTAACCCAGAAATAACAGCAGCATTTATGTGGGTTGATTCCCCCTGAACTTGGATGGTAACTGGGGTCTTGTGACATACCTTCTCATCTCCATGGACACAGGTCATTTTTATTGGGGTTTGTTAAGGCATCATGAAGTAAGACACAGACAATAGATTCACTTTTCTAAAAATTAAGGTTTTATTTCTTAAATGTCAGGATACATTAAGGCCTAACTTGCCCTATGCTAAGGTGTGATTTCCGTACCTAAAGAAACAAAGGATAGACTGTGTCATAAAGTTCAACTCAAAAGTCTTTCTGTGTCCAAAATCCATGCTTGCCCTCACAGGGTTCAAAATTGAGAGGAGTTGGGAGCTATTTAGCTCCTGCTTGTAGCCTAGAAGAGGCTGGTTAGATTGACACAAGCAGCCACCAGGAGCTACTTTTGGCTCCCGGTGCTGCACAAACACACCTATTGTGCATTTGGGACAATCTTTAAATAAACATTAGGCTACATCTATATGACATTTAAAGCTTAAAGGGTAATTATTTTAAAAAGAAAAATGTTTTATTAGTGTTTGGCTCACAATAAACCTTTCAGAAAAAAATAGAATCCCAGATCCCTCATTTCATCGAAAGATCAAATCAGAAACAAAACCCACAGTACACAAGACATAATACATCCTCAACTAAAACCTGTTAAAAACCCACCCTGTACATTAGAGCTACTATATTATCTAGATTAGATTATGGAAACTCCCTACTCTTAGGAGCAAACAGTAAATGTGTGAAACAATGCCAAGTAATCCAAAATAATGCCATCAGGACAATCACAGGAAGATCTTGGAGGGAACATATCACCAAAGAAAGGAAGGCTCTCCATTGGTTGGCTATGAAAGAGAGAATTACTTTTAAGCCTCTCACCATGGTTCATTGCTGCTTATATGGCAAAGCTCCAGTTTACTTTAAGAAACAATTCAAGTGGTACGAGCCACCTAGGCGGCTCAGATCCTCCAACACCGGTCAATTGCAAACTACCATAACGAAAAAGCAGCACGGCCTAGGCAAGGCTTTCCCGAACTTAAGTATCAAAAAATGGAACGAACTTCCCACCTCACTGAAGCTCGAATCCAACTACATCCTTTTCAGGAAAAAATTGAAAACATTACTCTTCAAATAAATCCGGGAAGCAGGTCTAATCTATTATGAGGTATATCGGCCATCCATATCTTGTCCCGTCTTTAACTTTCTGTTGTCTTGTCTTTTTGAAAGCGCTCTGATGCCCGCGGGCTTTAGCGCTTTAGCGCTATACAAACAAATAAATAAATAAAATAAAACACCCAAGAAGGAGGTCCTGGTAGTTGCCCTGCTGGAGTTTCCATTTGGAGGTTCAGGTAATCTCACTGACTAACCCCTGAAAGATGTCATCCAGGTATTAAAACAGTGATATCGTCAAGCTCACACTCTCTCCTCCCATGAGCCTACTCCACCATTAATCTAGGGATGGTGTAGTCGTGCTGTTAAAACTTTCACCCAAGTATAGAGTTCTCTTCTCCGTCAGCTCCTGACAACACAGAGGATGTCAGGGGCTGTGATATAGCAACTCCTCTGTTTCAGGCTTGTTGCTGAACCTACAATTCAAATCAGGCCCCTGCCATTGTTTCCTGTTCATCCGAATTTCCTTTGCAGGGTATAGGTTTAATCTAAACCTCAGGAATTTCAATCGAATTGAGCTGCATGGAAACAATCCCAGGTATCTCGGGATAGTGTTTTCGATGCCTACATTGCTCTTTGAAGTTACAGTATGTCTGGTACTACCCCCTTGCTGTTATTGTGTCCACCCAGTCGTTCTTCCATAGCTTAGTTTTAATTGCCTCTGGGTTGCTCACCAGTTTCGGATTCCGTGAACCCCAACTCCAACAACAATGTGCTGCATGCAGAGTTCCAAACATTCAGGGTAGGTTCATTTTTAGCATCTAAGGCCCCTTTCAAAATCTTGAGCCCTCTCACAGAGGGCTTAGTTCTACTTTTTCTGTACAGGGACAGGGTCTTCCACTCCATCATTGCACGTAAGGACGTGAGACCCAGCTCAAATCTAATTGCAGGCATCAGCGTGCTCCTGGGGAGGTCTAACACTCTCCTCCAGAACCGGCCCTCTAGTACCGCCCAACATGCACGGTCTGTTGCCAGAAACACCCCTGCACCATAGGTTGCAATGGCCATCACCTTAGCCTTATAAAACCTGATCACCGGGATCATTGAGAAGCGCCCAAATCTCTTTAGCAGGATCCATGCTTGTGAAGCTAGATGTGTGACCTTCATCTTTAGTTGGGCTATCCTGGGACTATCATTTAGGCTGATGTTCACCAACATGCCTAAATCCAAAAAGGAATCTGTCACCATTATTCGTTCCCCATTTAGTCACCAGACTGGTCTAGAGTTTCTTCTCCCTACCGCAGGCTCCAGGATTACAATTTCTGTTTGTAGACATTGATCTTGAGCCTGTTTAACTTTACGTATTCCTGCTACTCGTTTAACTGACGCTGAAGTCCAATGGGTATTTGGTCAATTAAGACCAAGTCATCTGCAATAAGCAGATGCCCCACACGCCACCCATTGAGCCTAGGCGGGAACAATCTTACCTTGTCCAGTGAAGCCCCTAGATCCGAGTTCAAAGAATTGAAGAGTTCTGGAGCCAAGAAGCAACCTTGTTTGAGGCCGCACCTTGTTTCTATTGACTCAGAGAGTCTCCCCCTGGCATCTAATCTTACTCTCAGGCTTGTACCAGAGTAAAGGGACTGGATTGATTGTAATATCCCACCTGGGAACCCCCCCTCCATCAATTTTTCCCACAGCAGCTGTCTGTCAACCGAGTCAAACGCCTGTTCAACGTCCACAAACACCAAATATGTATTTGTTTGGTCTTGATTACCCTCGTCTTCAAGATGTTTTATGATGTCCCCGCCTGTTTTACAAAGCCTGACCGATATAGGTCGGAGCTGGCTGAGTCTGAGATCCACTGTCTCAAGGTCTTTAGCAACAATGCTGCATAGATTTTACCGATAACGTCTATCAGAGCAATGGGCTAGTAGTTAGCTGCATTGTTCCGGATGCCCTTTTTAAAAATGAGAACTATTATTGATGTTTTCTGGGAATCCGGACCATTCCCAGTTTCTCAATCTTTGTAAAGAAGATCCATAGAAAGCCTGCCCAAGCCCTAGGCAGAGCTTTGAGCATTACATTAGTTAGGCCATCCAGCCCCGGTGCTCTGGAATCACTTGCCTTGGTTATTAGGTCATACATGTCTTCTTTCTCGAATCCCAAGGTCCATGGGTTCCCTTAGATGTAGTTGGGACCTCACCTAACTCCACCTGATTCCTAAAGAAGTGTAGTGTTTCACCCATCCTTGCTCGGATACTGCATTTACTTGGATCGCTCTAGGATACGACCCCACTGAGTTTATCAATTTCCATACTTCAGCTATGTTCTTGTTTCTCATCTAAAATAGCATGGATTCAGCGCCAGATTGGTCCAGCCTCCATTTGTATGCTCTCACCCAGTTACAGTATTGCTGATGACGTTTCCTCAGCTTCTCCCACATTAGAGGACCCTTCTCTGACTGAATGTGCCTAACATCGGCTATGAGGATCCACTTTTCCTTCATGATGTCCATACTATATAAATGTTTCGGGGCGAATCCAATTTTACTCGAACAGCCCACCACACAGTCTAACAGGAGTCTAGGGTAATTGATGCTATTCCCGGCCCGCCACAAACTACAATTCCGAGGCAAGATGTACTTCTTTACGGTACCCAGCGAAGCAGTGAAATTTATTGAAGAGCAAATCCCACTGCCCGGTCCCCCAGTGGGGCCGGCAGAGTGAATCTGGTCGACCTGCTCGCTCGCTAGTGCCTATGATCAATGCCTATATTACATACAATGACATGTGCTGACTGTAACTTCCCTCAAACCCGCCACCTGAACACTAGCTATGATTATGACGTGGAAATCATTTCCTACGCCCATAGGCAAAAAGCCAATATACTGTTTCTACAAGAAATGCATGCCAAGGAAGCCACCTGTCGCAACGTTGCCACTACGTGGGGGAAACAGATATTATACCTCATTCTCTACTCAATCTAGGGGTGTCATTGTGATTATCTACAAATCCTTGAAATTTGTGATGAAACACACACATGTGGATCCAGACAGGAGGTTTTTGGTTGTTCACGGAGTCCTGGAAGGTCTAGAAATTGTTCTTATAAACACTTACTGCCCTAATATAGACTCCCCAGAATTCTTCGGTAGCCTAGGAGACACCCTCTCCGCCTACTACGGGCTCCCTCTGATAAGGGGGGGGCATGAATCTCATTCTTGACTGCACCTTCGACAGATCCAGCTCCCCTCAACCCCCAGACTAAGGCTGCCCACCAACTTCTGTCTCTAATGCAAAAACTCGAACTCAGGGACGCGTGCCGCACCACACATCCTCTCTCCAGGGAATACACGTTCTACTCCTCACCACACGATATGTCCTCCCGCATAGACCTCTTTCTCATCTCTAGTTCATTAATGGGGACTGTCTTAGAAGTGGACATTGGACTCTGCACTCTGTCCGACCACTCCCCGGTCTCGTAACACTGAAACTTAAAACAATTCCATCAAACTGCTCCTGGAGATTGAAATCTTCCGCATTGCTAGACATTAAATCCGACATTGATACCTACTTTGATATCAATGCCCCGGATGATACCTCTCACAGCATGAGCTGGTAGGCCTTCAAAGATTATATTAGGGGATGGTGATGTCAAGGGAATCTAGAGTCCTTAAATGCATCTGAAGAGACCTAGAAAACACTGAGAGGGTGCTCAAAGACCTCGAACAAGAACACTCTAGAACCTCCGAGCCCACATTGCTCGCTAAAATCCGCTCTGAACTAGAGAACTTTGAGAAACCCAATACTTCTCCCGCCCGATGGCAGCCAAGAAATATGGGGAAGGCGATAGACCTGGTAGAACATTGGCAAGGGCGGTCCACTCCGGATGCGGGAAAGCTCATGTGGACTCAATTCTAGATACGCACGGGAATAGTAGATGATCCAATGCAGAGGTGGTGGAGGTGTTTCGTACCTTTTACCACACATTATATACTGCACCAAAACCGTGCGACGAACAAGCTACCCGTGCCTTCCTCCAATCTATCCCGCTATCCTGTCTCGACGCTCAAACCAGGGATGAACTAGAACTCCCGATCACCCTCGAGGAAACCCTGGCGTTCATTTCCACCCTTCCCGAAATGCAAGGCCTCGGCCCGGATGATTTAACGGCCGAATTTTACCTGGAGTAGGCTGCGACACTCGCTCCGATGCTCTTCCTGGTTTGGGAAGAATCCCTCCACCTCTGCACCCTCCCAGCATCTTTGAGGGAAGCCCTAATCACAGTCATGCTTAAACCTGACAAGCCTAGCAATGACTGTGGTTCATATAGACCCCTCTCCCTCATAAACTGCAACACCGAAATACCAGCGAAGGTGCTAGCTAATCGCCTACTCCCTCTAATGCCATATCCCGACCAGGCTGGCTTCATCCCTTGAAGGTCAACCACCCTCAATATAAGGCAGTTATTTAATATAATAGCAAGAATAGGGACACAAGGAGTGGCAATAACAATAGACGCACACAATGCATTCGACATGGTTGCCTGGGACTACCTATTTGCACCTCTGGAGAGGATGGGATTCGGCCCTAATATGCCGAGTTATATCAAACTCCTGTACACATGTCCACTTGCCAAGGTTCTCGTTAATGCATGTACGTCCACCTCCTTCCAACTCGAGACGGGAACCCAACAAGGTTGTCCTTTCCCTCCCATTCTCTTTGCCTTAGCCTTTGAACCTATCGCGGAATTTGTCAGGATACACCATGCACACCGTGGGATCCGCTTAAGCACCCCCCCTCAGATCATCTCCCTATACGCGGATGACGTGATGCTGTATATAAGGGACCCCTCTACCAACCAGTCACCAATACTCAATGACATCACACGGATAGGTACTCTCTCTGGCTTTACAATTAACTTCTCAAAATCTGAAATACATCCCCTCACTGACGGGACTCTAGACTGTCGACGAACTACCGCTTTACACTGGTCTCCGGACCATATTAAAAATCTTGGGGGTGGTTGTATCGCGGTCACACTCATCCATGACACAGCACAATTAAGTCATGTTCAGTTCGTATACAGACACCAAAATCCAGAAATGGAAAACTCTCCCACTCTCCCCTGCTGCCAAACTATCACTAATCAAGATAATACTCCCCAAGATGCTATACGCTTTCACCAATGTCCAAATATGGCCGGGTTAAGCATACTTTGCCAAACTAAACAACCTATTTGCGCAGTTTCTGTGGAACTCCGGAGTAGTTCGCAAGAAATGGCTTGATATGACGCACTCTTATGACAGGGGCGGCTTCACTGCCCCAAATCCATAACTGTACTGGATTGCCACTCAGGTGCAATTCCCCACGTTGTGGTACTCTATGTCATCGCCCCCCCCCCGCACAATTGAAACTGGTGGGCCTAGCTGCAACAAAAAACACTTATACTCAAAACTAAAAGGACGACTGCCGCTTTGACCCGGTTACCTCCACTCTCCGCGCATGGCGCCTGTTATTTGCTTATGCCGGCACTGATTTGATAAGATATGATAGTTTATTTATATAGTGTCTATACACAATGTGTTTCAAAGCGCTTCAAGGCAAGGGAGGGAACAAGGGAAAATACAATGACATTCTTACAGATCATGAACAGTAAGGATGTGAAATTAACTATCATACTCGGCCTGACGACATTTGAGATAGTGCAAGAGCTAAAACATAGATAAGGAAGGGAGTGGGAGAGTGGGAAGGGAATGGAAACAGACAGGCGACTATCATACTTGGCCTGATGACATTTCAGATAGTGCTGGAGAGGGGCGGGGGGGAAACAATTAAGGAGAGGGGGGAGGATACAGACGAGGTTGCTATCATACTAGGTCCACGGACAATTCTGATAGAGTAAGTGCATAGAAGAAAGTAAGGAGAGGAGGAGAGGAGATAGGAAAAGGGAGAAAGGGAGAGGAGGAGAGAACATAGAGTAGGCAGTCAAAAAGAGTGGAGATGCAAGAGGGGAAAGCAAATACAATTGCAGAGTCAGTAGTAACACATAATGTTGCAAGCCAGGAACACCATGATTCAGGGCCACCATGAGTACAAGATACAAAGGAAGTCCTGCATGAGAGGTGAGAAAGGGTTATGCACCGTGAATCAATGAAGTCCATAAAAGTCAAATCCACCAATGGCCACAAGACGGTGATGGTGAAACCAGAATGTATCAAGACAGCTTTCTGCAGAAATAGGCTGGAGGGGTGGGGGAGGAGGGTAGAAGAAGCAAGCAAAACAGGCAACACCTGTGTGCGAGAAGGGGGGGCAAAGGGGAACATCACAAGGGGACCAGAGGGGGTGAGGATGGCCTGTGGGGACAGAGGGAGTAAATACATGTTGGTGCCTGCTTACCTGCTGTCTGTGCAGGGGGTCGAGCTCTGGGTCCTCCTGGTCCGATCAGGTGCAAACAGGAATTGCCCTTTTCTTCATCTGCCCTTCGCGTCGGACACCCAGGTGAGAAACGCCCTTGATCTAAGAGTTAAGAGCAGGAAGGAAGAGTCGGGGCTAAGAAGGTGGGTAGTGCTTAGGCCAGGTGACCTAGATCCATTTGCGCCTGCTCCTCATCTGCAAAGGAAAAGAGGCTGGAGGGCTCCTTACATAGGGAAAAGAGTGGCAACCAGGAAGGCACCAGGTGGGCGGGGCTTGCTCTGTGGGGAAAAGGGCGGCAACCTGGAAGGTGCCAGGTGGGCGGACCCTACTCTCAATGGCTTCCTCTGTGGAAATTCCCAGAACTTACACCTACATGGGACAAAGTGATTCAGACAAGCTGGGAATGGCTGGGCTACAGGGTTTTAGCAGATATCTTCCCGGGGGTAGATTCATCACCCCCTTCACATGGAAGCAGGGTCACAAGCAAGCAGAGAATGAAGGGGTGGATCATATCCAATTCTACAGGCTATGAGCGACAGTGTCCGCCAGATGGCCCTCTTATCCAAATTAACCCCCGTATGCCCAACGTGCCAATACTCTCCCGTAGACCACCTGCACATGTTCTGGTCATGCCTGTGCATAAGTAATTACTGGGATCAAATTACAAACGCAATTTCCAAGGTACTGACCACCTCATTGGAATGCAACTCCTTGGGAATGCTCTTTGGCATCTTGCCAGAAATTCATAGCAAAGCTCATCGTGTTTTTGTGTCCATAGCATGCATGATTGCTAAGAGAGCCATTCTATTATGATAGAAGGACAAAAATCCCCCAAACGCAAAAGGCTGGCTGGTGACACTGACATGGGCTCAGATATGCGAAGATCTATATATCTCCACTTTACCCCTTCGCTCTAGACCCCGGGATGTCTGGTCAGCCTTTCGTTCCTACCTCTGTGACCCAGATGTACCCATACTAAATTGAGATGTGTTATGCCTGTACCACTGCAACGGAGTCTATCTGTTTTGCTGTATGAAATTCACTGCTGCTTGTCACGAATATGCTTATTCATCTTATGTAAGCTACTCCTGCTGCCCTGTACCCTCTTTGCCAGTAATAAATAAAGTTTTAAAAAAAAGAATATACTGCTGGCTTCTCTCTACTGTCTTGCTTCTGGCTAAACTGGAAGGGACACCATAAGGCCAATGCCTTATCTGTATAATATCCCTCTGGGATTTCCTAGACACAGACAACAGATTCAAAGTTCAGAACAAACTCTTTTATTAAATTAAATGTCAGGATGGAAAAACGCCTATCTTGCTTTAAACTATGGTGCGATTTCCCTACCAAACCAAAACTAAGGAAAGTCAAAGTCAATAAGATCAACTTAGGAGTCTGTCTGCTTCCGAAACCTATGCTTGCCCTCACAACTAATCTTATAAAACGTATATGGGTTGTCAGCAACCAACAGAATAGTGTTCAGCATAAAGTTCAAGGCTTGGTTCAGCTTTTAATGTTCATTCAGCCTCCTTTCCCAAGTATAACGCAGTTCTTATAACAAGTCTTAAGATTGCCTTGAGTTCCAAAATAATATAAGTTTGAGCAATACTCTGGGTTTCCCTCAGCAGGTTCCAAAGCACAGTTCAACACACAAAATATCCAGAGGCTCCTTTCTCAAGACAAAGAAACAATTCCAACTATAATGATGTATTCATTTGAGGGTGTTTCTCAATTTCATTGATGTTCTGTGCCACAGTGGGACCCTCTGTATACTGCTGGTCTTTGTATCACAAAAAGGTTTTAGTTGCAATTGAGTAATCATTTAAATTCACCTCTGTAAAGTTCATTTCCCAAAGTTCCCTTCACTTTAGCAAATAATACCCATTGGGTTTGCACGTTTTATAATCACTTTGTAGTTCATCATTCGTTGGCCTCTTTACATTTATATGCAATGGATTTGTAGAAATAACATAGTTGAAAGTTGTTTGCGATTTAAAGGTTCTTTCACTTTTGGAATTATCATCTGGTGTAGGTAACTATATTGGGAAAGCTTCCCTTCTCTTGGTTTCTTCATAAGTAAAGGTTTTCTTTTAATGCAGTATTCAAAATGGTGCAGTTTTATAATTGAAAGGTTCTACACTTTTCAGCATCTCCGTAGCATGTACAGGTTCTAAGGTAAGTATTTTAGTTACTCTCATGCGATTTGGTTTTCAATGCGGCATTCACAATTGATGTAGATTTTATGGTTTGAATATTCCCGTTCATTTAGTTAAGTATTGGAGCTCCCATGTGCCATTAAATTGTTCTCATCATTCAGAGACTTTCGATAACATGCTTTCCTTTGCTTGCGACCACTACGTAACAAGGTTTTCATTCGGCTTTCATGAGTTAGCACCTTTTTAATTTTCATTGGTTTGAAAGGATTCTATGCAGAGACCTTCGACAACATGTATTTCAATCCACGTGACCACTCCGTAACAAAGTATCCTTACACGCAGCATCAAACACTTGCATACTGGGTTTCTGTCTAGAAACTCACTGGTTGTTTTGATGCTGGCAGTGCAGATCTTTGAGCTTTCTCGCCTTCGCTTCAGCGTTCCACTTCCTGCCCCTCAGGCACTCTTGGATCAGCTTCTGGCCCCAGGAAAACGTGCACCTTGAAGTGTCAAAAAACCTTCCAGCACGGCTCCCCTTTCACGCTTCTGTCGGTTCCACAGAGCCTCTGCTTGCAGGCCACTCCTCCACGAACCATAAGCGTGTCGCTCACCTTGTTGTACTTCTTGGCCTCTCTGCAGCTGCCAAATCATTGCTGCTGCTTCTGTCACCATTCCTCCTCTCTTCACACTAATTAGGTGGGGTTTTTTATACACCTGCAGCCCTGTAACAGGTAGCGGGTGTGAATTCACTGTTAGCCCTGCCTGACCATCATAAAATGGGCATGCCTGACCTCTATTGCTCTCAGCAGGCCTCTTCTTTGTCCCAGTACCTATGTGGTGAAATATAACACAAAGATGGACTGGTTACCCCTCTCTCAGATCTGCGCAATTGTAGTGAACCAGCATTTACCTACAATGTGTGTGTATTGTTTTTCACACTGTACTTGACCAAACAGATTTATATTTTAAAAATATTTTATTCTAATACTGATTTTTTTAAAAATGAAAAATTCCTACATGAAAGAAATTTGTAACATCAATACAAAACGGATCATATTCACTTTTGCTGTTATACCAAAAAACATACAACAGATGTTTCTGTGCAGGGGTTAGTAAGTGACTTGTGATACTTGTATGTCATGTTCAGTATTATTGATTAACATAGGAAGAGGAGGAATAGAATGTCTTCCTTTCTTCAAATAGCTTTTAGGTGGTAGATAGCAACACAAGAACACAGTCAAAAGAATTTCAGGTATTTTATATGAGGGCCTTCTCTTGGTGGGATGGTCTCAAAACAAGTCAAGGCACTTGAGCGTGGCCTTGCGGATAGTCGACATATGTTTCGGCCCCTAAAGATTTTCTGGCATTATTCCCCAACGCCTATCAACTGTAATTTTCTGGGCCTTCCTCAGGACAAAATATTTCTTAGCATCATGATGAAAATTCAAAACAACCCCATGAGTGTGTTCCGTTTCTTGACACTACAATATAAACAAATATATACATTCACATTAAAATCGGATTTCAACAATAAAAAGACTGCTGTGTTTGGTTGTGGCATGATTCTCTTAACATGTTGGTCACTGACCTCAATTTTTAGAGCATGTGGATCTGAGCAGTCACCCCCGAACTGGTTATCTCTGTCTGGGCGTTTTGGTTTGTCTTAACCCTCAACTCTTTGGGATAAGTGGAAGGAAATACCTATTACCATCACATATGTTGGTAATATACCCATTGTCTCTTAATAAGTCAAAAGACACCTGATGTGGCACTTCCTGGTCACTAACCTTTTTTTGGGTGAATCTTATCAAACAGGAGCTATTCCGTTTCTGATAGCTAATCTTCAAAACAGAGAACTCTGTGGAAGAGGTGAGTCTGTTTTAGCATTCAAGGAATCACATCATGTCATTAATCTTCAAATTGCGTGTGTCTGATCGGCTAGTCACATCCGTATAGTATGTTACTATTCACATTCTATTTCTCTAGCTCATTTTTCAGCTTTAATATTTTATTTTGGTGCAATTACTTAATTTATGTTTAATTATTTATGTTATAAATTCGACTCACTACTGCTGTTGTTTAGCTTATTAAGTCTTTGTTTATTCTGTGCGTTACATACATTTATCTATGGAGCCCCATATTCATTAGGGGACTACAGGTATGCATGAGATCCTAATCTTACACTGAGCGGCACAATTTGTGGTTTGATGCTTATTCAAAAACTCTGCCAAATATCATGCGCGCCCTGCCAACTGATGTTATTGTTACGGGCTCGAAGGATCTTATCTTATCTCGTATCTGGTGTACACGGCTGTGCACTCGCTATGGTTCCTTCCCAAACAAACTCAACTCGAGTGTCAGGCAAAAAAGGAAATCATTCCTTTCCTCTTATTTATTCATTCAATGCCCCTCCTGTTGATCGTGGCCGCCGGCCATAAACCATGCAAACGTGGGCATCTTCCACGTTAAGCATAATTAACAAAGGCGTCTATTACGTCCGCCATCTTGGGAAGGCAAAACAATGCCTATATTATGCACTGTGGAATATAAGTGTTATTTGTGCTTTCGGTGTTCGGTGTTCGTGGCGCAGTGCTGATTATGGATGTATTTGAGCACCTTTTTTGGTTTCTAATGAAACATGATGTGATTCATGATGCGTCTGTAGCTTCTCTGCTTTTCTTCGTTCCTAGGAAGGAGGGGTACCTTTGCACCTGTATAGACTATCACAAGTTAAATCAGTAAATAACGGGTATGTGCTCCCTCTCAATTCCAGCGCTGTTGGACCAAGTAAAAAACGCTAACGTTTTTTCGAGGAGCTTATCACCTGGTGCAAATCAAGGAAGGTAATGAGTGGGAGACTGCTTTCCGCACTAAGTATGGATTATTTGAGTACCAAGTGATGACATTTGGCTTATGCAATGCCCCAGCCGCTTTCCAGAATGTTATGAATGATGTTCTACATGAATTGTTAGATGTTTTTGCTGTAGTGTAAATTGATCACATTCTAATATATTCAACCTCAGCCCAGGAACACAATGCTCATGTTCGAGCGGTACTTACTAAGTTAAGGCAACATCAACTGTACGTCAAATTGGAAAAATGCTCCTTTAATGTGACTTCTGTGGAATTGTTGGGTTTCGTCCTGTCACTAGAGGGTTTTCAGGTGGACAACAGAAAAATAGAAGCAGTCTTAACCTGGCCATCTCCCACATCAGTGAAAGGAGTCCAAAGTTTCTTGGGATTCACCAATTTTTATTGCCAGTTTTTGTATCTGGTTTTTCTTAACTTGTCCATCCAATAACTTTGTTATTCCGGAAACACTGAAAATTTGATTAGACCGCGGAAGCTGAAGAGGCCCTCCAGACCCTGAAAAATAGATTCACCACTGCCCCAGTATTATGATTATGACAACCTCAGCCTGATCTGCCATTTGTGGTGGAAACCGATGCTTCAAGTGCTGCCATGGGAGCGGTATTGTCTCAAAAGGATTCAGAAACTGGACAGTTGCACCCAGTGGCATTTTGGTCTAAGAAGATTTCAGCAGCAGAATTGAACTATTCTATCACAGACAAGGAACTGTTGGCAATCAAAAATGCATTCAAGGAATGGAGACATAATTTGTTAGGAGCTCGCCACACTATTACGGTTCTAACAGACCATAGAAACCTGCAATACTTATTCTCCGCAAAGTCCTCGAGACAGCTCGGTTGGGCTCTGTACTTTGCAGAATATGATTTTGTCATCACATACCGCCCTGCAGTGTGCAACGGCAAGGCGGATGCTTTGGCACGCATCAGGGAGGCTGAAGATGTCCATGTAGCCCAAAATCCTGTGAACATCATTCCGGAAGAAAAGATGTTGGGTGTTACAGGATGCTCCATAGAAGATTTGAAGACCAAGATCCGGCTAAGTATGACAACCTCAGAGTTAGAGGCTTGTGAGTGTAAATGGCCTCTGTGTTCAATTCAAGAGAATCTAATGTACTTTCAGGGACGTCTTTATCTGCCTACTCAGGTCTTGCAAGAGCAGGTTCTAGCAGATTACCATGGAGCACTATTGCAGGGTCATCCAGGAATCGCTAAAACTACAGCTAAAATTTTAAAACTTTTCTGGTGGCCCACATGGCGCAAGGACATTATCAATTTTGTTCAAACCTGTGGGATATGTGCCCAAAATAAAGGTTCAAAACTAAAACCGGCAGGACTTCTTCAACCATTGGCTATTCCACCAACCTCGTGGCACACCATCGCATTGGATTTCATTACAGGGCTGCCACCCTGTTCAGGTTACAATACGATCTTGGTAGTGGTGGATTTGTTTTCTAAAATGGCACACTTTGTGGCTTTAACAGGAATTCCGTCGGCATCAGTCTTGGCTAAGGTCTTCTTGGAACATATTGTTTGTATACATGGTTTTCCGTCCGATGTGGTCTCCGACAGAGGAAGTTAATTTGTATCCCAATTTTGTGAGATAGCCAAGCTAGAAAGTGCATTTGTCTACTACCCACCATCCACAAACCGATGGACAGACAGAGAGAACAAACCAAACCCTAGAGCAGTATCTCTGATGTCTCCTCCTTTGGACGGATAACATTTGGGTAGATTTACTCTGGATTGCAGAGTATGCCTACAACAATTCTGAACACTCGTCTACTGGGCAAACGCCTTTTTATATTCTGAATGGTTGCCATCCACAAACTTCCACCTTTGATCCACCAGAGCCATTAGAGATACCAGCCATACAAAGTTTACATGAGTACATTTCTCGAGTTAAAAAGGAACCTTTGGTACATATGACCACAGCGAAGGAGAGCCAAAAGAAATTTGCTGACAATCACCGAAGAGATACTCTGAATTATCAAGTAGGCAACAAGGTATGGCTATCTTCTAAATACATCACTCTTAAATGGCCACGTAAATTCCAACCCAGATTTGGAAGAGATTTTAGATCCCAAACTAGTCAGAGGAAGTTGTTTTACCTGGTAGATTGGAAGGGTTTCGGTCCACAAGACCGAACCTTGGAACCCAGTTCCAATATTCATGCTCCCCAGCTACTTAAAAGATTTCATCAGAACCATCACACTAAGCCAGGGACGAGGGGACCATCCTTAGGAAGGGCCTTGCGGGGGAAACTGTCGTAATCACCTCCAGAGCTGCAGAGTTTGGATTAGGTATTTTGGGCAGGGGGGGTCTTGTTGCAGATCAGTTGGGGCTAAATGGGTATTAGCATGGCAAACCCGGCGTTCCCACATTCCTCCATACCAAAGTTACAATGGGCCCCCATATAATTCCAATGGTCACAATTCCCTGTAGGATGGCCGCCCTGTGGGTCACTGTCTAAGAGATTATAAAGAACTAGTGGTTGGGCATTGAGGACTATAAAAGCCCTGCCCACGCAGTAACTGGCGCTTCGCGTTAGTTCCGCTGACAGCGGTGTGGTGCTACCGGCGCTCAGCTCACAGACCTACAAGACAAAAGAAAAGTCATGTTAACAACTTGCTAGGTTAACAGAAAAACTACATATCTAAGTGTTGAACGTACCTGACAAGATTTTCTGCATGTAGCAGTCCTCCAAGCAGTGATTTTCATTATCCGAAGTATCGCAGGTCAGTCAGCAGTCTTCTGCCTCAGCCGTGGCTTCTTTGCAGTTCACTCAGCAGTTTTCTTCCTCAGCCGCTGTTCCCTCGCAGAATCCTCTGACTTCCGGAAACCTGCAAAGACAAGATACAAAGGTTAAATAAAGAACATTCCAACGATAACGAGTGAAGATAAAAGGAACGTTTACGTACCTGAAGCTCTGACAAGCTTTTCCAAGCGTCCCGAAGTCTTCCCTCAGAGAAGGTACCATAACTTGGCAACAAAGGCACGCTGTGCCTTGCGCTTATCCAAAAACATGCGCGCATGCTTACCTTATGAGAAGACTTGATTTTTTCTTCAAAAGTCATCAGCGCTACCCAAGAGAAAAGCTCTTCTTCAACGAACCTGCAAAAGAAAACGAGACTCATTAGATCAAAGTCAAGAGAAAGCTCAAATTACAAAACACAGGTGAGAGGGAGAACGGGGCACATAGAAGATTGGGAATAACCGCAGGGTGGGAAAGAAAGGGGTAAGCCGTAACACCTTGAACACAGAATATGAATTCCTATATTCCCAAATTTAGTTCTCTCTTTTGACACAGGGAAAAATCCTGTTTTAACCAGTATTTTCGCAGATAAACAGGGGCCCAGACCAATTACACTCCTGCAGGGACAAGGTAAGTGTTACAGAGACTCTTGAGTCGAGACCCCTTTGTTCAGGAAGGAACCATAGCAAGAGCACACCCGCGTACACCAGACACGAGGTAAGATAAGATACCTAGAGCCCGTAACAATAACATCAGTCGACAGGGTGCGCATGATATTTGTCAGAGTTTTTGAATAAGCATCAAACCACAAATTGTGCTGCTTGGTGTAAGATTAGGCTCATCAAGCATAAACAAAGTCCCCTGAAGAATATGAGGCTCCATAGTAGATTGATGATAAATGTCTGTAACGCACAGCAGAAAGACTCAATAAACTAAACAGCAGCAGTACCGAGTCAAATTTATAACATAAATAATGAAACATAAATGAAGAAACTGAACTTAAATAAAATATTAAAGATGAAAAACGAAGGAGAGAAATAGATAGCAGCATACTATACAGATGTGATTAGCCGATCAGACACGCGCGAATTGAAGATTAATGACATGATGTGATTCCTTGAATGCTAAAACAGACTCACCTCTTCCACACAGTCCTCTGGTTTGAAGATTAGCCATCAGAAACAGAATAGCTCCCGTTTGATAAGATTCACCAAAATAAAGGTTAGTAACAAGGAAATGCCACATGAAGTGTCTTTTGACTTATTAAGAGACAATGGGTATACCACCAACATATGTGACGGTAATAGGTATTTCCACTTATCCCACAGAGATGAGGGTTAAGACAAACCGAAAAGCCGAGACAGAGATAACCAGTTCGGGGGCGACTGCTCAGGTCCATGTGCTCTAAAAATTGAGGTCAGTGACCAACATGTTAAGAGAATCATGCCACAACCAAACACACCACAGTCTTTTTATTGTTGAAATCTGATTTTAATGTGGATGTATATATTTGTTGATATTGAAGTGTCAAGAAACGGAACACACTCACAGGGTTGTTGTGAATTTTCATCATGATGCTAAGAAATATCTTGTTCTGAAGAAGGCCCATAAAATGGCGTTGGGGATAACGACAACAAATCTTAAGGGGCCGACACATAGGTCGACTATCCGCAAGGCCACACTCAAGTGCCTTGACTTGTTTTGAGGCCATACCACCAAGAGAAGCCCCTCATATAAAATACCTGCAATTTTTCTGACTGTGTTCTTGTGTTGCTATCAACCACAAATAAGCTATTTGAAGAAAGGAAGACATTGGGCCTCATTACAAGTATGGAGGTAGCCATGCCGCTTTCAGCGGCATGGCTACCCCCATACCGGGTACCGGGTCTGGATTCCTTGAATGGGGAAATGCCGGGCCATTCCGACCTTGGAGGGCCCGGTATTTTCCCATTCAAGGAACCTGGACCAGGTACATCCCCATTCCCATTTGAGCCCCCATAGGGCTCAATGGAAATGGGGAGGATGCTAACAACGGGCCCGTTGTTAGCATCCTGGTCTGCTCGCGGGACCCGCGTAAAACCAGGCGTCCTTAGCGGGTCCCGTGAGCAGACCTCGTAATGAGGCAGTAGGGGGTCAATGGCGCCGGCAGCTCTATCGGTGCCGTTAACCCCCCTACCGCCAGGGTCGTAATGAGGCCCATTCTGTTCCTCCTCTTCCTATATAATAATATTGAACTTGATATACAAGTATCACTTACTAACCCCTGCACAGAAACATCTGTTGTATGTTTTTTGGTATAAAGGCAAAAGTTGATAGGATCCGTTTTGTTGGTTGTGTTGATGTTACAAATTGCTTTCAAGTAAGAATTTGTTTTTTTAAAAAAAAATCAGACTTAGAATAAAATATTTTTGAAATATAAATGTGTTTGCCAAGTACAATGTGAAAAACAATGCACATACACTGCAGGGAATTGCTGGGCATCATCACTACAATTGCGCGGACCTAAGAGAGGGGTAACCAGACCATCTTTGTGTTATATGCCTCCGATATCTTCCCAATATTGAATTGGTCCCCCGAAAACAAAAAATAGGAAAGTACCTAGTTTTGTATTGCTTTGCCTATGTGGTGAAAGCAACTAGTCTTCACTGCTCTCAGTTACTTGTTCCTCGTCTCAGTACTTCTAGTGGTCATGTGTGATTAGTCTTGGGGAGTTGTTTTGTATTACCCCCATAGAGACGGGGATGGGTTGGTTTGGTCATTATTAGGGAAAGGGGGATACCATGTCTCTCCCAAAGGCATCCCACTCCTAGTCCGCACAAATCCTCCACCCAGGTGATCCTTCCTCGCTTGTCCAACTACAGGGTCAGATCCAAGAGCGATGACCTTTCCCTGGCCACCGGCGCAGAGGATACATTGGGAACAGGAGTGAGAACACCCCCAGATTTCTTACACCCCACACTGCCAATGTTATTAAGAAGGGAGATCCAGCCTGCAAGGGAAAAGCAAAACAGGTAATTGTGATTGCTGGTCTCATAGAAGAGGCCATAGTCAGTGTAGGCATCTTAGCAGATGACATCCCACTAAGCCAAGGAATGGTCGAATGTTCTCTAGACACTCTTATTTGGGTCGGCCCCGGGTGACCAGAGGAGGTCCCATTTTATGTCAATACACCAGGTCATGTATTCATAAATGGAGAAAAGACTCCTGCCTTGCGTGACACAGTTTCTAGTGTCACAAATGTAAGGCAATACTGGGTGCAACTTGCACAGTAAATAGATCACAACTTCACATCATTTGTTCACCTCAGCCAAAGCCCCATTGCAATGGTAGAGCTTAGTTGGAGGGAGAAAGACTCCATGCAGTGCGTTGCAGTCGAAGACACCATTCAAGTAGGGTATCTGTTAGCTATTGACCTTCCTGATCCATACATAGTCCCAGCAGTCTCTAGAGCGAGAGCTCTGCAAGCAGCAAGTGAACCATCACTTGAGGCCCTAGGCACTTAGGCTATGTCTGCTAGAGAGTGCAGGTGATGGCTCTCACCAGTAGCTCCCAGTCCGAACACCCGAAGTCCCCAGAGTTGCCTGCTGCTCCGGGAGATAACTCAGTGGCCACTAATGTGCCTGCAGGACCAGACACTGAGATGGTGGAGCAGGAAGCTTCGGACCTGAAGGTTCTGCCAGAACGGAATGATTTCTCCTCAGCTGGAGGCCCAAGTCAGGTTGACTTTTTCCAGGAACATAGGGGACTGTCCCTCTCTGGCAGGTCTGCGGAAGCATGGCGGTGAGCAGGCACAGGGCGAGAGCCCTGATTTGTTCCCAATCAGGGAGCAGGCAAAGGCCCTGGCCTGTACAAAAACAGTGAGTCCAAAAATGTTTAGGCAGGGTGCAACCAGAGATTGGTGGTTCTCCCAGGCCCTAATCAGTTCCTAGCAGACTTGGCTTCTGAAATGATGCTGCTTCCTTAAAGGTGACTTGGGCATGTGACAGTTTGTCAGATCATTTTTACTTGCCCTAGGTGGGTGTAAAAATGAAAGAAACATTGTACTCCTTGCAGTCTTGCCAAATTTCTGATAAGTCACATGAGGCAACTGAGGCCCCCTTAATTCCACTACCTGTGGTTAGGTGGTCTTGTGAGAGGAAGAGAACATTCTTGGTTGGGATGCCCTGGGAAGAAATCTTTGGGGACCATACATCATGTGTGTGGCTATGCAGATAACAAAGAAAGGGAGAGGCCAAAAAGCTTGTTAGTAGCTAAAATATGGCTTGTTCAGGGCCTCAGCTCTAGAACTCCCCGCGTGTGGGTGGGCAGGAGTTCATATGCTAGGCAGGCACCTGTTAGTCTGAAATTGGAGCTGTTATAACGCAGAAACACTCAGATAGGGATGATCCACCTATTGCCTACCTTAACAGGTGACTGATGAGAAGAGAAAGGTACTGGACCACAGTCTAAAAGAATCCAGAGCTTTGGCATTGGGACATATCTCTACATAGATTCCACATGGACATATTGCATAAGCTTGGATCGCAACATTTCATAGCAGATGGTTTCAATAGATGGTCTCACCTTGGGGGACGCTAGAGAGCCCACGACCAAGTTGGCGGGGTCTGTGTGAGCCCGATAGCAGAGGAGGACGAAATCCGATCCTCTGGGACCCAAAACTGCAGCAGGCTAGCGGGAAAAGCTGCGGGAGGTCTGAGGCAGCAGTAGATGAAGTCTTGATGCCTGGTGCAGCAGTATTGGGGCAGAAGTGGAAGCGGCCTGCTTGACCGGGGAGGTGGCCGGCAAGTGGTGGCCCGGCTGGTGGACCAGGTCCGGCAGCACGGCTCAGCTCCACTCCGGACTGAGTGCTTGTGCGCCGCTGGACCAATGGAGCCTGTGGGATCACATGGCAGTGGGGAGAGGAAGCGAAGTGGCGACCGCAACCAGCAGCCCTGTGGAGACAGCCGGGGGAACAGCAGAAGAGTGTGTGGAGCTTGGCACGGGCAGAGTTCTGCCTTGACGGCGGGGAGGTGGAGTGCCCTCTGGTGCGGAGGCTGTCCAGCTGAGGGCCCTGAGAGGCATCAGGGGCGTGGAGAGCCTTTTCAGCAGACGGAAACCAGAGGCCGGAGTGGCAGTGGCCGGAGTAATTGTAGCGACGGCCGGGCTGCGGTAGCACAGCTGGAGGACTGGGTCCTGCGGCGTGGCTCGGCCCTGTTCTTGCCTGAGTGCTCGTGCCGGACCAGCTGTGACGGCGGGACAGTGTGGCTGCCGGGAGGGGAGGCGAGGAGGAGGCCGTGGCTAGAAGGTCAGCGTGGAAAGCTGGAGGTGCGGGACAGAGCGAGCGGAGCTCCGCGTGAGGTCGGTCCTGGCGGTGTAGGGGAGGAGGGCCGTGGGGCCTGTGAGCGGTGCCCTCTGCCCCCGTCCTCTGGTGCCGAAGGTGACCAGCTGTGAGCCTCGGAGGAGCACGGAGGAGCAGTGCTCCATATTGGTAGTGAAGTAGCGAGGAGCTGGGCAGCCTCGGCCCAGTGAGGAGGCGGTGCGAGGAGGCCTCAGATACCCGAGGAGGTCGGGTGGACTCTGACAGTGGAGGGCCCACCGGCTCTGGGATATCTATTGCCGTCAGTGCAGCACCTAGAAGGGGGTGGGGGCAGACAGACACAGGAGGCCCCCTGAAGTCACGGAGCACTGCGGCCGGTAACACCTAGTGGAAAGGTGGCACTTAGTCAGCGCAGAAATTGCATTGCGTGCTGGAGAGTGCGAGGGGCCCACAGCCCCGGAAAGCAGGCCTGAGAGGTTGCAGACTAAGGGCGAGCAGGCATCTGTTGAATGATAGGGGCCTGGAAGACTTTGCTGGCTGAGCGGAGTGCAGGAGCTTGATCCCATATGCACGGAGGGTCTGGAAGTAGCGCGCGGGGCTGCTTGGATACTGGGCCAACTTGGTTGAGGTAGTGGTTGGGATCCTGGACTAATCTCAAGGAAGGGGTACGGTTGGAGGACCCGGGATCTGGAAGGGTGCATGGCGGCCGGCAACCGGGAAGACATTGTTGGCGATGGGTGGCAAGAAGCAAACTCGTTTGCCGTTCACGAATAAGGAGGGGTCTTGGAGGGATCCAGAAGTACTTGAGCCGGGGACAGCTCCGGCCAACATGGCGCAAGCAGAGCACCTCGCGGAACCATCAAAGGGCCTGAGTGAGGAACTCCCCTCCTCAGAAATGAGTGTGATCCTAGCTGAGGTGAGGTCCGGGTTTGCTGCTATTAACTCCAAGCTGGATGGACTGAATTATAAGGTGGACAGGATGCAAGAACAGATCAACAAGGAAAGCAGCAGAACCTCGGAGGTGGAGACAAGGGTGGGAGTGCTAGAAAATACAAGCAATGAGACAGCCCAGGCTGAGGAAGAATTGAGAAGAGAGGTGATGGCCATTAGGGTTAAAAATGAGGATCTCGAAGCGAGGTCGCGAAGGAACAATATAAGAGTAGTCGGAATCCCGGAAACTGTTCCCCAGCCGAACCTGGAGGTGTTCATGGAGACATTTATCAAGGATGTACTACAGGGGCCTGTTTTGTCCTCACAATTTTTAGGAGAGAGAGCACACAGGATAACGCAGGTGGTGCCAAGGCCAGGTCAAAACCCGCGGCTGGTCATTGCTAAGGTACTCAATTATCGCGACCGGGACGCCATACTAAGACGGGCTAAGGAGCTTGGGGACCTCATGTATGAGAACAGTAGAGTCTTGTTCTATCCTGACTTTACCCCGGCAGTGCAGAAGGCCCGTATGTCGTCTGCAGCTGTGAAGAGGAGGCTGCGTGAGAAGGGTCTGCAGTATTCCATGCAGTACCCATCCAAACTCAGGGTGCAGCACAATGGGAGAGCGTATTTTTTTTACAGACGTGCCAGCTGCACATGAATTTATCGAGAATCTGCCGAACTGAGAAGATAAGGGACTATGAGATGGTCCGTTAGGCTGCGCTTGAGGAGATATGTAACCAGGCGTATCTATGCCAAAGGAAAGAGGTCAACAGGAAGCGGGCCTAATCGGGACTCGTACTCCAGAGGGTCAAGCTGGAATATAGCTAGTTATGCACCTAGTCAGTCCAGCGGCATGCATGAATGCTTTTATCTCATTTTATTTTCTTTTTGGTTGATCCTCCACTGCTGTTAAAGTGCAGTTGGCCGCTTGGAAAGTGGTGTCCGGCGCCCCGGGCAGTGGCCCATGCTATTGTTCGTGCGGGATTGTTTGGGGGGAGGTGTGATCACTGCAAGTTGGGGGTGGGCAGTGTGGGCAGGGGGTGGTGGGAGAGGGGTTGGTAGGGATCGGGGGAGTATAAACTGCCCGGTTGGCAGAGTTGGGGTTCATGAAAAGGGTTCACATTGCATCAGAAAGACCATGGTGTACGACTGGGCATGGCCCCCTGGACAAGGTATATTGTCGCTCGGTGCTGCAGTGGCTTGAGCCATGGTGTATAGGGTGTTGAGTTGGAATGTGCGGGGCCTGAACGACCCTGGCAAAGCCTGAAAAGTCATGCAGTACTGTGAGAAGCATGGCGCTGAAGTGGTTTTGTTGCAAGAAACACATCGTAAGGGACAGGGGAATTAATGGGTGGCTCGAGGGTGGGGTAAATGCAAGTTCTTTACAACATATTCTACATATTCGGCAGGCGTAATGACTTTAATACATAAATGGTTGGGTTTCAGGGTCAGTGCGACCGAGATAGACCCAGCTGTGAGGTATGTCATTGTCTCTGGGTGTCTGGGCCAATCAAAATGAAAGCTGGTCAATATATATGGCTCCCATGTGGACGATCCAAGCTTTTTTGAGGGTCTCCGGGAAAAATGCTTAAAGTATCGGTACACGTCTGTTTTGTGGGCGGGGATCTGAATGTTATCTTGGACCCGGGGCTGGAGACTACTGGGGAGAGAAAGAGGCGCACAAGGGAGGCGGAAGCGGTGTTGGGGGCTATGGAAGTTCTTGCGCTGGGGGATGTGTGGAGGGTGCTGCATCCGGAACTGGCGGGCTATTCACATAATTCTACAGTATACAACATGTCAACTAGGATAGATTATATATTGGGCTGCCCCCATGTTATTCGCTGCACAGTGGATTGTGAAACGCTACCTAGGACTCTGTCCGATCACTCTCCAGTTTTGTGGTCAGTGGATTTGGGAAAATCGTTGCCTCGGCCTAGGTGGAGGTTTAAACCAGCAGCCTTGCTAGATATTGCCTTTAAAAGTAATGTACATAGCTTGCTTAAGCATTACTTCCAGGAAAACGTAGGCTCGGTACAAGCAAGGGAATGCTTTGGGAAGCGTTTAAAGTGGTGTTGAGAGGGGGGTGTTTATCTGCAGAGCTCAGGGTGTTGAGGACAATACAGAGAGAACTTAATGTGGTGGAATTGGAGATAAAGCAGTGTGAGGGGGAGGTGGAGAGTCTGGGGTCATCAAAGTCATTTGCCAAGTTGAAGGAAGGGCTGGATAGGTTTAGGGTGCTAGAGGAGAGGGAGGTACAGTACTTTGCGAGACCGGCAAGAGCTCGTAAATACGGTGAGCAGGGGAGGCCGGGCAGATACCTTGCGGCTCTAGTCAGGGGAGAGCGGGGATTTGGGGAAATAACGGCAGTGAGATCCAGCAGCGGAGAGATCCTGGTGAAACAATGTGAGATAGCAGGGGTGTTGCGCAGGTTCTACGAATCCTTGTATGCCGCAAGGTGCCCACCTTCGGGTCCTGCATTGAGGGATTACATTGAGGGTGCGGCGCTCCCCAGGTTTGATGTGGCGGCGGTAGAGTCCCTTGCCAGGTACATAACGGTGGAGGATGTGTTGGGCGCGATAAAAGCCCTACCCACCGCGAAGGCACCGGGTACTGATGGCATAACGGCCGAGTTTTACAAAGAATGGGGTCCGGAGGTGGCTAGTCATATGTTGGGGATGTGGAAGAGGGGGTGGACATGGGTCTACTCCCCCCTACGATCCGGGAAGCTGTAATCGCGCTGATTCCAAAGCCAGGCAAGGACCCACTCGATTGCTCGTTGTACCAGCCAATATCTTTGATAAACCTTGACACGAAGATCTTTGTTAAGGTCTTGGGGGACCAACTGCTACCGCATGTTCCACAAATAGTGCACAGGGGCCAATCTGGGTTTATCCCAGGGAGGTCGACATCTTTGAATCTTAGGCGACTATTCGCGCTCTTGGCGCAAATAGACCCGGGGACGCAGGCAGTGGCTGCACTGTTAGATATGTAGAAGGCATTTGACTCCGTTGAGTGGGAGTATCTGTTTGAGGTGCTGGCGTGTGTGGGAACCCCTCCATACTTTGTGAAGGCTGTGAAGTTGTTGTACTCGGGGTATAGTGCTCAGATAAGTGTGTGCGGTTTTTGGTCGGAATTGTTTTTGCTCGGGAGGGGGACAAGGCAGGGGTGCCCGCTCTCCCCATTGCTTTTTGCAGTGGCTATAGAGGTACTGACGGGCAGACTCCGTAAGATGCATGGACATAGGGGGCTGGGCATGGGCGGGCTGAGGGAGTTGATCTCATTGTACAGATGATGCCATTATCTATATAAGGAAACCTGAGGCTAACCTTAAGCCCCTCACACAGGAAGTAGCTGAGTTCGGCGAATTCTCTGGTCTCCGCTTGAATCGGGCCAAATCCTCCCTTTTCCCTCTGAATGAGGTAACAACTCCTCCGACCAGCATGGAGGGGTTTGGGTGGGTACAGGATACGGTTACATACCTGTGGTGGTGGTTAGTAGGAATGCTCGGTCTCTGCTGGATATGAACCACGGGGAGTATTTAAGGTCACTGAGGGCAAAAATAGACAGATGGTGTAAGCTACCACTCACACTTAGTCGAGTGGCCATTATTAAAATGGTAGTGTCCCCAAGCTCTTGTATATGTTCGCAAATATACCAGTCTGGCCGGGGAAGGGTTACTTTCATGAGATGAGATCTCAACTGGTACGACTGACCTGGTATCCCAAAACCCCAAGGATAAGCTGGGAGACTTTGACGCAGCCATGGGAGAGGGGACGGATTGGAGCCCCAGATATCGAGGCGTACTTTCTGGTGGCCCAGCTGTCTTTTGCGAGATACTGTATGCAGGGAGGGCGGGGGCCACCGCATGTGCATATTGAGAGAGGCTCGGTATACCCTTACTCGCTGCAGGGACTCTTGGTTACAGGGAGAGTGGCTGACAAATGCAGGTTCGACCCCATGGCATGTACGGTGCATGCCTGGAGGCAGGTTATGAAAAGGGTAGGAGTGGAACACCCGTTTGACCCGGGCATTCGGCTATGGCAGTTTGAGGCCCTGGCGCCCACATGTGACAAGTCCATAGTAGGAGATTGGGGAGGGGTGGGGATTGAAACTTTGGAGGACATGTATGGTGAGGGGAAGTTTATGTCTTAACAGATGTTCGGGGGTATGATGGGCAAAGACCCTCAACGCACATTACAGTATTACAGGATGAGGGTGGCCTTTAAGGTGTGGTCGCCGGTTTCCCAGAGGTCCCTCGGACTGCGCCCTTGCTGAACTACATACGCAACTCTCAGGGGTGCAGTGGTGTGGTATCGACAATATATAAAATGATACTAGCAGATACACATCGGGATCCCCCCCAAGCAAAGGGCAATGGGAACAAGAAAGTGGGGTCACTCTTGGGGACAAGCAATGGGGGAGAATATGTGAAATCATGCACACTGGGGCGTTCAGTTCAAGGTTGCAATTAATTCAACTCAAGACACTCCACAGGGTCTATGTCTCACCAGCACGAGCGCATATATTTGATGCAACAAAATCTGTGCTTACCCGAGGTGTAGGAAAGATCAGGCGGATATGATCCACATGCTATGGGAGTGTGTCGCTCTGCGCCCCTTTTGGGAGTGGGTGTTTGGGATCATGATGGAAATCATGGGGCAGAATGTTCCACGCACGACGCTTCGTGGCATGCTGGGGTGGTTTCCGGGTATACCCACGAAGTGTAGTAAACTTCTGGCATCTTGTATGATTATAACTAGAAGATGCATTCTCATGAAATGGACACATACCTCCCCCTCCGGAGGTGAAAGGGTGGTTGAAGGACCTACTTCGGCTGAGCGATACCGATAAAGACTATGCCGCCCTGTGTGGACCGCAGAATAGACATAAGGACATATGGGGTCCATTGACAGCGTATCTGTTGGCGAGGGATGAGGACATGGAATGATGGGGGGGTGGGATCGGGAGGCACACTCCCTCACCCAGCAGATGGAGGTGTGGGGTGAAGTGGACATTCAGTAGGTGCGCCAAATGAGTCCTAAAGGTTACATGGTGTTATTTGTTGCTACCCAGCTGATGAGCTTGTATTTCACTGATGTAAATGTGATATGGTGGCAGATGGAGATGTGAACCAGTTATTAAAGGGTTGTTTAAAATTAAAAAAAATAAAGAAAATAGATGGTCTCACCTTGGGGATGAGCCAGACCCTTAGAAGGCTGGTGCTAAACCATTTTTGGCTCAGGGGGAGGAGTGGGATATGCTGGAATGCCATCTGCAAGGGTGTAAAAGCTTTACCCTTTTAGATGTTTAGAAATAAAATGAGGTAATTCTTTCTTGAAAGTGAGCTCTGCTAACCAGGCTCTCTTTCATAAATGTTCCATGCCAAAACACATAGTGTACAATGTACCTGGCTGAAGCTGTCTACTGATATATCCCAGTAGTTGGCCTACTATGGCAACAAAGTCGGTTCATAGGTCACATGTGCATTCCTGAGCAGTTTCTGGAACACAAAGTTCAAACATAATAATTGTGTGCCCCAGCCGCCTGGTGGCATGTTCAACTCTAAATATAAGCCATGTCTAGTTGTACTATGGGAACTACTGAAGTTGCACTTATAAAGCCACAAGCATTTAGATGTCATATTGTTAGCAGCTTAGCGAGGTGAACTATTCATGACAGGGGTTGGTGTGTCTTCGCCGTCTTGCCTGG
The DNA here is from genome assembly GCF_040938575.1 of Ambystoma mexicanum. Classification (NCBI taxonomy): domain Eukaryota; kingdom Metazoa; phylum Chordata; class Amphibia; order Caudata; family Ambystomatidae; genus Ambystoma; species Ambystoma mexicanum. The sequence goes on along the minus strand of NC_090934.1, from coordinate 1,238,667,144 downwards.
GTTTACCCACAACTACCATGTGTGATCCTAGCCCTACCCAGGAAGCTTCTGTTTTGTTATCCCCTAATGAAGGCTGACACATTCCTCAAGGACACAGGAACCCTTCCCTGGAGGTCCCTTGGGAACTGGTGCATTAAAGGCAGTCCTGACATGACAAAGGCCCTCTCACGCCATATTGATTACTGGAGTCCTTTTGAAGTTGGCAGACAGGAAGGACGGTGGATTAATAATATCCCAGAAGAGAGGTTTAACATAGAGAGGGGTTCTGTTCTGCAATCCTGGATTCTCTGAGGGATCCCTAAACTTCCACCCACCCCCACTTACGGCAGACAAAGCACCCTGGGTATGACATCAGAAAGCAAACGACACTTGTCATGGCAGCCTGGATTGGATACCTGACAACAGGCTTTCTTTGGGCCAATTCTCTGTAGCCTTTTTCCTTTTTAAAGGGGGGGAAATTCCCCTTAGTTGATTTCATCTTTGGACTTCAAGACTAGAAGGAATTTTGCTGGGGATACAGTACATCCTAAAGTCCTCTGCCATAGGAATTGTAACAAATTGGAAAGGTTTGTCACCTCTCCCCAAAGACTATGGAGGTGAGCCTGCAATGCTTAACACCCCCTAGGGGTCAGTGTAATCGGGATCCCTCTGAAGTTAACTCCCCCTTAGGGTACAGGAAAGCCCAGAGAGAAACTTAAGTCACTTTACTTCCCCCCCAGACACTAACACCTACATGGGTTATATAGGAGTTAAAGTGTATGAAAATCCTATAGTCCCTTTAACCATGGCTTACTAGGCTTCTGGCCAAGACTGGGCCAGCCCATAAATAAGGCTGCCGAAGAACAAACAAACCAAAGGAGGGACTTACTGGAGAGAACCAATCAGGGCAGAGCCTCCACAAAGCGCTCAGAGCTCAGTTGCGCCAACGCCCACAGAGGGTGTGTGGCCGGTGACAGCGAGAGAGCGCACAACACTTCTTCCTAGTTTGGGGAGACAGTAGGCTTCTTTTCTATGAAGACAGAATAAACGTGTGGAAAATCATGCCTCCTTGCCTGTCTCCTGATTCAGACCTACCACAGGATGAACACAGAAGACTCCAAAGAAGAGGAAAGCTCTTCTCCTTAACCATGCAAAGGACACATGCATGGTGAAACTGCTATGTGGACATGGCCTACTGTAACTGAGGCTCTAGTACCCCACACCCTGCCATTGGAAGTGACAGAACCCCTAAAAATGCTGCGGGCATTGGTTCCACAATGTTGGCTATGTTTTCCTTGATTAGGGTGGCTGGGCATGGGTCAGATTGTTCAGCTGAGGCATTTCGTTTTTTAATGATGTTAATCAACTCTTCAGTTGTAAGGGAGTTGAATTCCATAAATATAGGCAGATGACCCTGGATTCTGGTGGCTGCTCTGTGTTCATTTCTGGTAATCAATGTTGGGTTATATTTTGGAATTGTATTTTGAAAGGCCCTAGCAAGAGTGTTGGTCATTTCGTTTGTGTATTTGGCTTGATTACTAGTTTGTTGTGGGTCGGTTAGTTAATAGTACATTTTGAAAACCTTTTTAGTCTTACACTGTGAAGAAGAGATATGGTTTTGATAGTATAGTTGTATCTTTGTTACAATGGTATGCTATGGTAGTCCCTGCTATAAATTGTGAGTGCTACTTAGTCATTAGGTGACTGATTTCATCCATGTATGTTGTAGATTGCAGTCTGTACTTGTAATGGAGTCTAGATCGTCATTAAACCATTTAGTATTGATTTTGGTTAGGGTTTGTATTTGTTTCTTTGTTGCAATCAATAAGCAATAAGACCCGAGCTGGCGGGCCAGATCAGGTGGTAATAACGATGGACCCCGGCGCCATTACCTCCGGTCCTGCCGGTGAGGATCTCATTATTATTTGCACCCCGGGTTTGCAATCTAGAAACCTGGGGTGCTAACAGCAAAGTATTTGGTTTGAATGAACGGGACGCCTTGCGTTGTCCCGTTCATTCAAACAAAATACTTACTCAAGATGGCTGCCGTGGAGATGGAAGGCGGGGCTCCATGCGGAACGCCTCTTCCATTTCAATGGCAGCCAGCAAAATCTATCAGGTAAGTACGACTGTGGGGAGAGAAGGGAGTTTAGAATTGAGGGGAAGGGGGGAAGTGTGGGGGAAGATGGTGGGGCAGAGGAAGCAGCCATCAAGCTGCTCGGAACGTAAACTGATATTGTGGGATTTAGCCCGCGATCCGAGCAACCTGATTGGTTGGCTCCCCCGCCATGGGTGCTAATGTCCAGTGTTTTCTAGTGATTTGCATGTTCTGTTTTTCTAGTAAGGGGGGAAGGGTCATTTTCGGCCTTATTGTCCTTCTCGGATGCTGTGAAATTTTCTTTAAAATGTTGTTGTCCTTTTATGGATATGGTGTTTTTGTTTGTACTTTTTGTTTAGATTATTTATATAATGGTTATGGATCTCCCATGGATTTAGCAGCAGATGGTGATAACTGTTCCATGTGTGTGGTCTTTTTGAGGTGTAGCTCAAACAAGTAGATGATGCCAAGGGTATGTCATCTTTGTGTAGAGTTGTTAATCCAGGGTTTCAAACCCATATTATTCATGGCTTGGCAGAATGGATTGGAATTTGAATTATGTGGTTGGTCGAGCCATAGGTTAATATCCCCCTGCACTTACACGCTCTGAATGCTCACAAGGCCTAGTAGGACCGCCTCTCTCTTTCATTGTTATATTTGCATTTCATTCCCATGTTCCCTTCCTGCTGCTCTGTGGGCGTTTTGAAACACAATTTACTCGACGTACAAGCGCCTTACAAATGCACAATATATAAATAATGAAAAATGACAAGGATTTTGTAGCATTTTATTTGACTTGGCTTGTATACTAGTCAGTAGCTGTGAGGATGTTGCTGGGAAAAGGAGAGGTTGACACATGGATGCTGGAAGGTAGTAAAGAACGCACCAGATATACCAGTAACCTTCAGACGAGAGCTAGTAGAGACAGCAGTGAGTACCAGCAAACTTCAGATGAGAGCTAGTGGAGTCAGCATCAGAGAGTAAGAGCATCAGCAACATTCAGATTAGAGCTAGTGGAAACATCAGCCAAGAGTACGAGCAACCTTCAGATGAGAGCTAGTGGAGAAAGCAGCAGCAAGTACCAGGAACTTGCAGATGAGAGCTAGTGGAATCAGCAACAGAGAGCAGCAGAGAGTAAGAACATCAACAAAATTCAGATTAGAGCTAGTGGAAACATCAGCCAAGAGTACGAGCAACCTTCAGATGAGAGCTAGTGGAGAAAGCAGCAGCAAGTACCAGGAACTTGCAGATGAGAGCTAGTGGAATCAGCAACAGAGAGCAGCAGAGAGTAAGAACATCAACAAAATTCAGATTAGAGCTAGTGGAAACATCAGCCGAGAGTACCAGCAACCTTCGGATCAGACCTAGTAGAGACAGCAGAGACAGCAGCAGCGAGTACCAGCAACATTCAGATGAGAGGTAGTGGAAACATCAGCAGAGAAAACCAGCAACCTTCAGATGAGAGCTAATGGAGACAGCAAACTTCAGATGAGAGATAGCAGGGGCAGCGGCAGAATAAAGCAGCCTTCCGGTGACAGCTAGTAGGCACAGCAGGCGAGAATACCAGCAACCATCAGGTGAGAGCTAGTGGAGGAAGAAGCAGAGTACCTGCAATCTTGGAAAGAGGATTAGCCGAGTAAGAAGACAGTACAATATGAGTCAAGGGAACACATGCAGGTCAGTAAAGCACAATAGAGCAGGGAACAAAGCACGTGCAAAGCATGGAGAAGACAGCAGGCATTGTCCATGGGCAACAGGCAGGGCCGTGGGCCTTCACATGTTGGGGAATGAATGGAACAGGATCGAGAGAGCTCGTGTAACACCAGCACATTCACCCCATGAATGAACGATAACACTGCGTTCGGGATGGAACCGATGTCTTTTATGTTATGCCAAGAATGTTCTAAAACTCAAATGAGGAAGCGTGGAGTTGGCAACAGGAAGAACTTCCTCCCAGAAGCAGAGAGGTCAGGCCGATATCCATTTTCCATCAGCCGCTCCCTACGGCTGCCCGTCACTATGGTTCATTCAGGAAGTTGCACGGCCCTGGGTTACGTTCAACTGCCAACAAACCGCCCCGGGCAGAGACGCTACCTCGCAGCGGGGACTCACCAAAATATGTTTTCACTGCAAATGGTTCACATGCCTCTTCCTCAATAGGTGCACGAGTGTGGGATGTAATTAAATATTGGTCCAAAAAGAACATTCCAGTCACTCATATGAAGCCTGGCAAGAGAGCTCAGCCAGTTAACTCACTCCGTGGGCAGCTGTGTGCAGACTGCAATTACAGGTTCGAATCGTGGGCTTGGCGACTCAGCCACTCATCCTTTTGAGGTCATAATTTGAGTAAGAGTGAGATGGGTAAAATAATAGCATTTATTAATGACATCACTCAAATATTTTTACTACAATCAAAATGAAATGGACATTTGTGCAGCACAGGAGCATAGAATATACACAGCACGGGGATGCCCGGCAAAGGCTCGCAAGATCTGGGGGAAATGGGAAGACTGTATGTGGTAGAAATTGCCGGTGAAGTGGGGGGGGGAAAGATGGACACATTCTACATACGAGACATGGAAAGAAACACACGCCTCGGAAACAATGGTACGGAGGAGCAATGACTGGAGTCAAGGGATGTACCAACCGGAGTGTTGAAGGGAGGGAGAGGGGGGGGGCGGTAAGGTAGATGCATTGTATGTATGTTTAAAATCAATAAAATATGTTATTAAAAAAAAAAAATGTAATAGATTGCTATAAAAGTCATGCCCTTGCGTTCACTGCTGATAGCAATGGGGTAACTTTGTTGCAATTTGGAGTATATGTGTTTGTGTGATCAGTTAAGTGCTCCACTCTGCCCAGTTGTCTTTTGTTTTTACTGGTTTTACTGCTGTGTGTACATTGATTGACAGCATAGGTCTATGGGAGTTGTAATTCAAAACACCAAGAGAGCCTCAGGCTGCCGAGCACGGATTTACAGCAGTAACTAGATATGATAACACATTAGCCAGTTGATGGCAAGCACTATATTATGAAGTTTCTGTAAATAAAATAATAATGATTTCGTACATGTCTTCATCCTCTTACGCACACCCACTGTTATAATAGGAGCTCCTACGCTTCCGTTTTTAATGGTGTTTCGTTGACCTCAGGCCTGCTGGGACTTAAACCTGTGACTGCAGTTTGCACAGATATCTGAGACAAGTGTTTAACTCACTGAGCTATTGTGCACCCATTCACAAACACACGTAAAACCCCATATAGCTTCACAAATGCACAGTATGGAGTATGTACTTGTTGCACGCAAGCCGTCAGAGATATCGTCAGTTACTCTTGATAAACCAATGGAACTGAGAGCACGCTCCTCTTTGTCTCGGGAGGATAGCTCAGGGGCAATGTGCTCGCCTTGGAAGCAAGACGACACGGAGCAATCCCCGTGCTTAGAAACCTCTGGGTATTAAGCGCGTTATAAATAACCTTATCATATCAAATAACCTATCATCTCCTCCAACCTCACAAGTCCAAAGAGAAACAGTAATGAGATCCAGAATTGTACCCACCAATGGGGTGAAGACGTGAGAGGCATGAGCTAGAGGCGTGACACATCAGTGAGGGAGGAGACATGGAAGAGGCGAGATGGAAGCACTAGATGCAAAGCCTGAAGTTGATATGGCTAAAAGCCAGTGACGTACCGAAGGGTGGCGGGGGGCAAGCTGCCCCCCAGTGGCTCTTTTGAGAGCCAGACCGGGACATTTCTCAGTGGGACACCTCTCCTGTGCTGCACCTCAATGAGGGTGCCCATCGGGAAAGGATTCCCGCTGCCAGGACACTGTGTGGCGAGCAAATTCCTGCACAGCACGCTCAATGACCTGGGCCGGCAGCAAGACACCTTACCCTTTTCCAACGGGAGAGGTGTCCCAGTGCCAGGACAAGGTCCCAGTGAGCTCTGGGCAGCAGAGGGGCTCTTGCGTTGCTCTATCGGCGAGACTAGGAGGATCATAGGAAGATGGCGATGGAAAAGTTTGCTCCATGAAAGAGCACAATTTAGGAAAGCCCCACCAAGAAATAGAAATAAAATGCTGCATAACAATTGTATCGTATCATCACATGTCCTTACTTTGAACTAGTTAGGATAAAAAATGTTTGGCGCAGAGAACGTTGGTGACACAATTTACTCAAAACATTTTCTTTGGATGAGATGTATATGGGGGGGGAAACAACTCGTTAATTATTGCCCTCGCCCGTTTTTTGACTGTTATTAATAAGGAACTGATGTAATTTAGTAAGACTGGTTATGCTTAACTGTGTGGTCTAGTGACATTAATAACTTTGTATTGTATGATGTTCATTTTTGTATTATGTTTTCCTTTTTTCAGATATGCGATGATTTGCAGAGTGTACTGTGATGCTGGAAATGCATCAGAGGGACAGGGCCTCTGAATCCTTGTCCTTTACTGCTTTTTATCGTGTGTTCTGTCGTGTTTTCTGCCCAGGAGTCCATGTGGGACTCCTGGCAGTGCAGCTCTCTCTTTTGGTTTGGTGAACAGACCCATGGGATACCCTTATGGCACCCATGGGTATGGGTACAACCCTGTACCCCTAGTGTATGTTTTTGGGCACCTGTGGGTGGCCCACAGAGCAGGGTATGGGCTGGTGGCAGCTCCATGCTGAATTTGACAGGTGCTCTGGGTGTCCTCCATTTTGGGATACCCAGGCCCTGCCATTGAGATCAGTTGATTCCTGATAGGAAACAAGATGGCCCCTGTGGCCTCTTGCTTTCTATTGCCTGTTACCTTGGTTTCCCAAAGTCCTGGGAAGCCCTGACTCTGTCCCTTCCCCCTGACTGGCTGTTGGGTGGAAGTTCCATATTTGGTGTTGTTGTGAAGGCCCAGCTAGACTGACTGGAGCCTTCCCAGTGACTGTATGTTGTGGGTACCTTCTGTGGGTGGGACCTGGGTGAATGGAGTGTGTGACCAATATACACTCCTTGTTGTGGTTGTCTGGTTTCTGGCATGAGAGACAAAGACTGAGACAGCCCTGCCCGAAACTGGCCTGAATGCAGTGTGTAGTGTTGAATGGCTGGGTACTTGTCCCAATCCACATTCCTTGTTGTGAGTGTCTGAAAGGGAGGAGTGTGGCCTGAATGCACTGTGTGCCTGATTGGCTGACTGACTGCATGAATGCCCTTCTGTATGATTGGCTGCTGAGTGTGTGCCAGTAGTGTGGATGAGAGACAGAATAGTATATCTGGGGACCTCTCACCACTGGTAATTGTTCAGAAGCGTTCAGAAGCGTTCAGAAGCGTTCAGAAGCATTCTGGAGTTGAGTCTCCACTCTAAGAGTAACTGGAACTGCTGATCCTCGACGTCCAGCTGGAAGAAGAAAACTTGCTGTTGCATTTGCTTCGACCGATCCGAAGGCTGCCGAATTCGTTGAGGACTGACCCGAGAGTGGACCTGGTAAGGCGCCCTCTTCCCGTGCTCCGAGGGACCATCGAGCACCGCTCCATCTTCGCCGAAGCGCCCTGGAAGACAGACCCTCGAAAGGCTGCCGACCCGAGACGGGACCGCCGAGGAGATCGAAGTGAAGCACCCGGACATCGCCGCCATCGAAGTCCATTGCCGTCGACCAGGTTTCGCAGGTCTGTGTAACCGCTGGAGGCCCGTAGAAGTTGTGTTGCCCAGCCGTGGGAACCACTTGACGCCGTGCCGCCGACGACCGGAGCCGTCCGCTCCTTGCCTAAGAACATTTGAATCGAAGGACTCCCTCGTCCACACCGTCGACCGCTTTATCCTACCGGAGAAAGTCGAGGACGACCAACGCGCCGAGGAGAATCCTACCGGTGGGTTTCCCGCCACCCGAAGACCACAAAGACTCGAACGACTCGACGCCCTTGCTGGGCCCCCGTCTCCACAATCTTTGCGGTCCAGAACAATTGTCATCGAGGTGCCCCGCACGCCTCTGCCTTGCAGGACGCCGACGCTCCGTCGTCGACGAGCACCGCTTGGATCGAAGCTGCCGCCTCATCGACGCCGTTCTACCCTGTTTGTTGTTGGACGTTCGACGCCCCGTGTCTCCCGCTTGAAAGGGAAGGCATTCAAGAAGGGCCGTCGATTCCCCGACGCCGAACGCCGAGTTCCTCGACGGACGTTCGACGCCCCGTGTCTCCCGCTTGAAAGGGAAGGCATTCAAGAAGGGCCGTCGATTCCCCGCCGCCGAACGCCGAGTTCCTCGACGCTTCTCGACACCTCTCGACGATCCGTGACTCCCGCTTGAAAGGGGGTCGCTCAAGAAGGATCTGTCGACGCCTCTTCGAAGAACTCGACTCCACCAGGTACATTGGGGGGGTAAAAACATTATAGGAGGGAATAAGACTTGCAGAACAATATATGGACTGGGCTTGTGCTATATCTTTATTTTACAGGTTGCCCAGGTGGGGGGATCTCCACACAGAACTGTGTCTAGTGATAGGGGCCAGTATTCTGCCTATTGCTCAACCATCTTATTTTCTCTCCTCTCTCTATTGCTGGTTTCACTCTATTGATCTGTGTGACATTGTTACAGTATTGTTGATGCACTTTAATGAGATCTAACACAAAGGGTGGTACCACTTTAGAATTGTATATATTTGCCATTGTTGATTTTCCTAAGTACAAAGTGAGGTATTATGATAAGTGTACATAACCTTGAATATTGATTATATAAAGACTGTGTTCTAACCAATACAGTGTGTGGACATTCCTTTGTGGGGGCTTGGGGACTACACTGTACTTAAGAACCAGCCTGCATCACCTCCTGAGAAGTTGGGCCTTGATTGCTCGACCATAGCTATCGAATAGAGAATCTAGGCTGGGGTCCTCTGTGCCTCCCCTCTACCATATAGAGAGCAGAAGTACAGACCACCCCCCACCGGTACTTTACATGTACTATGGAAAATTGTATTCAATGTCTTGGTTTCAAGATGTATTTTATAGATGACATATTTTATGTAAATGTATGTAGATGTATGACATGTGTTTTAACGAAACCTAAATCTTTAAATAAAAATTGTAAATGTTTTGTACAAACCAAATACAAAACTTAAAAACATTGCATGAGTTACTCCTGTGTTCTCAGAGTAAAAATATAATAAGATTTCTGTATTGGGGCCCTAGATGTGGAACCGTCCTTGCTAAACTCTGCTATTTGTTAAGGTGTCCTTTTTTCTAGTGCAAGGTCACAGGTTGTGTTTTAGAGGCGAAGCCCACATCTACTTTGCTGTATGATGAAGGAATATCCTCAATACCTCGCAGTTTGTTTATTTTTCCAGAAAATAGATTTTCCACACCGTTTATTTAGTGATAAGTGCAAAGAGAACATTTTTATTCATCAAGTTGTTTGTTACGTGGGATCATGGTCCCAGTTATGGTCAGCCGACATGTGTTTCGACCCGTGGGTCTTTATCAAGGCTTGTTTAATATGGATAAATGCCCCCAATGGGGTCCTGGGATGCTTAAGTGCCGTCAGTGCATCTTCGTCCTGGATACCGCGAGGTATCCAGGATATTCCTTGATCATAAAAATATAATAAATATTGGTTTATGGTTGGTTACCATTGGGCAGGGCAGATGGATTAAAGCACTGGGGTTTGCGAGCGCATGCTCAACTCAGCGGGTTGAGCAGATGCGGCAGAGATCTATATACAACATTCAGGGCCCACAGTTCTCATCCTAGTAAACTAGTTACCCCCATGTGACCTGCAGGATACATAATCAAAGGTCAAGATATCTCATTGTATAGAGCAGCTGCTGAAAAGATCCGTGCACCATATAGGTCACAGATCTGTGTTGTTTTTTTGTTTTGTTTTTTAAATCGAGAGAAAAGGTCTGTGAAATGCCTTGACCACTCAAAGGTTCTTAAGGCGTCTGACCAACAAGGTTACATGAGGCACTGATGAGAGGGGGGGGACTATTAGCAGGGACTTTTGTCTCTTTAGGAATCAGAGGGAGTGATCAGGAATGAGAAGGGTGAATAATGCTGCATGCTTTATGAAGTAATGACTATGGCTTTAGAACCCAAGGCAGATTCGTTAGGCTTACATTAATATGCGTTATGCTATTCTGACTTTGCATGTAGAATGGGGAGAATAAAACTAAAGCCATACTCTTATTGCTCAACATATTTCGATGACAATGCATATAGTGTATAGTTAGTTTACTATGAAAGGCTAGTTTTTTATGTAATGTGCTTTGCTTCCAAGGCATTGCTATAAATAAAGTATTATTTAAGCACATGAAATGCAAAGCCAAACCTTAATAAATATCTATATCAACTAAACCTGTGGAGATGTGCTTATTTGCTTAAATTGTCCACATCCCAGTTTCACCATTTAGCCAAAGTGTGTGATCCTGGGCAAAGCACTTAATCGCTTTGTGTCTCACCTGCAGCTATGTAATTTATTTTTTAAATGTGTTTATTGCACATATAGTAATGAGATGGTACAGATTCTTATATGAGTTGCAACGTTACAGTATTATATGTCCAAGGCGTTCACTGCACTGCAACAAGTTCCATGAACAAAACTTAAGCAACTTAACTTTCCATACATAATCCATACATAATCTTGGCCTGTACACAAGAAAAGAGAAAAAGGAGGAGTCCGGCTGTTGAATTAACTAAACGGAGCATTGGCATGGGCTGCACTAGTTAGGGAACCGGGCGGAATCGACCTCTGTGCTTTGTTAAGGATCTGAAGAGTGGGGAACAGTGTTACTTGAATTTTAGTTGCAGTTTTGGTAAGCGACCAGGGGAGGGGGTTCATGGTGGTTTGTCATCAGAGGGGTGGAACATGGTTTAGATCCGTGACTTACTAGCCGTAAATGTTTCGGGGGACCATCACCATAAGAGTGTATCAATGCTCCCCATGCTCTTGTTTCAGCTTCGCTCCAAGACTTCAACTCACAGAGCCATGCTTTGAATTGGGGACCTTTCAGACACTGCCAGGACATGGTGTTCCGCCTTTTGGCGAGTATTCACGCTAGGTCCATAAACATGTTGATATGTTTCAATTTGCTATGTCTAACATATGTGCCCAGTAGGCATTCTTTCACGGTCCAGCCGTATCTAGTAATTCGGGCAGACTTGCACCCTTGTTCAATATGGTCCCAAAAGGCCTGTATTTTAACACCCTTCCAGAACATATGAATAAGATCTGCATTATCTTTATGGCACCAGGGGCATATAGGTCATGTGTTTTTACAAAATGTGGCTAACCTGTCAGGGGTCATGTACATGCAGTGGAGAATATCTATCTGTAACAGTCTGAACCTGGCGTTTTGGGGGAAACCTAGCACACAGTCCCATTCCAAATCAGTAATTCCCTCACCCACACCTGTTTCCCAGCTAAATCTCCGTTTAGGGTTTTTGGTGCTATAGCACCCCAGCAGGCAGCCGTATAGCCTCAAATACAGGCCTCAAGCCATCTTCTAGCATTTGGGCCTAGGCAGAAGTGGTGCTTCCTCCGGTTTTTCAGGCCACCCATTCCATCTGCGTCTAACAGCCCCCCTCACCTTAGCGTATCTCAAATATTGCCCCTTGGGCAAGCCTGACTGTGGTTCACGCTTTCCAGGCCCCTAAAGCTCCCATTGTCCTACAGATCACCCCAGGTATATATGCCAAATTCCTTCCAGCGCCTAGCCCCGGCCAGGTCTTCCCTGCTCATACATACATCAGCCACTATTGGGGTGCTAGGGGAGTAGGGGTGGGTCAACTTGAGTACCTACAGAGCTCTGGACCAGATTTGCCTGCCAATAACTACCAGTTGAGGCAGGGAGTTCATGCAACTAGCTGGGAGCCATAATGCTTCTTTGAGTTTGGCTGTTGACACCAGTTGCTGGAGCAGTGCAGTTTCAGTCGTGGGGGTGTCAGACAGCGACTTTGACACAAAACTCAATTGGGCGCTTAAGTAGTAGAGTTCAAATCTCGGCAGTTGTGCCCCACCATCTTTATAGGGAAGATTCAGCGCCGCGAGGGACAGTTTGCAGCGACCCGAACCCCAGAGGAAGTCTCTAATTCGTGAGTCTAGTGAACGGAACAAAGCAGCCTCAATATAGTGATGAATGTTAGTGAAGTTGTAGAGGAACGTAGGAAGGACAATCATGTTGACAATGGTGATTCTGCCCATGAGCGGCAACGGCAGCCAAGCCCAGAAGTTCATGGACCTCTTGAGGCCCTCCACCACCCGAAGCCTGTTGGGTATGGGTGTGTTTCAGTGAGTGGGTGACTTGGATTCCCAGGTATCTAAAAGACTCTTTCCCAGGTAAGGGCAAGGTCAGGTAGTTCTGCCATATTTTCCTCCCCGAGTCCACCCAACGGGAAGAGGCAGGGCTTCCTTTTGTTAAAGGAGATCCCAGATAGTTCTGCAAACCTATCTAGTACTTCCAGGATCATAGGGATGGTTGTGTTGCGGCTCACACAGGTAGAGTAGGACGTCATCTGCATAAAGGGATATCAAGTTGTTGTGGCCCCCAATCTGAATGCCCACTGCTAAGTATTCCTGGCGTAGGAATACTGCCAGGGATTCCATGGACAATCTATATAGCATGGGCGAGAAAGGGCAACCCTGAAGGGTGCCCTTGCCTAGGTTCGAGACTCCAGAAATCTAAAGACCTGACTTCACTCGGGCCGTCAGTGAGGTGTACAGCAACACCACCCATCTGATAAAGCCATCCCCAAGACCGAAGCACCGTAGTGAGGTGATCAGCCACTCCCAGTATACAGAGTCAAATGCCTTAGTGGCGTCAAGGGATGCCACTACATACTGTTCTTTACGTGTGCTTCTTTGGTCGATAATGTGTTGCAGTCTGCAGAGCTTCAAAGTGGTATTACGGCCTGGCACAAAGCTGGTTTGGTCTGCATGCATCAGAGATGTCATAACACATATGTGAGTAATATAGAGGAAAGTGCCTATGTAAAATATGAGGGGAAGTGGATGAACCCACCTTCTGAGGCTGAAATCAGTGATGTAATTGTGAGGTTATTGGGGTCCTGTGCCCCGGGACCGAATGCTTTGTCAAATGCGGTATTAAAGGCCAAACAGAGGTTGTGGGCCAGGGTACTAAAAATATTATTCAATAAAGTCTGCCACAATAAAGAGGTACCAAGCACCTGGCAGCAGGTAACCCTTGCCCCTGGCTACAAAAAGGGAGACAGGGAAAACCTGTTGAACTATAGATTATTTTCTTTATTAGACGTAACCGGTAAACATTTTGCAAACTTTGTATTAAGAGAACTGCAACAATGGGTAGAGGAGAGCAATATACTGCATTTTACACAAACAGGGTTTAGACCGCGCTCTGCTACCACCCATAACATTAGGCTATTGAACGCATTGTTTGTAGAAGCTACCGAAAAGGAGAACCATGTGCTGTATGTGATCTGGGTGGACTTTAGCTCTGCCTTTGATACGGTTTGCCGTACACGCCTCTGGAAGAAATTAATAACATGGAGATGTCCAGCAGGGCTAGTGGATTTGGTGGTCCATCTTTATACCAATAATACAGCACAAGTACGAATGAATAACTCAGGGGTGGTGACATATTCTATGGTAATTAATAAGGGAGTCAGGCAAGGGTGCTCTTTGGCACCATTATTACTCAGTCTGTACCTGGCAGATCTCTCTTGGCGCTTACTGTTGGTCAAAGGATGCCCAATCAAACTAGGTAACCGCTATATAGCGAGTCTCCTATATGAAGACGATCTTGTGCTTTTAGACCGTACGGTAGGGGGGTCAAAAATAAAGATAAAGACCTATGCGAGTATGCCAAACAAAATGACTTGAAAATAAATCAGGACAAGACAAAAATGATGGTGGTAACTAAAAGGAAAATAAATAGGGTTAACATCGGGGAGGACGGCGAGCGTCCATTGGAGTATGTGGATGGTTACTCCTACCTTGGACTAGAGTTAAGGGCCCATGCAATTTATAGTACTATACTAGAAGGGAAAAAAGAAAGGCCAGACAATTGACAGGGGTAATAAATAAGTTTGTAAAGGGTACGGCAGGGTACTCGATTGAGAGGGTATTGAAACTCTATAAACAGAGTTTTATACCTGCCATTCTGTATGGTTTGGAAGCAATTAGCATGAAGGATATTGATTGGCTAAATGTTATCGAAGGCCTGTTTTGGAAAGAAACTACTACAATTGCCCCACTCAACACCTATATTAGACATGAATTAGGCCTCTTATCCTCGAAGAGCCATTTGTTGCTACAGAGAGGTCTGTGCTATATCAAATCACAATCTAATCCAAAATGCCCCCTATTACACTTTCTGGGAACGATCAATGATAGCAGGGTGGCTCGAAAGTATGTAGAATTGAACGAGGAAAGTTTTACCAGGACGGGGTGTGCGCCCGATTTTACCAGGGTACAAGTTACGACACCATGAGAATATTGTATAAAAATATGGTTGCTAAATGGGATTGGATCAGTAACTATGACCACCTGGAGACACTAAAACAGTATAAATATGTAAATATAGTGAGACATACATACTTGTACTCCCAGTGATACCTCGTTAAGTGCCCGAGCCCGGCACTGCGTCATTTTATTTTACAGCTCCGGTTAAACAACTTCCCCTATTAGCACTACAAGGGGCAAGGACTAAAGTACCAAATGCGCATAGAATATCCTGTATCTGTAGAATCCAACAAAATATGGAAACTCTGTGTCATGTGCTAACGCTATGTCCGAAAATGGGACCCACATATATGACTCTACTGGGCCAATTTGTTTGGAGGTATGACTCTATCAAAACAGATGAATTTTGGGACTTCTGTCTGAATGCAGATTTGGAAAAGATACAAACAGCTTTATCAAATCTGGAAGAACATAAGAATACATTTAGAACCTCAGTAGAAATAGGAGCGAAAGGTCTCTGATCTTTGATAAGAAATAAAACGACAGGATGTAGGTGAGGGCCTTTGACTTAAAAACTAAAATGTACCTACACCAGAGCAGATACATGTAATAGGCCAGTATAAGTATACAGGAATGCACCCTCGTATTGCGGTAAACTGTACTACATGTAATATAAATGTTGTTTTAAATGTTTTAAACGTTGTTTAAATGTTGTCTTAATGGTGTTTTTAAGATGTAATGTATGTTTTTATATTTTATAAAGGTACTTTACGAACTAAAACAAATATATAATAAATAAATAAATAACTCTATGCAGGTGAGCCACCAGAACCGCTGTGAGTATCTTGATATTGTAGTTTAATAGGCCAAGAGGGCTATAGGAGTCAAATATGTCTGTTGGTTTCCCGGGTTTGGGGATAGTTATTAACAAGGTCTCTCTCATGCTAGTCGGTAGAATCCCACATTCATAGGCCTCCTCATATACTCTTAGGAGCATTGGAGCTAGGGTGGACTCAAATGCTTTATAAAATTCCGGCGGAAGCCCATCGGTGCCCGGCATTTTACAGGTGGAAAGGGAGGTGATCGCTACACTTATTTCCTCCACAGTGTTTGGTTGATCTAGGGAGGTTTGCTGGTCCACTGCAAGCCTAGGTAGTCTGATCAGTGAGAGAGCCTCCTTTATTTCTTCTTGGTGAATTGGGTCATTGTGACTGTATAGTTGTGTGTTGTAAGTGGTGAAGGTGTCATTGATTGCCGTTTGGGATCTCCAGGGGACTCTGCATTCATCTAGTAATAATGTAGTCAATGGCCTAAGGTGTTCGTGTTTACAGGGCCATGCCAGTATCCTACCAGGTTTATCCCTATCTTTGTGGGCACAGGCTGTCCGTGTGGCGTAATCGAATTTGGAAAGTCTATCTCATGTGTTTTGGCACCTGGAGCTAGCCTCCGCCATTTCCCCTTTAGTCGCCTGGCCGTTTTTGGTGATGGGTTTCTAATATTTTGATCTCGTCCTCAGTGGCCTTCAGTTCCTCCCGCAATTGCAGACGAATACCCCCAGCGCTTGATATAACCACCCCCCAGGTGACCACTTTCATGGTTTCTCAGATGGTGCCCCAGTTGTCCACGCTCCCAATGTTGAGGAAAAAAAAATGAGTCAGGGAGGTTGATAACTTATTCCTAAAGAGCTTGTCGGTCAGTGCCTCGACCAGCAAGCACCAAGTCGGGATAGGGGGTCTGGGGCCTGTAAAGTTCCACTCAACCAGCAAAGGGGAATGATCCGACATCGAGCGACCCATGTATTCTACACTGCAAAGTTCATGTAATTGCCCTGACCCGACGAAGAAGTAGAGGATTCTGGTGTGTGATTTGTGGGGAGAGGAGTAAAAGGAGTACCCCCGTGTAGTGGGGTGTATCTTTCTCCAAACATCGACCAGGTCTAAATCTGTTCATTTGTCATTCAGGGCCATAGTTGTCAGGGAAGGGCCACAAAGGGGGGGGGGGGGTAGATCTGTCAAGCACTGCATCGCTAACGCAGTTGAAGTCGCCACCCCATATATGAATGCCCTCTCGCCTGGGCACGACAAGGTTGCAGAGTATGCGTATGTGGGGTGGGACAGCATGATTCGGGAAGTATGATTTGATAATGCAGATTTCCCTATGATTAAGGTAACCCCGTATGATTAAGTATGTCCTCTCTCTATCTTTCACAATCTCAAGCAGGTGGAAGGGGAGCGACCCGTCAAACCACGTAAGTACTCCCCTGGAATATTTGGAGTACGTGGCCCTGTAACCTATTCCGCCCCAGCGGTTCAGTAATGCCTCCTGTTCTTCAGCTACTAGGTGGGTCTCCTGTAGTAATGCTATAGAAATGTTCCTTCGCTCTATGTACGATTTCACCCTATTCCTTCACAGGTAAGATTTAAGGCCTGCACATTCCAGGTCAGTATTCCGATAGTAGCCATGTCATTGGCATGTATTGGGTAGGCCTGAGGAGGCCAGGGGAGCCCCTCTAGTGTACCCTGTTACTTTCCTGCCCAATCCTTCCCTGCATGGTGTGGATGAGCTACTGTGCTTAGTTGATGGGGGTGTGACAAAATTCCATGTGTGTCCACTGGACCCTGGTAGCACCCGCCAGTCGGGCCAAACATATTCCTTTGTGAGTCAAGATGTATGGAGTGAACAGGACCGTAACATTAACAATACAATCATGAAACATTGCCCAACAAAACCACTTTGTTCAGGCATACCGGTACCGCAGGTGCCTGGAGTGGCTGTAGCGTCCCAGGCAAAGGCTAGATCCCGTTAACTGTTATTAGTGGGTTGGTGAGTCCAACAGTAGGTAACTGGGTTTCGCCCCCACTGAACAAAGCAGGACATTAACAGCGGCACAGGCAGCCAGACCAGTGGGAAAAACTTGTATGCGAGTGCCGGGAGTGGGGAGGCTGCTGCACGAGCGGTGTTAGAGCCAGGTTTGCATTCAGTGGTGGCCCCGCAGTACGTATGGAGGACCCCCACATCAATGTGGGAAGTTCAGTTGCTACAGAATAAAGGTGGTGAAGTGTGGTTTGCGGCCCCCATCCTTTATTCAAGTGTCCAGGTTTTTGTTACTGGACAGGTTGGTGTGTTCCATCCGCATGGTAGCCGCCTCAGGACTGTCTAAGAAATACGATTTCCCATTGTAAAGGATCTTCAGACTGCTGCGGCACATATGCATGTATTTGAGCCCTAGTTTCCTGAGCCTTGCCTTCATGGGCACAAATATATTTCTGGTTCTTTGTACTGCAGGAGTATAGTCTGGGTAGAAGGCTATTCTTGAGTTATATTGTAGTATCTCCCCGCCTGCCCTGGAGTGTCATAAGATTACCTCCTGGTCTCGAAAATTGAGAATCCTACCGATCATTGGACGAGGGTGAGATCTCAGGGGCGGCCTGTACTGGAGGGGCCGATGGGCTCTCTCCACTGCGAACCCCTGTGATCATTTGCCTGGGACAATCTTTTATAACAGTAGATTTTTGACATGCGAGGTCGGATCAGGTCTGAGCCCTCTGGTAGGCCAAGCACGCGTATGTTATTCCTGCGTGATCTGCCCTCGGTGTCTTCAGCACGCATTTCCAATGTGGCATTCCTTCTTCCTAGCTCCATAACTCTTCCCTCCAGATCTTTGGTTGTGGTATCGGTGTCATTTAGTGTCAATTCTGCCGAAGTGACCCTCTCTGATAGTTGCCTGACTCCCTGCCATAGAAGTTGCACATCTACCTTCACCTCGTCTATCCTGGCTTCTAATGAGGAACGTAGGGTGGCAATTGTGGCCAGAACTTGATTTTCCTGAGGGTCAAGGTTGGGCGGTTGAGGTGGCGGTTGCTCAGCGCCTGACGTCTGGGGTGCACCAGCGTGTTTCCCCTGGCTAGCGAAAAAGTCCATGGTGGTGGCTTTCCCTTTATGTTTTGTCTGTAACATATTAGGGAGCTGGTTTTGTTGAAGTTGGTGTGGGGGGTGTGCCACTGTTTCAACAGTGACCTTTGTGCACACAGGGTCTGATAGTACTGACACTTCCGGGGTGGTGTCGCTTTACAGGTCAAGTTACTATTGGTAGTGCTGCTGGCGTAGATGGGGTGAATCCAAACAGCCCCCTCAAGTACTGTTAGAGGAGCCGCACTGGTGTGCTGAGTGGGTTTCCATTTGTCAATACAGCTCAATGGGAGAGAGCCGACTTGCCTGAATATCTAACCTTCGCCTCCATCAACCCAGGTCCCCATGTGCCCACCGGGAGTTGTCTGTTGTAGCAGTTGCATGTGTAGGTCCCGTCGTCCAAGATGGGGAACTTGTCTGTGCCCACTGGCTCAAGTGCCAGGTACGCCTGTGTGATCGTGCTGCTGGACCCAGGCACAAGTAGTGAGGATTCAGTAATTATAAGCCCCAGCAAGCGGGCTGATGAAGGTACCTGCAGCTATTATGCTGTTACTGAACGGTGTGCCGTGCCAGCCGGGGAGCTTCTTCTTGTCCTAGATCCGGCATTCCCTCATTAGCCCCCGCACAAATAATGGGTGGTAAGGCCTGGGTCCGCCCAGCGGCAATTCAGTCCCGCATTCCAGGAACAGACTATAGGGCATTGGGTGGGCAGCAAGCACAGGTCCTGAATGAGTGTGTAGCAATGGGGTCCAGAGGTGGACATGGCTAGTGTAGGTCCTGCTACCCAGTAGGTGGGGATGTGTCTATGCAGCCCAGCTCAAGGGCTGAGGCTGCGTGTGTGATGGTGCTGTTTGGCACAAGTGCGAATAGTAAAGGGTGCAGTAATGACAAGCCCCAGCAGGCGGGCTGCTGAAGGTACCTGCAGATTCTGTGTTGCTACTGGGCAGCGCATCGTGGCAGCGGGATGGCTTCTCCTTCGTTCTATGTCTGTTGTAGACTCGTCAGCCCCATCTGCCCAGCGACGGCACAGTCCCGTACTCCAGGGGACTATTGTAGGTCGTTGGATGGGCGGCAGGTGTGGTTCCCCCTCAGGCATGTTCCCTTGAAGTCCGGGGGTGAACGCAGCTCAAGAGGGCAGGCTCCTAGCTGCGGTATGTCCCATCACTGGCATCCAACAGTGCCAAGCCTGTGGTCCATGGGGTATAGGGGTGGGAGCATACCCTTGTGGACAGCAAAATCTGTCTCAGCGGTTGTCCCGACGGCTACTTGTGGTGCGCTACAGCGGGCGCCATCTTGGGTGGTATGGGCTCCAGTTCTCGGCGCTTGTTTCTCCAGGTTGCTGGCACTGATTTTGTTGAAATGCAGCAGGCAGGCGCTGGTTTCTCCCACACCAGGGTGTCCTATTATTGCATATTTAAACCATAATAATTGGTGCTGAAAGGATCAAGACAGGATCCCAGTGGGAGCTCAAAACAGTCAGAGCCTCACTGCATGAGCTCAGGCCATGCCCCCATCTGCAGCTCTGTAAGTGATTCTGATTCACTTCATAGTTTATGTTAATATATCATGCTATCATTTTAAAAAAGACCTAATCACTATATAGTTGCTCCATATATAATAATAGTGCAATGTGGGTATCTTGCACCACAAAGTTATTTGCTACTTGGCTTACTTATAGCAGTTTGAAGTCACTTCCATGGTGCCTCCAAGTATGAAAGACTGATGATGCTCCTTGCAATGTTCTTTTCTGTGTAGTCACTTCTGTTGGTGCAATCCATATGTACATTTTCAGGTTTACATGTATTTTTCCCCAGAGCGCCTGGACAGAGCTGTAATATATAGGTTTCCTGCATCTGTAATGATCCTGCAGTTTTCTTTTTTTGTTATGTATTAAAATGCCATCTGCCACTTATGTTGATAAAAAGGTAGATTGGGACAGGGGTGGACTGTTTGGGGGTGCAAATGAGACCATATTGAATTGCGCGCACTCCATTAGGGGGCAAAAGTAGCAGGACTTTTTTCGTGGCTCGCCCCTTACCCTCCCCACTCTTGCAATGCTGGATACTCCTCCCCCCGGGCTAAAAGTAGTGTGAGGAGGAGGCACTTTAACTTTACTGACGGTTGGTCCTAGGTAGAGTTATACATAACGTGAGTCCATGTTGTCAGAGAATTTCTGAGACATGGGTGTGATGAGGACGCTTCCCCCACGGTAGAAATAAGAGACACAGAGGCAGGTGACAGTGTAACTGGATCCCCATGCTGACAGACGTGTACAGCACGGGTGACCGCTTTTATTAACTCGCATCAAGTGACGCCTATATCACACTTCTAAAATGGGCACACACCACACTCCTCCTTTTTCATCATTAACAAAACATTAACAAAACAAAGCCTGCAATACTTACACCGGGCAATAACATGGTAAACACATAACAACCTCACCAACATAGCAACATACCTGTAAAAGGTCTGGCGGTCGTGCTGGTCACAAAGTCCTTCAAGATATTCAGGCGGTCTGCGTTAAAACCACCTTGGGTAGCGCCTACTCCTCTCCCCTACGTCGTCATCTGGAGGCATTCCTGGAGGCATTCCTCCTCCTTGGTCCTCTGGGCCGTTTTCGTCAACGCTGGCCACCGATTCCTCTGCATCTGACTCTTCACTCTCAAACCACTGACATTAAGGGGATAGAGCAGTCCACTTTTCCACGTTCCCTTGATCTGGGGCGCGGTGCAGTATTTGGCCAAGAACTGGTAGAGCGCGTGTTTCTCACACGCCCCTTGTCTATGTGAAATACAGAACACTTTGTTGAGGGTTCTCATCATTCTTTCCGCTTCTCCATTAGCACAAGGCCATACTGGTGTTATCTTCCTATGACGAATCTGCAGCCCCATGAGATATTCTGAGAATCCTCTTCCCTGAAATGGCGGGCCATTGTCCGTATACATTTCTTCCGGAAGCCCATAAGTGGCGAAGATCCTTTCCAGGACTAGGATAATGTCCTCCAGTGCGGTAGATTCTACAAATTCCAACTCTGGGTATCTTGACCATTGGTCCATCAGCATGATGGAATGGTTCTCACAGCAGGTGGACCGGAATCCACGTGTACTGTGCCCCATGGAATGCAGCTTTGGTCCATGGACTCTATAGGCGGATTTCTTTGGTGGGGTAGTGCTGCTTGACACCAGACACAACTGCGTATGAACTCCTCTACCTTATCTTTGAGGCCAGGGAACCATACTTTCAGCTGGAGTTGAGCGTTTGTCTTCACCACCCCTTGGTGTCTTTTGTGGGCTTACTCCAGCATGCGTGGTATTAGACTGATCCTCTTAGTACAGCTCTGTTTTCTATGAATGTCAGTTCAGAGCATACTCACCACATCTGTTCCAGGGTTCTCCTTGCCTCTTGCATGAATTCTTTCAGTTTGTCAAGTACTCGGTTCCACCCACCACTGTTTCTGGCTGCCTGCAGCAGGCGGAGGCAGGCGGAGGCAGGCGGAGGCAATCGTCCTCGGCCGACGCCTTCTGAACTTCTTCGATGGACATGGAAGTTGGAGCTGCAGCCAACGATTCATTGAGCAGGAACTTTTCCACCTCACTTTCCGCCGTCACCTCCACTTTGTTTCTTAATTCTTGGGGGTGTCAGGCAAGGTAGTCTGCGGCTTTGGCATTACCTGGGTGGTAAGTCAGTTTGATGTCATATTCTTGCAGAGCAAGCAGCCACTTCTCAATTCTTGCCGGTGGTTTCGAAGACAACCCAACCATTATGGGGATCAATGGCTTATGGTCGGTGACCACGGTGACTGTGAACTTAAAGGTGAAAGTGCCTACCACCCCACAGCACTGCTAGCGCCTCGCGCTTGCTTTGTGAGTATCGCTGCTCTGTGCTTGAAAGTGCTCTGCTGGAAAAGGCAACGTGGTTGGCACGTCCATCACTGTCCGTTTGCGACAGTACCACTCCTAGACCAAACGGATTGCCGTTGACTACATCTGCAGGACTGTTGGGGTCGAAAAATGCCATTGTGTCTTCCGCCGTCAGGGCACTCCTCATTTCATCGAAAGCATTCTGCTCTAACGCAGTCCACTTCCAGATACCCCCTTTCTTGGTGAGGGTGCGAAGGGGTTCCAGGAGTGTAGCCAAGTTCCGGATGAATCTCCCACAGTAGGTGACCATACCCAGAAAACTGCGCACCTCCAAGGCATTTGATGGTGGCCCTGCTGTTTGAATGTCCCTCACTTTTTTCTCGGTCTGGGGAGATACCGTCTTCTTGGAAGACAAATCTTTTTTATGCAAGAATGCACACTTGTCCTTATGCAACATAAGCCTGAGTTGTTGAACTTGCCCTATCACTTGACCCAGTCTTTTAAGATGTTCTTGTTCACTGCTGGAGTACACCATAATGTCATCACTTATGTTAATGGCCCTCTTCAGGCCAGACAAGCTGCTTCGGATTGTATTCTGAATTACCTCGGCAGTGGAGGATATGCTGAAGTTAAGGCGCTTGTATCGATAGAGCCCTGTGTGGGTGATGTATGTCGTGATGTAACGGATATCGGGTCCAGTACCAACTGGTGGTATCCTGATCGCTGGTCCAACTTTGAAAAAATATAGCTCTGCTACGATGTTGTCAAGTGTTGGCGTGATGTGTCTCTCCCTCTTTATGGCCCCGTAAATCCACACAGATGCAGATGGCTTTGGGCTGTCTCGGCTTGCTGGCAACTTTGATGGGTGAGACTCATTGGGTTAGGCCCTCCACCTCTTTGATGATGTCCAGTGATGTCCAGGTTGACAGGGTTGTCCAGTTCCTTATCAGCTTTTTCCCAAAGATGAAATGGCACTCGTCTGTGCTTGAGCGCTATGGGCTGAACTGTAGTGTCAATATGCAGGCGTACTGGGTCCACTGTGAACTTGCCAATACCAGAGAAAACCCCAGCAAACTTGATGAGTAGGGTTCTGATGTCCTGTACATAGACCCCAAAGTTGACCGCGAAGTTGACAATGCGGAGAGCCTCAGGCAAAGCACATCTTAGTAGCGTGACTTTTCTCACCCAATGACAAAGAATCTTGCTTTGATTGTGGTATCCTTGTGACGCACTGGTACGACAAAAACACCTTCCTGTGGTAGAGGCACTTCTGCGCCTAAAGTGTAAATCCGTACTTGAGTCTCCTTCAAGTGGGGCGTGTTGAATAGACTACGGTAGTGGTTGTTCACTATAACACTAACAGATGCCCCTTTGTCCACCAGTGCAGGGATTTGAGACCCATATACATCGATGGTGAACTTCAGCTGTCGACGTGCTGAGGCTTTCATCACTGGGACATTAGATATGAAGAACACTTCTTCCTCGTCGGTTTCTTCCACCATTGTTTGATCTTCATTCGTGGGTATTTGATCCGCCAGGGCCACTTTACGCACTTGTCTTAGGGGAAATTGTCTGGATCATCCTGCCGGGCCTTGCACATGAGTGGATAGCACTGGCGCACGGCAGACTCTCGCAAAGTGGTTCGCCACCCCGCATCTCCCGTAGGTGTGGCCTTTGGCTGGACAGTTGGCAGAGTGAGGTAGATCGTAGCCGCAGTTGGGGCATGGCATGGCTTCTGTCCCAAGTGGATCTTTCTTGCTCCATTGCGGACGTCTCTCTGCTGTGCAGAATTGTTGTTTGCTCACGGCACCGACTTCCATTGGCTGCTTCCCTATGGGACAGGAATCCTCCACTTTCATGAATTTCATTGCTGCACACATTTTGTCAGGTCTCACATCCGCCAACTTGTGGGAATGTCCCAGCTACAGGATACAAGGCAGAGTGATGCTTGGCTCTCTCAGGATTTGTCACTGCAGCTTGACTGACGAGCATCCATTAAATAACTGCTGTAGCATTTTATGTTCCTCATCTGGCCACGCACATGTGGTAGACATCCGTCGTAGCCGGCAATGGTATGTGTCCAGGTATTGGCCTTATTTCTGTAAAGCGGGTCTCATTATTGACCTCTCATACTCAAGGTTTGCCATGGGAGCAAAGTACTCCTGTAGTGCAGTCTTGGCAGCAGCAAACATCAGGTCCACAGGACAGAGGGTCTCAAACACGTTGCACACTGCTGGCCCGGCTGAGTAGAGCATAATGGACTTTTTTGTGTTGTCGTTGTCTTCTCCTGTGGCGGACAGAAACATGTCCAGGCGTTTCACCCAGGCCGACCACCTGGGACCTAGGGTTGAGGGAGCCCCAGACATGTCAAATTCCTGAAGAGGAGCAAGGTGTGGCGAAGAACGATGGACTCTGGCTGGCAGCCGGGCAGCATCAGCATTTCCCCCATCCTGAATGGCGGTGCAGGAAGTGTCCGTTAGGTTCCCTTGGGTCGTGATGGGCGCACAAGCACTCCGTGGGAGGGGAGCCGCAATCCAACAACCTCTGGCATCAGGCCAACTGACTGGGTGAGGATGGGCAAAGATCTGCTGCTCACCACAGCAAAGGCTCCTAGCGCTGAAGGCAGGGTGCTCAGGCACTGGACGTGAGCTCT
The DNA here is from genome assembly GCF_040938575.1 of Ambystoma mexicanum. Classification (NCBI taxonomy): domain Eukaryota; kingdom Metazoa; phylum Chordata; class Amphibia; order Caudata; family Ambystomatidae; genus Ambystoma; species Ambystoma mexicanum. The sequence goes on along the minus strand of NC_090934.1, from coordinate 1,238,642,246 downwards.
GTCACTCAGGGTTGGTGGACTTTCATACGTATCAACAGTATAAGGCAACATGGATGGGCACAGGGGAGCGAACATGCATTGATGCGAGCTCTGTCACTCGGAGCTGGTGCTTGGTGGACTCCCAGATGTGTCCACAGCAATAAGGCATATGGGAGCACACATGCATACGCTTTTCTCTCCCGACGTCTTAAATTGATTTTTGAATCGCCCGAACCATCGTTCATTTTGGTAGCGGGGCAGTCCTTTTGCCCCACGCCAGCACTCCGACACTGACAAGGAGAAGGAAAAAGAAAAAGATGGTTGGCGCACTCGCCGATTGTGGTGGCCACTGCGAGCAGGGCTCACAAAATGACTCTCTGGTGCCACGGGCGAGTGCGCTCAGCGGCGCGGCTCAGGAGCTGGTCCGTAGATGCGAGACACCGTGTTCCACCGGTGGACCTCCTCATCGCCAGTGTGGTGGGGGAAGGATTGGGCCCAGTCTAGATGCGGGCGCTTCCCCCACGGTAGAAATAAGAGACATGGAGGCAGGACATAGTATAACTGGGTCCCTTGCTGACTGATGTGTACAGCACAGGTGGCCCCTTTTATTAACTCCCATCATGTGATGCCTATGTGACACTTCTAAAAGGGGCACACACCACACTGGGAGGAAGTGGCAGAGTGTGACGGAGAGCATGGCTCCCAGGGATTGAGAAGTGAGATACTTGACCTTAGGAACTGGGAGAGCTCATGTATTGTCATGGAATGCCATGATGGATATCTGGACAGCAGAGCGGTGTGCTGCAAGATGGTACAGACGGGCCCTGGCGCTGCATTCTCAGAACTATAGTGAGAATACCCAAAGCGCCCACAGACATTGGTAAACTAAGAGCACCAATACCGCATTTTGGGAAACGTAGTTAAAGTACTAAAGCATCCAAGAAGACACTGTGAGACAAGAAGAGGCGTTAGACGTTATTGTGGGAAATTGAATGAATTTCCTCCCAAGAATCACTAAGTGACGGGGGTCGTGGCTATATGGCCACGGGATAGGACAGGATTCTGAGGAGCTCCTGCTGATCCTTCAGTAATCCTGACAATATAGTTGGCTCTGAGCCGACTAGGAGACGTAATTATGGACCTATAACAGTATGAAGGTGCAAGGAACGTCTTGATCGGAATTCCAGGACGAATTGCAGTTAGGAGAGCAAACCGTGAGCTTAAAGATCGATGCAGCATCATAGTGGCAAGGACAGTAAAATGGCGGCTGGCACAAGAAAAAGGAAAGAACTCATGGGCAGACGTTCTGGATGAAGAAAAGCTGCATTGCGAGCAAAGGAAAGGCAGCCCGTGACAGGTGAAAGTGGAGTGTTCATAGGCGGACCGTAAAAGGCAGAGAGGCTCCGGATAGGACTGCTGAGTACAAAGAGCCACGGAGGAGTGCATCGGAAAGGCTTTCTAAATGCAGGCGACTTGTGAGGTCTGGTCCTGGGAGCCGAAAAATCACACACAGTGAAATTTACACGGACCAGGAAGGATGAGTGAAGAGAAAAGCTTGCGTCGCCGTAGAGCGACCTGAATGGTATACACTGTTGCAAGATTAACAGGGCAGCCCCCGCTACACGGACGGATCACGTCTGGTAAACGATTGTGGCACCATAAAATGAGAGAAGCAACCATTCCATGACAACGGCTATGGCACAGCATATACACGGTATTCTGGGGTGAAATTACGTGTACACTATTAAGAGTTTGGCAACAAATACTGGGGGGTTACAGTAGCTAATACAGAACAGCGGTGAGTGGGCCCTCTGTAATACTGAAACTGACGAGTGCACAGAATGCAGAGAGCTCTCATAGACTTCGGATACTAAACGAGCGCACAACACGGGCAAGCTGAACAACAAAGGGATCAGCCAAGCAGACCACATCAACATTGAATGCATGCTGAGGGATACAGACATCAGACTGTCACAAGCAGCAATTGAGTGATGCCAGCAAAGATACTTGGGAACAGAATATAGTGAGGATTATGCCAGTGTAGACACTGGCTGGGACTTCGGAATGGCGCTGCGGTTGGTGATTGTCTAGACTGGAAAGCACATATGTGCCGAGGACACGCAGGGTGCACAACAAAGAAAGAGTGTACCACGAATTGCGGGCATCCGAGGATGGTGTGGAAGATGACACACGGACCACACAGAGGCTACAAAACTGAATGAGAAGGCCTGGTAAGGAGCAGCAGGAAGGTTGGCAAAACGGAGGTCGAAGCACACATTTCTGGGGTGCTCCCGGCGGAAGAAAGGAAGAAAAACACGCTGAAGGTGACTGTATGACTGTACCCGGACCTGCTAGGTCATACACCCTCATGAAACAGGCTATCCCAGCACATAATCCTTTGAGATATAACAACATTGGCCGCACTAATGCCCAGAGAGCAAATAGGGCAAATAACTTCAACAAAGGCAAGAAGCTAGGTACATAGGAGGGGGTGCAGCACGGAGGTGCCGATAGCACTACAGCCCCGGGTGGACCTCGTCATATTTTACAGGTACTAGAGGCAGGTGTTGACTGATCGGCTCCCCAGGACCACGGATCTAGCAGGACGAGATGGGGATGGTTCACATATACCTGCAACAAACAGTATACAGTGGTGACCATGGGTGAAGCCTGTAGCCGATGGCGAGACCCAGAAAGGGTCACAAGAAAGGACAGATGGAAATCCATTGTTGAAGTCAGAAAAGTCGGGTGGGATTCCAAGGGTGCACATCAAACTGCCTGCAACATTGGGGTACGGTGGAAAACGCCAGAGCGCCATGAGGCTGGTAAACCCTACTACGAGGGGTGCTTCAAAGGGACACTAGTGCAAAGGAGAGACTTAGTAATTAGTGCAACCACAGGTGAGCATAGCGTGCACAGTGAGCTAAAGGAGTCCGCTGACTGGGACACGGCCCAACGCTGTACCACAGTAGAACAGACAGCGTATTATACCACTTGAAACGGAAAAGAACACAGAGAGTCTACCGGACGTAACAATGGCATCAAAGCCTAACAAGACTAAAGTGAAACAGTCATCAATGGACGTATTCACCAAGTCAGCGCAAACGATGGACGGCGCCAAAACAACTGGGCAGGAAGCACGAGGCAAAGAGGCCCCCAAGCGAAGTGACCAACAGATGCTAGAGGCCATAGCAGAGTTGAAGTCATCATTGGAACTTAAAATAGATGCAATCACCATTAATGTGAATCTCTTGCAACAGGCTGTCAGGGTGCTGGCAGAATGCATGGGTGTGCTGGAGAAAGAGGTGACGGTTAATACAAGCAGCTGCAATGACAATTCCAAGGAGGTCACCCTACTGCAACAGCAGGTGCGAAATCTGGAAAACAGAGCAGAAGAGGCAGAAGGACGGGACCGCAGGAATAATGTATGCATTGTAGGGCTTCCGGAAGGTGAAGAAGGCTCGAACCTGACAAATTTAATCGAAAACATGTTGTTGCAAGAGATAGGAGCGGAGTCGCTCACTCAGGGATTCACAGTTGAGAGAGCACATAGTGCCCTGACAAGAGAAACGCTGCCTGGGGCCCCACCTTCACCGATCATCGCTAAAATACTCAACTATAAAAATAGGGAAAGGATCCTAGAACACTTTCGGAAAGCAGGAATGATAAGAAGAGCATCAGCGACCATCAAAGCGTACCCAGATTATACATTATTAGTGCAAAATCAGAGGATGAACTATGTGTCGGTCAAGAGACAGCTACGGGCGGCTAATCTAAAATACATGTTGCTATACCCGGCAAAGATAAAGGTCCTGCACAAAGATCGAGGTGGATTTTTTGAAACCCCAGAGGATGTGAACAATTGGATGGACACGTTAAACTTTCCGTCGGAGAAGGAACACCAGAGAAGCGGAAGGGATAAGTGAACCTGCATTGTTTGCATAATGTACATTTGAACTTAGAAGCAGCCGTAATGTAATTATTTGAAAATGTCATCCGAGTTGTAAAATTGTACAATAATTTACTGTTAGCTAAATGCAGGAAGCACCGGCGCCCCCCGGATCCTAGACGGCGCTAGGAATCGTACTATCTCCCTAAGTAGGTTAGATTAGGTAGGATACTAGTAGTTCAGTATCCTCCCACTGCACTTCGAATGCCGGCAGTAGAGCCGTAATAGGAGTGAGATGTGGGGATGCCTGAGCTTTGAATTTGAGACTGGGCAAATGTTGGGGATAGTTGGGGAAGGGGAGGGAGGGGGAGTTGGGATAGTTAACTGTACGTTGGCCTGCAGACACGCACAGCTAGAGAAGGGGGGAGGAAATAAATGGAGTGCAAGGGTGGAGTGGCTCATAGAAGATGGATGAGTTAAAGATAGCAATCTGGAATGTTAGAGGTCTGAACAGTTATATCAAGCGAAATAGGGTAATGACATATTTGAGACGCCAAAGAATTGACATAGCCGTCCTGCAGGAAACACATCTGAGCAGGGCACGACAAGACACCTTGGCATGGAAATGGGCAGGGGTAACCCTAGGTTCTACATACTCGGCATACGCCAGGGGGGTGCTGATCTGGATGGCGCTGACGGTACCCTTCAAAGTCCTCCGGACTTACTTAGACACGGATGGCAGGTTAGTTATACTACAGGGAAGGGTGGAAAATAGAGAAATATGCGTGATTAACACATATGCCCCAAATCATGACACGGTTGCATATTTCCGATCCTTTTATAACAAGATAGGCCCGTACAGAGATGGGACGCTACTGTGGAGAGGATATTTTAATTGCACGCTAGGCCCAGCAATGGACAGGTCGGATGGTAAATTTACTCACCCATCCCCGGAAGCGAAAGCCCTAAATTCGTTGCTGCATGCATTTAGGATAGAAGATGTGTGGAAAACAATGCATAAGCAGGACCGGGTATATTCCCACTATACTGCTCCCACAAATCTCTAGACGAGGCTACACTATGTGTTTGCGGGAGGAGAACTACTGGGGGAATTCATGACAGCTGAATCCAAAGCAAGGGTTCTCTTGGACCATGCACCTTTAATGGTCACGGGCAGGCGCTCCCCCCAGAGCCAGGATTCCATCATGGAGACTTAGGGTGGAGGCAGTCACAGATACAGGGTTCCGGGAACATCTAAGGGGGGAGGTGAAGGAATATTTTCAGCATAACAAGGTTATCAGGTACACTATGGGAGGCCTTTAAATAGTAGTAAGAGGAGCACCCATATTGAAGTCAAAGGGCATGCAGGAACAGTGGAGTAACTTTGCTGAAAATGTTTGGGGGGACAGGGATGGGGTTGAGGGAGGACAGATGGTGGCTCTTAGGGATCGTTTTTCTGCCAAATTGTTAGAACAAATTTTGTCGAATGGTAGATTTGACTGAATTCGTTCACCACCATTAGTTCGAAGTCGAAGATACCAAACATGTAGAGCTGGGGTTCCTGGGGTGTCTCCTGCTCCCTCTGTTTGGTATTTTTGGCTTTGGCGGTTCCAGGGGTGTCCCCCGCTTCCTCAGCATTGGTGGCAGGGGACCCAACAAAAACAAAGAAGAAAAAGGACCCTGCAGCGTCCGATCCAACCCATGTTAAATGGATGGATCTGACGCTGCAGGGTACAGGAAAGGTGGCGGATGGGAAAAGGTAAGTAGGGGTGGTTTGTGGGTGTAATGTATTTGCAGCGAAAATGACTACGGTCAATTTCGCAGTGATTTTGTACTTCGGTCAAACAACCGAAATCCCTGATGGATAACACTAGACTACTACACCACAAGAGTCCATTGCTGACACTCTGTTATAACTTTCATAAGACTGGTGGCCTATCTTTAAAATTCAATTGGGCCCCCACACATCTTCAGCCGGCATGCCATGCACCCAGTGACACAACACACCATAACATTCACAATCTTAATTCCAATAGAACATACAAACAATGCATTATTTATCATTCATTCAGGCACAAAAGTCAACACACATATGCTTGCATACACTCTCACTCACACACAAATGCACCCAGCACCTCCATTGACATACACTGTGTGCACACAACACGTATATGTACATCTACAATAACACATGGAAACAGTGGCACAACGACCATTGAGCAGACCAGACTTTATCACCCCCTGATCCCTGAAATTTTGGGCTACGTTGACTTGACCTAGCGGAACTATAAAGGCATGGCCAAAGGGAACAGATTCACTGGAATGTCAGCAATTTACTTGATTTTTCCATTCATTAGAAGGCAGAAGCCATCGGTTAATGCAATGCAGTGGGTGACCAAGTATACTTGGTATCAATTTTTAAATGCTATATATCTCCAAACTTGGGCTCTGCATAGCACCTTATATGTGTATGTGCTGATAGATTTTTTTCTACAAGATTCTTACTGATTAAAATTAAGGTATGTTTTCATGTGTTCAAATGGCTCCAAGCAGTGGAGTAACAAGCCGGGAGAGGCGGGGGGGAAAAGGGGCAAGCTGCCCCCCGTGGCTCTTTTAAGAGCCAGACCAGGACATTTGTCATTGGGACACCTCTCCTGTTTGGCACATCAAAGAGGGCACCCACCGGCAAAGGTGTCCCGCTGGCAGCAGTACACCTTACCCGTTCCGAATGGTAGAGGTGTCCCGCTGCCAGGACAATGTCCCAAGGAGCTCTGGCCAGCAGGGGGTCCTCATGTTGCTCTGTAACAACAGAGCATTACAATGTGAGCCATTAGGCATTGATGGGAGGGAGGGGGGTACTATTAGCAGGGACCTTTGTCCCTTTAGAAATGTGAGTGGGAAGGAGTGGTCAGAAGTGAGAAGAGTGCATGCTTTATGAAATAATGACTATGGCTTTAAAACCCAAGAGGGATTTGTTAGGCTCACATTAATCTACATGATGCTATTGTGACTTTGTATGCAGAATACAACTAAAGCCATACTCCCATTGCTCAACATATTTCTATGACAATGTATATAGTGTATGGTTAGTTTACTATGAAAGGCTAGTTCATTATGTAATGTGGTTTGCTTCCAAGGCATTGCTATAAATAATTATTTAAGCACATGAAATGTAAAGCAAAACCTTAATAAATATCTATATTAACTAAACCTGGAAAGATGTGCGTGGTCACTTAAATTATCCACATCCCAGTTTCACCATTTAACGAAGTATGTGATCCTGAGCAAATCATTTAATCACATTGTGCCTCATCTGCAGCTCTGCAAGTGACTCTGATTCACTCCAAAGCTTATGTTAATGTATCATGGTAGTATAATGGAAAATCCTAATGACTATAGAGTTGCTCCACATATAATAATAGTGCAATTTAGGTATTTTGCATCACAAAGTTATTTGTCACTTGGCTTATTTATGGCAATTTATTCTAAGGTCACTTCCATGCTGCCTCCAAGTATCAAAGACTGACAATGCGCCTTGCAATGTTCTTTTCTATGAAGTCACTTCTGTTGGTGCCATCCATATAATAATTAGGAAGTTTGCATGTATTTAGCTTCAGAAGGCTTGGGCAGAGCTCTAATAGGTGAATTTCCTGCATCTGGAATGATCCTTCCGTTTTATTTTTTTTGTTGTGTGTTAAAATGCCACAATCCACTAATGTTACCAAAAAAGTATACTGGGGCAGGGGTCGGCGGTTTGGGGGCGCCAATGAGACCATGTGGAATTCCACACACTGCATTTTGTTGCTCCGCCCCCACACTCCTACAATGCTGGTTACTCCCCTGCTTAGTTTGGTAAGTGAAGCAGTTTTTGGTGGCCTGGAACCTGAACCGTGACACCCATTTACTAATTTGCACCAAACCGTCATGAAAAAGTGTCTGCAAAACTCGAAGTACTTCTTACCAGTTTGGTGAAGATTATTTTTGGCGGCAGGGGGAAAAGTTGTACAGGGCTCCTAAAAGTGTGCTTTTAACACAAAATCTCATACGGTTCCTTCTGCGCACCTAGAGCAAAAACCGCTCAACAAAAGTTCACCATGTTTGGAAGGCGTATAGCACTCAAATTCATTTCACAGAATTTGCAGAGTACGACAGTTTTGGGTAACAGGTTTTCTCAGCTTGGCTCTTTCCACTCTACCTGGGGATGGCGCACCTTCCGCCAACTTCATTTTGAAATTAGGATGGTGGTGCTTTAATAGCATCTGAAAAGTGGCAAGACTCATTTTAGAGGCGTTGCAGAGCTGTGGCTTGCCACAGAGAATGCACCATGTGTTATTGTTAGTGTGTCTTCATACCTAGGGCCTTAATATGTACTGTGAGCTCTGCTCACATTATCCAAATGTGACACGCGGCCTCACTAGGGTCAGCCCACAGCCCAGCCCCCCAACAAACATACACATACACAAATACAATGAAAAATTATGAAAAACATTTTTAAAAGTACCTCTGGTCTGCTTTCAAATGCCGCCCGGGCCACGTCTCATGTTACGCCGACCTAACCTCTTCGCACTAACGCACCTCCAGACAGAAACCAACAAGCTGAATGAACTTCCTAGCTCCTGTCTGTGTGTCGCACAAACACAAAGTCGGAAAGCGATTCTCTGAGCCGCGGCCCCTGGAAGTGCTAATGCTAGCGTGGCAACACAGGTGTCAGTCCCTGCAAAACCCAGTTCAGCACCCTGGTTGCTAACTTAGAGTCAGGCCAGCCCGGGTGAGAGACTGAGCCATGCAGGGCATCCCGGCCCTGAATGTGGTGCAGCGCGGCTGCCAGGCATCTCAGCATTATGTAATGAGACAACGCAAGCCTTGCTGGGCACCCAAGCCAGGCTTGCGCTGTCCAGTTACATAATTGATGATTGCAGACCCCCTGCCCTCCCTCCAAAAGATGGGGGGGGGGCAAAAAGGCATGCCACAGAAGTTGGGGGGACAAAACCCTCTCTGCCCCCTATAATTACACCCATGTGCAGGAAGTGATTTCACGAGATTTACAGAAAGTGAAAAGCAAGTTAGAGGCTATAGCACAGGCAGGTGAAAGGTCCCTAGAAGAAGCACAAGAGGTGGCCCGCCTACAACAAGACTGTCAAAAGCATTGGGATAGGTTAAGTAATTTAAGGTATAGGAGGTACATTGAGCGACAACATGCAGAAGGGGACAAGCCAGAGCGGCTGCTGGCGTGGCTCTACAAAAGTGAGAAAAAGCAGGAGACAGTTAGAGCAGTGGTGGGAACGGATGGAGGGTTATGCGAAATACAAGAAGGAGTAAGTAAATGTTTTTACGAATATTATAAGAGATTATATGAAGAAACCTCAGACTGTGATATGGTAGAGATACAGTAGGCACTGTCTGAGATTAGCCTGACCAAGCTAAGTATAGAAGTCCGAGATAGGTTGGATGTCCCCATTACAATAGGTGACCTAGAACATGTGATTAAAGAACTACTGACAGGTAAGGCCCCGGGGGCGGATGAGCTCCCCAGCGAATTCTAGAAAGAATACAAGGCAGAAATCCTGGCTCCACTGCTGGAAATGCTGAACAAATCCTTGGAAATGGGCAGACAGAACGGATCCTTATGGGAGTCGTTGATTGTCCCCCTTCTGAAACCGAACAAGCCACAGACAGACTGTGGCTCATATAGAGCCCTATTATGGCTGGACCAAGATGGGAAGATACTCATGGCGGTAATGGCGCTAAGGCTCAGACCAATCATAGCCAAGCTTATACACTCAGATCAGACAGGATATGTTCCGCATAGAAATATCACCATTAATTTGCGTAGATTGCACCACGTAATAGATAGTATCCAGGTTGATACACAACAATGTGTGTTAGCATCCTTGGATGCAGTTAAGGTGTCCGATTCGGTTATATGGCCATAGCTACTGTCGGTGTTGGAAAGATTTGGTATGGGACTGACATACATTAAATGGGTGCGACTGTTGTATAATGAACCAGTGGCCAGGGTCAAAACGGGCGCAGTCATATCAGAAGGATGGCAGCTCAGTAAGGGTACGAGACAGGGGTGCCCATGGTCTCCAATGCTCTTTATTTTGGCGTTATCTGAGGGATGAGTATGGTGAGGCAGGAACAGAAACGCCGGGAAGAAGGCACCTTATCTCATTATATGCAGATGACATGCTTCTCTACTTGCAACACCCTGAAACAAATCTGCAATATGTGTTGGACGTGATGGAGCACTATGCCGCTTTGTCAGGTATAACTATAAACCCACAGAAGTCAAGTTTATTTCCACTAGGGGCATATATCAGGAAGAAACCGCACACGCTGCTGGTTCTGCCAATTAAGTGGGAATTAAAAACATTCCGTTATTTGGGGGTGGACATTTATCATGACCCGCAGGCAGAACATAAACAGAGCACAGTGAGAGCAACAGATGGCATTGAAAACTCCATGTCCTTTTGGGCTAGATTACCGTTGTCCATGATGGGACGGGCAGCACTGCTGAAGATGGTGGTGCTCCCGAGACTCCTTCATTCTTTTACAAACGTTGCATTTGCAATACCGAGATCATTTTTTAACAAACTACATAGCATAGGTAGCGACTTCCTACGGCATAACTCATGGTGTAGAGTGGCGCTTTGGAAGCTTCAAAACTGATATGAACTAGGGGGGATAAAACTACCCAACTATGAAGTATACTACGTGGCTAGCCAGTTGCAATTTGTGTCCAAATGGCTAGCTGATGAACAAACACATGAGTCGAAACTGTTACAGAGAACAAACACCCAGTTCTTTTTGAACAAAGTTATATGGATGACCGACCCTCGCATGACCCGTGCGCCCAGGTTGGTGAACTTGGGATGCGCGGTGTGGTGCAGAGCCTGCCAACCAATGGGGAGCATCACACCGTATTCCCCACAGATCCAGCTGCTGGTGCTAGAAGGGATGAGTGATCAATTGCGGTTGAATTTGAGGAAGTATTGGGAACCTGAAGGGGTGGCGACAATGGGAGATTTGTTAGAGGAGGGTTTGCCTAAAAGGTTTGAGGCATTGATGGAGGAGACCGGGATACACCCGGGGCAACACCATACATATTCATGCATACTGAAGAATGTGAGAAGCAGATGGGCAGAGACCGGGATACCACTGCAGCCAGAGGAGGCGATTGAGACATTTTATGATGTGTCAGAAGGTGGGCATGAAGACTTGCGAATATATGATATGTTAATATCCAAGGTGGCAAGGGAGTTGGGGCAGACGAGACTACAGTGGGAGGCAGACCTGAAGGAACCAATGTCAGACGTGGCGTGGAATAAAGCAATTGTATATCACAAGAAGGTGTCCAGGAATGTGAGGCTCCAACCGATCCAATTATATATAACCCATAGAGCATATTTGACCCCGAATAGAGTAGCGAAATTTAGCCAAGCAGCGATACAATCATGTCCAAAATGTCGGGAGGTTGGGCAGACCTGGTCCATAAATTCTGGCCTTGCATGGAGATTGGTAGATTCTGGGAAGAGTAGGCCCAAATACTAACAAAGGCGGATATCACCTTGGAAATCGGATCCCACCTCGCTTGTTTACTTGGGGGCTTTACAAGGCCCAAGAGAGCTAAACATGTGTGTAAACTGACGGATCTAGCATACATATTAGCGAAACGCAGAATAGCGAAGGAATGGAAAGCGTAGACAAGGCCTCTGGTGCAAGTATGGTGGAGGGACCTACTGAAATGGGCCAATGCGGAAACGGTGGTGTGGCAAGAAGCAGTGGGTAGGGACTTGGACCAAGAGGGGGAGGGAGTGGAAGCCTGGAGACAATTGATTACAGAGCTTGCCATGACTACTTTAGATAACGGGGAATTGGAACACAGTCACACACAAGCAGGTGCAGACAGCAGAGTGATTAGTGGAGAGTAAGCAAGAGAATGCAGGGTTGTGTGGTCTAAAGCAGGGCATGAAGGTGTTGTTGGGGGGCAATGGGAATAAACAGATGAGAAATGTACAGTGATATTATGTAACATACAATGCAGTGTCTGTAAGTTATTGTGTTGGAAAACAAAAACTGTTAAAAAAAAAAGAAAAAAAGAATCACTAAGTGACTTTATGACAGGACATTACATTCTGAACTTACTTTACAGTTAAGAAACTCCATTGTGACCAAGTGTTAATAATGCTTCTAAATAGGTTCTACACACGTGTGATCTTTTACAGGCTCAACACATTATCTTATCTTACTGAGCTATCTGACCTTAAGAAATTGGTACTTTAAGTCAAAGGTTTGTCAATATTTGTAGCGTGTAAACATAGGAAAATCTGTTTTAAGAATCATACGCATGCACATCGCACGTGGCTACTCTTCAATCATGTTCTGACAGTGTATGAGCTTTTTAAAATCTAACAAAGAGAAGTTAAAAAACAAATGTTTGACATTCTGTAGCATCTATCCATTTGTAAATCTTGCTCCACAAAATTAGTATTCGTACCAAATTTTCTTGAAAGTGGGAAACGTATACGTGAAAGCACTGACACAACCCAGCCCATCCCAGGGTAACAATACCCTGATGACAACTACATGTGCTCATGCCCGCTCATGGGGCACAGGAGCGGGTCGTACAGGACACAGGGATCACCCGGTAGAACAATGGAGCTGCGATCATGCAGTGGGGCAGACCGCAGGGGGCACCCTGCAGAGTCCAGATCCCCAGACAACACACCACTGCTGGGGGCACCCAGCAGACACCAGCCTCAGCTATGTGGGCACCCAAGCCGGGCTGCAACACAGGCCGTGATCACACGGCAAGCCAGACTCAATAAGACACGTGACTCATAGTTGCCACTTCCAGGGGCTCTGCTGCAGTGCCGTGCAAGGGCATGCAGAACCCGTTTTAGTCATGACCCGTGTACTTAAAGGGGCAACATGCCACAGTTAAATGGGCGATACACAACACTCCTCCTTTATTATAACAAAACCAAAACAAACACAATAACAGTGGCCCTGCAACCGAGCCCACAACTTTTGGTGCATTCCAGTCCGCACACCACTCTTGTCACCTACAAAATCACAGCAAATTTGGGTGCTTTCCAGTCCAAGCCCCACTAGAGGCCCAGCGACCCTTTTCCAGATCAAAATATTCTGAGATCAAACTGTCCTTCCTGGGGAGGTACGCTCCGGCCTCCCGGCCATTGCTAGAGGCACCCCTGGCCACTTCTATCGCTGCAGGACAAAAAGAACATATCCTCGTCTTCATCCTCCTCTGCATAATCGTACTGCCTCCTCTGGTCCTCTGCACATGGACCGCAGCTGTTCTGGGCAGCTTCCTCCCCGTAGCCTCCCTTGACACACCCCCTGCTGCCGGCCCCATTATACTGGCAGGTGATGGTGCTGGGTACACCTGTGCAAAGTGATCTTTTTTTCCGCACCTCACACTGCGGGCATAACGTGGCACCTGTCTCTCTCCTTGTCCATTCCCTTTCCTTGCTGGCCTACCTCCTTGCCACTTGCCCACGACGGACACCTCCTCCAACTTCACCGGTTGCTTGGGAGCTTCTAACTTGAGGTGCTGCCTGGAGATGCCCATTACTGAGGCACGCACCTCTGCCACCTCCTGGGCACGGTCCAGTTCAAGTATTCGGTCGAGGCCCAGCCCTGGCTGCCTGAGGACATGCTTCCGCAGCTTGACCAAGCTACAGCCGTAGATTATCTGAGCCCTGATCTCGCCATCCTCCAAGTTGCCCATAGCACAGGACAACGCGATGCCATGAAATGCATCAAGGCTCTCCCCTTCCTCTTGTCTCGCGCATCTCATCTTAAACCGTTCATAATCACCCGGTAGAACTATGGAGCTGCGAACATGCAGAGGACGGACCACAGGGGGCACCCTGCAGAGCCAAGATCCCCAGACAACCCACCACTGCTGGGGGCACCCGGCTACACCAGCCTCGGCTATGGGTGCACCCAAGCCAGGCTGCAACATAGACCGTGGTCACACAGAAGGCCAGACTCAATAAGACACGGACTCAGAGTTGGCACTTCCAGGGGCTCTGCTGCAGTGCCGTGCACGCGCATGCAGAGCCCATTTTATTAGCACAAGTCATGACGACATCATGACCGGTTCATAGTCAAAACATTGAAAAACAAAAGGTCGAAAGTCAAAATATCAGAATTTTTTTTTATAACGTTATTTATTCGAAATGGGAGGTTCCCCCCAACACCCTCTTTTTTTTATTTTTACCTTTTATTTTTTTTTACATACGAGAGCCAAAAAATAAATATAAATAAAAAAATAACTTATTCGACTTTTTTTCGAATTTATTTTTCTCGACTTTTTGGTCTTTCGACATTTTTTTCGATATTTTAACTGCACACCATCATGACCTGTGTTTTTAAAGGGGCAACACGCCCACAGTTAAATGGCCGATACACAACAATGCTGCATACCTTGCATATGAAGGATGGGTCTCCAAAGATAAGATTTTGGGTCACTTATTTATAAGGGGAAAGAGTCAACACAAGATCAAACACACAGCAACTGAAATGTCTTTAAGGCAAACACCTCTCCTTTCTGGATGCCATATACCTTTGTTCACCAAGCTAGCAAGAGTATTTATAAGCAAACTTGATGCAGATTCCATGGGTCCCCTACTCATGGCTGCCAATCACCAAGACCTGTCCAAAGATACAGTCCAGAGTCTGAAGCTTGACACTGCTCTCTGACTTCCTGCTGTGCCGCCTCCAGCAACAGTGGGTACAACTCAAGAGGGAGTTGGAGCCAAGTGTTCCCACTTCAGCTATCGAGTATCCTGGCATGCTCTCCACCATAAGAACAGCACCCCTGGACCTCCTTTCCTGTGACCTCTCTGACCTGATGGTCACCATCCTGCGCCTGTCTCCTTCCTCGTTCCAACATCTGGTCCTGGCCAGAGTTTACTTGGACCACCACAAACGTCCCATACTTGCTGTCTTTGTCACTACCTCCTCTTGCTGTTGCAACCTCCTCCTTGGGTTCTTTTCCCTCTCCTTATGTTACAACCCCCTTCACATTTTCATCCCATCCTCGTTCTTTTGATGTTACCACTTTTTCCAAACTCTCACACATCCTAATACAATCACCTCCTCCTGATCTTACCATATGCTCCAATCTCTTATTACCTCCCCCTCTCTTACCACCTCCTGCAAACGCTTACCACCTTCTCATGATGTTACCATCTCCTCAAATCTCCTAGCTCCTTCTTCTGGCTTCTTCTCCCATGCTTGCCTACAAAAGCCTCCAAATGTTCACAGACCTTGTAACATGCTCCAAACTCCTCCACCCGCCAACCACAACCTGCTCCAACAATCCCGACACAGCAACTGGGCTGGTTACATTGACGCTGTTCTCTTGCCTCCCTCTGTGGGGGTTTTCTCTGGAGGTCTTTTCCTGTAAATAGTAATTGAGGTAGGACTGGGATTGGTTGGTTCCTCTATGCACCTGGGGCTACTTGAGGCTCTGAGGGTTAGAACAAGCCTGCATATGGACCGGTCAGCCATGTTCATTTTCAGAATTGTTCCTCTGTTCCCCTCTGAGGCTGCCTGTACATGGCTCGAGGCCGCACGGTTTCCATCTCAAGCGTTACAGACTGGAAATAAGTGGGGGACGCATTTTGGCTTTTCAATATTCTATGATCTTATTGCGCGAGCGGAGAGAGTGACACTTTATTTCCCCGGTGTACAATTTGGTCACTGGAGTATGTAGGTATTGAAATGTTGCTTCCCGAGTTAGGTTCTCCATTTTCAGGAATTTGTGGATGGAAAAAATGTACTCACAGAACTGCAGTGCTCATGGCGGGTTCCACAAACATACGAAGGTAACTCCTTTGAGGAGCCAGGTGAACGGGCAACTATAGCATTGGTACATTCTACCGACCTTTGTTGAATATGTAGGAAGGGTCTTCGGCTTAAAGAGAAAGTTTGTCTTTCCAACATGGAGTATTTGGGTCTGGCTAGAGCAAGTTTTAGGCTCTCCCAAACGGGGAGAGGGAGCTCTTTCATTAGCCTGCCAAGCATCAACAGGGTTTCAATCAAGGTCTAGGTTTTTAGGGCTAGTTTGCACTGATGGGCAAAAGAGATAGAAAGGGACAGGACCCCTGAGAGTGACCTGTAGTATGGTAATGTTACTGCCCCCTGCCATATGTTCAAAACTAGGGCAAGGCGACCAGGGGATCTTCCCCAAACCACCCTATGTGTGGTCTTGGGTGGCACCCGCCCTTGGAATCCCCAGAGTCAGGCAAGGGACTGCATCACAGGAAAGAAAGAAAGAAAAAGTGGTGGATGGAAAGTTTTGTACTAAGCATAACCACTGGCATTGCTCTGCCCAGTGGCCACGGCAGGTAGCACAGGCAGGGTTACCACCAGACTCGTAATGAGGCCCCATGTGTTGGATCCAGTCCCCCAGCTCACCAACCTGATGCCACCAACCTCAGAAAGTGCCTTGAACCCTGACTTGACAGTGTCGAGCAACAAGAAGACAAAAAGAATTTGCAGTGGTTCTGCCCCCCTGGCCTATCTGTGTGGGCCCTAGTGACTATTAAGACTCCACTCTCTACCCTTATTCAAAGAAATCTTGTTTGTAGTGACATTGCTGTTGAAATAGTGCCTGTCCTGCCCCTGTCTACAATACCAGAGTGCTGCTTTGCTTTCTCTGTGCTCTTAGTGTCTTTAGTGTTTATAATTATTTGAGTGGACTTTTATTTTAATTAAAGGTCCTATTTGTATAGGACATTGATTGGACAGTGTTTTATCTTGGATTCATAGTGTACCTGAACATTTGAGCATCATATCTCATCAAAGGACCACCTTTTGTCTGAACGTGTCATCATAATAAGGTTAACGCCTCCTCCCCCTATCTTCATAAACCATCAGAAGCCTCTAAAATTGCCTTCATGGTGCCTTATTTGGGAACATACACCCACGATTCAGAATCTCCATATATTTGTGTCTCATATGAATGAATCCAATGGGGGAAAGGGGTGCAGGGTGTTGGCGCCCCGCTGGTTGCTGCCTTCAGTCTCCATTGTTTCAACGAAGTCGCTGCCGCCTTCCGGATCATTTCACCGACCTCGCTTGCATTGCCTTGCTTTTAAGTGTGCACTAATCCCTGTGAGGGCGAACCTGCAGGGGTGAAGGGTGTGGGGTGTTGGTGTCCCGCAGCGGGTGTTAGTGGACCAGCTGGGGGTGCAGGAGCCAGCTAATAAGGCACAAGGGAGACCCACCCACGGATCAGCGTTATGGAGGCAGCTGCACTTGGATTTCGGGTAGCGTGCCTACCTAATTTGTCCAGCTTGCTTGCTGCAATGCCATAACGCAGTCACAAGGAGACAAGGAGACACCAGGAGCAGAAGCATTCTGGGCATTGAAGACAGGGACTGCTCTTTGGTTACTTTTTTTGATTGGAGCTGGGTCTTGGGGTCTTGCTTACTGAGCCTTAAGTGATAAGGCTACAGTGAGGTAAATGGAGTAATATTGCTCCATGTACAAGCTGGGAATTGAGGGCAATTGCTGAGTTAAGAAATAACCTCTGCTAATAACGGCTCATTACTGTCCAAACATTGGAAGTTGCTGCCTCTGAGCCCACTTACCGCTGGGAAAACGTGCCTGACAGGATTATGTGATAGGATTATGTGTTTGAGCACCCTTTGACTGTTTGACCCCAAGTTGTATTACCAGAGGGGGGGCTGCACTGGTGCACTAAGGCACACGAGGTGCACAGGGCGTACAGCTGTTTTAACCTAAGGAACTTGGAGGTGGCTTAGCTGATCAGTGGCTCATAGCTCTGCAGCGTGAGTGGGGGAGATGGACTCTGGTGGCTCCTTAAACTGTCAGGCGTGCCTCACCCTGAGTGCAGGATTAGACCCTCCATCAGCTCCAACTGATCATCTACAGGGAGGGCCATTCAACTTAATCCCAGTGGTGGGCATCGTGGGGGCAGCTGGAGGGCATGTTGTGGCCGTGGACATTGTATATTGCATCAGTAGATTTTTGAGAGTTACAGGTCCATTGGATTTTAACATATGGACTCAATACCTTAGGCTTCGTATATTTTACTTATTTATAGATTCCTACAATTGCATACATTGCATATCCTATATTTGGACAACTATTAATAAACCATAATACCCCATTGAACATTTGGAATAAAGGATTGGGACCCAGGCCAAGAATTTGCTTGTTGACTTATTATTGGTCATATTTGTAATATCGTATTTCTAAGGCATTTTATAGTTCATGTTTTGGATTTTAGTTGCTGCTTAAATCTTTTTAGCCCTTTTTGATAAGATTTTATTGATTTTTAGACATAGTTGTGATTATAATTGCACTTATGCAACAGCTCTTTGGCAACGAGCTACAGGGCACTTTTAGGTATAGGATTTGTATAAGGTCAAGGCAACCATGTCAAAAAGAAAGGCTGCAAGCCCACCTATGAACAGCACAGCTGGGAAAAGAAGCTCTAAGTTTATTGAGCGAATAGAGGAGGCTAATGCAATGATTGATGAAATTGCAGGGCTTCTGTATGATATTGATTCTCAAGAAGCCAGGCCACCCACTAAACGGCATAGTTCCCTGAGAAAGGCGGGAGGGGGTCCTAAGGGAAAGAATATCGACTCAAATTGTATTGTGGTCATTTGTGAAGAGGTTATAGCGTTGGCTAGTAAGGAAGCAGGACCATGTGTCCGGGCAAGGCAGATGCATCTTCCTCAGCGCACGATTAGTGTTGAGGAGATGCAGAAACTTCCCCAGCAGAACATGGGTGGCCACAATTCGAGCCTAACTGCTCTAGTGGAAGTGGGTAACATGTTGCCTGATTATGAAGTACCTACTCGGCCCGAGAAGCATGAAAGAGCATCTTTTAATCTAACAGTAGAGGTTAACCAATAGCCTATTGAGGCGTGCACTGGGGGAGGAGGGGTGGATGAGGGTCGTGATACACTACAGGCTGCTCCAGATGCAACCTTATACATCACCATCCCCCTGAAGTCACCATCAGCAATCGTTTTGTGACACTGAGCAATTATAAAACTCACCTTAAGGGAGCTTCCGTACCTACGTCTCTTGGCCCCAAATCATTGATGGTAGAGGAAGCAAGTAACGTTATGGTAGATAAAGAGCCTTTCAGCTGTTGGGCTGCAACCATGTTTTACTGCTTGTAGTTTCGCTTCAGAATGAAAATGAGGACTTACAAAAGGAATTGAGCAAGCCTAACAGGGTGGTAGAGCGATTGGTAGTACACCCATGCCATTACATGGGCACCCAGTAGTATAGGCAGCATTGATAGGTAGGGGTCTAGAGTCTGGGAGGGGGGATCAAGGTGATATTCACAAAAGCAAATGAGGCAATAATGGGGGGTCTGTACAGGAGAAGGTTAGAGTATACCCAGACCTACTTCCTCGATCACAAGGACAGAACTGTGGTACCAAACCCTGTATAGACACATTCCCCCGTATATGCTCTAAGATAAGTGGTAAACCTGCAGTAAATTGCAGTCTGCCTGTTTTTACCTGGTGAATGTCCCTAAACCCCAGAAGGAAAAATATGAACAAGGGGGAAAGCTTGATTAATAAGGCTATCCATTGGTTGAGGACGAAAAGAGGCTGCTACTTGATTATACGTATTGACATATTGCCCTGCGATAGACTGAAAATTTGCATGAAGGATCATAGGATGGTCCAAGACATCTTGGCAATGGAGCAGCGGTCATTACCCCAGAGTAAGCTGGTTCTTACAATCAAAATTGTCTTTGCCCTTGTGACATTTGGACCAGGTGAACGTGGGAATTACTCTTAGAACCCAGCGGGCTGATAGAGACCCTACAAATTTGCCAGTACCCTGCCAGCTGTTAGGCCCACCAGGCAATAAGTACCTTTACCAGCCCCCACTTATGAGACCTAGAGGAGAAGTTGGTGTTGTAGGTAGTGCTCGGTACAACAGATGTCCTTTCGGGCAGCACGGATGGTCCATCCAGGCTACAGCGGAGAATTATCCTGCCGGGGGTCTGATGGGACTCCTACTGATGGATGGGCTGGGCACCCTGGACAGCAAAAGGACACAGCCTTTCTTACGAGTGAGCTGGAACCTGTGGGTGTGGTGGAGGGGGGTACAATGGCCCCCAAAAGCCTCCCAGAAGTCTTGGTCTTCCAAGAACTGGGGTGCGTGTCCTATCCTGGAACATTGTTGGAGTGAATAAATACTTGGTCGATAACGATTGGCAGAACTTTATTCGGGGGCATGGGATTATTAGCTTGGAGGAAACCTGGGCCACTAAAACACCCCACATTCAGCGTAATGCTACTTTTGCCATTCGAGTGACAAAAGGCAAAAAGGGCCGCCTTAGTGGGGGGCTGGTGACGTGGGTGGAAGCTGTCTTCTTTAAGTCTATTCAGTTGGTGGATTCCGGTTCCCCTGACATGCTTGAATTGCATTTTAAACTAAGGGATTATCGAGCGTATCCAGAAGTGGAGAACTAGTTCATCTGGTCCCCAAAGGACATTGGTTATGGGGGGCTTGAATCTTCAGTTTGAGTCTCTGGCTAGTATGGTTGAAATCATGGATGAGGAGGATAGTCACTGGGGTGTAGGTAGCCTTAAATCCGTCTATCCAAGAAGGCAATACAGGAATGCTGAGGAGGTAGCTATCTTGCTACTCTCTGCTAACCTTATGGCCTGTAACAGTTGTTTCTCTGGGGATTCCCCAGCAGTGTCTACCTTTCAAAGCAACATGGCACAAAGTAGAATTGATTACATTTTCGTGACTATAGAGGCCTGGCAGTTAGTGAACAGTTTTTTTATTCAAAGACGGGTCGAAAGTGATCATCATCCCCTGGTGCTGGAGGTAAAAGAATCCCTTATGGGGCTTACGGTTGCTGATGAAATCAAGACACTGAAAGTCAGTGTCCCTCTGGTTGTCCATGGTCACGCTAGACGTAGCATTAGGTGGGGAATCCTCAACCTGGACACGATTCTGCCTATGGCATATCATGAAATTGTCCCTCTTTCAGGTGAGTTTGCACACATGGATCCGCAAGATAGGGGCATCCTAGTACATCTACATGAGAGACTGAAAGGGAAGTTGGGGCCTATTTTTTCCAAACCATTGACATCAGTGTGCAAACTGACAGAGGTTCTGACCCCGTAGTACGATAAGGAATATAGACAGGCTAAGGGTAGGTTGTTTTCCGAGGGCCAGGACTCGAGGTCCGACAAGCACCCTCGGGATGCGGGCAGCTAGAACTGAGTACGGTGAGCTCCTAAAGAATAAAAAGAGGGCTTGGTACAAAGAAACATGGGGTGCCCTCTTGATTGCAATAGACAAAGGTGACTCCAGGGGATTCTGGAGGTTCATGAGGGCAGGGTACAAAACAGAGTCTAATACGTTGCAGGGCTGTATTTCTGAGTATAGTTGGGTGTAGTATTCTACTGGGCTCTACAGGAAGAAAGGCCACAGAGCAGTCCTACTCCTGGGGACGGGGACAGGGTTTGAAGGTGGGGGCGTCTGAAATTACGCTGCTGGTACTTACTGTTGAAGAAGTAGGCAGAGCTTTATTCAGCCAAAAACTAGGGAAAGCCCCAGGACTTGATAGGGTCCCAATCGATTTGTATGCTAGCAAACCAGTTATTTTGATCCCATATTTAACTTAACTCTTTAATGCAGTTCTTAAGCATAATCTTGTCGCCGCATCTTGTGTCTGTGCATAAATAGTCCCCAACCACAAGAAGGGAGCTAGAGAACTGCCTGTTAATTATCGTCCAATGTCATTATTGGACGCGGGGGGAATCTATGCAAGTGCAATACTATCACACCTTGAATCCTGGTCCAACGATAATCATATTATTAACCATCGCCAAGCTAGATTCTGTGGGGGGCTGAGCACAGTCGGCCAAAGCTTACGGCTACACTTGGTCTTTGACAAATACGCTGTACTTAGAAATATCTGTCTATGCGATTTTTGCAGACCTGCGGACAGCGTTCGACACAGTACATAGGTGCCATCTGTGGGAGGTCCTCGGGGGCTCAAAATTCCAGCTAGCCTCCTAATTGCCATCCACAATCAGTATTCTGGTAATTCAGCTGTGGTCCGGTGGGGAAATGATGGCTGCACAAGAACTGTTAAAACTGAAAAGGGGGTCTGCCAGGGGTGCGTACTGGCCCCCAAATTATTCTATATTTTCATTAATGGAGATAATCAAAGAGTTGCTGGACTCACAGATAGAGGCCGCAGGCCCCTACGTTAGCTGGAGACAAGATCCCAGCACTATTGTTTTCTGACAACACAGTATAATTGTCACTTACCTAACGGCGTGCACAAACAATTGGGGATATTTGTCAATTTTTGTAAGACAAATGGCCTGCCACTCAACGTAAGCAAAACAAAATCCATGATATTCAGTACTAACACCAAGAGGTAAACTAGGGGACTCATACTGGCCCTGGACGAAGGGGCTATCGAACAGGTGGATTTTTATGACTACCTGGGGATACGGGTGATGCTGTCCTGTAGGTGGAGAATGCAACTGGACAAGGCATGGGTCACACTAGCTAGATACAGTGCTGCCCTTGCTAGGTTCACTACTCAACGGCAGCGATGTGCTGTTGGTGTCTCGCTGGAAGCTTATGAACCTCAGTCGAGACAGGCTGCAATCTATGGGGCAGAGCTTTGGGGCCAGGTGAGAATTGCCTCCTTGGTGACCGTGGAAAATAAGTACCTAAAGAATATTCTGGGACTACCACTTCTACACCCAATTTACCATTGCTCCTAGAAACAGGTATGCAAAGCATTGAGTCCATTTGTTAACTTCGTCCAGTGTATTATTGGGTTTGGCTGTGGTCGAATGAATCCCTGCTTAAATACAGAGAAGCACTGATGGATGTATTTGCTCAAGCAGGGGACACATGTTATGTTATGTTATGTTATTGTGCATTTGTATAGCGGCTTATATACCATTGGCTTGATCTCAAAGTGCTGTGGGTTGAACGCCCTCAAGGGCCGTGGTCCAGGTCAGTGGAGAGAGTAGGGTAGTAAATAGCACTTTGCTGGACTCAGTATGTGTTCAGCCAGTGCTGTTTACCAGGTGTGTAGGTGCATTCGAATGCTAGGCGTTTTTTCGTGGGATATAACTGCATTCTAAAGACTGTTGAGGTGTTCATGGAGGTGTGTAGGTATTTATTTATTTTATTTATTTATTTATTGGTCATTTATAAAGCGCCTATACGATGAATAAACAATGTTTCAAAGCGCTTCAAGGCAGAGGAGGGAGCAGGGGGAGTGATAAAACATTCTTACTGGGCCTTGAGATATTCAGAATGAGCAAGTGTTAGATATGTTAAATGGCCCAACATGAAAACATTACAGGGCATAAAGAAGCAATATTACAGAGGACTGCATGTAAAGGGACTGTTGTAAAAAATGCCTGACACCATTTCGGAGAGTGCAAGTGCTAAAACATGAATGAGGAGAGGCAGGATGGGAGCGAGGGGAAGCGACAGTCATAGGCAATAACAGAATACTGACGTACTCAGCCTGGGGGCATTTCAGAAAGTGCAAGTGATATAACAAAGAGAAGGGAAGAGGGGTTGGGGGAAAGAGGGAGGAAACATAAACAACAATAAAGAGAAAGGAGGGGACAGAAAACAGGGCAAAGAGATGTCGAACAGCTGCCTCACTACAAATAACTGGGGGCAAGCAGCGCGGTGAGGTGCAAAGGTAGGACACGCTAAATCCAGAAGCACAGGAGACCATTATCAATGGTTGAGTGTGAAGATGGGGAAAGCGCAACTGGAGGGATATACCAGTGAAACTGAAAACGGTGCCAGGGGTTAGTGCACAGATGAAGAGTACATGTGAGCTTCCAATGCACGTTCGTGAAACATCTTAGGGGAGGAAGGACGGACCGGACCAGAAGTGAGTCAGGGCGGGCAGGAACGAGGCAGTCACTGAAGAGCTCACTGTTTAAGTTTGTGTTTTATGATAAAGGGCCATTGCGAAAGCACGCAGAGAGATTACAGGGGATGAGTCCGAGTCCAGCAGCATGGCGGGGCACCTTCCGGATAGAGCCAGACAGGGGGCCTTAGAGCGGGCCTTTGTGACGGCTCATCATTGGCCCAGATGAATCAATGGGCGGTCAATCGGGCAGTTGGGAAGGTGGGCATCCATGCACTCCGGTGCACAGGGCAGGCAGCGGCCATGATGGAGGTTGGTGGGAGGCCACAGCCATGCATGGAAAAGTGCCCTAAGCAGGGCCAAACTCAGGAATCGGGCCCAGATCAAGACGGGAAGCGCAACTGCACACAAAGCAAAGCCCAGCCGGGCCGGAACCACAAAAAGAGCACTATGTGTGCAGCTAGGCTGAAATTGATTGAGGGGTATAGCTGCATTCTATTGTTTGTTGGTGTAGAGGAGAGAGTGAGCATATCGGTATGTGTGAGTGTCTGTGTGGATTGGTGGGAGACCCCTATTTCAGATTACCTTCCAGTGCCCGCTGAGCTGACCATATCTATTCTAGAGGTTCGGAGCATTGGTTCTCCGAGAGAGATTCTCAGTCTAGTGCAGAGTTTGTTCTGATTACCGGACTTGTGGTTGTCTTTCCTTGCTTGGTAATGTCATCAGTGTTGAGTTGCTCTATTCCTAATCTTTATTGGGTTAAGCAAATTGCAGGTCTATCGTCGTCCCTGTGTCTCGTTGAATCTGCCATTGTTTATTGGAAGCTACTTTCTCATTGTACAGTTACAGCCAGTTCTGTTCTATTGGACGTACGAGTAATAGCTAGATTTGATGGCTGGTGTTCAATGGATCCAGGGACCAGCAACAGCCACTATTGTCATCCCTTTGTCTTGTTGGGTCGACAGATTGCTTATAGGATGACACCATCTTATTGTGCATTTACTTAAGTTCTGTTCTATCGGACATACGAGTACATCCTAGGTATGAAGTCCGGTACTCGGTGAGCCCGAAGGTCAAGCAACAGATCAGGCTGTGATGTAAGGGGTGTGTCTGAACTGGCAGTGTTATATTCAGCGGGGGTTAGAGTGTTCCTGATCTGGTGCACGTTTAGAGTATTGATGACAGGTGGCAGCACCTCAATGTCACTTGCAGGAGCTTGCCTTGCCAGATTCCTCGCCTGATTCAGAGCGTATTCCCTTGAGGTGGAACAGAGTTAGTCCATTGCTGAAGTTCGGTTAATAGTGCCAGTGGGCCCATTTTCCGGGTCCCGGGTAATTGTTTATAGCGGATGGATGGGTATTCATGTCGTAGTTTTTGGTTTGAATTACTGAATTATATCATATCATTGTCCCTTCCGAGAGCTAAGAGTGCTAGGCAGCGCTTCTGATTGGAGACCATAGTGCATATCTGCAAAATAGAAAGGAGCAAGTCCAAGCCAAGCATACTTGATACTGAGCCCCGGGTGAAGGAGTTCATGGCATCAATTTCATTGGCAGATCAGGGTAGCATGCCTTGATCAGAGGCCACCTTGGCTAATCTTCACAGTTCTATGTAAATGTAACGCATGGCTAATCTTCACAATTTTACCTAAATTCGACGCATGGCTAATCTTCACAATTTTACCTAAATGTGACGCATGGCTCATCTTCACAAATCTATCTAAATGTGACGCATGGCTAATGTTCACAATTCTATCTAGATTGGACGCATGCCTATTCTTTGCAAATCTATCTAAATGTGTCACATGGCTAATCTTCACAGTTCTATGTAAATGTGACGCCTGGCTAATATTCACATTTCTATCGGGATGTGATGCATGGCTATGCTTCACAGATCTATCCAAATAAAACGCATTGCTAATCTTCCAATATGTCTGTAACTAATTTCTTGCCCCCAAAATACATTTGGCGCAACCCATTTCATTTCCCACAAAATACAACTGAATCCTGCATGGCGTCTGCCCCCCTGTATACATGAAGGTGCAACACATTTCCTTTCACAATTCAGTACAATGGCTAACTATGAGGCGTATCACAATGGCTGATTATGGAGTGTAGCACAATTCAACTCAGAGGCAACTATGTCAGCACCGTTTACAGAGTAGTAGTAGCGTAAGAAAGACTGGCTGGGTTTCTGGAGCACAGTAACGGTTGTGCTTCCCACTCGTATCCCCTTACGATAGCTAGTTACAGGGCGTGGCACAAAGTTCAACACAAATTAGTTATGGTGTGGACCATAATGAGGAACTATGGGGTCCAGCGCAGTTATATCTCAGAGCGCAGCAGGGGCCTATCACAAACCTATACCAACAGTTCAGGCGTGAAGTATGGCTACCATACGTAATTTGGGCTCCATCTAGAATATACCTATTTTACACTGGTGAAGAAGGGTGTTGCCTAGTCTTGTGACCTAGGACAGAAGCCAATCAGAGGGAGTGAAAGCAGGCTGGGACCTATGGATTACTAACTGCAAGCCAGAGAAACTGACAATAGACAGGCACCACAGCAGAAAAAGCGATTTGTAAATTCCACTTAAACACACACAAAAAAATAAGAAAAGACCCCAAACAGGCTGATAACATCTTAGCAGGTGCTTCCTGTACAGGATGCTTATGGATTAGTAACTGCAAGCCAGGGAAAACTACAGACAATGGAAAGGCACCCCTGGCTCCCTCAGCCAATTTCTATCAATATGGGAGGAGAGAGGAAAAAGGAACAGAAACAAAGGACTACACCCCCCAAGGCAGTCATCTTTAGAAGTTGAACCAGCAGAAGTAAAACTATTTGTAAAATTCACTTAAAACACAGACAAAACCCTCCAAAAAAATGAAACAGGTTGGAAGTTCATTACCAGGCGCTTGCTGTACAGGATGCCTATGTATTATTAACTCCAAGCCAGGGAAACTACTGGCAATAGACAGACACCCCAGCAGAGAAAACGATTTGCAACTTCTACTTAAAACGCAGCTACAAAACCCCCCAAAAGACCCCCAACAGGCTAGAAACATCTAAATTCCACTTAAAACACAGATACAAAAAAAAAACATCCCTAGTGTGGGTGGTCCATGCCCAGGAATGGCTGTGGTGAGTTTTGGTCTAACCCAAGTGCTATATCCAACTCTTCTTAGGCTGTGATAAGTACTGCAGCACAGAGAAAAGAACTCTCATAAACTAAGGTAATTCTCATTGTCCTCCTCCTGGCTCCCTCTTTCCTCAAGATAAAAAGGCATCCATCAAATCTGAATTCAAACAATGCACCGAAGCCGAAATTAGGAAGATAATAACAGATATGAAACCAACCTCCTGTTTTGGAGATAGCTGTCCTTCCAGTATTTTTAAAGGTTGCATGGATATATTGGTCCCTTGGGTTACCAAATTAGTTAATGTCTCTTTTACCAAAGACAATGTCCCCCTCCTACTCAAGGAAGCATGAATTAATGGCCTTACTAAAGAAAAAAAACCTAGATGCATCAATAGCCAAATATTACAGACCAATAACAAGCGTGCCTTTCCTCTTAAAGATCATGGACCATGTGGCATATATCCAGCTGCAAGAAGGAATTTATTGAAAGCAATAATATCCCTGGCCCACGGCAGTCGGCCTTTAGAGCTAGACATGACACTGAGACTGCCATGCTGGATCTTAAGTCGAACCTCACCAGCATTGTAGACAGATGTCAGCCAGCCCTTCTAATGCTGCTGGACCTCTCAGCAAACTTGTGATCTGGTCAAACACTCGCTGCAGGTGACCAGGTTAAGGAACCAGGCTGCATGCTCTAACACGGCAGTGGATCGCATCCTTTTTGGGGGCCTGGAATACGAGATTTGTAATTGATGATGCTCGCTCCTGCCCAGCTGCCATAACTTGTGGGGTCCCACAGGGGTCTTGTATCTCTCCCACATTATTCGATATTTACATCATGCCCCTCCTCAGCCTCCTGGATGACCTGGGTGTCCAATATACCAACTACGCCGACAACACTCAGGTCGTCCTCCAGCTTTCAGGAACCCATGTACAGGACTCCCTGGCCATTCATTCCATCTATGAATCCATCCAGGCGTGGATGTCAGCAAATTTGCTTGCCCTCAATACGGATAAGACAGAGTTCTTAATTGTCGCCTCAGTGCCAAGATTGAAAAACTTGCCACCGACAATGAAAGTTTCACCATTGCTGGCAGCGGAATTGCGGTGGCCAAGTGCGTGAAGACACTGCCTGTCCTTCTTGATGCCAAGCTCACAATGAGACCACAGGTCGCACATGTTTAGGCAACTTGTGGGTACATCAACAAACTGCTCAAGCACCTTTGTCCTTACAGGGCCACAGCCCTGGCGAACTCCTATTTGGACTACTGCAATAGCATGCAGCTGGGCACCTCCCAAGCCAACATCAAAGCACTTCACGTTACCCAAAACAGTACTGTCCGCGTGATTCATGGTTTCTCGCGCAGAGACCATATTACCAACGGCAGGAGAGACCTTCAGTGGCTCCCCATGAAGCACTGAATTACACACAAGCGCCTAACCATGGACTACAAATTTTGGAATAACGAGACGCCAAAATACCTCACAGACCGCCTCAAGGTCAGCCAACCAAATCGCAACCTACAGTCTCAAGACCAGTTCAAGCTGGTGCAACCCTGGTTCAAGCTGGTTAGATTTGGCAGTACTAGCTTCGATGTCCAGGCTCCTTCAGCCTGGAATGGTCTCCCGCTTGGACTGAGAACAGCAAATACAGTAGAGTTCAAAAGAATGACCAAGACCCATTTGTCAACCTTAAACTAGGCTGATGCTCTCTCACGTGGCTGCTCCCTCCCCAGACCCTGCCTTTGCTTCTGTTGTTTGTCTCGTCTTTGTTTTTCGTGCACCCTGAGGCGCGTTATAAAAATTATAATAAATAATACATTTCCAGGTCATTTTTTTCCTTATTTTAGACATTTGAAGGAATCTTTATTAAGTCAATGTGAAGGCACTTTAATTAATGTGAAGTCATTGTTATGAATGTATTCTTTTAATGTATGTATGCTTTTATGAATATGATTAACGAAGGTCACGAGTACGCTCGTATTTCGTTATTCAGGTTTTCTGTTATAATTTAAAGTTGCCAGTATGGCCCATGCAAGTGTATGTTCCGTATTTTACTTTTTCGAAATGTTCATATCAACAAACTGTACACCGAAAGGGCCGATCAGGCATTACGTCCGTATAAAAACTAAAAATAAACGTCGTTTGTGTTTCTAGAATAGCAGACTGAAAGGTAGGCTTTAATTAAAACGCTTTGAACTGAACTTTACGTTTATGAAATTATACAATTATTAGGATGTCATTCTCTTATAGTCGCATGCATTATTTTAAAAAAAAATACTATACTACCTCACCGTTTTAAGCGCTCGTCTATTCTTTTTGTCCCAAGCAGGCTAGCTCGTTATTTTAATAACACTTGCTTTGTGAAGGCCTGAAGGACTCGCCGGTTGCCTGTGGCTCTTCATAAAACACGATAAATAAATACACCCAACCGTAAACCCGCCCCGCCCATGCCTACCTCCTACCCTGTTATTTATACCACTCTCTTTATTGCCGGGCCTCGCCTTTTGTGGTACATGCGTATTCTTTTCTATGACGGGCTGCCAGAAGCCTTTGATGTGGGCCCAGGTCTGACCCGGCTCCACGGGCCACCTCAGCGGGATCCGCTTTCCACAGATCCCTTCCCAGCAATACCGCCTGCTGCACTAGAGCGCTCCTCCCTGGCAGGGGTGAGAGAAAGTTCACCTCCGAGGGATACTGTCTGGCAGGAGGTTTCATTTACTTCCGCATTCTGGCAGCGCCAATGCACACCGCCCATCTGCCGCGCAGTTATGTTTCCCGACCCATATCTCTGCACGTCGTCTCATTACTAGACAGCATTCTCCACGTTATACTGTCCTGCTCTGTCTCACATTCACCCGTTCCCACCTTCTGTGCCTCGCATTTGTCTCTGCTTTCTCGCTCACATTTCCCAATAGCCTGCCATTCGGCCCCAACGCCCCCTATATCACATTATCTTTTCTGTTCATTCTTTAACCACTGCTCTTTCTGTGCCATCCCAATCCCATTCGCCCACGTGTATCCTCTACCAATGCCTCCCATTATTTTTTATATCCGGTGAACTCTCTTCTATATGTTTGGTGAAGTCACCGCCTAGTGTCGGCTACTTTAAACTTCGCCAGATACATTAAACGCAAAAAAGAAGTGCAGGTACTCACCAATCGAGGCTTTAAGTGGGCCGAGGCTCCAAATGGTTAAGGTAGGTAAATTGCTCTCCTGCAAGGGCCCTGTCAGGTCTCCACAAGCCAGTTCCACAATATTCACAATGTCTCCCCGCACAGTCACTAGTTTTCTATTTGTCCCTCTTTCTATGAGTATCTTGCTCTTTGTGAACTCACTATGTATTTGTATCACATTCTATTTGTCTCTATCCCCATTTATCTCATCTCCAATCATATTGTAACCCTCTCTTTTTCTCTGTGTAAATCCCTGAGCTTGGACCTTGGGACTTGGCCCATTGAAACATTACAATCAGCGATTCCAACCTCAAGCTCAGTATAATTCTGTTCTTTTAAGTCATTGAAATTTGATTCTGTCAGCCTAATGCATTCATCTTCCAAAGACGCCCATCAATCAAACTGATTTTGCCATGTTTCGGCACCAATATTGTGGTGTATAAAAGATGGCAGGCTTTGAAGGAAAGGAAGGCCAGAAAGACTACGAATACTATATGAACAACCACAATCTGAGGATAAACTAGGGTGCTTGATGACTAAAGTCACTAAGTTCACAAAATCCACATTGAAACCTGCTGAAGGACCCAGGATGGCTGCATAAATAAAATAATTAGCAGATAGAAGTACAATTTAGCGTCAAAACTAATAATCCTAATGAGTTGCTCTGGAGACTTTTAGATGTGTAACTTTACTTCAAACTTGATCATTCGAAAGTAGTTCAGCAGATTTTACTGAGAGCAACATACCTACTCTTTCTTGGAAGGGGGTCTTTTTCTTTCTTCTGCTAATTTCAGAGAAGGGACGCTCTTGCTTACACTGGCATGTTAGCATTCCCCGCATGCAATTTTGATTGCTTGAACCACAAACCGCACATGCACGGAAATTCAGGCAAACCCGAGTTTGAGGGCAGTCTTTGAACTTTGTAGTGTAATCGTAAATGCCTCCTGCCATTTATGCACATGGTGTAAGACATGAAAAAAAAAACTTTTAATTAAAAAAAAATAAAATAAATAAAAGTAAGACATTTACATTAATTCCTATTGATTCCATGAGCTTTTACCAATTGCTAAAAGCTAGAGGATTCCATAGGAATCTAATGATATCGTCTATCATCAGAGTCAGATGCTAAACGGAAAAAAACGCTAATCTTGAGGACAGAATGTAAGTCAAACATATGATCATATGAAAGCTCGCCCCTAAAGGTCGAGCTATAAAAATTATAAAAAATTGACATGTAAATGTATCAGAGGTGCATACCCAATCAAATGAATGGTTTATTGAATGGATCAAAAAACTTTATATCAGAGAAAACATTCAATTTTTCAGTGTTTCACATGGCCAATACAAGCTCCATATATTAAACAATTTTAAATCATCAATGTGACTTGAAAAACCACCACCAGGTATAAAACATGAAATGAGATCCTGATACAATACAGGTTTTTTCACAAGTTATACAAATCGCTCCATTATGGTCTGTAAATGTCTAGGCTATTCTACAATGTTTAACATAAAAAACAAACTACACCAACTAGTTTCGGCGGTGCTAAGCAAATATGTCCGCCTTCCTCGAGGTGAGAGGATAAAGGACCTGGACAAAACAACATACAAATGTCCATTATTCAAATGAAAATGAAGGCATAAATCCAACTGTCATGTGTATCTGAACAGAAATAATCTCTAAAAGGGCCATAGCCAATATTCATGTCTTGCAACAACACAAACTCTCAGTAAATGACAAACAAGAGTCCAGTTAAAAGTAGACCAAAGCCTATGCATGAATGCACGAATGATCGATTCATATATTATGAATTAATTACAAAATCAAAAGTGCTAAACAGGGGATGCATAAGAATAGTCCTGTGACTAGTGTGTATGTACTCACATGTGCAGAGTGGTAGTGAGGACTCCAGCCATAGATGTGTAAATGCCAACTAACATTACACTCCCATTGGAGATAGGCGCAGATCACGCCAGAATTAGAGAGCGAAGAAGGGAATTGGAAATATTGGGCTAGAAGTGGTCCAGAAGTGGTTATTGTTTGTTCGTGGTGGGGCGGTCGGGGGCGGAGGCAGAGGGTCCCTAAGCATATGTGTACCGAGCACCCCAACCAACGTGTCTGTGATATACCTCTGATCTGAGCTTCTTAAAATTTCCTGAACTCCGCAGACACTTTTGGATTCCAGCCTTATCTGATTTTTGGTCGTTTGGTCTAGGGAAATACTGTCTCCAAGCCACGCTACGCCAATCATCCCAAATGCTATAGCTTCCAGTGACAAGGCTAAAAGCGCCCCACCTCCTCGCCCTTGCTTTGTTTTGCTTACCTGCATGGAGGAGAGAGGTGGACGTTGAGACCGTTTGGGCCTCTGTGCACTGCTCTGGATTGCCTGATTGCTTGCCCGTGCTCGCCCTGTGGTGGAGTGACCTGCTCAGCAGCATTTCGAGGCGGGGCAGTCTGGTTTCTGTTTGCTAGAACACTTGGACCCACTGGACCCATTGCAACTGAACTGGTTGTGCTTAGCAGTCGCTATTTGCCTGTGCCGGTTGCATTGGGTCTTGGGCCCTGGAGGCGTGGCTTGACGCATTGCTGCCTCCGGCGAGTCGGTATGGACTAGTTCCGGATCGTTGGGGCTCTTCTTGCCAAACTACGCCAAACTATGCCTGCTTTTGTTTGATCCCCAGTTGGGCAGGGGGGCAGAGTCGGACCATGGCAGCTCCCAAAGCCGTTGGGGGTTCCCTGCCTAGCGTTTCATTTTCTTGGCATGCATCTTACAGCTCTGGGTCCACGCATTAGCATGTGTTAATTGTGTTGTTGGCCTTTTAGCTAATACCTTAGTTGCTACTAGTTATGAAAAGTTTTAAACAACTTTTATACATTTTCTTAGTAGTCTTAATAGTATCTTACTTTTGTTCTCTGACATCGGTTGGTCTGCTTTTAACGGCTGTGTTTTTATTTTGAACTGGTTTTCTCCCATCAGTTTATTGGATAGTAACTTTGTCCCAGGTTCTGAGGCACTGAAGTTTTATTTTATATGTGGTAACCCTGTCTTGTCCTAGTCATTTATTTTGCACTGAATTGCAATATTTGCACATTACTGTGTTTGCACTGATTTGCAACATTTGCACATTACTTGCATACGCTTCTTGAATTGATAATTGCATATTCGTACATTTGGTTTGAACTAGTATTGTAGCATTGTGTACAGTGGAGTAACCTTGCTGAAAACGTTGGGGGGGGACATGACATTTGAAGAAAAGGTGCCCCAGCCAAATGAATGGGAACAAAATAGTGTGCCATGAAAGTTGGGGGGACAAACATCCCTGTCCCCCACTAACATTACGCCCATGATTGTGTACTTCCATCCCCTCTGTGTTTTTGTTCTTGCTGTCCACTGGTACATTTTCCCTGGTTTATAAATCGCTGTTACTCTTGGGAGCCCCCAGGGAGGAGGATGGTCAAACGTAAGGCAAACTCCACTATTTCACCAGGGGTGGGTACCAAGAGGGTTTATAAACTTTTGAGCCTATCCAGGAAGTTAACGTCTTGATATCTGAAATTAAAGGGTTCTTGTACGACGTGGATGGGGGGGCTGTGGAGGCCCCGGCTCAATCAAACGTTAAAGGAATAGTGCACTCAAAAATGTTATTGTCCTGAGCGTTCAGGCATGTGGTTTAAAGCAATCTGTGATCGATCGTAAAAACATTTCCTATGCACCTTACCATAGTTTTCCTCATTTTTACACATGCGAAATCAAGCATCAGGGCGCGGCCATCTTGTGCTAATCTTATCCATTGCTGCATCACCCTAAGGTGAACTGCCCTCGTGGGACTAAATCATATCACCCGCCCCTGAAGCTAACATCACTAGACGCGTACGGCCCATTTCACAATGTGAATGCACGTCTCGTGTCAACGTTCTCTGTGCGCCAGCTAATGACGTGTCTCCATGGAAATAGCAGGATGCCTCTTTCCTCAATAAGTATAAACAGACCGCTTCTCATCAGACAACATCAGAGTTGCTTTTTCAATCATTTCACTGTCTTTTTTTGTATTTCCTGTGACTCGTTTCTGCTCTGTTCAGCTATCTTCGTTGCTCGTAGCCTGTGCAAACAGATACTAGTACTAGCATTAATATCGATTTTAATTTTGCCATATAATGGCAACAATACAGCCCTACCAGCACGAGCCAGAGTATTCCGAGGCGGAACTAGTTGAAGGAGAAAGAGGCGGAAACGATGGGGCATCAGACGACAGTTGGGAGAACGAATCACCGGATCCTGAGCCAGAGCCTAGTCGCATGGAAGACGTCTCAACCTGGTGTTCCTGCAGTCGGTGCAAGGTCATGCTAAACGAGGAGAACTGCTGCAGCAGAGAAAACTCTGGATGTGTGGCCTACTTATCGGAAGACGAGACACGGCCCCAATGCGTTACCGAGCTGCATGACTTCAGGGCAGCCTGCCTCACAAGGTCCGTGTTGAGTATTATGATGGTGCTTAGGCAAGAACTTCGCGCAACAGTTCGCCCTCTCAATCCAAGTAACCAGTAAGTGTACTCTAGATGTGATGTAACTTAGGCCACTAACATTTCATGTTTGCCTCCTATATTATGAAAACTTTGATCTATCACTGCCAAATGAATTTAGTCTGGCAATTCAATACATCTCTCACGATTTGTGGAAATCATAGTGGTCATCTTATGTGTCTTTCAAGTATAACCAAGAAACAATATTTCTCTGTCCCCAAACTTTATGGATTGCATGGGTGTTCACTTTTGTAATGTGTCTACACTTTAAAGCCCAAGTTGATTGATCCATGAAGTAACATTTGTACTGGCAACTATACCATAGGATACAAGATTTCATTTTCAACTAAGGTTTGTACACTTATGATGTTCATTTAAATACAGTTTGAATGTTTCTCTTCCACCGGTGGTACAGGCTGGGGGCCTATCGTTCGTTTACATAGTGGCTTCATGGGAGGCTTAGATACAGCGTTCAACGAGTAATACCCGCACAAGGTCCATTGCTCACATGGCCTAGCCAGACCCAGTGTCTCCAGGCAGGCTCCCCTGAAGCAGGCTGGTGCCCCTGCAATCCACATAAGTGTGTCTCCATTCAGCAGTGTTCTGGCCCTTTTCTGCATGCCTCATGCCCCTCTATACCCCCTCCAGTATCAATGGCTGTTCGCTCCTGTGGCCGTGCCCTCCTTTGGGGGCTGGCAGGGTGGGAACGGCTAAGGTGCTGCACACATGTACACTTCAAAGGTATCTTCCACCCAGGGGCCATTGCTCACATTGCCTAGCAAGACCCAGTGTCTCCAGGCAGGCTCCCATGAAGCAGACCGTGCCCCTGCAATCCACATAAGTGTGTCTCCATTCAGCAGTGTTTCCGGCCCCTTTCTGCATGACTCATGCTCCTTCATCCCCCCTCCAGTATCAATGGCTATTCGCACCTATGTCCATGCCCTCCCAGGGGGGCTGGCAGGGTGGGAATGGCCAAAGTGCCAAACACCATGTACACTAAAAAGGTATCTTCCGCGCAGGGGCCATTGTACACATGGCCTCCCCAAACCCCGTGTCTCCAGCGAGGCTCCCCTGAAGCAGGCTGCACCCCTGTAATCCACATAAGTGCGTCTCAATTCAGCAGTGTTCCGGCACTTTTCTGCATGCTTCATGCCCCTCCATCCCCCCTCCAGTATCAATGGCTGTTCGCACCTGTGGCCGTTCCCTCCCAAGTGGGCTCGCAGGTTGGGAACGGCCAAGCAAACACCATGTACACGTCAAAGGTATCTTACGCGCAGGGGCCATTGTACACATGGCCTCTCCAGCCCCTGTGTCACCAGGCAGGCTCCCCTGAAGCAGGCCACGCCCCTGCAATCCACATAAGTGTGTCTCCATTCAAAAGTGTTCCGGCCCTTCTCTGCATCACATACACACCCACTTTTCTAATTCTTTATAAACCCCTTGATAGTTATCCTGAGAACATCTGTGAGCACTGGAAGTCAACTTGTGATCGTGCTACCTGTTCTCCTGCTACCCTGCTTGCTGAATCCAATTGTTTGTTAGTCAAGGTAAGGGCAGGTCACCTAATCATCTCTTTCTGATCTCTAAATTTCTATCTATTTCGAACGAATGTACCTAGTAGTGTAATGTTCATTCATCTCAATGACTTTACATTGTCTACTGTTTAAAGTGTTCTGATCTCCATATATAGCAAATTTCATCAGTGTCATTTGTGAGAAAATTGCATCTTTTTCTCGAACCATGTCTAGAAGCATGTTTCCCTTTGATGCATGAAAGTACATTCAATGGATGAGAAACACGTTACGATTTACGTTGCATCAATCAATTCTGTATGAAAGGTATCCCGGTGTATATTCGACTAACCTACACAGGTTTTGCTTCTTTGACCAAAACATACATTGCATAGAAAACTTTGATATAATCCCATCAATCTCCTGCATTCAGTAGAATTGTTTTGTAATTATGTGTACTTTTTTATACAGATTTTTCAGGAATGCCTGCTTGTATGGTTTTTGGTTGCCGTTCTAGGAGCCATGTCAAAAGTATGGGCACTATCATGCATACATTCCTGACGAATATTGATTTAATAAGAGAATGGGTTCGACTATGTGGATTTCCGGTGGACGAGCTTGAAAGTAGAGTCCAGGCTGTCTTGGGAGAGTCGAGGGCCAATCAATTCTGCATCTGCAGCCTGCACTTTACCCCGGATATGTACGACCAATCGCAGTACACAAAAAAGCATTGACTCAGAACGTCACGTAAATTGCTTCCAAAAGCAATTCCAACTCTATTCATGCACATGCTGCATCAGGTGAGTCCCGGATGATGAAATGCATATTTACCAGATTCTATTACTTTTTAACTATACCAAATTTTCCTACACATCTGTCCCTGGTTTATGGAGCATCATAGAAAGTAATGATGACCATAGAAAACAATGCCATAGTGCCCTTCAAAAGAAGCATGATCTTTTCGTAATCGCATGCTCGACATGTCCATTTTTTTAAGAGAGTATACTGACTGGAGCACAGATCCTCGCAAGTGACGACACCACCGACACGTCCAGTATACCTATGGTTAGCCCTACAGACTTGCAGAAGTTCATATTATCAAAAGTTGGATCTTCCCACATATCTAATGCAAATCTAATTTTCCCTTTTACCACTTCGTGACAATGCCCTAAAATGAAGGAGCAAGATTCTGCATCCATTTCTTTTCTGGAGTCAACAACCACCTCCAACAAATATCAGGTAATTTTATTTCACTTTTCAATTACGAGAATGTATTATGCTTGGAATTTCAAATAATATGAAACTGTTTATGTATCCTGTCGGTTGTTTACACTATGTGTCATTTAACCCTTTAAGTGCCACCGACGAGCCAGCTCGTCAGTGGAAACCGCTCCAGGTTGCCACTGACGAGCCGGCTGTCGGTTTTGGCACTCTGCTTTGCTCGATCCCGGCAACGCAGGGATCGAGCAAAACTGTAATCCAACCCCCGGGCTATGTGAGGGGGGAGGTCCCCCCTCACTGCCAGGGGGCTGGATGACCTTCAGTTTCACGTCGGCGTGCGTAAAGCACGTCGGTGTGAAACTGAAAGTAAAATCACTGCAGCAGCCATTTTCGGCTGCTGCAGTGAAGAAAGAAGGTGAGTGCCCTTCTTTCTCCGCATCGATCTCCGGCTGTATTTCAAGCCAGAGATCAAGGCGGGTATCGTGGGAAAGGGGAGATTCTTCCCTTTACAACGATACCCATTGTGTGGCATTGCTGCCTGCGGATCGGGCGCAGGGCGCGCGATCCGCGGGCAGCAATGTCACCGGATCAATACAGATCCGTTTGCGACGCGGGGGCAGGGGGGGCTGCTTACTAGGTAAGCGGCCCCCTTCCCCCCTTGGCCCCAAAGCATGGGGCCACAGCGCCAGAGACCCCTGGGGGCAGATGATTACTGCCCCCAGGGGTGAAAAGGAAAAAGAAAATCGAGGGAAGGGGGAGGTGGGAGGGGGCTTGGGGCCCACTAGACCACCAGGGATATGGCAAAAAGTGGTGTCCTTGGAAAGAGGAGGTTCTCCCCTTTCCAAGGACACCACATATATGAGGCATTGTTGGTCACGGATCGGCGCAGAGCGCTCAATCCGTGACCAGCAACCCACTAGACCACCATGGATCTGTTTGTGAGTTGGAGGGGAAGGGGGCTGCTTCAAGTAAGCAGCCCTCTCCCCCCTCCCTGCCCCCAAAGCATGGGGGCACATGCATGTGAAGCCTGGGGCAGATGGCTGACCATCTGCTCCCAGGGAATGTAAAAAAAAAATGAAATGATGGGGAAAGGGTGTGGGGGTAGGGGTGGGGGGCCACTAGCCACCATGGATTATTTACTGAATGAAAGGGGGGGTGCCCCCCCAACGGAAGTAGAAAGGGGGCACCCCTTGTAACCCTCCCTGGGGGAAGATATCTGCTTATAGGAAGGGGCATCTGACCCCAGGGAGGGTTGCATGAGGTGCCCCCCCTATCTGCCTCCAGGGAGGGTTGCATGCGGTGAGGCCCTCCATTTGTGGTGGGGGGAGGTGAGTGCCACCCCCCGTTGCAGTACAACATTCGCTGCCAATTTAGGGTGGCCCTCAGCCCCCCCTAAAATGCAGCCTACAATTTTGTATTATTTTTTTGTTTACCCAAGTTCGCTTGGCGCAGATGGCCACATTAGTGTGCTAATCTGCCCCAGGGTGCCCAAACCCTACTGTCTCATCTATTGGGGGTCCTGCCCCACCTTTTGTGGTGGCCCTCTCCCCCCAACCCCAAATGGCTGGGGGGGGACACCTCATGCAGCCCTCCCTGAACCTCCTAGGAAGGGTTGTATGATGTGCCCCCCCTCTGTTCGGTGTGGGTGAGGAGAGGGCCACTACAAATGGTGGGACAGGCCCCCCAATAGATGGGGCAGTAGGGTTTGGGCACCCTGGGGGCAGATTGGCACACTAATGTGGCCATCTGCGCCAAGCGAACTTGGGTAAACAAAAAAAAAATAATACAAAATTGTAGGCTGCATTTTAGGGGGAGCTGAAGGGCACCCTAAATTGGCAGCGAATGATGTACTGCAACAGTGGGTGGCCCTCACCCCCCCACCCCAAAAGGAGGGCCCCACCTCATGCA
This sequence comes from Ambystoma mexicanum, assembly GCF_040938575.1. Classification (NCBI taxonomy): domain Eukaryota; kingdom Metazoa; phylum Chordata; class Amphibia; order Caudata; family Ambystomatidae; genus Ambystoma; species Ambystoma mexicanum. The sequence goes on along the minus strand of NC_090934.1, from coordinate 1,238,602,976 downwards.
ACCCTCCCTGGGGGCAGATATCTGCTCCTAGGAAGGGGCATCTGACCCCTGGGAGGGATGCATGAGGTGGGGCCTCCCCTATCTGACGCCAGGGAGGGATGAATGAGGTGGGGCCCTCCATTTGGGGTGGAGGGGGAGAGGGCCATCCCCCGTTACAGTAGAACATTCGCTGCCAATTTAGGTTGCCACTCAGCCCCCCCTAAAATGCAGCCTACAATTTTGTATTATTGTTTTTATTTACCCAAGTTCGCTTGGCGCAGATGGCCACATTAGTGTGCCAATCTGCCCCCAGGGTGCCCAAACCCTACTTCCCCATCTATTGGGGGTCCTGCCCCACCTTTTGTGGTGGCCCTCTCCCTCCCAAAATGGGCAGTGGCGAAAGACTTGGGGGTTCCAGTGGGTTACCCTTTTCCTTTTGCACCCCCGGTAGGTGCATCCACACATGTGAGGTACCTTTTTCGTCGGGACACGTGTGGGGACGCGGGAAGGTAGGCCATGTGTTGTTGGCGGTGTGTTTCGGTGGATGGCCAGAGCGAAATGTCTGAGAATTGTCTTCATTTCCAGCCAATTTCAGAGACATTTCCCTGTGTCCACTCACTGAAACAGGTCGCCAATAACAGATATCATACCTTCTCGCGTTCCCACAGGTGTCCCGATGAAAAAGATACCTCACATGTGTGGGTGCACCTACCGGGGGTGCAAAAGAAAAAGGGTAACCCGCTGGTAACCCCAAGCCTTTCGCCACAGCACAATTTGTTCATGTGGGCAACCTACAGATTTGGGCCTAGGGTGTCGAAGCCAGCAAGAAAAACATGGAACCCCATGCATTTCCCAAAAGAGGACACCCGTGAGAATGCGCAGAGGTCTTACTTGCGCGAAGCGGCCCAGAATTTATTACCCAGAACCCCAGACAAAGTGAACATTGTGTTTTCTCCCCACCAAATATCACACGTTGTCTGGGATTGTGGCTAATAAAAACTGGGGCAATTTGCGCAAGGCAGACCTCTGTGGATTCCCACGGGTGTCCTCTTTTGGGAAATGCATGGGGTTCGTGTTTTCCTTGCTGTCTTCGACACCCTAGGCCCAAATCTGTAGGTGGCCCACATGAACAAAATGGGCAGTGGCGAAAGGCTTGGGGTTACCAGCGGGTTACACTTTTCCTTTTGCGCCCCCGGTAGGTGCACCCACACATGTGAGGTACCGTTTTCATCGGGCCACCTGTGGGAATGCTAGACGGTAGGCCATGTGTTGTTGGGGGTGTGTTTCGTTGCGTGAGCTGAGCGAAATGTGCAGAAAATGCATTTTTTATTCCCACATTTCGGACTTTGCGGGGATGTCTGGATAATAAATTCTGGGGCGATTTGGGCAAATCATACCTCTGCGGATTCCCACGGGTGTCCTCTTTTCGGAAATGCATGGGGTTCCCTGTTTTCCTTGGTGGCTTGGACACCCGAGGCCCATATCTGTATGTTGTGCCGGTCGGCAGAGCGTCTGAAATTCCGGTCTGAAAACAGACTTGGGGTTACTTGTGTTTTAGGCTTTCCCCTTGGCGCCCAGGTAGGTGCACCCACACATGTGAGGTACCGTTTTCATCGGGATATCTGTGGGAACGTGGGACGGTAGGCCATGTGTTGTTGGGGGCGTGTTTCGATGGGTGAGCTGAGCGAAATGTGCGGAAAATGCGTTTTTTTACCACATTTCGGACTTTGCGGGGGTGTCTGGGTAATACATTCTGGGGCGATTTGGGCAAATCATACCTCTGCGGATTCCCACGGGTGTCCTCTTTTCAGAAATGCATGGGGTTCCCTGTTTTCCTTGGTGGCTTGGACACCCGAGGCCCATATCTGTATGTTTTGCCGGTCGGCAGAGCGTCTGAAATTCCGGTCTGAAAACAGACTTGGGATTACTTGTGTTTTAGGCTTTCCCCTTGGCGGCCAGGTAGGTGCACCCACACATGTGAGGTACCGTTTTCATCGTGACACCTGTGGAAACGCGGGACGGTAGGCCATGTGTTGTTAGGGGTGAGTTTCTATGGGTGAGCCGAGCGAAATGTGTGGAAAATGCATTTTTTCCCACATTTTGGACTTTGCGGGGGTGTCTGGGTAATAAAATCTCGGGGCCATTTGCCCAAATCGAACCTCTGCAGATTCCCACAGGTGTCCTCTTTTCCGAAATGCAAGGGGGGTTCCCTGTTTTCCTTGGTGGCTTGGACACCCGAGGCCCATGTCTGTATGTTGTGCCGGTCGGCAGAGCGTCTTGAAATTCCGGTCTGAATACAGACTTGGGGTTACTTGTGTTTTAGGCTTTCCCCTTGACGCCCAGGTAGGTGCACCCACACATGTGAGGTACCGTTTTCATCGGCACACCTGTGGGAACGTGGGCCGGTAGGCCATGTGTTGTTGGGGGCGTGTTTCGATGAGTGAGCCGAGCGAAATGTGCGGAAAATGTGTTTTTTTCCGACATTTCGGACTTTGCGGGGGTTTCTGGGTAATACATTCTGGGGCGATTTGCCCAAATCATACCTCTGCGGATTCCCACAGGTGTCCTCTTTTTGGAAATGCATGGGGTTCCCTGTTTTCCTTGGTGGCTTGGACACCCGAGGCCCATATCTATGTGGTGTGCCGGTCGGCAGAGAGTCTGAAGTTCCGGTCTGAAAACAGACTTGGGGTGACTTGTGTTTTAGGCTTTCCCCTTGGCGCCCAGGTAGGTGCACCCACGCATGTGAGGTGCCGTTTTCATTGGGAAACCTGTGGGAATTCGGGACGGTAGGCCATGTGTTGTTGGGGGCGTGTTTCGATGGGTGAGCCGAGCGAAAATTCCGGAAAATGTGTTTTTTTTCCTACATTTCGGACTTTGCGGGGGTGTCTGGGTAATACTTTCTGGGGCGATTTGGGCAAATCATACCTCTGCGGATTCCCACGGTGTCCTCTTTTTGGAAATGCATGGGGTTCCCTGTTTTCCTTGGTGGCTTGGACACCCGAGGCCCATATCTGTATGTTGGGCCGGTCAGCAGAGCGTCTTGAAATTCCGGTCTGAAAACAGACTTGGGGTTACTTGTGTTTTAGGCTTTTCCCTTGGTGCCCAGGTAGAGGCTCCCACACATGTGAGGTACCGTTTCCATCTGGACACCTGTGGGAACGTGGGCCGGTAGGCCATGTGTTGTTGGGGGCGTGTTTCGATGGGTGAGCCGAGCGAAATGTGCGGAAAATGCGTTTTTTTCCTACATTTCGGACTTTGCGGGGGTTTCTGGGTAATACATTCTGGGGCGATTTGGGAAAATCATACCTCTGCAGATTCCCACGGTGTCCTCTTTTTGGAAATGCATGGGGTTCCCTGTTTTCCTTGGTGGCTTGGACACCCGAGGCCCATATCTGTATGGTGTGCCGGTCGGCAGAGCGTCTGAAATTCCGGTCTGAAAACAGACTTGGGGTTACTTGTGTTTTAGGGTTTCCCCTTGGCGCCCAGGTGGGTGCACCCACACATGTGAGGTACTGTATTCATTGTGACACCTGTGGGAATGCGGGACGGTAGGCCATGTGTTGTTGGGGGCGTGTTGCGATGGGTGAGCCGAGCGAAATGTGCGGAAAATGCATTTTTTTCCCACATTTTGGACTTTCCAGGGGTGTCTGGGTACTAAATTCTGGGGCGATTTGCCCAAATCGTACCTCTGCGGATTCCCACAGGCGTCCTCTTTTCGGAAATGCATGGGGTTCCCTGTTTTCCTTGGTGGTTTGGACACCCGAGGCCCATATCTGTATGGTGTGCCGGTCGGCAGAGAGTCTGAAATTCCGGTCTGAAAACAGACTTGGGGTGACTTGTGTTTTAGGCTTTCCCCTTGGTGCCCAGGTAGGTGCACCCACACATGTGAGGTACCGTTTTCATCGGGACACCTGTGGGAATGCGGGACGGTAGGCCATGTGTTGTTGGGGGCGTGTTTCTATGGGTGAGCCGAGCGAAATGTGCGGAAAATGCATTTTTTTCCCACATTTCGGAATTTACGGGGTTGTCTGGGTAATAAATTCTGGGGCGATTTGGTCAAATCATACCTCTGCGGATTCCCACGGGTGTCCTCTTTTCGGAAATGCATGGGGTTCCCTGTTTTCCTTGGTGGCTTGGACACCCGAGGCCCATATCTGTATGTTGTGCCGGTCGGCAGAGCGTCTGAAATTCCGGTCTGAAAACAGACTTGGGGTTACTTGTGTTTTAGTCTTTCCCCTTGGCGGCCAGGTAGGTGCACCCACACATGTGAGGTACCCTTTTCATCGGGACACCTGTGGGAACGTGGGACGGTCGGCCATGTGTTGTTGGGGCGTATTTCGATGGGTGAGCCGAGCGAAATGTGCGGAAAATGCGTTTCTTTCCCACATTTCGGATTTTGCGGGGGTGTCTGGGTAATAAATTCTGGAGTGATTTGCCCAAATCATACCTCTGCAGATTCCCACGGGTGTCTTCTTTTCGGAAATGCATGGGGTTCCCTGTTTTCCTTGGTGGCTTGGACACCCGAGGCCCATATCTGTATGTTGTGCCGGTTGGCAGAGCGTCTTGAAATTCCGGTCTGAAAACAGACTTGGGGTTACTTGTGTTTTAGGCTTTCCCCTTGACGCCCAGGCAGTGGTCGAAGTGGGTGGGAGCGGTCGGGAGCGGTGCTCCTATACTTTTTTTAATTAGGTTTTACCGTTCCTATACTTTTATTTTAAAAAGAAACCGTTTTGGAATGGTTTCGTTTTAAAATAAAAGTGTAGGAAGAAGTTGAAACTTGCAGTGTCAGTGCACTGCAGTGGACGTTCCCTTGAACAGCAGGCGCATGTGTTTTGGGATTTGTATTGTGCATGGAGGGGATGTGGCGATGGGGTTTGTGGGGAGCGGTGGGGAGCGGTGCAGACCAGTAGGGAACATAGTTCCACTACTTCTTTTCGTACACTTCGACCACTGCACCCAGGTAGGTGCACCCACACATGTGAGGTACCGTTTTCATCGGGACACCTTTGGAAACGGGGGCCGGTAGGCCATGTGTTGTTGGGGGCGTATTTGGATGGGTGAGCCGAGCGAAATGTGCGGAAAATGCATTGTTTTCCCACATTTCGGACTTTGCGGGGGTGTCTGGGTAATAAATTCTGGGGCGATTTGGGCAAATCATACCTCTGCGGATTCCCACGGGTGTCCTCTTTTCGGAAATGCATGGGGTTCCCTGTTTTCCTTGGTGGCTTGGACACCCGAGGCCCATATCTGTATGTTGTGCCGGTCGGCAGAGCGTCTGAAATTCCGGTGCACCCACACATGTGAGGTACCGTTTTCATCGGGACACCTGTGGGAACGCAGTACGGTAGGCCATGTTTTGTTGGGGGCGTATTTGGATGGGTGAGCCCAGCGAAATGTGCGGAAAATGCGTTTTTTTTCCCACATTACGGACTTTGCGGGGATGTCTGGGTAATAAATTCTGGGGTGATTTGGGCAAATCATACCTCTGCGGATTCCCACAGGTGTCTTCTTTTCGGAAATGCATGGGGTTCCCTGTTTTCCTTGGTGGCTTGGACACCCGAGGTCCATATCTGTATGTTGTGCCGGTCGGCAGAGCGTCTTGAAATTCCGGTCTGAAAACAGACTTGGGGTTACTTGTGTTTTAGGCTTTCCCCTTGGTGCCCAGGTAGATGCACCCACACATGTGAGGTACCATTTTCATCGGGACACCTGTGAGAACGCGGGACGGTAGGCCATGTGTTGTTTGGGGGGTGTTTCGATTGGTGAGCCAAGCGAAATGTGCGGAAAATGCATTTTTTTCCCACATTTCGGACTTTGCGGGGGTGTCTGGGTAATACATTCTGGGGCGATTTGGGCAAATCAAACCTCTGCGGATTCCCACGGGTGTCCTCTTATCAGAAATGCATGGGGTTCCCTGTTTTCCTTGGTGGCTTGGACACTCGAGGCCCATATCTGTATGTTGTGCCGGTTGGCAGAGCGTCTAAAATTCCGGTCTGAAAACAGACTTGGGGTGACTTGTGTTTTAGGCTTTCCCCTTGGCGCGCAGGTAGGTGCACCCACACATGCGAGGTACCGTTTACATCGGGACACCTGTGGGAACGCGGGACAGTAGGCCATGTGTTGTTGGGGGTGTGTTTCGATGGGTGAGCCGAGCGAAATGTGCGGAAAATGCGTTTTTTTCCCACATTTCAGACTTTCCAGGGGTGTCTGGGTACTAAATTCTGTTGCGATTTGCCCAAATCGTACCTCTGCGGATTCCCACAGGTGTCCTCTTTTCGGAAATGCATGGGGTTCCCTGTTTTCCTTGGTGGTTTGGACACCCGAGGCCCATATCTGTATGGTGTGCCGGTCGGCAGAGAGTCTGAAATTCCGGTCTGAAAACAGACTTGGGGTGACTTGTGTTTTAGGCTTTCCCCTTGGTGCCCAGGTAGGTGCACCCACACATGTGAGGTACCGTTTTCATCGGGACACCTGTGGGAATGCGGGACGGTAGGCCATGTGTTGTTGGGGGCGTGTTTCTATGGGTGAGCCGAGCGAAATGTGCGGAAAATGCATTTTTTCCCACATTTCGGAATTTACGGGGGTGTCTGGGTAATAAATTCTGGGGCGATTTGGGCAAATCATACCTCTGCGGATTCCCACGGGTGTCCTCTTTTCCGAAATGCATGGGGTTCCCTGTTTTCCTTGGTGGCTTGGACACCCGAGGCCCATATCTGTATGTTGTGCCGGTCGGCAGAGCGTCTGAAATTCCGGTCTGAAAACAGACTTGGGGTTACTTGTGTTTTGGTCTTTCCCCTTGGCGGCCAGGTAGGTGCACCCACACATGTGTGGTACTGTTTTCATCGGGACACCTGTGGGAACGCGGGACGGTAGGCCATGTGTTGTTAGGGGCGTGTTTCGATGGGTGAGCCGAGCGAAATATGCAGAAAATGCATTTTTTTCCCACATTTCGGACTTTGCGGGGGTGTCTAGGTAATGCATTCTGGGGCGATTTGGGCAAATCATACCTCTGCGGATTCCCACGGGTGTCCTCTTTTCGGGAATGCATGGGGTTCCCTGTTTTCCTTGGTTGCTTTGACACCCAAGGCCCATATCTGTATGTTGTGCCGGTCGGCAGAGCGTCTGAAATTCCGGTCTGAAAACAGACTTGGGGTTACTTGTGTTTTAGTCTTTCCCCTTGGCGGCCAGGTAGGTGCACCCACACATGTGAGGTACCCTTTTCATCGGGACACCTCTGGGAACGTGGGACGGTCAGCCATGTGTTGTTGGGGCGTATTTCGATGGGTGAGCCGAGCGAAATGTGCGGAAAATGCGTTTCTTTCCCACATTTCGGATTTTGCGGGGGTGTCTGGGTAACACATTCTGGGGCGATTTGCCCAAATCGTATCTCTGCAGATTCCCACGGGTGTCCTCTTTTCGGAAATGCATGGGATTCCCTGTTTTCCTTGGTGGCTTGGACACCCGAGGCCCATATCTGTATGTTGTGCCGGTTGGCAGAGCGTCTTGAAATTCCGGTCTGAAAACAGACTTGGGGTTACTTGTGTTTTAGGCTTTCCCCTTGATGCCCAGGCAGTGGTCGAAGTGGGCGGGAGCAGTCGGGAGCGGCGCTCCTATACTTTTTTTAATTAGGTTTTACCGTTCCTATACTTTTATTTTAAAAAGAAACCGTTTTGGAATGGTTTCGTTTTAAAATAAAAGTGTAGGAAGAAGTTGAAACTTGCAGTGTCAGTGCACTGCAGTGGACGTTCCCTTGAACAGCAGGCGCATGTGTTTTGGGATTTGTATTGTGCATGGAGGGGATGTGGCGATGGGGTTTGTGGGGAGCGGTGGGGAGCGGTGCAGACCAGTAGGGAACATAGTTCCACTACTTCTTTTCGTACACTTCGACCACTGCGCCCAGGTAGGTGCACCCACACATGTGAGGTACCGTTTTCATCGGGACACCTGTGGAAACGGGGGCCGGTAGGCCATGTGTTGTTGGGGGCGTGTTTCGATGGGTGAGCCGAGGGAAATGTGCGGAAAATGCATTGTTTTCCCACATTTCGGACTTTGCGGTGGTGTCTGGGTAATAAATTCTGGGGCGATTTGGGCAAATCATACCTCTGCGGATTCCCACGGGTGTCCTCTTATCGGAAATGCATGGGGTTCCCTGTTTTCCTTGGTGGCTTGGACACCCGAGGCCCATATCTGTATGTTGTGCCGGTCGGCAGAGCGTCTGAAATTCCGGTCTGAAAACAGACTTGGGGTTACTTGTGTTTTAGGCTTTCCCTTTGGCGGCCAGGTAGGTGCACGCACACATGTGAGGTACCGTTTTCATCGGGACACCTGTGGGAACGCAGAACGGTAGGCCATGTGTTGTTGGGGGCGTATTTCGATGGGTGAGCCGAGCGAAATGTGCAAAAAATGCGTTTTTTTTCCCACATTACGGACTTTGCGGGGATGTCTGGGTAATACATTCTGGGGCGATTTGGGCAAATCATACCTCTGCGGATTCCCACAGGTGTCCTCTTTTCGGAAATGCATGCGGTTCCCTGTTTTCCTTGGTGACTTGGACATCCGAGACCCATATCTGTAGTTTGTGCCGGTCGGCAGAGCGTCTGAAATTCCGGTCTGAAAACAGACTTGGGGTTACTTGTGTTCTAGGCTTTCCCCTTGGCGGCCAGGTAGGTGCACCCACACATGTGAGGTACCGTTTTCATCGGGACACCTGTGGGAACGCAGTACGGTAGGCCATGTTTTGTTGGGGGCGTATTTCGATGGGTGAGCTGAGCGAAATGTGCGGAAAATGCGTTTATTTCCCACATTTTGGACTTTGCGGGGGTGTCTGGGTAACACATTCTGGGGCGATTTGCCCAAATCGTACCTCTGCAGATTCCCACGGGTGTCCTCTTTTTGGAAATGCATGGGGTTCCCTGTTTTCCTTGGTGGCTTGGACACCCGAGGCCCATATCTGTATGTTGTGCCGGTCGGCAGAGCGTCTTGAAATTCGGGTCTGAAAACAGACTTGGGGTTACTTGTGTTTTAGGCTTTCCCCTTGGTGCCCAGGTAGATGCACCCACACATGTGAGGTACCGTTTTCATCGGGACACCTGTGGGAACGCGGGACGGTAGGCCATGTGTTGTTTGGGGGGCGTTTCGATGGGTGAGCCAAGCGAAATTTGCGGAAAATGCATTTTTTTCCCACATTTCGGAATTTGCGGGGGTGTCTGGGTAATAAATTCTGGGGCGATTTGGGCAAATCATACCTCTGCGGATTCCCACGGGTGTCCTCTTTTCGGAAATGCATGGGGTTTCCTGTTTTCCTTGGTGGCTTGGACACCCGAGGCCCATATCTGTATGTTGTGCCGGTCGGCAGAGCGTCTTGAAATTCCGGTCTGAATACAGACTTGGGGTTACTTGTGTTTTAGCCTTTCCCCTTGACGCCCAGGTAGGTGCACCCACACATGTGAGGTACCGTTTTCATCGGGATACCTGTGGGAACGTGGGCCGGTAGGCCATGTGTTGTTGGGGGCGTGTTTTGATGGGTGAGCCGAGGGAAATGTGCGGAAAATGCATTTTTTTCCCACATTTCGGACTTTGCGGGGGTGTCTGGTTAACACATTCTGGGGCGATTTGCCCAAATCGTACCTCTGCAGATTCCCACAGGTGTCCTCTTTTCGGAAATGCATGGGGTTCCCTGTTTTCCTTGGTGGCTTGGACACCCGAGGCCCATATCTGTATGTTGTGCCGGTCGGCAGAGCGTCTGAAATTCCGGTCTGAAAACAGACTTGGGGTTACTTGTGTTTTAGTCTTTCCCCTTGGCGGCCAGGTAGGTGCACCCACACATGTGAGGTACCCTTTTCATCGGGACACCTGTGGGAACGTGGGACGGTCGGCCATGTGTTGTTGGGGCGTATTTCGATGGGTGAGCCGAGCGAAATGTGCGGAAAATGCGTTTCTTTCCCACATTTCGGATTTTGCGGGGTTGTCTGGGTAACACATTCTGGGGCGATTTGCCCAAATCGTACCTCTGCAGATTCCCACGGGTGTCCTCTTTTCGGAAATGCATGGGGTTCCCTGTTTTCCTTGGTGGCTTGGACACCCGAGGCCCATATCTGTATGTTGTGCCGGTTGGCAGAGCGTCTTGAAATTCCGGTCTGAAAACAGACTTGGGGTTACTTGTGTTTTAGGCTTTCCCCTTGATGCCCAGGCAGTGGTCGAAGTGGGCGGGAGCGGTCGGGAGCGGTGCTCCTATACTTTTTTTAATTAGGTTTTACCGTTCCTATACTTTTATTTTAAAAAGAAACCGTTTCGGAATGGTTTCGTTTTAAAATAAAAGTGTAGGAAGAAGTTGAAACTTGCAGTGTCAGTGCACTGCAGTGGACGTTCCCTTGAACAGCAGGCGCATGTGTTTTGGGATTTGTATTGTGCATGGAGGGGATGTGGCGATGGGGTTTGTGGGGAGCGGTGGGAAGCGGTGCAGACCAGTAGGGAACATAGTTCCACTACTTCTTTTCGTACACTTCGACCACTGCGCCCAGGTAGGTGCACCCACACATGTGAGGTACCGTTTTCATCGGGACACCTGTGGAAACGGGGGTCGGTAGGCCATGTGTTGTTGGGGGCGTGTTTCGATGGGTGAGCCGAGGGAAATGTGCGGAAAATGCATTGTTTTCCCACATTTCGGACTTTGTGGGGGTGTCTGGGTAATAAATTCTGGGGCGATTTGGGCAAATCATACCTCTGCGGATTCCCACGGGTGTCCTCTTATCGGAAATGCATGGGGTTCCCTGTTTTCCTTGGTGGCTTGGACACCCGAGGCCCATATCTGTATGTTGTGCCGGTCGGCAGAGCGTCTGAAATTCCGGTCTGAAAACAGACTTGGGGTTACTTGTGTTTTAGGCTTTCCCCTTGGCGGCCAGGTAGGTGCACGCACACATGTGAGGTACCGTTTTCATCGGGACACCTGTGGGAACGCAGAACTGTAGGTCATGGGTTGTTGGGGGCGTATTTCGATGGGTGAGCCGAGCGAAATGTGCGAAAAATGCGTTTTTTTTTCCCACATTACGGACTTTGCGGGGATGTCTGGGTAATACATTCTGGGGCGATTTGGGCAAATCATACCTCTGCGGATTCTCACAGGTGTCCTCTTTTTGGAAATGCATGGGGTTCCCTGTTTTCCTTGGTGGCTTGGACACCCGAGGTCCATATCTGTATGTTGTGCCGGTCGGCAGAGCGTCTGAAATTCCGGTCTGAAAACAGACTTGGGGTTACTTGTGTTTTAGGCTTTCCTCTTGGCGGCCAGGTAGGTGCACCCACACATGTGAGATACCGTTTTCATCAGGACACCTGTGGGAACGCGGGCCGTAGGCCATGTGTTGTTGGGGGCGTGTTTCGATGGGTGAGCCGAGGGAAATGTGCGGAAAATGCGGTTTTTTTTCCCACATTTTGGACTTTGTGGGTGTGTCTGGTTAACACATTCTGGGGCGATTTGGGCAAATCATACCTCTGCGGATTCCCACGGGTGACCTCTTTTCAGAAATGCATGGGGTTCCCTGTTTTCCTTGGTGGCTAGGACACCCAAGGCCCATATCTTTATGTTGTGCCGGTCGGCAGAGCGTCTGAAATTCCGGTCTGAAAACAGACTTGGGTTACTTGTGTTTTAATCTTTCCCCTTGTCGGCCAGGTAGGTGCACCCACACATGTGAGGTACCGTTTTCATTGGGACACCTGTCGAAACGTGGGACGGTAGTCCATGTGTTGCTGGGGGCGTGTTTCGATGGGTGAGCCGAGCGAATTGTGCGGAAAATGCATTTTTTTCCCACATTTCAGAATTTGCGGGGGTGTCTGGGTAATAAATTCTTGGGCGATTTGGGCAAATCATACCTCTGCGGATTGCCACGGGTGTCCTCTTTTCGGAAATGCATGGGGTTCCCTGTTTTCCTTGGTGGCTTGGACACCGGAGGCCCATATCTGTATGTTGTGTCGGTCGGCAGAGCGTCTGAAATTCCGGTCTGAAAACAGACTTGGGGTTACTTGTGTTTTAGGCTTTCCCTTTGGCAGCCAGGTAGGTGCACCCACACATGTGAAGTACCATTTTCATCGGGACACCTGTGGGAACGCGGGACGGTAGGCCATGTGTTGTTAGGGGTGTGTTTCTATGGGTGAGCCGAGCAAAATGTGCGGAAAATGCATTTTTTTCCCACATTTCGGACTTTGCGGGGGTGTCTGGGTAAGAAATTCTTGGGCGATTTGGGCAAATCATACCTCTGCGGATTCCCACGGGTATCCTCTTTTCGGAAATGCATGGGGTTCCCTGTTTTCCTTTGTGGCTTGGACACCCGAGGCTTATATCTGTATGTTGTGCCGGTCGGCAGAGCGTCTGAGATTCCGGTCTGAAAACAGACTTGGGGTTACTTGTATTTGAGGCTTTCCCCTTGGCACCCAGGTAGGTGCACCCACACATGTGAGGTACCATTTTCATCGGGACACCTGTGGAAACGGGGGCCGGTAGGCCATGTGTTGTTGGGGGCGTGTTTCGATGGGTGAGCCGAGCGAAATGTGCGGAAAATGCATTTTTTTCCCCCACATTTCGGACTTTGCGGGGGTGTCTGGGTAATACATTCTGGGGCGATTTGGGCAAATCATATCTCTGCGGATTCGCACCGGTGTCCTCTTTTCGGAAATGCATGGAGTTCCCTTTTTTCCTTGGTGGCTTGGACACCCGAGGCCCATATCTGAATGTGTGACTGTGTAAGCTGCAGAACCCCTTCGTCTTCCTGTCCCTCCACACTCTCCTCACCTGAGTCTTCAGAGTTGCCTGCGTTCCGTAGATTCCGCCGGCTCAGGTAGTCCCGTTCTTTTTTAGGTAGCACTTGCCTGTCTCGGTGAGAAGCCACAGTGACAACTGAATAGACAGCCGTCCTGGGGCCCTGTTACCGGGAACAGGCCGGACAAAAGGGAAAAAACCCACACGTGGGAAAAACCCTTGGGATACTTCTGGCAATGAGGTAGGTGAAGATCCAAGCTTGTAATCAGTAGGACTGGAAGCAGATGCGAGGTCCACAGGGTTGAACATAGGAGGGAAGTCCAATGCGACACCAATGAGAGGTGAAGGGAGCCGAAGCCACAACCGGCCCAAGGATCTACCAGGCGCGGTAAGAAAGAGAGAAAATACAGGAGAGAAAACAATGGACAGAGAAAACAAGGGAAAACTGGAGAGCCGCGAGAGAAAAGAGCGGCAAAGAGGAGAGAAAAACACGCCTGCCGCCGGAGCGGCGAGACTACAGGGAGAAAGCGAAGAAGTGCCGAGGGATCGGCAAGGAAGAGGCTGCAGAAAAGAAGGCCACCGCTGAAAACTTAAACGGCCGTCAGGTAAGTAGAAGGAACTTATCCCAAGGGGAAAGGAAAAGCAAGCAGAGAAAACCTGCCACACGCCGAGGTGAGCAGAGGGCAAACGCTGGGAGCGCAAAAACCAGAGCCGCTGGTGCGAGAACCAGCAATAGGTTGAAACGCAGCGACTGCCGGGCTAGAAGGGCAGATAAACACCCGGCAGTGCTGTGATTGGCCCTGACTTGATACCAGACACAAAGAAGGGACTGAAACCTCTCTACCTGCCGGTTAGCCTCCAACGTGGAAGGAGCCGCCACCCGCGGTAGCGATTGCGGATGACAGTATGACCACCTCCCCACCTAACCGCCCCAGGCTTCCCTGGATAGCGGCGGTGAAAAGTAGCCAACAACCTTGGTGCATGAACCTGAGAAGCCGGTTCCCATGAGTCCTCCGACTCGGGGTATCCCTTCCAAGACAGCAGGTACTCAAGACGTCCACGATAATACCTGGAATCACGGACCTTAGATACCTCATACTCATCAGGCTCCGAGGACCGTGCTAGGATAGATCTGGGAATGATTCTATGGTGAAGATCGGGACAGTAAGGTTTGAGAAGAGAGGAATGAAAAACCGGGTGAATGCGGCGAAGAGAGGAGGGAAGCCGAAGGCGAAAAACTACAGGATTGACTTTAGAGAGAATAGTGAAAGGTCCAAGAAAACGAGGAGACAGTTTAGAAGGCCTTGTCCATCTGGGCAGAAACCGGGTGGACAACCACACCTGATCCCCTGGCTTCCATACTGGACATTCTTTCCGATGTTGATCGGCACAGGATTTTGTCCGTCTTCTGCTGACCTCTAGACTCCGCATAGCTGAAGTCTGAGCTTCCTTAATATTCCCTAATACCTCTTCTACCGTCGGGGAGTTGGTGTAGCTGGGAACCTCCGGAAACACGGCACGAGGGTGAACCCCGTAAGTGCAGAAGAAAGGAGAGAGTCCTGTAGCGGAATGCCTGGTATTATTGTACGAATACTCTGCCGTGGGAAGCAGCGAGACCCAGTTGTCTTGATGTTGAGATATATAACACCTTAGGTATTGTTCCAGGGTCGCATTCAGGCGTTCCGTCTGACCATTGGTCTCCGGGTGAAACCCTGAAGACAGGGCTCTTTCAATGCCCAAACGGTTGCAGAAGGCAGTCCAAAACTTTGAGATATACTGACTTCCCCGATCCGAGATTATCTTGTCGGGGAGACCGTGTAGCTTGAATATATCTCGAGAGAAAACCTCTGCCATCTTAGCCGCAGTGGGCAGACCTGGAAGAGGAGAAAAATGTGCCAACTTAGAAAAGGCGTCTACCGTGACCATAATGCAGGTACAGGATTCCGATACCGGCAGATCGACAATGAAATCGGTAGATATGAGACCCCAGGGGCGCGTTGGGAGTACGACCTGAGTGAGTAGACCCAACGGTTTTCCCAGACGATATTTTGCTCTGGCACAAATTGGACAAGTCTTGACTTACTCGTATGTCTCCTTTCTAGCGTTTGGCCAAAGAAACGTTCTAGAGAGGAGCTCAAAGGTATTCTCAGCCCCTCTATGTCCGGCCGAGCGAGAGTCGTGACTCCACTTCAGGATTCTAGAACGAAGAGGACCCTTGGGAATGTACATTTTCTGTTTGTAGAAAAGCCAGTCACCTCTTTGTTGAAAAGGAGAGGTAATACATAGGGGTAGTTGGGGCTTTTCCTGAATGAGGGCAGTTTTCACCTCTTTAAGGAAAGAGCCAACAAAGGCTAGGATTTGGTTGCGTTTGAACATGGACTCCCTCTTGATTTCCAGGTGTTCCTTGGTGGAGTCTTTGCGGGATAAGGCATCCGCCAGACTATTCTGTGATCCCGGGATATACGAGACTTGGAATTCAAACTGTGCAAAATGATGGGCCCATCTGGCCTGCCTGGAATTCGAACACTCCAAATCTTGTAGTACCTTGAGGTTCTTATGGTCGGTCCTAATCAGAAATGGATGTCTGGCTCCTAGTAGGAGATGGCGCCACTCTTCACAGGCAAGTTTCATGGCCAGGAGTTCTTTCTCCAGTACCGAATAGTTGAGCTGGCTAGGAGAAAGAGTTTTTGACATGTACGCCACGGGGTGTTCCACTCCTAGGATGATCTGGAGCAATACCGCTCCTACAGCTACCGCAGAAGCGTCGGTCTCCAAAACAAATGGTTGTGATTGATCAGGATGCTGGAGAATGGGGGCAGTACAGAACAATCTCTTGAGAAAATCGAAACTCTTCTCTGCCTCATCAGACCAGAAAAATGGAACGGCCTCCTTCTTGAGTAGGCGCGTAATTGGGTATACTACCTCCGAAAAGTTTGAGATAAATCTGCGGTAGTAATTCGCTAATCCCAAGAATCTCTGGACTTCTCGGACTGAAGTAGGAGCTGGCCAATCAAGAATAGCATCAACCTTGGTTTGGTCCATGGCCACCCCTTCTTCGGAAAGAATGAATCCGAGATAGTGAACCGAGGATACTGCAAATTTGCACTTCCCGCCCTTGACCAGCAACTGATTTTCCTGAAGACGAGACAGAACCTGTGTGACGTGTTGAATATGTTCCTCCATGTTAGGGGAGAAAATCAGAATGTTGTCGAGGTATATTATAACCGAGACCGACAGCAGATCTGAAAATAGCCTATCCATGAATCTCTGGAATGCCGCCGGTGCGTTCACTAAACCGAACGGCATCACTCTGTACTCAAAAAGACCGTAAGGAGTTCGAGAAGCCGTCTTCCTTTTCGTCCCCATCAGTGATGCAAAGCAGATGATATGCGTTCCTGAGATCCAATTTGGTGAAGATTCGAGCCCCTTGTACCGCCTCAATAATGTCGGTTATGAGTGGCATGGGATACCGATCACAGATTGTAACCTTATTGAGGCCCCAGTAATCGATACATGGTCTGAGATCAGTCGTGTCTTTTTTCTTGATGAAGAACAGGGAGGCGCCAGCTGGTGACTTCGAAGGTCGAATAAGACCATTCTCCAAGTTGGTATCCAGATAGACTCGTAATACCTTCTTTTCGGCCTGAGAGAGAGAGAACATGCGCCCAAATGGAACCAGTGCATTAGGTTCGAGATCGATTGAGCAGTCTTCTGGCCGATGAGGAGGTAGCTGAGTGTGAAGATTCTCTTGGAATACCCCGGAGAATTGTGCACAAAAATGAGGAAGCGCGTGAATACCTACAAGATCTTTGGAGAGAACTCTAACTGACTGTTGATCTTCCCTGGTATTGGGAGGAAGACAGTTGACCGAACAGTACGTAGAACAAAAACTTAGTCGATTTTCCGTCCAGTTGATATACGGGTTATGCCTGCACAGCCAAGGAATGCCTAGGATTATGGGGAAATGTGCGGCTCTAATAATGTCGAACTGCAGGGCCTCTGTGTGTTGGTTGATGACCACAGAGAGTTGTTCAGTGGTATGTGTGATTAGTCCAGATGACAAAGGTGTACCGTCCACTCCTTCCACTTTCTGACCCACCTTTCCGAACTATCCGAGTGAGCCCCATCTTGTCAGCCCACAGAGTGTCCACAAAATTCCCTGCCGCTCCACAATCCAATAAGGCTAATGTTTCCACCGGTCTTCCATTTAGATTCAAGGTAACAGATAGTACCATCAGTCTGGAATCCTCTTGGGATTCTGAAGCCGACACCGAAAGAGTGACATAGGGACGCTGAAAAAGATCGGAGTACCCCCGGCTGCCCGTCCCTATTGACGCCGAGGGTATTCGTTTCCCGTCTTCCTCTCCGGAACCTCAGAGCAATCCTTCAGTACATGTTGATCGGAACCACAATAGGCGCACAACCCTTTTTCTCTTCTTCGCCTTCTCTCTGCTGATGACAGAGGTGCTCTGGTAGCTCCGATTTGCATCGGTTCTTCGCTCTGAGTAGAGGTGAAACGTCCAGAGGGAGAGTGTGAAGGAGGGTTCATGGGATTTCCTGATCCTCTTTGCTTTCTGCGTTCTGTCCTTCTCTCTTGGAGACGGTACTCGATGTGGAGAGCGGCAGCAAGTAAGTCTGGAAATGTGGGAGAGCGTGGGGATCTGGCTAGCTCATCCTTGATCTCATCTCTCAACCCTCTCCGGAATACCGCATATTGGGCTTGTTCGGACCATCCCGCTCCTGCTGCCAGTGTCTTAAAGGAGGATATGTACGACAGCACATCTAGAGCACCCTGTCGTGCATCCAGCAGGTCCTCACCTGCAGTAAAAGATAGTTCGGGTCGCTCGAAAGTCTGTTTCAGTAGGTTCTGAAACCCCGAGAAATCCTGTAGAACGGCATTACTGTTAGTAACTAGCGGAATAGCCCAGGCTAAAGCATTCCCTGTCATATTTGAGACCATAAACCCTACTCTGGCTTGGTCCGTGGAGAAGGTGTGTGGTCTGAAGGTGAAGTACACATTGCAGGCCTCCAGGAATTCCTTTACCCTCTTAGGTGAGCCATCAAATCTTCCTGACGAAAGAGCCATAGGAGGCAATTCCGGGGGATGTGAGGGTTCCCGGACTGCTACCATCTGTTTTAGAAGGGCATTCTCCGTCTTGACCCCCTGTAATTCCAGTGACATGGCCTGAAAAGCCTTCCATAACTCCTGAACTTGTTCTTCGGCTGACATCTTGGTCCTTAATGGCGTTTCAATCTGTGACTGTGTAAGCTGCAGAACCCCTTCGTCTTCCCGTCCCTCCACACTCTCCTCACCTGAGTCTTCAGAGTTGCCTGCGTTCCGTAGATTCCGCCGGCTCAGGTAGTCCTGTTCTTTTTTAGGTAGCACTTGCCTGTCTCGGTGAGAAGCCACAGTGACAACTGAATAGACAGCCGTCCTGGGGCCCTGTTACCAGGAACAGGCCGGACAAAAGGGAAAAAACCCACACGTGGGAAAAACCCTTAGGATACTTCTGGCAATGAGGTAGGTGAAGATCCAAGCTTGTAATCAGTAGGACTGGAAGCAGATGCGAGGTCCACAGGGTTGAACACAGGAGGGAAGTCCAATGCGACACCAATGAGAGGTGAAGGGAGCCGAAGCCACAACCGGCCCAAGGATCTACCAGGCGCGGTAAGAAAGAGAGAAAATACAGGAGAGAAAACAATGGACAGAGAAAACAAGGGAAAACTGGAGAGCCGCGAGAGAAAAGAGCGGCAAAGAGGAGAGAAAAACACGCCTGCCGCCGGAGCGGCGAGACTAGAGGGAGAAAGCGAAGAAGTGCCGAGGGATCGGCAAGGAAGAGGCTGCAGAAAAGAAGGCCACCGCTGAAAACTTAAACGGCCGTCAGGTAAGTAGAAGGAACTTATCCCAAGGGGAAGGGAAAAGCAAGCAGAGAAAACCCGCCACATGCCGAGGCGAGCAGAGGGCAAACGCTGGGAGCGCAAAAACCAGAGCCGCTGGTGCGAGAACCAGCAATAGGTTGAAACGCAGCAACTGCCGGGCTAGAAGGGCAGATAAACACCCGGCAGTGCTGTGATTGGCCCTTACTTGATACCAGACACAAAGAAGGGACTGAAACCTCTCAACCTGCCGGCTAGCCTCCAACGTGGAAGGAGCCGCCACCCGCGGTAGCGATTGCGGATGACAGTATGTTGTGCCGGTCAGCAGAGCGTCTGAAATTCCGGTCTGAAAACAGACTTGGGGTTACTTCTGTTTTAGGCTTTCCTCTTGGCGGCCAGGTAGGTGCACCCACACATGTGAGATACCGTTTTCATCTGGACACCTGTGGGAACGCGGGACGGTAGGCCAGGTGTTGTTGGGGGCGTATTTCAATGGGTGAGCCGAGCGAAATGTGCAGAAAATGCGTTTTTTTCCCACATTTCGGAATTTGCCGGGGTGTCTGGGTAATAAATTCTGGGGCGATTTGGCCAAATCATACCTCTGTGGAATCCCACGGGTGTCCTCTTTTCGGAAATGCATGGGGTTCTCTGTTTTCCTTGGTGGCTTGGACAGCCAAGGCCCATATCTGTATGTTGTGCCGGTCGGCAGAGCGTCTTGAAATTCCGGTCTGAAAACAGACTTGGGGTTACTTGTGTTTTAGGCTTTCCCCTTGGTGCCCAGGTAGATGCACCCACACATGAGAGGTACCATTTTCATCGGGACACCTGTGGGAACGTGGGCCGTAGGCCATGTGTTGTTGGGGGCGTGTTTCGATGGGTTAGCCGAGGGAAATGTGCAGAAAATGCGTTTTTTTCCCACATTTTGGACTTTGTGGGGGTGTCTGGTTAACACATTCTGGGGCGATTTGCCCAAATCGTACCTCTGCAGATTCCCACGGGTGTCCTCTTTTCGGAAATGCATGGGTTTCCCTGTTTTCCGTGGTGGCTTGGACACCCGAGGCCCATATCTGTATGTTGTGCCGGTTGGCAGAGCGTCTTGAAATTCCGGTCTGAAAACAGACTTGGGGTTACTAGTGTTTTAGGCTTTCCCCTTGGTGCCCAGGTAGATGCACCCACACATGAGAGGTACCATTTTCATCGGGACACCTGTCAGAACGCGGGCCGGTAGGCCATGTGTTCTTTGGGGGGTGTTACGATGGGTGAGCCAAGCGAAATGTGCGGAAAATGCATTTTTTTCCCACATTTCGGACTTTGCGGGGGTGTCTGGGTAATACATTCTGGGGCGATTTGGACAAATCATACCTCTGCGGATTCCCACGGGTGTCCTCTTTTCGGAAATGCATGGGGTTCCCTGTTTTCCTTGGTGGCTTGGACACCCATGGCCCATATCTTTATGTTGTGCCGGTCGGCAGAGCGTCTGAAATTCCGGTCTGAAAACAGACTTGGGGTTACTTGTGTTTTAATCTTTCCACTTGGCGGCCAGGTAGGTGCACCCACACATGTGAGGTACCGTTTTCATCGGGACACCTGTGGGAACGTGGGACGGTAGTCCATGTGTTGCTGGGGGCGTGTTTCGATGGGTGAGCCGAGCGAAATGTGCGGAAAATGCATTTCTTTCCCACATTTCGGAATTTGCGGGGGCATCTGGGTAATAAATTCTGGGGCGATTTGGGCAAATCATACCTCTGTGGATTCCCACGGGTTTCCTCTTTTCGGAAATGCATGGGGTTCCCTGTTTTCCTTAGTGGCTTGGACACCTGAGGCCCATATCTGTATGTTGTGCTCGTCGGCAGAGCGTCTTGAAATTCCGGTCTGAAAACAGACTTGGGGTTACTTGTGATTTAGGCTTTCCCCTTGGTGCCCAGGTAGATGTACCCACACATGTGAGGTACCGTTTTC
The DNA here is from genome assembly GCF_040938575.1 of Ambystoma mexicanum. Lineage (NCBI taxonomy): Eukaryota > Metazoa > Chordata > Amphibia > Caudata > Ambystomatidae > Ambystoma > Ambystoma mexicanum. The sequence goes on along the minus strand of NC_090934.1, from coordinate 1,238,582,413 downwards.
ATCGGGACACCTGTGGGAACGCAGGACCGTAGGCCATGTGTTGTTTGGGCAGTGTTCGATGGGGGAGCCAAGCGAAATTTGCGGAAAATGCATTTATTTCCCACTTTTCGGAATTTGTGTGGGTGTCTGGGTAAGAAATTCTGGGGCGATTTGGGCAAATCTTACCTCTGCGGATTCCCACGGGTGACCTCTTTTCGGAAATGCATGGGGTTCCCTGTTTTCCTTGGTGGCTTGGACACCCGGGGCCCATATCTGTATGTTATGCCGGTTGGCAGAGCGTCTTGAAATTCCGGTCTGAAAACAGACTTGGGGTTACTTGTGTTTTAGGCTTTCCCCTTGACGCCCAGGTAGGTGCACCCACACATGTGAGGTACCGTTTTCATCGGGACACCTGTGGGAACGTGGGCCGGTAGGCCATGTGTTGTTGGGGGCGTGTTTCGATGGGTGAGCCGAGGGAAATGTGCGGAAAATGCATTTTTTTCCCACATTTCGGATTTTGCGGGGGTGTCTGGTTAACACATTCTGGGGCGATTTGCCCAAATCGTACCTCTGCAGATTTCCACGGGTGTCCTCTTTTCGGAAATGCATGGGGTTCCCTGTTTTCCTTGGTGGCTTGGACACCCGAGGCTTATATCTGTATGTTGTGCCGGTCGGCAGAGCGTCTGAGATTCCGGTCTGAAAACAGACTTGGGGTTACTTGTGTTTTAGGCTTTCCTCTTGGCGGCCAGGTAGGTGCACCCACACATGTGAGATACCGTTTTCATCAGGACACCTGTGGGAACGCGGGACGGTAGGCCATGTGTTGTTGGGGGCGTATTTCAATGGGTGAGCCGAGCGAAATGTGCAGAAAATGCATTTTTTTCCCAATTTCGGAATTTGCGGGGGTGTCTGGGTAATAAATTCTGGGGCGATTTGGGCAAATCATACCTCTGCAGATTCCCACAGGTGTCCTCTTTTCGGAAATGCATGGAGTTTGGTGGCTTGGACACCCGAGGCCCATATCTGTATGATGTGCCGGTCGGCAGAGCGTCTGAAATTCCGGTCTGAAAACAGACTTGGGGTTACTTGTGTTTTAGTCTTTCCCCTTGGCGGCCAGGTAGGTGCACCCACACATGTGAGGTACCGTTTTCATCGTGACACCTCTGGGAACGCGGGACAGTAGGCCATTTGTTGTTGGGCGCGTGTTTCGATGGGTGAGCCGAGTGAAATGTGCAGAAAATGCGTTTTTTTCCCACATTTCGGACTTTGCGGGGGTGTCTGGGTAATACATTCTGGGGCGATATGTGCAAATCACACCTTTGCGGATTCCCACTGGTGTCCTGTTTTCGGAAATGCATGGGGTTCCCTGTTTTCCTTGGTGGCTTGGACACCCGAGGCCCATATCTGTATGTTGTGCCGGTCGGGAGAACGTCTGAAATTCCGGTCTGAAAATAGACTTGGGGTTACTTGTGTTTTAGGCTTTCCCCTTGGCGGCCAGGTAGGTGCACCCACACATGTGAGGTACTGATTTCATCGGGACACCTGTGGTTACGCGGGACGGTTGGCCATGTGTTGTTGGGGCCTATTTTGATGGGTGAGCTGAGCAAAATGTGCGGAAAATGCGTTTTTTTCCCACATTTTGGACTTTGTGGGGGTGTCTGGTTAACACATTCTTGGGCGATTTGCCCAAATCGTACCTCTGCAGATTCCCACGGGTGTCCTCTTTTCGGAAATGCATGGGTTTCCCTGTTTTCCTTGGTGGCTTGGACACCCGAGGCCCATATCTGTATGTTGTGCCGGTTGGCAGAGCGTCTTGAAATTCCGGTCTGAAAACAGACTTGGGGTTACTAGTGTTTTAGGCTTTCCCCTTGGTTCCCAGGTAGATGCACCCACACATGTGAGGTACCATTTTCATTGGGACACCTGTCGGAACGCAGGACGGTAGGCCATGTGTTGTTTGGGGGGTGTTACGATGGGTGAGCCAAGCGAAATGTGCGGAAAATGCATTTTTTTCCCACATTTCGGACTTTGCGGGGGTGTCTGGGTAATACATTCTGGGGCGATTTGGGCAAATCATACCTCTGCGGATTCCCACGGGTGTCCTCTTTTCGGAAATGCATGGGGTTCCCTGTTTTCCTTGGTGGCTTGGACACCCAAGGCCCATATCTTTATGTTGTGCCGGTCGGCAGAGCGTCTGAAATTCCGGTCTGAAAACAGACTTGGGGTTACTTGTGTTTTAGGCTTTCCCCTTGGCAGCCAGGTAGGTGCACCCACACATGTGAGGTACCGTTTTCATCGCACACCTGTGGGAACGCGGGACGGTAGGCCAGGTGTTGTTAGGGGTGTGTTTCTATGGGTGAGCTGAGCGAAATGTGCGGAAAATGCATTTCTTTCCCACATTTCGGAATTTGCAGGGGTATCTGGGTAATAAATTCTGGGGCGATTTGGGCAAATCATACCTCTGTGGATTCCCACGGGTTTCCTCTTTTCGGAAATGCATGGGGTTCCCTGTTTTCCTTGGTGGTTTGGACACCCGAGGCCCATATCTGTATGTTGTGCTGGTCGGCAGAGCGTCTGAAATTCCGGTCTGAAAACAGACTTGGGGTTACTTGTGTTTTAGGCTTTCCCCTTGGTGCCCAGGTAGATGCACCCACACATGTGAGGTACCGTTTTCATCGGGACTCCTGTGGGAACGCGGGACGGTAGGCCATGTTTTGTTTGGGGGGTGTTTTCAATGGGTGAGCCAAGCGAAATGTGCGGAAAATGCATTTTTTTCCCACATTTTGGAATTTGCGGGGGTGTCTGGGTAATAAATTCTGGGGCGATTTGGGAAAATCATACCTCTGCGGATTCCCACGGGTGTCCTCTTTTCGGAAATGCATGGGGTTCCCTGTTTTCCTTGGTGGCTTGGACACCGGAGGCCCATATCTGTATGTTGTGCCGGTCGGCAGAGCGTCTTGAAATTCCGGTCTGAAAACAGACTTGGGGTTACTTGTGTTTTAGGCTTCCCCCTTGGCGGCCAGGTAGGTGCACCCACACATGCGAGGTACTGATTTCATCGGGACACCTGTGGTTACGCGGGACGGTTGGCCATGTGTTGTTGGGGTGTATTTCGATGGGTGAGCTGAGCGAAATGTGCGGAAAATGCGTTTTTTCCCCACATTTTGGACTTTGCGGGGGTGTCTGGGTAACACATTCTGGGGCGATTTGCCCAAATCGTACCTCTGCAGATTTCCAAAGGTGTCCTCTTTTCGGAAATGCATGGGGTTCCCTGTTTTCCTTGGTGGCTTGGACACCCGAGGCCCATATCTGTATGTTGTGCCGGTCGGCAGAGCGTCTTGAAATTCCGGTCCGAAAACAGACTTGGGGTTACTTGTGTTTTAGGCTTTCCCCTTGGTGCCCAGGTAGATGCACCCACACATGTGAGGTATCGTTTTCATCGGGACACCTGTGGGAACGCGGGACGGTAGGCCATGTGTTGTTTGGGCAGTGTTTCGATGGGTGAGCCAAGCGAAATTTGCGGAAAATGCATTTATTTCCCATTTTTCGGAATTTGCGGGGGTGTCTGGGTAAGAAATTCTGGGGCGATTTGGGCAAATCATACCTCTGCGAATTCCCACGGGTGTCCTCTTTTCGGAAATGCATGGGGTTCCCTGTTTTCGTTGGTGGCTTGGACACCCGGGGCCCATATCTGTATGTTGTGCCGGTCGGCAGAGCGTCTTGAAATTCCGGTCTGAAAACAGACTTGGGGTTACTTGTGTTTTAGGCTTTCCCCTTGACGCCCAGGTAGGTGCACCCACACATGTGAGGTACCATTTTCATCGGGGCACCTGTGGGAACGTGGGCCAGTAGGCCATGTGTTGTTGGGGGCGTGTTTCGATGGGTGAGCCGAGGGAAATGTGCGGAAAATGCATTTTTTCCCACATTTCGGACTTTGCAGGGGTGTCTGGTTAACACATTCTGGGGCGATTTGCCCAAATCGTACCTCTGCAGATTCCCACAGGTGTCCTCTTTTCGGAAATGCATGGGTTTCCTTGTTTTCCTTGGTGGCTTGGACACCCGAGGCCCATATCTGTATGTTGTGCCGGTCGGCAGAGCGTCTTGAAATTCCGGTCTGAAAACAGACTTGGGGTTACTTGTGTTTTAGGCTTTCCCCTTGGTGCCCAGGTAGATGCACCCACACATGTGAGGTACCATTTTCATCGGGACACCTGTGGGAACGCGGGTCGGTAGGCCATGTGTTGTTTGGGGGGTGTTTCGATGGGTGAGCCAAGCGAAATGTGCGGAAAAAGCATTTTTTTCCCACATTTTGGACTTTGCAGGGGTGTCTGGGTAATACATTCTGGGGCGATTTGGGCAAATCATACCTCTGCATATTCCTACGGGTGTCCTCTTTTCGGAAATGCATGGGGTTCCTTCTTTTCCTTGGTGGCTTGGACACCCAAGGCCCATATCTTTATGTTGTGCCGGTCGGAAGAGCGTCTGAAATTCCTTTCTGAAAACAGACTTGGGTTTACTTGTGTTTTAGACTTTCCCCTTGGCGGCCAGGTAGGTGCACCCACACATGTGAAGTACCGTTTTCATCGGGACACCTGTGGGAACGTGGGCCGTAGGCCATGTGTTGTTGGGGGCGTGTTTCGATGGCTGAGCCGAGGGAAATGTGCGGAAAATGCGTTTTTTTCCCACATTTTGGACTTTGTGGAGGTGTCTGGTTAACACATTCTGGGGCGATTTGCCCAAATCGTACCTCTGCAGATTCCCACGGGTGTCCTCTTTTCGGAAATGCATGGGTTTCCCTGTTTTCCTTGGTGGCTTGGACACCCGAGGCCCATATCTGTATGTTGTGCCGGTTGGCAGAGCGTCTTGAAATTCCGGTCTGAAAACAGACTTGGTGTTACTAGTGTTTTAGGCTTTCCCCTTGGTTCCCAGGTAGATGCACCCACACATGTGAGGTACCATTTTCATCGGGACACCTGTCGGAACGCGGGACGGTAGGCCATGTGTTGTTTGGGGGGTGTTACGATGGGTGAGCCAAGCGAAATGTGCGGAAAATGCATTTTTTCCCACATTTTGGACTTTGCAGGGGTGTCTGGGTAATACATTCTGGGGCGATTTGGGCAAATCATACCTCTGCGGATTCCCACTGGTGTCCTCTTTTCGGAAATGCATGGGGTTCCCTGTTATCCTTGGTGGCTTGGACACCCAAGGCCCATATCTTTATGTTGTGCCGGTCGGCAGAGCGTCTGAAATTCCGGTCTGAAAACAGACTTGGGGTTACTTGTGTTTTAATCTTTCCCCTTGGCGGCCAAGTATGTACACCCACACATGTGAGGTACCGTTTTCATCGGGACACCTGTGGGAACGTGGGACGGTAGTCCATGTGTTGCTGGGGGCGTGTTTCGATGGGTGAGCCGAGCAAAATGTGCGGAAAATGCATTTCTTTCCCACATTTCGGAATTTGCGGGGGTATCTGGGTAATATATTCTGGGGCGATTTGGGCAAATCATACCTCTGTGGATTCCCACGGGTTTCCTCTTTTCGGAAATGCATGGGGTTCCCTGTTTTCCTTGGTGGTTTGGACACCCGAGGCCCATATCTGTATGTTGTACCGGTCGGCAGAGCGTCTGAAATTCCGGTCTGAAAACAGACTTGGGGTTACTTGTGTTTTAGGCTTTCCCCTTGGTGCCCAGGTAGATGCACCCACACATGTGAGGTACCGTTTTCATCGGGACTCCTGTGGGAACGCGGGACAGTAGGCCATGTGTTGTTTGGGGGCTGTTTGCAATGGGTGAGCCAAGCGAAATGTGCGGAAAATGCATTTTTTTCCCACATTTTGGAATTTGCGGTGGTTTCTGGGTAATAAATTCTGGGGCGATTTGGGCAAATCATACCTCTGCAGATTTCCACAGGTGTCCTCTTTTCGGAAATGCATGGGGTTCCGTGTTTTCCTTGGTGGCTTGGACACCCGAGGCCCATATCTGTATGTTGTGCCGGTCGGCAGAGCGTCTTGAAATTCCGGTCTGAAAACAGACTTGGGGTTACTTGTGTTTTAGGCTTTCCCCTTGGTGCCCAGGTAGATGCACCCACACATGTGAGGTACCGTTTTCATCGGGACACCTGTGGGAACGCGGGACGGTAGGCCATGTGTTGTTTGGGCAGTGTTTCCATGGGTGAACCAAGCGAAATTTGCGGAAAATGCATTTATTTCCCACTTTTCGGAATTTGCGGGGGTGTCTGGGTAAGAAATTCTGGGGCGATTTGGGCAAATCATACCTCTGCGGATTCCCACGGGTGTCCTCTTTTCGGAAATGCATGGGGTTCCCTGTTTTCGTTGGTGGCTTGGACACCCGGGGCCCATATCTGTATGTTGTGCCGGTCGGCAGAGCGTCTTGAAATTCCGGTCTGAAAACAGACTTGGGGTTACTTGTGTTTTAGGCTTTCCCCTTGACGCCCAGGTAGGTGCACCCACACATGTGAGGTACCGTTTTCATCAGGACACCTGTGGGAACGTGGGCCAGTAGGCCATGTGTTGTTGGGGGCGTGTTTCGATGGGTGAGCCGAGTGAAATGTGTGGAAAATGCATTTTTTTCCCACATTTCGGACTTTGCGGGGGTGTCTGGTTAACACATTCTGGGGCGATTTGCCCAAATCGTACCTCTGCAGATTCCCACAGGTGTCCTCTTTTCGGAAATGCATGGGTTTCCTTGTTTTCCTTGGTGTCTTGGACACCCGAGGCCCATATCTGTATGTTGTGCCGGTCGGCAGAGCGTCTTGAAATTCCGGTCTGAAAACAGACTTGGGGTTACTTGTGTTTTAGGCTTTCCCCTTGGTGCCCAGGTAGATGCACCCACACATGTGAGGTACCATTTTCATCGGGACACCTGTGGAAACGCGGGACGGTAGGCCATGTATTGTTTGGGGGGTGTTTTGATGGGTGAGCCAAGCGAAATGTGCGGAAAAAGCATTTTTTTCCCACATTTTGGACTTTGCAGGGGTGTCTGGGTAATACATTCTGGGGCGATTTGGGCAAATCATACCTCTGCATATTCGTACGGGTGTCCTCTTTTCGGAAATGCATGGGGTTCCTTGTTTTCCTTGGTGGCTTGGACACCCAAGGCCCATATCTTTATGTTGTGCCGGTCGGAAGAGCGTCTGAAATTCCTTTCTGAAAACAGACTTGGGTTTACTTGTGTTTTAGACTTTCCCCTTGGCGGCCAGGTAGGTGCACCCACACATGTGAAGTACCGTTTTCATCGGGACACCTGTGGGAACGTGGGCCGTAGGCCATGTGTTGTTGGGGGCGTGTTTCGATGGCTGAGCCGAGGGAAATGTGCGGAAAATGCGTTTTTTTCCCACATTTTGGACTTTGTGGGGGTGTCTGGTTAACACATTCTGGGGAGATTTGCCCAAATCGTACCTCTGCAGATTCCCACGGGTGTCCTCTTTTCGGAAATGCATGGGTTTCCCTGTTTTCCTTGGTGGCTTGGACACCCGAGGCCCATATCTGTATGTTGTGCCGGTTGGCAGAGCGTCTTGAAATTCCGGTCTGAAAACAGACTTGGTGTTACTAGTGTTTTAGGCTTTCCCCTTGATTGCCAGGTAGATGCACCCACACATGTGAGGTACCATTTTCATCGGGACACCTGTCGGAACGCGGGACGGTAGGCCATGTGTTGTTTGGGGGGTGTTACGATGGGTGAGCCAAGCGAAATGTGCGGAAAATGCATTTTTTCCCACATTTTGGACTTTGCAGGGGTGTCTGGGTAATACATTCTCGGGCGATTTGGGCAAATCATACCTCTGCGGATTCCCACTGGTGTCCTCTTTTCGGAAATGCATGGGGTTCCCTGTTATCCTTGGTGGCTTGGACACCCAAGGCCCATATCTTTATGTTGTGCCGGTCGGCAGAGCGTCTGAAATTCCGGTCTGAAAACAGACTTGGGGTTACTTGTGTTTTAATCTTTCCCCTTGGCGGCCAAGTATGTACACCCACACATGTGAGGTACCGTTTTCATCGGGACACCTGTGGGAACGTGGGACGGTAGTCCATGTGTTGCTGGGGGCGTGTTTCGATGGGTGAGCCGAGCAAAATGTGCGGAAAATGCATTTCTTTCCCACATTTCGGAATTTGCGGGGGTATCTGGGTAATATATTCTGGGGCGATTTGGGCAAATCATACCTCTGTGGATTCCCACGGGTTTCCTCTTTTCGGAAATGCATGGGGTTCCCTGTTTTCCTTGGTGGTTTGGACACCCGAGGCCCATATCTGTATGTTGTACCGGTCGGCAGAGCGTCTGAAATTCCGGTCTGAAAACAGACTTGGGGTTACTTGTGTTTTAGGCTTTCCCCTTGGTGCCCAGGTAGATGCACCCACACATGTGAGGTACCGTTTTCATCGGGACTCCTGTGGGAACGCGGGACGGTAGGCCATGTGTTGTTTGGGGGCTGTTTGCAATGGGTGAGCCAAGCGAAATGTGCGGAAAATGCATTTTTTTCCCACATTTTGGAATTTGCGGGGGTTTCTGGGTAATAAATTCTGGGGCGATTTGGGCAAATCATACCTCTGTGGATTCCCACATGTGTCCTCTTTTCGGAAATGCATGGGGTTCCCTGTTTTCCTTGGTGGCTTGGACACCGGAGGCCCATATCTGTATGTTGTGCCGGTCGGCAGAGCGTCTTGAAATTCCGGTCTGAATACAGACTTGGGGTTACTTGTGTTTTAGGCTTTCCCCTTGGCGGCCAGGTAGGTGCACCCACACATGTGAGGTACTGATTTCATCGGGACACCTGTGGTTACGCGGGACGGTTGGCCATGTGTTGTTGGGGCGTATTTCGATGGGTGAGCCAAGCGAAATTTGCGGAAAATGCATTTATTTCCCACTTTTCGGAATTTGCGGGGGTGTCTGGGTAAGAAATTCTGGGGCGATTTGGGCAAATCATACCTCTGCGGATTCCCACGGGTGTCCTCTTTTCGGAAATGCATGGGGTTCCCTGTTTTCGTTGGTGGCTTGGACACGCGGGGCCCATATCTGTATGTTGTGCCGGTCGGCAGAGCGTCTTGAAATTCCGGTCTGAAAACAGACTTGGGGTTACTTGTGTTTTAGGCTTTACCCTTGACGCCCAGGTAGGTGCACCCACACATGTGAGGTACCGTTTTCATCGGGACACCTGTGGGAACGTGGGTCAGTAGGCCATGTGTTGTTGGGGGCGTGTTTCGATGGGTGAGCCGGGGGAAATGTGCGGAAAATGCATTTTTTTCCCACATTTCGGACTTTGCGGGGGTGTCTGGTTAACACATTCTGGGGCGATTTGCCCAAATCGTACCTCTGCAGATTCCCACAGGTGTCCTCTTTTCGGAAATGCATGGGTTTCCTTGTTTTCCTTGGTGGCTTGGACACCCGAGGCCCATATCTGTATGTTGTGCCGGTCGGCAGAGCGTCTTGAAATTCCGGGCTGCAAACAGACTTGGGGTTACTTGTGTTTTAGGCTTTCCCCTTGGTGCCCAGGTAGATGCACCCACACATGTGAGGTACCATTTTCATCGGGATACCTGTGGGAACGCGGGACGGTAGGCCATGCGTTGTTTGGGGGGTGTTTCTATGGGTGAGCCAAGCGAAATGTGCGGAAAAAGCATTTTTTTCCCACATTTTCGACTTTGCAGGGGTGTCTGGGTAATACATTCTGGGGCGATTTGGGCAAATCATACCTCTGCGGATTTCTACGGTTGTCCTCTTTTCGGAAATGCATGGGGTTCCCTGTTTTCCTTGGTGGCTTGGACACCCAAGGGCCATATCTTTATGTTGTGCCGGTCGGCAGAGCGTCTGAAATTCCGGTCTGAAAACAGACTTGGGGTTACTTGTGTTTTAGTCTTTCCCCTTGGCGGCCAGGTAGGTGCACCCACACATGTGAAGTACCGTTTTCATCGGGACACCTGTGGGAACGTGGGCTGTAGGCCATGTGTTGTTGGGGGCGTGTTTCGATGGGTGAGCCGAGGGAAATGTGCGGAAAATGCGTTTTTTTCCCACATTTTGGACTTTGTGGGGGAGTCTGGTTAACACATTCTAGGGCGATTTGCCCAAATCGTACCTCTGCAGATTCCCACGGGTGTCCTCTTTTCGGAAATGCATGGGTTTCCCTGTTTTCCTTGGTGGCTTGGACACCCGAGGCCCATATCTGTATGTTGTGCCGGTTGGCAGAGCGTCTTGAAATTCCGGTCTGAAAACAGACTTGGGGTTACTAGTGTTTTAGGCTTTCCCCTTGGTGCCCAGGTAGATGCACCCACACATGTGAGGTACAATTTTCATCGGGACACCTGTCGGAACGCGGGACGTTAGGCCATGTGTTGTTTGGGAGGTGTTACGATGGGTGAGCCAAGCGAAATGTGTGGAAAATGCATTTTTTTCCCACATTTCGGACTTTGCGAGGGTGTCTGGGTAATACATTCTGGGGCGATTTGGGCAAATCATACCTCTGCAGATTCCCACGGGTTCCTCTTTTCGGAAATGCATGGGGTTCCCTGTTTTCCTTGGTGGCTTGGACACCCAAGACCCATATCTTTATGTTGTGCCGGTCGGCAGAGCGTCTGAAATTCCGGTCTGAAAACAGACTTGGGGTTACTTGTGTTTTAATCTTTCCCCTTGGCGGCCAGGTAGGTGCACCCACACATGTGAGGTACCGTTTTCATCGGGACACCTGTCGGAACGTGGGACGGTAGTCCATGTGTTGCTGGGGGCGTGTTTCGATGGGTGAGCCGAGCAAAATGTGCGGAAAATGCATTTTTTTCCCACATTTTGGAATTTGCGGGGGTATCTCAGTAATAAATTCTGGGGCGATTTAGGCAACTCATACCTCTGTGGATTCCCACGGGTTTCCTCTTTTCGGAAATGCATGGGGTTCCTTGTTTTCCTTGGTGGTTTGGACACCCGAGGCCCATATCTGTATGTTGTGCCGGTCGGCAGAGCGTCTGTAATTCCGGTCTCAAAACAGACTTGGGGTTACTTGTGTTTTAGGCTTTCCCCTTGGCAGCCAGGTAGGTGCACCCACACATGTGAGGTACCGTTTTCATCGGGACACCTGTGGGAACACGGGACGGTAGGCCAGGTGTTGTTAGGGGTGTGTTTCTATGGGTGAGCCGAGCGAAATGTGCGGAAAATGCATTTCTTTCCCACATTTCGGAATTTGCGGGGGTATCTGGGTAATAAATTCAGGGGCGATTTGGGCAAATCATAACTCTGTGGATTCCCAAGGGTTTCCTCTTTTCGGAAATGCATGGGGTTCCCTGTTTTCCTTGGTGGTTTGGACACCCGAGGCCCATATCTGTATGTTGTGCCGGTCGGCAGAGCGTCTGTAATTCCGGTCTGAAAACAGACTTGGGGTTACTTGTGTTTTAGGCTTTCCCCTTGGCAGCCAGGTAGGTGCACCCACACATGTGAGGTACCGTTTTCATCGGGACACCTGTGGGAACGTGGGACGGTAGGCCATGTGTTGTTAGGGGTGTGTTTCTATGGGTGAGCCGAGCGAAATGTGCGGAAAATGCATTTTTTTCCCACAAATTTCGGAATTTGCGAGGTGTCTGGGTAATAAATTCTTGGGCGATTTGCGCAAATCATACCTCTGTGGATTCCCACGGGTATCCTCTTTTCGGAAATGCATGGGGTTCCCTGTTTTCCTTAGTGGCTTGGACACCCAAGGCCCATATCTGTATGTTGTGCCGGTCGGCAGAGCGTCTTGAAATTCCGGTCTGAAAACAGACTTGGGGTTACTTGTGTTTTAGGCTTTCGCCTTGGTGCCCAGGTAGGTGCACCCACACATGTGAGGTACCGTTTTCATCGGGACACCATGGGAATGTGGGACGGTAGGCCATGTGTTGTTTGGGGGTTGTTTTCGATGGGTGAGCCAAGCGAAATGTGCGGAAAATGCATTTTTTTCCCACATTTCGGAATTTGCGGGGGTGTCTGGGTAATAAATTCTGGGGCGATTTGGGCAAATCATACCTCTGCGGATTCCCACGGGTGTCCTCTTTTTGGAAATGCATGGGGTTCCCTGTTTTCCTTGGTGGCTTGGACACCGGAGTCCCATATCTGTATGTTGTGTCGGTCGGCAGAGCGTCTGAAATTCCGGTCTGAAAACAGACTTGGGGTTACTTGTGTTTTAGGCTTTCCCCTTGGCAGCCAGGTAGGTGCACCCACACATGTGAGGTACCATTTTCATCGGGACACCTGTGGGAACGCGAGACGGTAGGCCATGTGTTGTTAGGGGTGTGTTTCTATGGGTGAGCTGAGCAAAATGTTCGGAAAATGCGTTTTTTTCCCACATTTCAGATTTTGCGGGGGTGTCTCGGTAACACATTCTGGGGAGATTTGCCCAAATCGTACCTCTGCAGATTCCCACAGGTGTCCTCTTTTCGGAAATGCATGGGGTTCCCTGTTTTTCTTGGTGGCTTGGACACCTGAGGCCCATATCTGTATGTTGTGCCGGTCGGCAGAGCGTCTTGAAATTCCGGTCTGAATACAGACTTGGGGTTACTTGTGTTTTAGGCTTTCCCCGGGACGCCCAGGTAGTTGCACCCACACATGTGAGGTACCGTTTTCATCGGGACACCTGTGGGAACGTGGACCGGTAGGCCATGTGTTGTTGGGGGCGTGTTTCGATGGGTGAGCCGAGCGAAATGTGCGGAAAATGCATTTTTTTCCCAACATTTCGGACTTTGCGGGGGTGTGTGGGTAATAAATTCTGGGGCGATTTGCCCAAATCGTACCTCTGCTGATTCCCACAGGTGTCCTCTTTTCGGAAATGCATGGGGTTCCCTGTTTTCCTTGGTGGCTTGGACACCCGAGGCCCATATCTGTATGTTGTGCCGATCGGCAGAGCGTCTTGAAATTCCGGTCTGAAAACAGACTTGGGGTTATTTGTGTTTTAGGCTTTCCCCTTGGCGCCCAGGTAGGTGCACCCACACATGTGAGGTACCATTTTCATCGGGACACCTGTCGGAACGCGGGACGATAGGCCATGTGTTGTTGGGGGCGTGTTTCGATGGGTGAGCCGAGCGAAATATGCGGAAAATGCATTTTTTTCCCCACATTTCGGACTTTGCGGGGGTGTCTGGGTAATACATTCTGGGGCGATTTGGGCAAATCATACCGCTGCGGATTCCCACGGGTGTCCCCTTTTTGGAAATGCATGGGGTTCCCTGTTTTCCTTGGTGGCTTGGACACCCAAGGCCCATATCTGTATGTTGTGCCGGTCAGCAGAGCGTCTGAAATTCCGGTCTGAAAACAGACTTGGGGTTACTTGTGTTTTAGGCTTTCCCCTTGGCGCCCAGGTAGGTGCACCCACACATGTGAGGTACCGTTTTCATCGGGACTCCTCTGGGAACGCGGGACGGTAGGCCATGTGTTGTTGGGGCGTGTTTCGATGGGTGAGCCGAGCGAAATGTGTGGAAAATGTGTTTTTTTCCCCACATTTCGGACTTTGCGGGGGTGTCTGGGTAATACATTCTGGGGCGATTTGGGCAAATCATACCTCTGCGGATTCCCACGGGTGTCCTCTTTTCGGAAATGCATGGGGTTCCCTTTTTTCCTTGGTGGCTTGGACACCCGAGGCCCATATCTGTATGTTGTGCCGGTCGGCAGAGCGTCTGAAATTCCGGTCTGAAAACAGACTTGGGGTTACTTGTGTTTTAGGCTTTCCTCTTGGCAGCCAGGTAGGTGCACCCACACATGTGAGGTACCGTTTTCATCGGGACACTTGTGTGAAAGCGGGACGGTAGTCCATGTGTTGTTGGGGGCGTGTTTTGATGGGTGAGCCGAACAAAATGTGCAGAAAATCCGTTTTTTTCCCCACATTTCGGACTTTGCGGGGGTGTCTGGCTAATAAATTCTGGGGCGATTTGGGCAAATTATATCTCTGCAGATTCCCACGGGTGTCCTCTTTTCGGAAATGCATGGGGTTTCCTTTTTTCCTTGGTGGCTTGGACACCCAAGGCCCATATCTGTATGTTGTGCCGGTCGGCAGAGCGTCTGAAATTCCGGTCTGAAAACAGACTTGGGGTTACTTGTGTTTTAGGCTTTCCTCTTGGCGGCCAGGTAGGTGCACTCACACATGTGAGGTACCGTTTTCATCGGGACACCTGTGGGAAGGCGAGACGGTAGGCCATGTTTTTTTGGGGGCGTGTTTCGATGGGTGAGCTGAGCCAAATATGCGGAAAATGCGTTTTTTTCCCCACATTTCAGACTTTGCGGGGGTGTCTGGGTAATACATTCTGGGGCGATTTGGGCAAATCATACCTCTGTGGATTCCCGCGGGTGTCCTCTTTTCGGAAATGCATGGGGTTCCCTTTTTTCCTTGGTGGCTTGGACACCCGAGGCCCATATCTGTATGTTGTGCCGGTCGGCAGAGCGTCTGAAATTCCGGTCTGAAAACAGACTTGGGGTTACTTGTGTTTTAGGCTTTCCTCTTGGCGGCCAGGTAGGTGCACCCACACATGTGAGGTACCGTTTTCATCGGGACACTTGTGTGAACGCGGGACGGTAGCCCATGTGTTGTTGGGGGCGTGTTTTGATGGGTGAGCCGAACGAAATGTGCAGAAAATCCGTTTTTTTCCCCACATTTCAGACTTTGCGGGGGTGTCTGGCTAATAAATTCTGGGGCGATTTGGGCAAATTATACCTCTGCGGATTCCCACGGGTGTCCTCTTTTCGGAAATGCATGGGGTTCCCTTTTTTCCTTGGTGGCTTGGACACCCGAGGCCCATATCTGTATGTTGTGCCGGTCGGCAGAGCGTCTGAAATTCCAGTCTGAAAACAGACTTGGGGTTACTTGTGTTTTAGGCTTTCCTCTTGGCGGCCAGGTAGGTGCACTCACACATGTGAGGTACCGTTTTCATCGGGACACCTGTGGGAACGCGAGACGGTAGGCCATGTTTTTTTGGGGGCGTGTTTCGATGGGTGAGCCGAGCAAAATGTGCGGAAAATGCATTTTTTTCCCCACCTTTCAGACTTTGCAGGGGTGTCTGGGTAATAAATTCTGGGGCGATTAGGGCAAATCATACCTCTGCGGATTGCCACGGGTGTCCTCTTTTCGGAAATGCATGGGGTTCCCTGTTTTCCTTGGTGGTTTGGACACCCGTGGCCCATATCTGTATGGTGTGCCGGTCGGCAGAGCGTCTGAAATTCCGGTCTGAAAACAGACTTGGGGTTACTTGTGTTTTAGGCTTCCCCTTGGCGCCCAGGTAGGTGTACCCACACATGTGAGGTACCCTTTTCATCGGGACACCTGTGGGAACGCGGGACGGTAGGCCATGTGTTATGTTTGTGTGGTTTTCATAACGTTTTGACCCATTTGCTGGTGCCCTTTGTCACACAACCCTTTCATTTCCCAAATGTGACCTACATTTAGTCGCTGCTTTAGGCACCATACACTTTTGTAACCTGCACAAAGTCACCTACCCTTGAAAAGGTCTGCCCGTGCTCTTTCAAAAAATGTATGCTTGCCGTTCCTCACCACAATGGTTTTCTCGATTTACACATGCTAAGTGCGTCTGTTCAGGCCATGAGCGTAAAACTCCTGTGTACCATGGCTCAGTGTTTGGCTTGTGGTATTGCTTGTTTTGTAAAACACTACAAAAAATGTGTGCTCTCCTAACTGCAAGAGTCGGGGGAATGTAGCGGAGCATTGCTTTTCTCAAAATTCGTAGAAGCCATTGCCGTACCAAGCCAACCATGTCCAACACATACCTTTTTTTCGGTCATTTTCCCGCTTTTCCACCAATCTATGGCAGTTTCCCCTACCTAGTTGTTGCCTGACCTATGCAAATCACCCCTTCCTAAACTTGGAATTTTGTCTACTTTTCAGAAATATATTCCTTTCCGTCCTCCAAATCGGCTTTCCTACCCTTTTCTTCCATTCCGTCCATGCATGTCCAATTGGCAAAAATTGCCAAAATCGCCTACCTCTCACAAAACGGTTGATAACTACATCAAAATAATTTTTTTCCGTTTCCACTCAACCTGTTCTTGAAAGCCAGGAAATTGGGGAATTCAGCACAGCAAACCATTTGTTCCTAGCTCTTACAAGGAAAAAAACACAGGCTGCTTTGTACATCAGTTTATTGGCATTTTTTGAAAAAAACCAAAATTTTCCCACTTTCTGGTTATTTTCTCTCACCCCCCTAGAGCAACCTAGTATTCCTAGGTGGCGTTACGACCGCCTACATGTGGGGAAAAAAAGGATCCAAATTTGGCCAACATATCTCATGTAAGAAAAAAGTTACAAGCCATTGAATGGCCACATACTGAAATCACCAAAAAAGGCCCTGGCACTGGGAAGAAATACCCATGGCACTTAAAGGATTAAGGGGTTCTCTTTATATGTACCATGGTGTCTGTTCCATTTCACTGTTTTCATCCATATTAAAACAAGTACAGTGTTACAGGGGATGCTGGTACTTTGACAACAATTATATCACCCTTTGGAGCTGGTCCAGAGTATGAAGTATGCGTACTGACAGTTCCCTTGAATGAAAGAAAGTAAATCCTACATAGGATACTATTAGACAGTGATATTCTTATAAACGTGCAGTGTTTCAAACCTTTATCATTTCAGTTCTAATGTTACAATTTCTCCCTAATGCAGAATACATTGCAAAATGTTTGAGGGTAACATTACAATCAGTATGCTTTGCTCGGTGATCTCTGATTGAGTACTCTTGCCATCAATCAGGTGAAATTCGAAATGTATATTTTTACTAAATGGCGTACACTGTTTACAAGGGTATGTATGTAAGCGATGTGTGCGATTAAAGATTTTAATTTCCAAAATGTTTGACTTTTTTTTTAATCAATGTTCTATTCAAGGAATGTATACAAGGTCGGGAATTACTTGGATCAGAAGTGGTGGACCAGCTTGCTCGTGCGGTCGTTACAGAGAAGACCATGGTTTCACAGAAAATCAAGAAAACAAGGGTAAATACATTTTTTTTTCGTTTTCTAGAAGTGTTTTGGGCTGGTGTTTTCTTCATAAATTGTTTTTTTATTTAAAGTGCTATCTACTGTATGTGTGATTTACATTGAATATGTTTTTACAACCCATCTCCTAGAGGCCCAGAAGGAAAAGAAGTATAAAGACACAGACAACAAATGAAACCAAAGATGCTGCTTGCCAAACATATTTCACCACGGAGCAACTACTATTTGAGGCGCAGCATGGTCCAGTCAATAAGCAGACTTGAGATGCTCATGTCCAATGGCCAGAAAATGAATTGAATGTGATTGGCGAAGCAGCAAAGTGTTGTTGGACCATTGCTACAATGTGAGAACTTGACAAGATGAAAATGGAACTGAATATAATGAAGATGCTTTTGAATTCCTCGCTGACTTTACACAATTTACACCTGCAAAAAAAGGTCCACCCAATAAACAATCAACTTTGATGGTGATGGTTTCTCCAATTTGTGTGCAAATAACACAAGCTGAACTAACAGAGACTGAAGCTTCTACGCAATTGACCGAGGAACTTGCCAAAGAGCTTGACTATAGTTTGTCAAGTTTGGGCGATTTGTCCGATTTGCACTTTTCCCCTCCCCTCTTCCATGCACTTGCGCGTTCTCAATGTCACTGGGCCTAGTAAGATCGCTGTTTTGTTCTCCCCTGTTCCCCTCCCTTGCCTTGTCGCGCTCTGAAACACTTGTGTACGAGCGCGATAGAAATAAAATATCAATCAATCAATCAATCAACACAGTTGAGTCACAAACCAACCACAATCATGCAGGACGATTGGCTAATAAAGGAGCAGAAATACATTTTATTCGACAGCTGCCTGGTAGAAATTATACTGATGCTGAAATGTGTCCATCCAGTGAGTGGGAAAATATGGGGGAGCCATTGGTGAACGTAACTCGTGTATTACAAGGCACTAACCTGAAAATCCAAGCCACCTGTGCCCACCTCCATGATACATTTTCATGGTCCACTCAACCGATGCTGGCAAAGTGCAAGCTGGAAATCTACTGTGTTCAACAGCTTTACTTTTCAGTGGCTCGACTTTTAGTAAGTTGTCCAGTTTCTTTCAATTTGTGAGACTTCAGTTCCTTGCTAAATCGCAGTACTACAAATATCAAAGAGAATGTTTGTTATCGGCTGTTAGTCAAGCCTGGAAAATTGAACAAATGTCAATTGAAAGGACATTCTCTGGCAAACGCTTCAGGCTAGCTGGCGATGGACAGTGTGACAGCCTGGGATTTTCAGCAAAGTACTGTACATACCACTTTCAGGACATGGAAACAAAATAAATTGTAAATTCGGAGGTTGTGCAGGTGTCCGAATGTAAATCCTCAGTGGCCTTAGAGAAGAACAAGATACTTACCAACTGTAATGTTCTTTCGACTGGATGTTCCTCCCACGTATTCCTTATCTTTGATAAATCCACATTTTTTCACAGTAGAGTCGGTGTCCCTCAAAGGCCTCCGTATCGGCGCCGACGTCACCATAGGTATAACTAGTCTTGCGCAGCGTCCGTTGCTCAGTTCCGTTTTCAGGTGCTGTTTTTGCCCTGTATGATATGGTTAATAACCTTGAAGGAGCGTAGGCTGCAACTACAAGGGAAGCTTTACTGTGGGGAAGGCTGGGAGGGGCGATAAGGAATACGTGGGAGGAACATCCAGTTGAAAGAACGTTATAGTTGGTAAGTAAATTGTTCTCCGAATGGATTATGTCCTCCCATGTATTCCTTATCTTTGATAGACTCCCAAAGCAGTAATGTGTAGAGGAGGCAGGGGTAAAATGAAATGTTTCCCTTTAAAGATGCACAGAGTGCAACACAGCTTTTCCAAATCTTGTCTCCTGGCTAGAGGAGGAATCAAGATTGTAGAATTTAGTGAAAGTATGTGCGGACGACCATGTGGCCGCCGCACATATGTCTTTAATTGGAACTCCTCTTTTGGAGAGCTGAAGAGGCTGCAATACCCCAGGTTGAATGAGCCCTGAGGTGTTGAGGGGGCTATTTTCATGCCAATTTATAGCACTCTATAATAGTTAATATAATTCATCTTGAGATGTTCTGTTTTGTAATAGGTAAACCTAACTTGTGCCCTGCATACCCCACAAACAATTGGTCTGCTTGCCTGATCCTCGCAAGTCTGCTAATGTAAAAACTCAAGGCACACCTTGGATCTAGCCTGTGCAATCTCTCTTCCTCTTTCCCTGGAAAGGGAGGAGGGTAAGACGAAGGTAAGGTTATTTTTTGTGTGATGTGGAATTCTGAGACCACCTTTGGGAGAAAATTCAGCTTCACTTGGAGAACTACTTTATCTTTGTGAAAGATTGTATGTGGAGGTTTGCAAGACAAAGCTTGTAATTCACTCACTCTTCTGGCAGAAGTTAAAGCTACTAGAAAGACTGTTTTAAGAGTGAGAAACCTTAATGAACAGGAATGAAGGGGTTTGAATGGAGTACCCATTAGAAATTTCAAGACTAGGTTTAGGTCCCACAGTGGAACTTGAAAAGGAGTTGGCGGAAACACATTAGTTAACCCTTTCAGAAATTGAATCACGATGGTTAATTTGAAGTATGAAGGCTCCTCCGCAGTGCGCTTGAAGATTGACAGCGCTGCGAGGTAACCCTTGATTATGCCAACTTGAAGACCTGAATTTTCCAAATATAGCAAAAAAGATAACACCATTGGTGTACTACATGAAAAGGGTTCAATATTCTTTTCTCTATCCCAGCTGCAAGATTTGTTCCAACGGCAGCGGTATAAAGATTTCATTGCTGGCCTTCTGGCTGAAAGCAACACCTCTATTACATCATCCGGGAGGTCCCAATCCTTGTATCTCAACCTTTCAGAAACCAGGCGTGAAGGTTGAGGGTCCTGATATACGGATGGAGAACCCGACCTCTCTTCTGCGAGAGAAGATCCTCTCTTTGTGGAAGACGAATCGGAGGACAGATGGACATGTCTAGAAGATCCGGGTACCATGTTCTCCTGGCCCAATCCGGGCAATTAGGATCATGGGTTTCCCGAATCTCCTCAACCTCCTAATCACTTGTGGAATGACGGGGACTGGAGGAAACACGTACAGAAGTAGAAACTCCCAGTCCACCACAAACGCGTCCCCTAGAGCTCCTCTCGGAGGAAATTTCCTTGAGCAATACTGATCGCACTTTCAGTTGATACTGGTGGTGAACAGATCCACTTTTGACGGGTTCCCCAAAGGGCAAAGATCTCTTGTAGGACTTCCTGAGCTAGTTCCCACTCATGGGAGAGACTGTGTTCTGCCTGCTCAGAGCATCCGCCATCGAGTTCTTCTCTCCCGCTAGGTGAACTGCTGATAGACAGATTCCTTCTTAATTTGCCAAGAACCAGAGCTGCATCGCCTCTCTGCACAGTGGCAGTGCCCCTATGCCTCCTCTTTTGTTGAGGTAATGCATGGCCATTGTGTTGTCCGTCATTATCAGGACATTCTTTCCTGTACTGATTGGCAGGAAAGCCTCCAGCGCTAGTCTGATCGCTCTCAGCTCTAATATGTTGATGTGTAGTCTGGACTCCGATGGAGACCAACGACCGCTGATGGTCAAGTGGTTGGCATGGGTTCCCCACCCCGTGAGTGAAGGGTCCATAACTACTCTTATCTCCGGCCATGGTTGCCAAAACTGTTCTCCTTTAAAGATGTTCTCCCGGCAGGCCCACCACTGAAGGTCTCAAGCCACTCTGTCCAGGATTAATAGGAGATCTGACATCTTTCCTGAGTATTGTGACCACTGGGTCCTTACAGCCCACTGGAGAGATCTCATTCTCGGGTGAGCCTAGGGCACTAGAAAAATGCAGGATGCCATGAGGCAGAGCAACCTCAAAAAATCAAAGGCTGGTAGACACTGGGCATTTTGAAACTTGATGACCATCTGTAGAATATCTTGAGCCCTCACCTCTGGTGGCAAAGCTTTTCCCAGGAATGTGTCCAGGACTGCTCCAATGGACTGGAGTCTCTATGATGGAATCATCTGTGACTTCTTTAAGTTGAGGGAGAAGCCCAGCTTGTGGAGGAAGTGGCAAACATAATCTACTTGGATCTGAGCTTGTTCCGGGGACGCTGCTCTGATCAACCAGTCATCCAGGTAGGGGTAGACATGAATCCCTTCCCTCCTTAGACTTGCAGCCACAACCGCCATTAGCTTGGTGAAGACTCTCGGGCGGAGGTCAGCCCAAATGGCAGAACTCAGAATTGATCATGGGAATTGCCAATGGCAAACCTCAGGTACTTCCTGTGCTTGTGGTGGATTGGCACATGAAAGTAAGCATCCTGAAGGTCTAGAGATACCAAACAGTCCTGAAGCTGGAGGGCCTGAAGGATCTGAGAAAGGGTTACCATCTTGAACTTGTCTTTCCTGCGGAATTTGTTTAATTCTCGCAAGTCCAAGATGGGTCTCAATCCTTTGTTCTTCTTCGGTATTAGAAAATAGGGGGAATACCAACCCTTGTTCCTCTCCACTACAGGTACCGGTTCTCTGGCACATTTCTCTAGCAGGTCTGAAATCTCCTGCACAAGGAGCAGGTCTGGAAGCTTCAAAAAGTTGTTCCCTGGTGGATGACTCTGAGGAGTGTGTAGGAAAGGCAGGCAGTAACCTTGGGCAACTGTTTCCAATGCCCAAGCATCTGACGTAATAGCCTGCCATTCTGTCAGATGTTGAGTTAACATGCCTCCTACTGGTGTTTTGTGTGGGGAGACCTCAGAGGGACTTGGAAGTGGCTGACACAGATGCTGAGGGTAAAGCAGCACCTACTGATGCGGGTTTGGTACCTTTGACCCATCCACCATGGGTGAATCGTCTCTGACCCCTTTGAGCTTGCTGCCCTCTGCCTTTTCTGAATGCGGAGTAAAAACGAAAGTGCTTCTCCCTGCAGCACGTACGTGTGGGGTGATTTGGAGTTTGACGGATTGCAGCCCAAGTGATTTTGCTGCCGACTTTGAGGTTTGCAATTTCTCCAGGCTGTCATTAGCTTTTTTGCCAAATAGAGAGGTGCCGTCAAAGGACATATTCAGAAGCCTGGCTTGCACATCAGGAGCAAAACCAGACTTCCGCAACCACGCAAACCTGTGGATTGTGGTACTCGCCGCCATGGCTCTGCTGATGCTGTCAGCAGAGTCGATACCTATTTGGAGAGACTCACACATCGCATCCTTCCCATCCTTGATGATGTTCAAGAATGCTGACTGTCTCTTCCCCTTCTGGGAGTCAGTCAGCCGCTGATGAAGCACACTCCCAAAGGAAGTGGCTGAATCTAGCTAGCGTTCAAGTGGCGTTAAGACTTAAGTGCCATACTGCATGCTGAAAAGACTTTTTTATATACATTGCATCAAATCTTTTGTCGTCTCTGTCTTGTGGTATAGTGGGGTATGCTGACTTACTATTTGATGAAGTCGCTGCCTGCACTACTAAACTCTCTGGAGTTGGGTGCTTACTTAAATATTTAGGGTCTGAGGCGGACACTCTGTACTTCGCAGAGAGCTTTAAATTTACTGCAGGGATAACTTCAGGTGTCTCCCAATTTGCAGCTATTTTTTCTCTGCAATGCAGCATGAAAAGGGAATATAGGGGCTTCTTGAGGCCCTTTATCTATGATGTCAGTAAGAACATCTGGCTGGAAAGAGTGTGCAGGTGGTGTCCACCCCATAAATTGCATAATTCTTGCCATAAGGGCTCTGTAAGGCATTTCTGCATGTTCTCCAGGTTCTGGTCTGGCAAATTCTGCCTCTGGAGAGGTATCTATGCCACTGGCATCTTGTAAAGATTCTTGTAGATCTCTCAATCTATTCTCCGCAGAAATGAGTTCCTCTGGAATGGGTACTCTTGTTGTTTGTAACCCAAAGGGTCTCTCATTGTCAGAATCCTTCCCTTCCTCATATATAGGGGATAAAGCTCTGAAATAGTCAGATGTTGGATAAGGGGTAAAACCCATTTCCAGAGAAGAAGGAGCCAAAATGGTGGATACTGCTTGGGAAAAAGTTGTGGTTGTCGATGCAGACGTTATAGGTCTCGACAAACCCGCAAATGGCGTTGAAAAACTCAAAAAGGGCCTTGATGTATTCAAAAGAACCGGAATCCTACTCGGTGTCATCAATATTGTCGACG
The DNA here is from genome assembly GCF_040938575.1 of Ambystoma mexicanum. NCBI lineage: Eukaryota > Metazoa > Chordata > Amphibia > Caudata > Ambystomatidae > Ambystoma > Ambystoma mexicanum. Next base: position 1,238,559,311 of record NC_090934.1, on the reverse strand, counting down.
CCACTTTCGACGCCTTGGGCGGGACCTTCGACACCTCTGGTGCCGGTGGCGCATTTGAGGTCTGAGGCTTCGAGGACCTATCCTTCATCGGGGTCGACGATGGCGTCGATGACAGCGTCGATGACACAGATTTGTGCGTCGAAGGTACCTTTGACGATGGCGTCGATGACGCAGCTTTATTCGATTAATTTTTGTCTTTACTCGAGGGTTCATGACGCTCTCAAGGGTTTTTGTTCACCGGGTTTGACGACTCATGGTGTTTTTTGTTTTTCAGGTTTTTTTACGGGTCTTTCACTCGGGGTATCACCTCTAGGCATCTCCGAGGGGGTCAAGGCTGTGTTCTTGAAGACCCTAAGCGATACGGAGGCCTTCCAGGGACACCGACTCGAGGGACGTCGACGCGCAGCTCCCTCTACTGTGATAAAATGTTCCGAGGCCAGCAAGCTGGAAGTGGATTTACCAAAGATAAGGAATACGTGGGAGGACACAATCCATTCGAAACATGGTTTCATAAAATCCCTCGAACATCTTCAATCGAGGGGAATGCAAATAGACCTCATAGCCACTGAAAGACATGTTTCAATAGCCAAGGCCATGCAAGAGCAGTTTCCAAACATTTGCCATCAATTTGATGTATGGCACATTGCCAAATCAATCAATAAAAAAAATCACAGCTGCAGGTAAAAAAAAGGGTTCAGAAAATATGTTACAGTGGTTCCAGTCTTTTAGCAACCATCTTTGGTGGAGCTCCAAAACTTGTGATGGGTCTGTGGAAATTCTACTTGAAAAATGGCACTCATTGATGCACCACTGTTCCAACGTTCACTCATGGACAGAAAGCCAACATTTTCACCAATGTGCACATGGACCTTTATTGGAGGAACAGGAACGCAAGAAGAAGTGATTGCTTCCATCTTCACCTCCACACAAAGCTCATGGTAAGATCATGTTTGATAAAACTCTTTCAAGAGTCCTGAAGGGACTCACGGAATTCTGTCACACCAGTGATTTGGAGGTGTTCCACAACATATGCCTAAAGTACAGGCCCAAGAGGTTGCATTTCGGCATAGACGGTATGCAATATCGAACATTATTAGCCGTATTAGCGCATAACAAGAATCTAAGCAGAGAACAATCGAGAACTGCAGCAAACTTTGGAATGCTTCGTTACACAATGGCCTTTGCAAAACGAAGCAGAAAAATGGGTTGGCAAGCCGATATACCAGGAAACGGAATTTGATTTTGTGAAAGATCTCATTTTGACTGTGTTGGCCATGCATACTCATGGAATTGATCTTGATTTTGTTCCTAGGACACATACATTGCCACAAAACATTGCAAACAAGCCCTATCCACCAAAAGAGAACCTCGTTCAACAGTTGATTTCCCGGTATAAATGATTAGCAGCGGTGTGTATGTTCCACAATGTTTGAACATTGTACATGACCAATGGAAATCTATTTAACTTGAATTTCATAGCTATTAAAATTATTAAGAAGTATTAAGCGTCCAAATTGTCTTTTCCAATGTAACCTCTTTATCAATTTTATTTTGCAAGAAGTGCCTGTTGGAGGATGACATACGTATGCCATACAGTGTAACTCTGTGTTTGCCCCCTTCCTGCTTCCGGCCAGCTCGTGTGAGTCCTTCACTGATCAGGGCATGGGAGGGTCAGATGGATATCAGCATGAAAGCAACTGCGGGGTCTGCAGTTGCCTTAGTATGCACGTGTCCAAATAGACAGAATAAATACGCGTCCCACTAAGGAATGAGACCTAAGCTAAATAACAAACTTGGCATTCAAGAACTAATGACCGTGAGCAAATCACTGCATGAAAGGGGGCTGTTGGTGTGAAATAGGTGCATTCTTACCTATATTTTTATGGGGGCATGTGTTAGGGGTCGTTCCTTTCGGATGCCTTATCGGAAGGGCTGATCTTTGATTTGCGGCCTTTGGAGTCTTACAATGTCAAACCCAGTGGGGATAGGTGTTAGTGTTACCAAAATATATGACCACTCTAAATTAAGTACATGGTAGGTGAATTGGAGGTAGTGCGGGGGTAGGGTCTGGTCACCAGATGCGTTCCAAGTGAATAGGGGGCATGGGTTCAGTGGACTGCGGCCTAGCAGGGAGAGGTTGGAGATGGCATGAGTCGGTCAGCACAGATGGATGGGGCACTAAGGTTGGAGCAGGCCTTAGTCTCACATTTTTGGATGAGCACATTTTGTCAGGGCTCGATACTCGCTACTTGCAAAAATGAATAGCTGCATTTCTGTGAGAACAGGAGACACGCTGAGCTGACAGAGGACAGAGGTGGTGGGGGTTGCCTGTGTGCGGCACTGGGAGAGGGAGAATGAACACTTCGCCAGAGGGGTAGAGGGCCTAGAAAAAGATGGCATTTAGAAGGACACACAATGAAGTTCAAAGTATACACATTAGCACAGCGTTAATACACGTATATGAAAGATGGGTGATGCAAATAGGTACAGGATGGGTGGAGATATCTCCCTCCTTAGCTTATATGTCATTTGCCCGGTACGAGAATGGTGCAGGGGGGAGGGATATACCGCCTCTCCTCCAACATTTGTTAGTGCACGGGAAGTTCAGTGGAGATGGAAGGGCACTTGGATTTATGACTTGTCAGTGTCTCACGTTATCCGCAGAGCACATTCCTCTGCGAAAACAGGGCGCACGCGGATGTGACAATGGGGAGGACTCTAACTGGAACTGCTGCCCTAAAATAACGAAATCACTATCAATATAGATGAGTAAAAAAGTATTCACGATAGCACAGCATTGGTGGATGCCAGCAAACAATTTGTTTATTTTTTTAACATATTTTGAATGCCGAGTTGGAAGGCCGGGCTAATCGCTCCTATGGACTGAAGGTCTGTGCGTTTGATGTTGCTTGTGTGCTGTTCACACCGACACATCCCGTACAGTATGTTTTTGATTTGTGGCTTTACTTCACGAAAAGGTAATTTAAAAGGTTCAATTGTTGCTCGTCCTTGGAAGAAAGGGAGGATTCGCTATGGATTGAATGGCAGGAGGTGTGTAATAACCGCAAAAATGATAAGGTTCACCATTTCAAAACTGGACAAAGGTACATGTAATTTCATTTTATGAAAACCGTTGATCTGAGCGGAAACTCTGCGTTACACCAAGAGAATGGAAATACCAAATATAATGTAAGCTTTACTGTAGACGAGTTTATAGACGAACAAGTCAAGATTTAATTTTCTGACCGGTATTGCTGGCTTACATTGTGATGGGTTGTTCATTGGGGCATATTGTAACGACACGCAAACACAACCTGTATGTATTTGTCTTTGTCCCGGGCACATGGGCAGTCCAGCACTGAAATGCATGGAGTCCACGTCTGGGTTCCCCCAGGTTCCACCAACGCCAAGTTCGTTGCTAAAATTCCGTCATAATGCCATCTATGTGTTTGAATTCTTCTATCAGCTTCGGCATCCGCATCCCATTGTGAGCTAAACATACTCCACAGCACTAACCTCTCAAGCACATCATAGACTCCAACTTTCCACAATGTTTTTTCTGTGTTTCCATTGTTTCTGGTTTGTGTTCATTATTAGGTTTCACCTGGTGCAGAATTAAAGGGTAAATGGATAAATTAGAATAAAGAACGGCTACTGAGATATATTTCTGTTATGTTTTCTACACAGCTACCGCCTTCCTTTCTGCGAATGTCATCGATTCCAGATACCCAGTGACGGGTTCCTCAGCAGGCAGTGGCAGATACAACTAAATGGCTGGCTTACAATTACGCTGATGTGGGACGAACGCCCTGGACCGATATGCCCTTTCACGGTACCAGCGACAAGGAGCAACCCGACATCTTTTAAGGTGGTCTAGCAAAACACTGATGCCGATGCCTTGCGATTCAAGGTGCGTCCAATGCCCTTCTTCTACCGAAAGGAACACTGTGTGCCTCATGATAAAGATTTGATGTTCAAAAACAAAGAAATTTAAAATGTTGTTGAATATGGAAATTGGCGAATGTTCTCAGAGATTTTATTGTGAAATAAAAGCACATTATAAATTGCAGAGTATTTATTTAATTATTCAGATTTGTAAAGTGCACAACAGCCCATGAGCATCATGGCGCTTGTTACATAGATAGCTTAGTTACAAATACATGAAAATGCATACGGTCACAGGTAATGTGATATTTTACAAATTTACATGTGATATTTTACATATTTACAGAGACGGTTGCATTTTACTGCGCAAAGAGTTGGGTCTTGAGTTTCCTACGAAATGCAGGGAGTGAGTTTTCTGCTCTGATGTAGGTAGTGCGTTCCAGAGTTTGGCAGCAATATATGGGAAGTCTAAACCACCGGCTTTGGCTCTGTTGATACGTGGGATGTGGAGTTGGTTAGTGTATTGTGTCCTGCTGGGACATGTGGAGGAGGATTTGGAGATAGTCTCAGATAGGTATGAGGGTGCAGATAGAGTGAGGCATTTATGTGTGAGGGTGAGGATTTTGAAAGTGATGCGTTTTGACTGGGAGCCAATGAGCTGATTGTCTAGCCTGGGAGATGTGTTCCCTTCTTGGGATGCTTAGGGCAGCACAGAGAGCATTGTTCTGCATGACTTGAAGCCTGTTTAGGTTTTTATCGGATGTGCCTGCCTGAAGGGCATTACAATAGTCTAGTTTTGCACCAATGGTTGCTCTGGCTATTGATAGGCAATTGGGTTTGGATATGTAAGGTTTTATGGCGTTTATTAGTTTGGTGTTGTGTGCATAGGAGGAGGTGATGGTGCTAACCTGTCTGGTCATGGTTAGTGAGGAGTCTAAGTATACTACCAGCGTCTTGACTGCTGTAGATACAGGGATAGTGGAGTTGTCAATGGTAAGGTTGGCATATAATTTGTCAAGCTTGGTTAGGGTATTCTTTTGGCCTAGTATCATGATTTTCGTCTTTTCCCCATTGAGGCAGAGGCCATTTACCGCCATCCAAGCCTGGATGGTGGAGTAGATCGTGTGGAGTGCCTTGGCATCTTTGTAGTATGATCCTGAGAGGGGTAGAGTACTTATGTATCATCAGCGTAATTCGTATATGCAATACCAAGTGAGTCAAGCTTGTCAAAGAGGGTCTTTGTGAATAAGTTATATAATGTGGGTGCCGTACAAGATCCCTGAGGGACTCCGCAGTGGATTGTGGTAGGTTTAGCATTTGCTATATCCGAGAAGACCTTCATGGCTCTTCCTTCGAGTAAGGAGGTGACCCAGAGAGCTGCTTCTTTGGAGAAGTTAGCTGAATGTGTGAGGTATGATGTGAGAGTCTTATGGTCAACCAGATCAAAAGCGGCTGAGAGATCTGGAAGCAGCAGCAAGGTTGGCTTGCCTTTGTCCATGATTTGGGTGATCTGATTCTTTAGATCCACCAGAGCTGTTTCAGTGCTGTGTCCTTTCCGGAAACCAGATTGTCTGGTCCCTAGGATGGAGTGGGTTTCCAGAAAGTGTTGGATTTGGCAATGGGCAGCTTTGTCCAGTAATTTCAGGAGGAATGGCACTGTGGTTATTGGTCTGTAGTTGTTAGGTTATAGAGGGTCGAGAGTCGGTTTTTAAAGGAGTGGGCGGACCCAGGCCTCTTTGAGACTGGCTGGGATGATGCCTGTTTTGAAAGACGCATTGATGAAGGTCATGAAGAGTGGAGCGAGGCGGTCTGCGCAAGCCTTGATGAGCTTAGGAGGGCATATGTCCCCTTTACAGGGAGAGGGTTTGAGGTTTTTGAGGTGGTCTAAAACTTCTTGTTCAGTGATTTCCCTGAATGAGAATACAGGTCTAGTGGAGTTTGTTGAGTCAGGAGCTGAGTTGGTTGATTTTGTCCCTATTTACGGTGGTAGGGCTTTGCAGTGGTCTTTAATTTTCTTTTGAAGGAGGTCTATTTTGTGTAACATGGCCAATTGGATGCTTGCACACCATGCTTCATCTTTGACTATTTCATCGGGTGTGTTGGCAGGGGAGATAAGCCCATTGAAGATGGAGAAGATCTCTCTACGGTATGATTTAGCATTGGCTGAGGTGATGGCTGCTTTGTATTGGTGGGAGATTAAATTGAACTCGTTTTTGGTGTTGACACTAGGATTGGTTTGCCAGTTTTTCAGTACCACTGTTTTGCATGTGCGCAGTGACTGAAATTCTTTAGTGAACCATGAATTTGTATGCAACGATTTCTCATCTTTTTTTTTGCTTTGAGAGATGCTATCTTGTTAATTGCTTTAGTGATAATATCCTTGTAGATGTTAGCTAGGGTATTGGGGTCTTTGGCGAAGGAGGGTGCTAGTTCAGGGATGTTGAGGTAAGGGCGCAGGTTGTCCTCAGTGAGCTTTTTGGAGCTTCTCACTTGCGCTGCGGTATCAGGGATGAGGGTTTTAGTGCTTTTGGTGATGGGTATAGTGAATTTGATACAGTTGTGATCGGTCCATGGCAGTGTGGTGTTAGCGGTGATGGTTGAGAGGCAGTTATGGTCCGCAATCCAGTCTAAGGTGCAGCTTTTTTTATTAGTGTTTCCTTTAAAAATAGTGTTTTCTATTCCGATTGAGACACGCTGTGCTGTGAGAGGATGTGAGTGTTGATATTCTGGGTTCTGCGTCAACTAACGTTAAGATATAGGTGATGACTGGGTGCGTTTGACTGCGCTGCCCACCAACGTCATGAAAATAGGTGAAGAATATTACTAGGAATAGTGATGACAGCTTCAGGAGTTGCCGTTATGATTTAGTGCTGCAAGGGCAGTTCAATTTAGGGCAATGCAGCAACGGATAAGATCAGCACAAGATGGCCATACCCCAATGCTTGATTTCACATGTGTAAAAGTGAGGAAAACTATGGTAAGGTGCATAGGAAATGTTTTTATGATCTATCACAGATTGCTTTAAACCACATGCCTGAACGCTCGGGACAATAACATTTTTGAGCGCACTATTCCTTTAATACCAACTTTACAATCCAGGATGAGGACTGTAATGTCACGGGTGCAATAGAGCTTTGGGATGAGAGTGGATTTGCTTGTGTAATAGACAAGACCAATACGCAACACTGCACTTGAGAGTTCTCAATATCACTGGCCTAGGAAGATTGTTGTTTTATCCTCCCTTGTTCCCCTCCCTTGCCTCGTCGCACTCTGAAACACTTTTGTATGAGCGTGATACATAAAAATGTATCATATCATAACAAACTAGTGGATCAAGGAGAAAAGCTAACGTGGACCCAATAGCTAGGTTTATAGTGGACAATGCCTCTGGCAAGGAAGGAGGGAAAAGTTATCTCCTCCTGGTCCAATGTTCTACTCAATCGGGTGGCATGGGCTGTCAGACGAGTAGTATAATTGAAGTGCACCCCCATGCAGCACCCCGTAAAAGCTCTGTTAACTTCGTCCACAACTCTGCCCAGAATTCTGAGTGGGTCCGTATGCCCCTTCTCGTACTAGGGGCAGCAATGGAAGCTGACATTAGTTTAAACAAGGGTCAGATAGATATGGATCCCCCCAGCATTCCAACGATTGCCCCTTAAGTCATCCTCCACAATAGATTCTCGGCCCTGGAGGTTGAAACCTTGCAGTTTGAAACTCTGTAGCGGTGTGTAAATCTAAGTAGAGCACTTGTTGTGATGAGAGGGGGTTCACACTCCAATGTTCTAGAGGGGAGTGAAAGGCTGAGCCAATTGGAAGGGCACCCTAAGTATAGTGTGGATGCCCTAAAAGTGCACAAGAGAATAGTTGCAACCACAAATCCAATTCCATCGGACAAACCTCTGTGTGTTGAGTGTAAATGCGATTATATAAACACTCTTAGCAAACTAACGATGGAGGTTGGCAAACTTAAGGAACTGGTCACCAGTTTAACCAAACCTGTTGCAGACCAGGGGAAGCAGCTCCTACAAGCCCAGAAACGGTCCTTCCAAGCTCCATCTAACCTTCAGACTGACCGCAGTACATTTGCCACCACAAATGAAAGTCGAGGGGCCTCTGGGTCGCATCTCCAGGCCGGGGATGGCAGCCTTAATGAAAGGGGGGATCCCTCATTAACTTAAAAAAACTAGAACTACAAAGGATCCCCAGCGGGTTAAACCCATAACCAATATCATCAGTAAGCATGTGGTGACCCACCCCCCACTAACAAAACGCCTCAGTGGTGTGAGAAACCAGAAGGTGTTGCACTCGCTAGTTCCCGGGGATATGTTATCCAGGTGGCCAGGACATGGCCATCGCCATTGGATCAAGTTCCTGGGGTTGGACCAGTGCAGGAGAATCACCTTGATGGGAGGACTTCAGGGAGTGGAAGAGGGATAACGACGGGTGAGACACAGTACCCCCTTCCATATAACCCCTTTTCCCCATCCTCCTAGGTAGTATACATAGGAACTTAACCCCCCCACTTTCCCAATACAAACACGTCCTCATGGACAGCTCACTATGAGAGAAAATGGACTAAGACCCGAGCTGTATACTTGACATATCCCAATATAATGGTCAGGCAGGGTCAGGCAATTACTGACCATTACACACACCTGACTTCCATTACACTTCCCCACACAGATAAAAGGTTGAGCACGAGAGCACACTCTGAGCAAGGCAAAGCACATGAGGAAGCAGCAGTTCCAAGATGGCAGTTTAATACAAGGTGAAAGACATCAACACCGAAGACGATTCCCTGGAGGGAAGTGCACTTGATCTTTTCAATGCAAGACCGTTACTTTCATGAACCTTTGAGAATAGGAAACGTAAGACCAGGAATCAAAGCTGAAGAATCCTGCATTGTGTGTCAGAGGTACCCGGGCTTCTCCCGCATCGATAGTCAAGGCGGAGAGAATAATTTGCCGCTGTGTTACTGTCCTTGGCTCCTACAGTGCCAGTGAAGTCAGCACAGCTGATGAGTTGGGGAGACTGATACCAGACCAGTCTGTGTTGAAGCCAAGTTTGCAAGTGGCAACATTTAATAGTGGAAGCTGAAGAGAACAATATATGAAGCGTATGTGGCAAACAACGCAAACAAAACAGATGAGTGATTGAACTTTAAAGCCAAGATACAATACCTTAGGCAGAGTGGTCCGGCACCACATGCTCATTCGAAAGTCTCTATTAGGTATCCAGCTGAAAGGTGGCAAATGTGAAGAGTGATAAAGAATTGTGAAATCAAAGTGGTTTTAGTTAAAGCAAGTTTGTGTTAAAAGTTATATTAGAAATTGGAATTAGTCCAAGCCAAGCAGAGGGAGACTAATTAAACATTGTGTTAAAAGGTTCTGAGTCCGGCTGAGGGGGATCCGGGATCTGAGCCCGGCTAAGGGGGTTCCAGGATGAACCGTGAGTCACCCAAGAAAGAATATCCTACGAGAAATTGGATGCATAAATAATCTACGAACATTGTGTTGAGAGGATCTGAGCCCGGCTGAGGGGGATACGAGGTGAATAGTGAATCGCCTGAGAAATTGAGTACTTGTGAAAATCTGAAAGAGGAAAGGAACTTATTGTTTATTTGTCGCAGCAGGCCCTCTGAATGAAGAGACTTTGAAAGGCAAAGAGACTTGGGCACGGAAGGCACTGATGCTAATGATTGAACTGTATCCTCGTACTGGAGAAGCCAAAGACTGCGCTAAGCTCAAGTGTACTGCTTTGTCCCGTACTGAAAATGTGGGGAAGGGAGGCCAACAGTCTGAACATCCTCTCATATAATTTTATGAATATTTCTTTCTTTTTCATAACACTATTTCCCACACTATTTGAATTTAGAAGTAAGGATTGCCAATAGGTTTATTAGTATAGGCCCTTTTATTTTTACAAGACACCAGTAGGACTACAATATTATTATTTGATGGTCGTAGCTTGCTCCCATCTTTAGATTTAGGTATAGATAAGCATTTTTCAAACCCTTTTTGAAGTTCAATAAACACCCTTGAACTGGGGTCACATGTGTCTGTCTTACTGTTGATACCATACCTTCCTTACATGTGTCTGGCCAACTTCACATTATTGTTGGAGGAGATTTTAATCTCCAGTTTGAGCCCCTCCGAGAATTGGAGGGACTATGGGAGGACGTGGATGTGGCTTGGGAGATCCCCTCTCTGGAGACCAGTTTCCCTGTTTGGCACATAGCTATGCCATGGAGTCAGCAGAGATATTGTACGGCCTAAACATAAGGGCATGCAATTGAATGTGCATTGAAGATAGGCACCTTTTTTGGGTTTGAATGTTCCTCCAGGACAGATTACATTCTGGTTGTGATTGGTGACTGGGGTGAAGTGGAAGTGTTCTCCATTTCTGATCATATGGATAGCGATCGCAAACCCCTCTGTGTAAAACTAAGGTGGTAGGGCAAGTTGGATGCTGGTAGCGTGGCTACTGTGCCGATCGAGATATCTGGGAACACCAGACAGATAATCAAATGGGACAACATCTTGATGGAAGGGTTAAAACACTCCATTTATCACTCAATCCCCCCTTCTATTGAACATCTATGTGACCACAGCTACGGGGATGATGAGGTGCTGACTGAATATGATAATTCGATCTCTGAGCTTGGTCCCTGGTTTATCAGTGCAATAACCCTTCCCAATCAGAAAAGTGGGCAGAACCCTGCGTGGTTCGATAATGATTGCAGGCAGGCTAAGAAGGACCTCATGCTCGACCTTGCAACTGATGCAAAGGTGATTAAGGAGATGTTGCACTCTAAGAGGAGCAACTATAAAACCACAGTGAAGACCAGGAAAATTGAATTCCTTAAATCCCAGTGGGAATCCCTTAGTGAAGCTGCCCTTAACTAGTATAGCAAGGCTTTCTGGTCTCTTGTAGTCGACCCGTAAGGACCTCAATGACAACAGGCTGCACTGCATGATCACTGAAGTAGAATGGTTTTCCCACTTCTGTGGTTTATACAAAGATAAGGATTTCCCTGAAGGTTTTGATCCAGTGGGATCAGCCAAGCTAGGACCAATGCTTATTGATTGTACCAGTCTGCCCATTATTATCACAATGGCCTCTGTAAAAAGAGCCTAATCGAACACCAAAGGGCAGAATTCTGGTGGACCTCTTGAAGGGCTAGCCTGATATTTGGGTGCCGTTATTAGTAAGGCTATTCCAAGTAGCGGTTAGCCACAATGTGGTCCCGGAATCATGGCGCTGCACGGAGATAGTCCCCATACACAAACAGGGATGGGGTGAAAACCCAGGCAATTATAGGCCCATCTCACTACTTGATGCCGCTGGGAAACTATTTGCTAAGGTGGTCCTTCAACAACTGCAGGATTGGGTGACAAAAATTTACTCATTTCTCACCTGCAGGCTGGGTTACAGCAATGGCTGAGCACAGTAGACCAGTGCTTCCGCTTGTCTACTATCTTGCATAAATGTACTGTGTTACAACGTATGCAGGTCTATGCAATGTTCATCGATTTACAGACCCCTATTGACAGGGTACCCAGGACCTGGCTATGGCAGGTCCTTTTGAGGCACGGGGTCCCGGTACAACTGGTGTCTGTAATTGCTGAGCTCTATTCCAGTAACACGGCGGTAGTGAGGTGGGGCCTGGGTGGGTAATCCACTGAACAGTTCCCAGTTGACAGAGGTGTGTGGCAAGGCTGTGTCCTTGCCCTGCTCCTATTATGTCTCCATATTAATGTCTCTAGATTAATGAGATTATTCTGGACCTGGTGGCAGAATAATCTAGGGGAGAGCTGGACCCTCCAAAACTGGGTGCCGGTATCTACCCAGCACTATTTATTGCTGATGACTCTGTTTTGCTGGCTACATGGCGATCAGGTGCAGTTTGGAGCGCTTTGTTGACAAGTGTTTGCAACTAGGGTTGGCTCTCAACAGGAGCAAGACTGACTAAGGTGCTAGTGTTCAGACCAAGGAGATCCAAGCTTGTCGTACTCCATATGGAGGTCAACAGTACTGCCCTGGAACAGGTTGTTTACTTTGACTATCTGGGAGTGAGGTCTATTGATACAGGCTCATAGGTAGCTCAGTCCAGTAGGTCTCAGACATCTGGAAAGAAATAGCGGGTGCCTGAAGGCATTTTTCATTTCTCATGGAGAGCAAGCAGTGTCCCCCGCTATTAACATCTACTGCATTCAGACCACTTGGGCTGTACTCTATGGAGCTGAGATATGGGGCCATACCAACTGCCAGAATCTGTGAGTAGTGGAGAACACATTTCTGAAAAAGCTACTTAGACTACTGTGTAGTTTCCCAAGTGCTCCACTATTAATGGAATGTGGGCTTGATCCCATCACTTACCAGTTGGCTTGGAAACCTGTTTTTACTGGATCAGGCTTTCGGGGTCCCCTAATCTCATAAGGTACCAGCAAGCATAGTTAGATCTATTGAACCACCCCGGAGGACGTTTCCTGCAATGTTCGGCTCACGTTAGGCAACAACTCAAACAGGCAGTCTTGGACGAAACATGGCAGAATCTGCGTGACCTGCCAAGCAACTTAAAAAGAGACGTTAAACTGATTGCCAAACGTGAAACTCAAGAACGCCTTATAACCACATGCTTAAACTTGAAAATGGGACTGGCTCACCTATCCTCGAAACCAGTAATAGGTGGAGAGAGATATCTGCATCTAATAACTCCGGCCCAGGCGCGAACCCTATATTTGGAGTTCAAGATTGGCACCCTGAAGGTCGCGACATTTACTTGCAGCTTGAGGGGTGGCAATTCCGAAACATGCCCAATGTGTGGTCTGGATCCTGAGTCTGTTATCCATCTTCTGCTCTTTTGTGTATGTTATAGTGACCTGAGAAAAATATACTTGATGCCACTGTTTAGAAAAGCATGTGTTAAAATTACCATAGAAGGCATCAACTTATGCAAATCTACCGTTGTAGTGAATGACGTATACTTTGATGCCAAATGTATTCACCGTGCCTGTCTTCATATGACGCTACCTCCAATTATTTGATCTCTCTCTCTTGGCTTTATTCCATTATTTAGCAGGTTTTTACTGGTGCAACTGTATGAATTGTATATTTTACAATTAAGATCTATTTATCCTCTGTATGCAGTTGATGTATTTAATAATGTTGTACATGAAGGTGTGTGCTTAAGGTACATTTGCTGACTAAAGCTTTACTGACGGACTGTAAATATCATCAGAGTCGGATGCTGACAGATATGCATTTGTTATCGAAAGGTGGAGTGGCAAATAAGGTCAAAAGCCATGGTGAATCTTGTACACATGGTTTTTATTCTTGGTTTACTGCTCTGGGAGATTGGAAAATGATCCCCTAAATCTGGCCCGTTGTTAGGTAAGATATTGTTCTTGGGACTCCCAATTTTTGCAAATAAGGCACAATGAGATTAAATGATTTGCCCAGAGTCACACGCTTTGCTTAAGTGCTGAATCTGGATTCAGGGCTAGTCAGCAATTCAAGCACTTGGCCATATATCTATATATGATATAAGTATTTGTTAAGGTTTGGGTTTGAAAAGATAAAATTATAGTTTTACAGCAATGCATTAAAAGTACCAATTTCTATACAGCACTAATCTTAAATTATATAATTTGTTTTAGAACCTGTCAAGCCCTGGGGATCCCTCCTGTGCCTCCTTCTCACCTGGATCTTCCACGGAGCTGTTGTGTGCTTCTGATTCCTTCTTTCTACGCGACTTCTTTGTTTCTTTGGGTTTCTTTTCTTTCTTTTGGTGAAGATAAGGACAAGCTCCCTCGGAGGCCACACTGACCTGTATGTAAACCAAGTCTCGGGGAACTCCGAGGAGCAAGACCCTCTAGATCAGGGGAAAAGCCTTGGTTGGCACAAAAAACCCTGGAGGATATATAGTCTTGGTTCCAGTAGAAAGTAAAGTCAATACGAGAAAGTTCAGTGGAAAATTTGGTAAACAAATCCCAATAGCACAACTGATTGGCAAGAAAAGTTCCTTGGTAAGTAAACTGCGACTTCTTGAGGGCAGCATCAGTTGATGGACTGATACAGCAATCCAGTCCGTTTCCAAAGATACTGCAGGTAACAGGAAGTCGAAGCAAAGGCTGGCAACAAGGCGTCCGTACAGAGACGGAAGAAAAGAATAGGAATGAATAGCAGCCAAAAACGAGAGCAAAGAAAACCCTTCATCAAAGCTGCAGATGAGAAAACGATAGAGGAAAGCTGAATGGCTAAGACACCTGCACAGCAAGTAAGATTAGACTGATCTAGAATAGCCATGGAGGACGAGAGGGAGTTGCCGAATAGGACGTGGCAGAAACGAGAAAAAAGATCCCTAAAGAAAGAGGTCCCTACAGATCACAGAAAAGCCAGAACCCGCCAGAACAAAGGTGGCAGCAGAAGGTTTTAGAAAGGCAGAAGTCTAATAACAGAAAACAAGAGGCAGGGTATGGCACCCGCATAGAGGCAGAAGAGAGAGAGAGGAAGAACCCGGAACACAAACCACAGACAGCGAAGCGGACAAAAAAGCACTGGCTAGGGGGGCAAAGGCATTCGGGAGTAATACAAGAGATGAGGAAAGGCTAATATCCAAATGTAGTAAACCAGAAGGGGCGAATCTCCAAAGAAAGATACAATGTAAGGAAGGCTAGTCCCCGCCTACCTAAATACTGGCAGTAGCCATCTTGGAGGGGGGCTAGACAGTGCACAGCCTTAATGAATTTCCACCTCTGCCAGCACTTCCAGGTGCAGTGCATGACAGAAACATGTCAGTACGAAAATAGGATTCTAGCTTTATTTTACCCATCCTATCTAGAAAACTAGTAAAAACCTACAAAAGGGTATGAGTTTTAAAAACCGTTTTCACAGTGAAAGAAATAGGTTTTAAAACTAGTTTCACATTGAAAGAAAATGCAACACAATGTAATGTCACCTGCTACTTCAATTCACACAGCATACAATGTTATGCCTGCCTGGGTGATCAACCTCTAATCTCCCTTATTGTAATAATTTGTTGACACAAACCGAAACTTCAGGGGTAGCAGCTGTGCCTTCCTACCCTTTGATGTTTCACAGGACAAACTGTGAACACCAACTAAACATAGGATGAGTTGTATTTTTATTGAGTACCGGTACTCTCCACAAGCTTGGAGAAGTCCTGGCCCTCAATATGGCCAATAATAAGAAGTGCAGGTGATGATTTCCGGTCAGCGGTGGCCCATTTAAAGCACTGGCCAAATCTATAACGCAGTTTAGTTTAATCCAAAGTGTGAGCTTTCTGAACATGCTTCTACATTGCGTCCGTGTGACTCCTGTGTAACTCACCCAATCAAAGCCATAGCAGCGGCAGCCTGACATCCAATTTAAACACTACTGTGGAAATGGCTGCTTCTGTGTCCTTTTCATTTGCATTGTAGTACATTACTTTCAATTTCCTCACTGTATACAATGATTTGCACAACTTAATTTTCCAAAGTATTGGGCGACTTATTTTTCGCAAATGCTTTTTTCTCTGTGTCCCCTGCACTGTGTGGGTTGGGATTTGGGGACTCAAGCCATGATCCCACCAAAGAACAAGTTATATCTGTTGCTCAGCTGCAGCCTGGAACCCCTTTCAACTCTTCCTCCCACTCCCCCCATCCTATAATTAATCTCCTCTTTGTCTTGGTACGAAGCCTCTCAGTACCCTGCAAAACCAGTTCCACTTGTTGTGTCCATCATGGGTGGGGGTGGGGGGCTCTGAAAAGCAACCTGTCCACACAATGTAGTTATCCAGAGTCACCAAGCTAGCCCCTGTTCTGGGAACCCCCTAGTCCAACAAGTAACCTCCCCTTTGGGCCCAACTGCCCATCACTGTATCCTACAGTTAACTTCCACACCTCTTGTAACGCTCACCTGATTCCCGTAGAGGCGCCGGTCTTGACTGGGCGTATACCGTATCTTCAAAGGTGATGTGTAACACACGGCAGGCTCTTTGGGCTGGACCTCTGTGCACTGTATGTCTGACTCGAAGGGTAAAATGTCTGCAGATAGAAAATATGGGATTAAGGAACTGGGTTATTGAATTTCTCTCCCTTCTTCCCTTTCTCTTCTCCTGTAGAACCCCAAAGGTTAACGCTCTCACCTTAGGTAAGTGAACGCCGTGCTCTCCATCTGCCTCGGGGCAGGGTGCTGTAACCAGTTTCTTCACTGGATAAGGGGAGCAGGCCTCTTGACTTCAGAGGACTGCTGTCCGTCGTTTACTGCACGAACGGTAAGTTTCGAGTAATTCTAATGTCTTTAAAGTCTTTAGTAATGATGTTTCTTGTTTTGCAGGGTTCCGGCGATGGCGGATGACGGGCTGAAGTGAGTTGAAGATGGAGCCCGTGTGATGAATAGAAGCGCCTGGAAGCACGTAAGTAAGCGCTTGTTGCCTGCTTCACGATGCGCTCTAACTGTCTTTTTATTTTGCAGGTACAAGTTCGGAGCGGCTGCAGGGTGCCGGAATACCCACTGGGTTAGATGTGGAAAGGAGTAATGGCACGTGAGTATTAAAGTTCCCCAATGTCTTTAAACGCACCTTGTTTTGTCTTTCAGATGCGGGATGCAGCGCCGAAGGCCTCCGGAGCGTGCGAAGAGTTGGTAAGCTTTTGTCTTTCAGATGCCGGAATGCAGTGTGAAGACCTCCGGAGCGCACGAAGAGTAGGTAAGCCTTTGTCTTTCAGATGCCGGAATGCAGCGCGAGGCGTTGGTGACAGCCGATGGACCAGGTAAGTGAAGAGCTGTCACTGAAGACCGTAATGCTAACCTGTTCTTTCTTGTCTTTATAGGTGTTGCTGAAGACTGGATTCAGGATGGTAAGCCTTTTTCCTTAGGCCCAGGATCAGATGCAGAAGACACGATGAGCGTTCTGCTGCAGAGGATGCAGAATAACGCAAAGCAAGATTCATCCATCAGGTGTGGTTTAAATAGCCTCCTGTAGTGCTTAGGTGTCTCCTTCCACAGCCACGCCTAGGTAAGAAAAGAGTTCCTGCTTTCCAGAAGAGTTCCAGTGTTCTGAATCTAGGGAGTGGCTCCTGCCCCACCCAACAGAAAAAGTAGTTCCAAACAGAAGAGGATCAGATGCTCAACTGGCAGGCAAGTAAGCAGCATGGTCTGCTGCAGGTAAGTCCACCCAAGCATTATGAGCCCGGCGCTTCCAGCGCTGGGACTGGGCATATTTATGAGCCTGGTGCCACTGGCGCCAGGACTGGGTCCAAAAGGTCCCAATTGGGACTGGTTGGCACTCGGAACCTGGGTTATGGATCTGCTTCCAAGGGAGTTGGGAAAACCCTGACCTTTTGGAAGCAGAGATCATGACAGCACCCCCCCTCAAGGCCCCTCCCAAACCGGGCTTCTCCGGGGGTTTTGGCTTGTCAGGAAATGTTCGGTGAAATCTTTTGATTAGGCGAGGAGCGTGGACATATTCAGCAGGTTCCCAGGATCTCTCTTGGGGGCCGTAGCCTTTCCAGTCAATTAGGTAAAATAGTTTAGATTTGGAGATCTTGGAGTCCAGAATGCTTTTGACTTCAAACTCGAGTTCTCCATCAACTAGGATAGGTTTTGGAGATTTAGTTAGTCGGGTTTGAGGTTGCACGGGTTTTAATAGAGAGACGTGGAAGACCGGATGTATCTTCATGTGCGGGGGCAAGTCCAACTTGACCGCTACTGGGTTTACTATGGTAGTGATGGAATAGGGACCAAGGTATCTTGGGTTGAATGTGCGTGGCCCTTTTAGAGGTAGATATTTGGTGGATAACCAGACTTGATCCCCTACTTGATATTGAGGGGCTTCCTTCCGATGTTGATCTGCTCCTTTCTTGTATTGTTCTTTAGCCCTTTGAAGGTGAGAAACAGCTTCCTTAAAGGCTTGGGTGATTGTAGAATGCAGGTAGTCTACTGCTGGTGTTTCGAGATCTTGGAGGGGATCCAACTCCGAGGTTCGAGGGTGACTGCCGTACAAAAGAAAAAACGGGGTTTTCCCAGTTCCCGAATGGACAGAGTTATTGTAGGCATATTCGGCTATCCAAAGGATGTCTTTCCAAGTTTTTTCAGTTTGTTGCAGCATGCAGCGTAAATACTGTTCCAGAGTTTGATTGGTCCTCTCGGTTTGTCCGTCGGTCTGAGGGTGGTGACTGGTCGATAGTCTCACATCAATTTGAGCCGACCGACAGCAACTTCGCCAAAAATGAGAAATAAATTGACTACCTCGATCCGAAATTAGAACCGAAGGAAAACCGTGCAGTCGGACGATGTTTTCGAGAAATTCTCGGGCCAGAGTTGCTGCTGTTGGCAAGCCTTTGAGCGGAATGAAATGCGCCATCTTGGAGAATAAGTCCACGATTACTAGAATCGTATTGTATCCGGAGCATGGAGGTAGATTGGTGATGAAGTCCATAGAAAGCGTATGCCAAGGGCGAGGTGGGATGTCAATAGGGCGTAAGAGGCCTGCTGGTCTTTCCTTTTGACTCTTGTTTTGGGCGCATACTCCACAGGACATTATAAAGTCTCTGATATCTTTTTTCCAAGACGGCCACCAGAAGTAGCGCTTGATCTTTTCTGAGGTCTTGGCCATACCGGGATGTCCTTCCATTAAAGAATCGTGATAACAAGAGATTACTTTTTTCTGTAAATCTGTGCTGGGTAGGTATAATCGTTCTTGGAAATACAATAAGTTGTCCTTTACTGCAAAGTCCTTTCCCTGCAGATGCCAATTCTGTATGTCTGCTGGAGTTACAAGTTGCCTGGCTTTATCCTTAACTTCCTCTATGGATTCTGTGGCGATTACACCCAGAATTCTTTGTTCGGGAATGATTGGTACAGGTTTAGGGTTGATCAAGTGTTCTTCCACTCCCATCCGAGAAAGGGCATCAGCTTTACCGTTCTTTGTACCAGGTCGATAGGTAATTATGAAGTCAAACTCGGCAAAGAATAATGCCCAACGGAGTTGTCTAGAGGATTGGGCTTTTGCGGTTTTCAAATATTGCAGGTTTCGGTGATCCGTAATCACAGTAACGGTGTGTCGGGCCCCCAGCAGATAATGCTGCCAAGCCTTAAAGGCAGACTTGATAGCCAGAAGTTCCTTGTCAGTAATCGTGTAATTGATTTCAGGAGGCGAGAATTTGCGGGACCAAAATGCCACGGGATGCAACTGATTGGTTACCGGGTCCTTTTGTGATAGAACTGCCCCCATGGCAAGGCTTGAAGCATCAGTTTCCACGATGTAGGGGAGTTCGGGGCGAGGGTGTTTTAAGATTGGTGCAGAGATAAATTTAGTCTTCAAATCCTGGAAAGCTTGTTCCGCCTCGGTAGACCATTCAAAACGTTTGTTTTTCTTTAACAAGGCAGTGATGGGCTGGACTATTCGAGAGAATTCGGGGATAAACCTGCGGTAAAAGTTAGCGAAGCCTAACATGCTTTGCACACCTTTTACGGAGGATGGTGATGGCCATTTGAGAACTGCATCGACCTTCTTTGAATCCATACGCACTCCGCCAGGTGATAATATGAATCCCAAGAATTCAACTTCAGTCACGTTGAAAACACATTTTTCCAACTTAGCGAAAAGTTTGTGTTGACGCAATCTTTCGAGGACCATTTTCACGTGTTTCCGATGTTCAGATTCCGATGAAGAATAAACGAGGATGTCGTCAATGTAAACAACAATACACACATCTATGAGCTCTCTGAGGACATCGTTCATAAAATATTGAAAGGCGGCCGGGGCATTGCAAAGTCCGAAGGGCATGACCTGATATTCAAATAGCCCATACTTGGTGCGGAAGGCCGTCTTCCATTCATCGCCCTGTTTTACTCGTACCAAGTGGTAAGCTCCTCTAAGATCCAGCTTTGTATATATGCATGCTTTTCTGACTTGGTCCAGGAGTTCAGGGATCAAAGGTAACGGATATCTATTCTTAACGGTGATCTGGTTCAGGGAGCGATAATCTATACAAGTTCTAAGGTCTCCTTCCTTTTTTGGAACGAAGAACAAAGCTGAAGAAGCAGGGGACTTGGAAGGACGAATAAACTCATTTGCCAGGTATTGATCCAGGTATTGTCGAAGGTGAAGGTTCTCAGGCTCGGTGAGGGCATAAATTCTACTACAAGGAGGAGTAGATCCAGGTATCAGGTCTATCTGGCAGTCATAAGACCTATGAGGAGGTAGAGAGTTAGCCTGATCCTTCCGGAAAACATCTTGGTATTCTAGGTATTCAGGAGGTAACTGGGGAGTCTCTGAAGAAATTGCTGCCAGTGCAACACCAGGTGGAGGGTGACAAGTAGAGACACATTCTGGACACTGGACCGTTCTTGCTCGCCAATCGATCAAGGATTGTGTTTCTTTAACCAAGGTATTCCTAGAATAATCTGAAACTGAGGGGCCTTGATCACATCGAACACGATCTTCTCATGGTGTCCATCTTGACTTACTAGCGTCACCTCTTGAGTGGTATGCGTTACTGGCCCGGAGGCTATCTCCGTACCATCCACCGTAGTAATGACGTCCTTTACAGCCTTGGGACAAAGAGTTAGATTCATCCTCAAAACCATTTCATGATCCACATAATTGCTGATGGCACCGCTGTCGACGTAAGCTTCAATTGCATGTAATCGATCCGGATTATCAGGGCTAATGAGGACCATAGGTATCACGAAATGCGAGGTCACGGAACTGGTTTTCACGCTCGGCAAGAGGACCTCTATTCTTGTCG
This sequence comes from Ambystoma mexicanum, assembly GCF_040938575.1. Lineage (NCBI taxonomy): Eukaryota > Metazoa > Chordata > Amphibia > Caudata > Ambystomatidae > Ambystoma > Ambystoma mexicanum. The sequence continues at coordinate 1,238,538,669 of NC_090934.1, read as the reverse complement.
GGCGAGGTCGTTTCCCTGCTCAGAGTTTGTAACTTTGGTAACTGCAGCTCCTACTCCCTTCTTGGCAGGTTTCACCGGACAGTCTCGAAGAAAGTGCCCTGAGTTTCCGCAATAGAGGCATAATTGCAACTGTTTTCTCCTTTCCCGCTCCTTTTGTGTTAGAGGACCTTTCAGACCCCCTATTTGCATGGGTTCCCCGGAGTCTACTCCTTTGGAAGGAGTTGGCGGTTTGGAAAATACTCGAGCATCAAACTTGGAACGATCGGCCTTCCTGTTCTGCAGTCTGTGATCTATTTGAACGACTAAGTCTATATAGTCCGAACAATCTTGCGGGGGATTCACTACTTGGGCTAACACATCTTTGAGCTCTCCACGTAGACCTCTATAAAACAGCGTAATCCTTTTGTCCTCAGGCCATTGAGTTTCCACTATCAGTCTGTTGAAAGACGCAATATAAGCCAAAATGTCTTGATTACCTTGTCGCAACGAAAGAAGCTCATTGTCCAAGGCCTGCCCCTGTGAATGTCTTGCGAACAGTTTTTCCATACTGAGCTGAAAAGCTTGAAAATCATGGAGGACCGGATCATCTTGATTTACTAGAGGGATCGACCAGTCTGCCGCATTGCCACTAAGATACGAAAGCACGAAAGCTACTTTAGCTTGATCAGTAGGAAAGGCTGCTGGCCGGCATAAGAAATGCAACCGGCACTGATTGATAAATACTGCAAACCTCTTTGGGTCACCAGAAAATCGTTCAGGCGGAGCCAGAGGTACATTCCCAGGTAGGTTGATCTGCACTGGATTCATAGAGGATGTAGAAGGAAGATTTCCCCCAGATGCGGGTAACGGGGTCTGTCCGGCTTGTGACTGTAGCAATTGTCTAGCGAGATCATCTGTTCGCTCCTTGGAAATAATCAGTTCCCTTCTTAGAGCGTTCGTTTCCTGACGGGTTGCATGCACTTCTGCCCTTAGTTCCCCAAGTAACTGGGCTAGCTGGTCGGTATCCGAGGTTTCCATAGCGCCTGGACGGGAGTTTTGTGGTAGGCTTTGCGTTCTGTAACGCTCACCTGATTCCCGTAGAGGCGCCGGTCTTGACTGGGCGTATACCGTATCTTCAAAGGTGATGTGTAACACACGGCTGGCTCTTTGGGCTGGACCTCTGTGCACTGTATGTCTGACTCGAAGGGTAAGATGTCTGCAGATAGAAAATATGGGATTAAGGAACTGGGTTATTGAATGTCTCTCTCTTCTTCCCTTTCTCTTCTCCTGTAGAACCCCAAAGGTTAACGCTCTCACCTTAGGTAAGTGAACGCCGTGCTCTCCATCTGCCTCGGGGCAGGGTGCTGTAACCAGTTTCTTCACTGGATAAGGGGAGCAGGCCTCTTGACTTCAGAGGACTGCTGTCCGTCGTTTACTGCACGAACGGTAAGTTTCGAGTAATTCTAATGTCTTTAAAGTCTTTAGTAATGATGTTTCTTGTTTTGCAGGGTGCCGGCGATGGCGGATGAGGGCTGAAGTGAGTTGAAGATGGAGCCCGTGTGATGAATAGAAGCGCCTGGAAGCACGTAAGTAAGCGCTTGTTGCCTGCTTCACGATGCGCTCTAACTGTCTTTTTATTTTGCAGGTACAAGTTCGGAGCGGCTGCAGGGTGCCGGAATACCCACTGGGTTAGATGTGGAAAGGAGTAATGGCACGTGAGTATTAAAGTTCCCCAATGTCTTTAAACGCACCTTGTTTTGTCTTTCAGATGCGGGATGCAGCGCCGAAGGCCTCCGGAGCGTGCGAAGAGTTGGTAAGCTTTTGTCTTTCAGATGCCGGAATGCAGTGTGAAGACCTCTGGAGCGCACGAAGAGTAGGTAAGCCTTTGTCTTTCAGATGCCGGAATGCAGCTCGAGGCGTTGGTGACAGCCGATGGACCAGGTAAGTGAAGAGCTGTCACTGAAGACCGTAATGCTAACCTGTTCTTTCTTGTCTTTATAGGTGTTGCTGAAGACTGGATTCCGGATGGTAAGCCTTTTTCCTTAGGCCCAGGATCAGATGCAGAAGACACGATGAGCGTTCTGCTGCAGAGGATGCAGAATAACGCAAAGCAAGATTCATCCATCGGGTGTGGTTTAAATAGCCTCCTGTAGTGCTTAAGTGTCTCCTTCCACAGCCACGCCTAGGTAAGAAAAGAGTTCCTGCTTTCCAGAAGAGTTCCAGTGTTCTGAATCTAGGGAGTGGCTCCTGCCCCACCCAACAGGAAAAGTAGTTCCAAACAGAAGAGGATCAGAGGCTCAACTGGCAGGCAAGTAAGCAGCATGGTCTGCTGCAGGTAAGTCCACCCAAGCATTATGAGCCCGGCGCTTCCAGCGCTGGGACTGGGCATATTTATGAGCCTGGTGCCACTGGCGCCAGGACTGGGTCCAAAAGGTCCCAATTGGGACTGGTTGGCACTCGGAACCTGGGTTATGGATCTGCTTCCAAGGGAGTTGGGAAAACCCTGACCTTTTGGAAGCAGAGATCATGACACCTCTGGGCTTAACTCCCCTGACCTGGGAATCACACAACATGGCCTGGCAACTGCCAAACAAACCAGTTGCCTGGTCTTCCTTCCACTGGAGACCATACAAACGACCCTGTCAACACTTGCCCAAACAACCACTTGCCTGTAGGAAGTGGCTAACCCTGGAGGGGGGTGGAGGGATACTACGTGTCCTGGCAACAGCCAAACAAAGACTCCTTGGTGGGGAGGTGGCTAACCCTGGAGGTGAGTGAAGTGACACTACATGTCCTGGCAACGGCTAAACAAACCAGTTGCCTGTCTCCCCACCCCTGACAACCACATGTTGTGGCCCTAGAATGGGTGGAGCAACAGCCTTATCTATGCCTGTGGAGAAAGAATGGGAGTCTTTTTCTTCTTGGCTGCTGGTGGTGTGGTGTGCTGACATGGGTTACGGGCAGGGGCTGCAAAGGCCCTTCTGGCAGTTACCCTTTCCCTATCTGGCCTCATCCTTCTCCCCTAGTTCCCTTCCTCCCCAGCCCTGCTCTATTATTCTACCAGTTGGTCTGTGGGCCTCTGTGTCTCTTCTACCCCAGCTTCTCCGTTTCAGCCTCTCAGCCTCTGCTCCCTCCTGCCTGCCCCTCTGTGTCTCCCTGTCCCTCTTTACTTCTCTGCCCCCCCTTGTGTCTCTGTGTCTGTCTCATTGTGTCTCTGTGCTTGCTCCTGTATCTGTCCCCCTGTGTCTGTGCCTCTGTGCCTGTCTCCCTGTGTCTCTGCGCCTGCCCCTCTCTCTCTTTTCCCCATCACCATCCCTACCAGCCGCCTTCTCTAACCCTTCCCTTTCTCCCTTGCTCTCCTTCCTTCCCCCTTACATACAAGGTTACTCCATAGGCTCTGGGTTCCCTGTCAGTGGGTGTGCCTAGCTAGTCCAGTGTGTCTAATTTATCCTGCTGGCAATGAGTTTACTCCTCTTCCTGTAATAAATATGTTTCTTTTTACTACAAAGATTTTGGTGCCTTCATTGTATTCCCACTTTTCCATGTTGCCTGCCTATTATTACCAGAGGTGGGACACAGTCCGTCTGCGTCTGTTGACTCCCTGGCTGGGGTCTCTCACACAGTCTCCCCCATTTTGGCCTGTCTCCCACTTCCACAGTTTTCTGGGGCTGTGACATGGACTCAGAACCAGGTCCATGATCACTTGAATAGCACCTTAATGTCTGCACCTTCTCTGAGTAAACTCAGCCCTGTTCTGCAGCCTGCATTCCTCAAATCTGTCCATTTTCCCTCTGTCCATTTCCCCTCTTTTACATTCTACAGACCAGTCCCAGAGAAAAGGTGAACCTGCCCTCCATGCTGCCTGCTGTACCAGTGTCTAGCTGCCTGTCTGCTGGATCCAATAGTAAGGTAAGAAATTAAGTATCAGTCACGCGCACTGACAGGGCCAGGTTGTAGCTTGAGGGGAGGGCTCTCAGTCTCTGAGGGGGGTTGTAACATTGAGGGTAGGTCAGTGTACCCATCCAGTAAACCCAGGTCCCACTCCCAGAGTGTCAAGGCGCTGGCACGTTGCCACTGTCAGAGGAGGACCTGCACACCCACACAACACAATTGTACTGGCAAATTATAGGGTGTCCCTTTTCGGATAATCTAGCCAACTAGTTATAGCATCCAAATCTCAACCCCTAATTTTATCCAGTGTTCGGTTTTAACCCTGCGAGTTCATCGTGTGAGGAGAGTCACCTACCCCATAACAAATCACCTTCTAGGCCCATACTGGAGGGTGAACAAGTGTAGCTGTGGCTCATTGCTCACCTTAGGGACCGGCCCACCAAGAGCCTTGTTTTAGAGCGCACTACATGACGCTTAATTCAGTTTACTAGTGTGCCTGAATCTGGGTACAAAGAGTGGTGAGGTGGCATCTTAAAAGTAAGTCCTTCTGTATATACCTTTGTGGCGTGTGCACTGATATCCTTCTTGCTTGTCTGGTTGGCTGGCGTGAGGGGGCATCTTTATGGTAAGTCCACCCTTAGATACCTCCCTGGAGTACATACTTGCCACTCTTCATTTTGCTTGTCTGGGCGGCTGGAGCCCTCACCCCACCAAAGCGCCTAGTTCAGTTTACTAGTACCAGAGCCACCTAGTCTGTACCAAACCCATCTCCTAGACACTCACTAGGAGTGAACAAGGCTAGTAGAGGGCCCAACCTCACCCATTTTTATTGTGTCCATAACCTGGTCATGAGAGCCAAGTATGTCTTTAGGACCACTGGAGTGGGCCTCGATAGATTGTTTTTGCCTGGAACTCTTTTGTGCGGAGTGGCAGACCTGCCTGCCTGAATTTGAGTAGTTTTCCAGAGACGCCTGTGAATTGTATTTAACACTCCTTTTGGAAGTGGACCAGTAGCTTGGCTTTACTGTGCCCCCTGTCCTGCAACAGTTTATCATCCAACCCCTTCCCTCGTTGAGCACTTGTGAGTGTGCATCTATGAGTGCCTGTGAGCGATTGTGAGTGCACTAGAGTAACGCTGGATGACAGACTTGGATGGTAGGGAATCAGTGGTGCTGACCTACACCCGTAGTGATTTTTGGGCTTTCAGAATGGGAAATTCTACAAGCAAGGGAGTGAGCCTTTTCCATGATTCTCCTGTGGCCCTCATGGCTACAGTGCATGGCCCAGATATTGTCAGATAGATGCTAGTATGGCATAAACAGACCAAGCGTCAGAACCTACTGGTCTGTCCCCTAAAAGGCTCCTTTGATGAGACTCACTTAGCTGTGGTGCGTGAGGTTCTTAAAAGAAAGAAAGGGAACTCAGTTAGGCAGTGGGAGTCCTACACGTTATGGTGCCTGCAGAGTGTGTCTGTCACAAGGAAGAAGTGACTGGAACAACAAGTGACTCTAGAGAGGAAGCCTAATCTAGAGAAAATGAGAAATGACTGCAGTTATGGGTGTGACTCCCACCTGTTCCCAGTTTTGCCCCCAGTCACCATTTCTGCCCCAGAGGATGTCCTAGATGTTTCTGTCCCTGCTCCCACACCCAGCTATTCTGCTCCCTTCCCAGTTCCTGCCCCTTGGATACACTCCCCTGCTGCATCAGCCCCTGTACTGTCACCCTATGGGGGCCAGTGTGGGGCTTCTTGAGGACAGCACACATTTAGTGGGGGAGGAAGAAGGGGAATCATTCACCACTCCCAGATGCCCTCTCAAAAACTGCAGCACTGGGGCTATCTGTTACACTCACCTGGTTCCAAGGGGGAGCCACCCAGCAATCAGTGTCCAGGTATCCCTCCCTGCGATGCCCAGTAGTGACCAGCGGAAGAATCCCGCCAGAAATACAGGTAAACAATGTTTAGGACCGGGTAACTGGGATTAACAGCCTCCCACCACCCGGTATGTCTGCGGTCCCTCTGGGCTTCCTCTCACCTTGTTCTTGATGTTGGCGGGTTCTCCGTCCTGCTGTCTCGGCAGGGGCGCGTGGTGCTTTGCAGGCAATGGCGGTTGAGTTACTTCACTTATGCCGGCCTGACGTGAGTCTTTCAGGTAGGTCTTATTGCTATGATGTTTTGCTGTCCTAGCATGCCTTTCTGGAATTAACAATGTCTTTTTTCTCTTCCCTAGGTACGTGGAAGTCCAATTCGTGGCGAAGATTGGATTCGGGGTTCGCTGGTAAGTATTAGCGTTTTTGGAGCGGAGGGGAAGGGAAAGGTAGGGTTAGTGGGGAGCAGTAGGGAGGGAGAGTCAGGGAGGGGGAGTGGAGAAGAAGGGCTTTCATGGAGGAGGAGGAGGAGGAGGAAGGGATGGGTAGGGTTAGGGGGAGCAGTAGGGAAGGAGAGTCGGGGGGAGTGGAGAAGAAGGGTTTTCAGGGAGGAGCGAAAAGGTGGGTAGGAGGGAGAGGAGTGGATAGAGAGGGGTAGGGAGTTCCAGTGGAGGGGGGCCAAGAGCATTTAGCAAGAACAATGCCTCTGTAAACAGGTTGCTTTTGGCACTGACTGATGATTCTGGCATATTTCAAACACCTTACTTCAGTCATGAGACAGATCTACTGCCAGGTCAGCGAGGCACAGCCTTTGCAAAGGCAGCCAAGATTACATTTAATGCAGGAGGGAGAGTTAGGACACTGCACCCCAGAGCATGGACTATTTCCCCAAAGTCTTTTGTCAAACCACGCTCAGCAACCTTGTGGACATGGGAACAGTCTTTCAGATATTTTCTTGGACCGTGGTCCCTTGTAATTGTGATTTAATTGGACCTTAATATTTGGACAGTGAACATTTAGTATTTGTTTATGTTTTTAAATACATTTTGGCATTTATTTCAATTTTAATATTTAATATTTTGATTTTGTTATAGAATTTTAAGTTGCAATATTTTATGTTTTCATCTTTTAATTTTGGATTTTGTTCTTGAATTGGAATTCAAAATTTCAATTTTAGCATTTTCTATTTTAATATTTTCAAGATTTTAAAAATAATTGTACATTTTCATATTTTATATGATAACAAATTTGAATCTTTCTTTTACTTTTGGATTTAGTTTCAAGCTTTCTCTCTTTTGAAAGCAAATATTTTTCGATTTTTTTTTTATTTATTTTTTATTTATTTTTTGGTTTTGCATTTGTAAGTTGCGATATTTGGAGTATTATATGTTTGGAGTTCAACCTGCATTTAAGGAGTAATATTTCCGCTTTTTAATGTTACCTAGTATCGCAATGTGAGCATAATATGTCTGCAGTGTACCAACCATACTTTGTTATAAGTTTATTTTATTTTAAATTTGCTGTTCCCACATAACAGCCTTGACTTTTATCTTTCATTTTTGCACTATGCCATCGTCCTATCTTTATGTACCAGCTTTGATTTTTTCATCTGCTTCCCAAAGGACTTGGAGGACTCAGAGACTCTGACTCATCTGCATACGCTCTGCTCAACTGGGTGTTCTTGCTCCCCAGGGGTCCCCAAAGCCAATCCGTAATGTCTGCCATCAGCCAGTTCATCACACTTGCTGTGCTCCCTCTGCTCTTCCCTCCTGCATTAACAGACTACCTCTATATTTGCCATTTGGCGGCCCTCAAACTAGTGGATCTGTGCCCATATGCCTCCCAATCAGAGTGCAGAATTCCTGCTCCAAGCCATACGTGCCAGTATCTCTGAACTATTCCTCCGCCATCCCGGGAAGCCCAGTACACACCTGGTTCTAACTGTACGGTACAAGGACACCTCCCCTGTGTGCTTCAGGTGGGAAAGAGAAGAAGGGGCAGAAAATGTGGGCACCACCACCAGACGCCAGTCCATGTTGCTCCGGTTGCACGAGTCACCCTAGCTATTCAGCAAACTGGACCTCCTCTCCCTGTGAGACCGCCTTCTATCTTACATTGCCTGCCTGGAATGTAAGATACCCTTGCCTGAGTGCCAGCCGACAGACACCTGGTTGGCACCTGAAGAACTCTTCTAGATCTGTGGTATCAAGACCTACAAGCAGCTGGCTAATGTTTGGAGCGGCAGTTGTACCCAGGGCCACGCTGCCATCAGGGTCACCAAAGAAAGACTTCCTGGAAAGATCCAACATGCCTTTCACCTACAACAAGCCTAATGAACGTCTATACTCCTCTGACGGATGCACAGCTGTATGGCACCGCATTAATACCCCAGATGGGTCTCATGAGAGTAGGTTGGGATAAATATTGGTTGCAAGAAATTCTGGAAGGGGTGGCAAATGTAACTGCTGTCTCACTGTGAACATTGGCCGATGAGCAGAGGGTGTTGAGAAAACTGTCTCTCAAATAAAAAAACACAACATGATATTGGCTTCGCATTGCGGAGTGGGTGCACTTATTGGATTAGAGCAGTGTGTATGTGTTGCAGACTCCTCTGATTAAATCTTTCACTATGCCGCTCACATCGCTTCCTTGGGGCCACCCCAAGGATACAGCCAAAGTGTTTCTGAATGGAATAAAAGACTGGTTCAGCTCCTTCTAGGAAAAATCACTTTCACATATCCTGTATGCTGTTGGGGGGTTGCTTGCACTAATTGCCATCTGCAAAATACTCCGGTGCTTCATATCAAACTGTTGGCAACTGTATCCTACAATTAACTTCCACACCTCTGGGCTCAAATACCCTGACCTGGGAATCACACAACATGTCCTGGCAACAGCCAAACAAACTAGTTTCCTGGTCTCCCCTCCCCTGTCGACCACACAAACGACCTTGTCAACAGTTGCCCAAACAAACACGTGCCTGTGGGAGGTTGCTAACCCTGGAGGGGGTGGAGCGACACTACGTGTCCTGGCGAAAGCCAACCAAACCAGTTGCTTGGTCTCCCCTCCCCTGGCAACCACATGTTATGGCCATAGAATGGGTGGAGCAACAGCCTTACATAAGCCTGTGGAGTAAGGACTGGAGTCTTATTTTTCTTGGCTGGTGGCAGCGTGGTGTGCTGTCGTGGGTTGGAGGCAGAGGCTGCAGAGGACCTTCTGGCAGGAACCCTTCCCCTGTCTGGCCTTATCCTTCTCCCCTGGTCCCCTTCCTCCCCAACCCTGCTCTAATTTTCCAGCAGTGGGTCTGCTGGCCTCTGTCTATTCTTCCCCTGCTTCTCTCTCCTGGCATCTCAGCCTCTGCCCTCTCCTGCCTGCCTCTCTGTGACTCCCTGTCCCTCTCTGCTTCTCTGTCCCCCTTGTGACTTTGTGACTGTCTCCTTGTGTCTCTGTATCTGTCTCCTTGTGTCTCTATGCCTGCTCCTGTGTCTGTCCCCCTGTGTCTCTGTGCCCTGTGTCTCTGTGCATGTGCCCCAGTGTCTCTGTTTCTGTGCCCCAGTGTCTCTGCGTTTGTGTCCCTGTGTCTCTGAATCTGTGCACCTGTGTCTCTGTGCCTGTCTCTGTGTGTCTCTTCGCCTTCCCCTCTCTCTCTTTTCCCCCTCACCATCTCTACCGGCCCCCTTCTTCACCCCTTCCCTTTTTCCCTCTGTGTCCTTCCCCCCCCTTGTATCCAGGGGTACTCCACAGGCTCCAGGTTCCATGTCAGTGGGTGTGCCTAGCTAGTCCAGTGTGTCTAATTTATCCTGCTGGCAATGAGTTTACTCCCATTTCTGTAATACTTGTTCCTGGTGTCTACAAATATTTTGGTGCCTTCATTGTGTTCCCACCTTTCCATGTAACCTGCCTGTTATTACCAGAGGGGGGACTCAGTCTGTCTGCATACACAACACCCCCCCACCGGGTATGTTGACTCCCTGGTCCAAAACTGTGGCTTTGACTGGGGTATCCCACATGGTCTCCCCCATTTTGGCCTGCCTCCCACTTCCACACTACTTTATTTGCTAACTTACCTCAAATACCTCTGGATCACACTAGTCATGCTTGTGTCTCCCCCTTGCCCAATATCAGCAAAGGACAGGTGAAGGCAAGAACCTCACCTGTTTGCGATTGTTCAGGCCTGATAGGGCCAAGGGCCAGAACTGCTATCCTGCATTTCACCTGCAAAGTAGTCTCTACAAAATTACTCACCAAAATATATCATTATGTTTCTCCTCCCTCCGCAGCTCATCCCTATCCTCGCTATGGTTCGAACAACCAAGGGCCCTGGGCAGCCCCAGCAAGCTACACTAGTGAACCTCATCAATATTGCTTTTGCCCCCATCCAACACCCAGGGACCACACACATACGCTCCCTTATGCTGATCATTGCTCGCTGTGAGGGGTTGAGAAATGTGAGGCAGACAACTCATAAGATGCCATTTTATTAAATTAAAAGGGTTTGATAAATGCCTCACTATCCCTAAAGAGAATTTCCTTGCCTATCAAAATAAACTAAAGGAAACACTGCAACAAAAGGAATCTGTCCCTCACACTTATACATACAATAAACACATGAAGGAAATATATAGCAATTCAAATAAAAACAATCACAGTTACTTCAAACATATACTCAGTAACTGTTTCTCCTCCTGGCCTGTGTAATGTTCCCTTTCCCAGATAGATTTAAAGCAGGAATTTGTAGCAACAGTTACATTTAGGGAAGTTCCAGTATATAACAAAGTTTTGGTAATAAGTTCCTTCTTGCTCCAACAAGTCAATAGGACTTTCCAACAGTTCCAACAAGGAAATAACAAATCTTGGTTTCTCCACTTGACTTGTAACACAAAGTTCAACACAACTTCTTCTTAGGAACCAAAACCACTTTCATAGTTCCTTGATAGCAACAGAAATAGTTTGTCAGGATGATTTCACAAAATCATGCCTGTGTACTGTTACCATGTAAGTTCATGTTTCCTGTGTTCATGTTGGCGTCCAGATGACTGCGGGCTTCAAGCACGGTACAAACAAATAAATAAAATAAAATAAATAAATAAAAATCATGTAGTGGCTTGACCATTTTGTGTTCTGCGCAGTCTTTAACCACACCACAGTACTTCAATATATTTTACCTGGTTCACTGACCTGCCAGTTCTACTACTTCAAGGTCCCTTGCCCTGGTGTACTCGCTTGCCAGGACTTAAAGCTTCTAAGTCTACTGAAAGTACTTGTGTGGTAAAGTTTGTTTCAAACAACTTGGTAAAGTCTTTTGACTTTCAGCAACTTCAGTAATGAACACTTCTTCTATAAAGACATGAACCACATTGGTGCTGTTTATGCCACATGAAATGCAGATTATGCTACTCTCCTCCTGAAGGTTGGCTGTCAGGCGAGCAGCTCTTCTGCCACAACAAAGCCTTTTGATTTTCAACAATATCAGTTTAAACACAATAATGTTTTCTGTTCCACCTTTGGGATTGACACCTGCGCTACAGATTATGCTCCTCCCCTCCTGGAGGTTGGCTATCAGGAGGGCAGGAGGGCAGCTTTCTGCCATACTTGTTTTCCATATCAACCAAATGCTGATAATGACTTTTTATCACACTTGCTCTTCCTTGGCTTAAACAATGCTTGTTTGCATCTATAATAACCATTGCCTCTTCTTCTCTGTGACAATAGGGTTTACAATTGTTCTGCTTCTTAATTGCCCTCTTCATGTTTTGGCAATATTAAAGCAATATGCCCCGAGTGGCGGGGGCATTACCGACTCAGGTAATGCCCGGGGGCCCATAGTTATAGGCCCGAGCGAAGCGAGGGCCTTAACGAAGGCCCTTGGGCATTACCAGAGTCGGTAATGCCCCGCCGTGAGGGGCATAGAGCTATTAGTACCCCGGCCCGGCGCGTTTCCAGCGCGTCTGCTCCCGGAAAAAAAATAAGGTAAGTGCGGTTGGGAGGGCAGAAGGGAGGGGAAGGGAAAAAAACGAAAATAAAAAAAACTTACCTGGGTCCCCAGCGGGGGTCGATGGAAGCCTCCAGCCGTGTGGAGGCTCGGAGCGGGGATGGCCCCGCTTCAGGCATCCTCATTGGCTGAGGGGCTGCCACGCCCCCTGCCGGGGACAAAGGCCGTGGAATCCCGACAGAGGGATTCCCGGCCTGGTAATGACTTGGCGAGGGCCAATCAGAATGGCTCTTTCATTCTGATTGCGCCCTCACTGGGTACTAATGGTTGTTACAGGCTTTTAAAACTGCCTTCTCTTGGCTTTGGCAATGGTATTTTCTGTTACCTTTGAAAGTATAATTGCCCCCAATGTTCTTATTCTGCCACTTTAACTGGTAAGCATCAGTTTGATATCCAAAGTTATTTTTAGTCTGCCAAGTCTGCTACTTTACATTAGTTTGTTATTCAAAAGTGTTAACACAGGCTAGCAGACGACTACAAGTGTTCTGGGGTCCTATACAACTAGTGAACTCACCAAGAGCTGCATTCATGTCTGCTCCCTACACTGCCTTCGTGTCTTCTGCTTCCTCTGCTTCCCTTTACAAGGTACGTTACAGCTTTCTGGTTCCCAAGGCCCACACCAGTCTGGAAAAGACCGTTCTTCCCTCCACAAGCACTCTGGTGCTCGCCTGTCACCAGAACACACATTTCTTGGGGGAAAGCTTTTCAAATAAACTCTTTCCGCCACGCAACCTCTGCATACAACTCAGTGGGAAATTTCTCCAGGAAACCGCTTCCCGCTGCACAACCTCTGCATACAACATCTCGAGACACTCTCAAAGCCGGCATCTGCTTCACATTCACGCACAGCAGTGGCCCCGGCGTCTCTACCTTCTTGCAATGCCAGTGCAACATGGAGTGCCGACCATTACTCCACCTTTTGCTTCTCCTACTGCTACTTCCTATGGCCTGCACCTCAGGGGATCTTTTATAACCACTAATCCCTCACAAGTGTGGGTCATTACAATCACTAGACTGCACCTTGCAGACTAGTGCTTCCAAATCCCTCTTCCTCATCCCAGTACTTTGGGCATTGTGGGACTTGAATTCCCCAATGTTACAATTCGTTTTTTCTCTCTGCACATTATGTTTAAATGGATCCCCTTCACTTTCATTAAAATCATGTTTTCAGGAGGAGATTTAAAAGGCGTCAATGATTGTTTTGAAATCAAAGCAGTACTAACTATATTAGAACTTAAGATGCATTATTCTGATGTCCACATTTAACTTCCCCTTGTTGACTACAAGAGTTTTTAGGTTTATCATCATAGATGTGGGCAACTATATGAGGGGGAGCTCTATGTCTGGCAAATTATTGATTAGGACCAGTTTTGCAATCCCCAGAATGAACATGTTTAGAACAGAAAATCTCACTTTGACAACAAACCATTTTATATTCTGGCATCACTGACATCTCGTCCTCTGAAAAAGACAAATACAGCGTCTCACCCAACAAAATACTCTCATTCCCCTCAGGCCCTTCTCCCAAGTGATCCTCCCAGCTAATACCACCCCCAGGTTATCAGGTAGTGACTGCCTTTCACAGGCCACCTGGGAGGAGACTTTAGGTAGGGTCTGTGTGCGGGTTCCACAAGATTCATCACATAGCAGTCACTAATGCCGCAGAGATTGCCGACCCCATCTCATACACCAACCTTGATGCTCTCTTCATAACCTAAATGTGGTTTATCTCATCCACCCCCCATGTTTTTGAATTCCTACTACCTCCAGCTATTACATTCAACATGTATTCATCCTGCCTGGATGAGGTATGTATGAGTGATGTCACTTTTGGAATGTTTGCTGTAAGCCTGGAATGTTTGGGTCTGAATACAGTTCCACCCGAGGGAGTTGAGTTATGTGAGGCTGGGTGGTGGGAGCCAGTGGTTTCCTCTTATAAGTACTTACTAATCTCCTGATGAACCTGACTACATCAGATGTTACTGCATTCAGACCCAAACATTCCAGACTTACAGCAAACATTCCACAAGTGACATCACTCATACATACCTCATTCAGGCAGTAGGAATACACAGGAAGAAAACCAAAACACCTCACACACACACTCACAGGTGCGCCTGCATCTCATTAGCTGTGTACGTTTTAACTGAAGTGTTGCTTCTGGGATCATCCTGGATCAGATTTTTGGATGGTTCTGGGAGTATGGCAACCCAACATCTTTATGGCTGTGTCCATCCGGTTTAGTTTAGTGTAGTTATTAAGGCTCGGGTGTCTGGCCAACACTTTGAGGCTGAGTTTTGGTGGTTGGGTTGACCAGTGTGCCAGCTGGTTGCCTATAGAGTAAGTGTTGGGAATGAGTGTTGGGAATGGGTCAGGTGAGTGTGTGTGTGAGGTGTTTTGGATGCATGCGCCTGATTCATTAGTTGCCTTGATGGTATGGTCTGGGTCAGTAAGTTAGACATGTTTCTTGTAGGTGTTGTAGTGGGCCTCGTGCCAGCCCATGTTGGTGAGGTGCTGTTACTGGATACTTAGTTAAGCCTGTTTGTCCAGCCGTCTTCTTTCTTGGTTATCTAGAGTGACCTTAGTGTCAGAGTTGTGCTAGTTCGGATGTGGTTTGTTGTCTGATTGTGTTGGGTGTATGTTTTTGTGGTGTAACGGATGGAGGTGTTCAGGTGCTTCATGAGGTGTGTCTGATGGGGATGTGTGATGCTTTTTGTATGCTGAGGTGTGCTTGTTATAGTAAGGGAAGGAGGTGTTGTGATTAGCCTTTCTTCCTGTGTATTCATCCTGCCTGGATGAGGTATGTATGAGTGATGTCACATGTGGAATGTTTGCTGTAAGCCTGGAATGTTTGGGTCTGAATACAGTTCGACCCGAGGGAGTTGAGTTATGTGAGCCTGGGTGGTGGGTGCCAGTGGGTTACTCTTATTTATGAGTACTTCCTAATCTCCTGATGAACCTGACTACATTGGATGTAACTGAAGAATCTGAATAAAGCAACTGAAGATGACCTGACAACTTGACAGTGTATCCTTTTAAGTATAAATGCCTGAGAACCTGTCATAACAAGGATGAGTGGCAATCATCTAAAGGAGTGATTGGACATGCTCCATCATCCCCTCTCCCAGAAAAAGCTTGTTCGAATCACTCGCCTGCCAGTGACCTTATGTCATAAGGAATACATCACCTTCCACCTCATTTACAGACCACCTCACAAGAGTGACTCATTGATGATATCTCCAACTTTCTCTCTGCTGCCAAAAAAGCACACACTAATAATGTCTTTCTTGGAGATTTTAACCTTTCTGTGTCTCACACCAACAACCACACACTTTCCACACTGATCGTATCCATGGACTTTAGGCAAATTGTGCTCTCGCCTGTGCACAGCAAAGGCAACATCCTAGACCTAGTCTTTGCATCACCCCCACTCATTACTTGCACTGACCCTATCCCACTCCAGTGGTCTGACCATGCTGCTGTCGATCACCCTCTCGACCTTCCCACAAAGGTCAGGCTAAATGCCCCCTCACTCAGAGCCACTCATTCAAAACTCCTGGGCATTGAACAAGAAGCAAACTTCGCAGACTTTGCTGCCACAGGGAATGCCTTGGTCCTCATAGAATTAATCAACAACTCTGTTATGAAACTGGTGGACACTCATGCCACACTAAAAACAGCCATTCTAGGTCTCACCTTCAACAAATGCTCAATCAGAGCACTAGAGAAATGGCTGTGCAAAAACCATAACACTGGAGATGTCACAAACCTCAAATGCCTCTGTGCCCGCTGTAGGATTCTGTTCACTGAGGCCAAAGTTGTTTACTACTCCACCATCATCGCAGCAGCCTCAGAGCAAAGCTGTCTTTGAAGTCGTAAAGTATTGTACCAAACACTCACCCATTACTGTGGTGCCAGCAACGGAAAAATAGACAAAATATAACAGATTATGGAATCATCCTTCCCCAGAATTAGCTCTGCCTCCAGCATGCACACTGCCCCACTGGACCTACTTCTCTCCCCCAGACCTTCGAAACAATCTAGCCTCCCTCAAAAGTATCTCCTACTATGACAATATCATCCCATTTTTCATCAATAAACTACTGATGGACAAAAGTCCTCAACTCACTCCTCTGCATTATTAATGCCTCCCTCACTGAAGGGTCATTCCTGAACACACTCAAGACTGGTCTCATACAACCTCTTTTAATAAAACTGACCCTAGAGCCAAATAACTTGCCCAACTACTGGTTCATTTAAACCTCCTATTTTTTGGCAAAATCTTGGAAATGTAGTCGCTACACAACTACTACTCAGACTCGAACAAATACACATCCTAAATGACCATCAGAGGGGGTTCCGCCCTGTTAAGTTATAGAAACACAGTCCGGAAACGTAAATTATGATGAACACGTTTATTATTCTAAGTAGGTTCATTCCCAGGAGAAACGGCCCCCAGCCTGGGACCACACAGCTGTCCTCTTCTCTCCTTCTCTCAACCACTCAGAACCTGGAACCCTCACTGAAGGAAAGCAGAGGGTTCCTTGGTAACTAAGATACATGATGCACTGGCAGTGCCTGGTGAGCGACAGCACATGGTGGATGGAAGTCCATGTGTGTGGCACCTAGCTCCTCCTAACACGCCCTAAGTGTGGCATCGGGACAGCCACCAACCAGGTAGTAGATGAGGACCTCCAAATAATGGATAAGGGCAACTCATGACCTCTCAGCTGCATTGAACACTGTTAACCACAGCATCCTCCTCTCACCTCTCGGGCAGACACCAAGTGGTCCAAATAAACACGTTGCACTCTAACCGACTCCCAGTCTTTTGTGGCATCCCTAAAGGCTTCATGCTCTAACCAATCCTTTTCAACCTTTACATGGAGTGTCTGGGCACACTCCTCAAAGGTCCCAATATAGCCATCAACCAATACTTGGACGATTCTCATTTGTACATGAGAGTAAAAAGCCCACAGTACATCAGCCTTCTCCACGATTGGCCATCGTCCAGTCCTGTCTGTCGAGTGCCTCCCTCAAACTTAGCCCTTCCAAGACCAAATTCGTCCTCATCTGATACCCCCTAAAGAACAACTTGCCCAACAATGGACCAATGATATACGCCTAGAAGGATTTTATTCGCATCGCTCAGATTCAGCAAAATCTTTAGGCTTCACCAGCGACAGCAGCCCGTCCTTCCAGAAACACATAGCCAAGAAGGCCCAAACGGCTTGGCTCCAAAACTCCCCCCTTTGCAAAATCAAAGCCTTCATCGTGTTGCAGGACTTCCAGATCATAGTGCAGCTCCTTGTGGTCTCACACATCGATGAAGGAAATGCCCCCCCTCACGGGGCTCTGATCTCCTCCCTTGGCTTCCCCTAACAGCACTCCACCATGCCAAGCATACCTTATTACAGGTGCATGGAGATTTGACTGAATCACACCCATCCTATGAGAACTAAATTGGCTTCCTCTCCAGGCCAGGATACTGTTCAAGACAGCATGTATCATCTATATAGCAGTTACGAATACCACACCAGTGTACCTGGTGGCTAAGCTCCACATGTCTAGTGGCAAACACTCCTGATGCAGCAAATCGACCAACCGGCTTGAATCACAACTTGTCCGCAAAGAGAGGACCTGCAATCAATCCTTCTCTTGTCAGCCACCACGCTATGGAACTGAATCCTGGTATCGGCTCAGAATGCCTGCAAAATTCTCCAACTTTGCAAATCTCACAAAACATCGCTTTTTTAACAACACCTGACCAAGGGCGAATAATTGAGCATTTTGCTCCACTTAAACCATTAAGTCCCAAAGAAATATCAAAGTCCTGGTATATCTCACACCTTCAGTTATTAAAAAGAGAAGTAAGAAAACTCAAAAAAGTGTGTTTCAAAGAAAAGTAGATTCCTTGGGGTGAATTTTAAGTTTGTTATGGATACTTCAGAATCAGTGACATCTCTGCTAGCTGCACTGAAACCCAGCCAACTTTGTATAGACATCTGCCCTGCATGTTTGGCAGGTCTCCAAAGTCTCCATACTGCAGGTCTCTCTAATTTTGTAAAAACCTTTTTTAAACTTTCTCTGAAGGAAGGGATTGTTCCAGAAATGCTAAAATCAGTTCTCATCTCCTCCCCAACACCACCCTCCCGTGTTGAAAAAAGCCAATCTCAATCATTCCCTCATGAATAAATACCATCCAACAGCCCAGAGACCATGGTTCACTAAGGTACAGGAAAAAGTTGTTATACGTAGGTTCAAGATTTCATCGAACATAATGATATTCTGGATGAACTACAATCTGGTTTACGTCCTAAGCACAGGACCGGGCCTACCCCCTGTAAGGGTTGCAGAAGTAAGACTCTGACATG
The DNA here is from genome assembly GCF_040938575.1 of Ambystoma mexicanum. Lineage (NCBI taxonomy): Eukaryota > Metazoa > Chordata > Amphibia > Caudata > Ambystomatidae > Ambystoma > Ambystoma mexicanum. Next base: position 1,238,520,567 of record NC_090934.1, on the reverse strand, counting down.
GAGGGGTCATGGTGATTATTAGAAACTTTTATTTAAGTGCAAAAAGAAAAAGAAAACCCTATCTCGACCCCTAACCCTAAAAGTGGTTTCCCTGCCTCAACTGAAATAACCAGTGTCACAATGTCCAAAGCAAAAGTACCAATGTCCAATGTAAGAATCCTAACTCTGTTCCTAACACTCTAAGTTTAAAGCAAATGAAAAGCAGGTCTTTCTAGCCCAAAGGCAGTGGAACCCTTCCCCTGGACAAAAGACAGTTTTGGAATCTTCAAACCTTGAAGTATTGGGAGATATCGCCCTTTCCCAGCCCTGTTCAGGCTTCTTGTAAAGTTCACCAGTTGTTAGAGCAAGCTCCATTCCCTTGTTGGCCCTTCTCAGGCTTCTTTTCTGTCTTTGAGTGCCCGACCTTGATTGGCAGACCTGGTTCCTTTTCACCAGGCACCGTTGCAAAAACAAAAGGAGTTTGAATGCATTTACAAACTGGATTGGGCCTTTGACCCTGGTTGTCAGACCTGGTTTTTCCTCTACCAGGCACTGCAATGAAGACAAACAACCTGGACGCACTCCCCAAGCTCTGGTGGGCCTCTGGCCCTGGTTGACAGCCCTGGTTTCCTCCCACCAGGTACTGCGACAAAGAAAAACAGCCTGGATGCATTCTCCGACTGTGGCAGTCCCGAGTTCCTCCTTGGGGCAGGCTATATGAGGGAGGATCACATGAGAGGAGGCAGCCTCCGGGGAGATGTCATGACTACATTGGATGAGACATGGTATCCCTCCATTTGCCCATCAAGAAAATCCCTTGATACCCAAAACCAATTGCCATACATCAACACCCCTCTTTAGGAAAAATAGAGAAACCTTTTCTCTAAATCCTATTGGCCGAACTTCCATCCCTGGTTTAAAATGTAACAACTCCAAAACTAGCTTTTCCAGTTCTAATTGTCCACCTTATAGAACTGGCTCATTCAGAACTGTTGAAAGTGATTTTTCAAGTAACTTGTAACAATCGGCATCAATGGACTACTTTTCCCACAATCACCTGTGCGTGGAACATTTGAAGCTCGAAAGCAAACTCTTGAGAGAGGCTGCTGCTGCTGTTTCAGAGAAGTCATCGTACCTCTCTGCGAGGCTTGTGGAGCTTGGAAGCATGAACCGGTGTAGAGGAGCCGAGCGGCTCACCAAAGAGGAAGCAGAGGAACGCTGCAGAAGAAGGGTTGCGCTGTAGACACGCCTGGAGCCAGCAGAAGACTCTGGGCATTCAGCGACCGACAAAGGCAGCATTTCACCCACCGGGACCTGGATGGAAGTGGGCATGCAGAAGGAAAGCCAGGAGAGAGCCTGGAGTGCCTCAAGAGCAGTCTAGAGTGGAAAGCGTTTGGCAGACCATTCCAGCGAAAGGGCAAATGGAACCGAGAAAGCCAAGCAAAGCTGGTGAGTCAGCCCAGGCATAGTGGGGACCCCAGGGAATTTCGGTAACCGTGCCAAGTACAAACCACAATCAGTAAGGCCAGAGAAACAGAGACAATAAAGAAACTGATTAAAAGCCAAGAAAGCATATTGCAAATAAGGACCCCAGCCATATATGAATGTAAGTTATGAAAAATGGGGAGAACTCAAATCGAATGATGAAACAAAGCGATGTGAGATACCAAGAGGGGTTTATGCAACTGTGGAAGTAAGAGAGGAATCATGTGTAAATATAAGTAGTCCTGGCAGCCGAGTAAACTAGGCAGTTACAAGTGTGTGTGAATATCAGAAGCCGTGGCAGGAGAGTATACCAGGCAATCATAAGTGTGAATACAAGAAGCCCTGGCAGGATAGTAGACCAGAGGAGTATACCCAGCAACTACAAATCTACAGACGTACCTAGAAAGATATAGAACTGTGTTTGTTAAACAGGGAATCACTTTTGAAAGAGGTGGAAACCATAAGGCTACGAAGCATTGTGAATAACAGTAGTACTGTGGACCAGGAAATACACAAATGTGGAAATGTGGAAATAGCAGTCTCAGCGGGTGGATGCCTATGTTGTTTCGGATATATGTTAGATGTTGCATTTTAATGTATCGCATGACTTTTAATTTCCAGAAATGTTTTTCAATTGCTGCATTTCAATGTATCCAATGTTTCCCACCCCAGACACAGTTAACAAAGGCCAGTTTTAAGACCAGTGAATCACCTCTTCCTGAAGAACTCTCCCCCTCCCCACTCCCTGCATGTGTACCCAGCTGTCCCAATCCTGTGACCTCCTCCTCCCCTTTCTGTCACGTGGACTTTCCTGCTCCACCAAGGGGGCCTGCCTTGTGACAGGATAGTCACTTTCACTGTCTTCGTCAGTGAATTCAGAAATGTTTTCCTCTTCCTCACCTGAATCGCTGGAGAGTCGTCTGGAATCTTTGGTCCTTCATCTGCGCGGAAACCACTTCTTTCTGAAGAGGTATGGTCTCCCTCGGAGGGAAGCCACTATGCCTACCTGGATGGATAGGGCGGGCAAGTGGCCCCTTCCCCGAGGAAGCCAACAAGAGGAAAACGCTTGGTCTGGCTGAAAAAACCTCTTGAGAGCAGGGATACCATTGTCTGTAGAGTAGTAACCTTGCCAGCTAGCAGTGTGCAGCAGGTAGTCCGTGAGGAGGGTAGTTCCAGATAGGATGGAGGGAGACTTCCAGGTGGTGTGTCCAGATGAGCAAAATAGGAAGAAGAGAAATGACCCTGTATTGCAAGGCAAGGAGCGAGGGTCTGGCCGAGGAAGGTAGATGACCACAAGTGAGCAAGGTAAGGAGTAGGGAAAACCCCCAGCGATCAGGAAGCAGCCAGGGGCTAGGAGAGAGAAGGAGAGAGCGGGAGAAGAGGAGCGGAGAGCTCCATGAGAGCAGAGGAAAGTGCCATGCCGGAACGGCAGGGAAAGAGAAAGACAGAGCGAAGCAGAAAGTCACAGCGCTCAGAAGGACAGAGAGCGCAAGAAAAGAAAAGTAGCATTTGACCCAAATCCAGGGGTTACAACGCACTGCCTGCCGGGTGCCGACTGGCTAAGGCAGCCCCGCGGTGGCGGTCTTGGAAATGACTAGAGCGCTAACAGGAGAACGGCTTTGAACGTGGTAACAATGTTCAATGGCGCCACAGCTTCCATCTGCCCCACAAGCGCCACCCTAGCGGGCGCATGACAGTATTCCAAACCAGCCCCCACCCAGTTTACCCGGATGCTTGCGATGAAAGCAGCAAAGCAATTTAGGGGCATGTATGTGGGACAGTGGCTCCCAGGAATCCTCAATGTGGTTATATCCCTTCCAATGCATGAGATATTCCAGACTTCCTCTTCGATAGCACAAGTCTTGGATGTTAGCGACTTCATACTCCTCTGGGACGTCTGTCTCAGGTATGCGTGGAGCACAGAGGGTTCTTCTGTAGGGGTCATCTGAGTATTCCTGCAGGAGCAAAGAGTGAAACACCGGATAAAAGCGCTGTAAACGCTTGGGAAGTTGGAGTCTGTATGCCACTGGATTGATCTTTCAAAGGATGGGATATGGACCCAAAAACGCAGGGACAACTTGGAAGGATGAACCCAACGAGGTAGGTATTTTTTGGACAGCCAGACTTTGGTCCCTGCTTTCCAATCAGGATTGTTACCCCGGTGTCTGTTGGCTTGGATGCTGTTGCAGACCTTACTTTCACGCAAGCATTGGATGCTGTCTTGTGGGCCTCAGTAATGTTGGAGAAGATAGCGTCCACAGTGGGAATATCTGAAGGTCTGGGCAGATTCAAAGGGAGATGAATGGGGTGTTGGCCGTACATAGAATAGAATCGACTGACACCAGTGGCGGAATGTGCAGAGTTATTATAAGCAAATTCTGCAGTAGGTAACAGAGACACCCAATTGTCCTGTTGAGAGTTGGTGAAACTGCAAAGGTATTGTTCCAGGGTCGCGTTAAGCCGTTCGGTTTGTCCGTTGGACTGGGGATGAAAACCTGAAGAAAGGGCTCTTTCAATCCAAAGAGCCTTCCAGAACCGAGAGGTATATTGGCTACCTTGATCAGATATGATCTTAACCGGTAGACCGTGTAAGCGGAAGATGTCTTTGGAAAAGGTTGCAGCCATGTCTTCAGCTGAAGGAATTCCAGGTAGGGAAGAGAAATCAGCCATTTTACTAAAGGAATCCACCGTAATCGTTACTCAGGTGCAACCATCCGAAGGAGGAAGTTCGATGATAAAATCTGTTGAGATGTGACTTCAGGGCTTGCGAGGAACCGGCTCTTATTCTAATAGTCCTACTGGTTTCTGGGTGCAATGTTTACTCCGATTACAGGATGGACAGGTCTGTACGTAAGTCATGACATCCATGGAAAGGCCTGGCCAAGTGGTGTGTCCAGATGAGCAAAATAGGAAGAGAAATGACCCTGTATTGCAAGGCAAGGAGCGAGGGTCTGGCCGAGGAAGGTAGATGACCACAAGTGAGCAAGGTAAGGAGTAGGGAAAACCCCCAGCGATCAGGAAGCAGCCAGGGGCTAGGAGAGAGAAGGAGAGAGCGGGAGAAGAGGAGCGGAGAGCTCCATGAGAGCAGAGGAAAGTGCCATGCCGGAACGGCAGGGAAAGAGAAAGACAGAGCGAAGCAGAAAGTCACAGCGCTCAGAAGGACAGAGAGCGCAAGAAAAGAAAAGTAGCATCTGACCCAAATCCAGGGGTTACAACGCACTGCCTGCCGGGTGCCGACTGGCTAAGGCAGCCCCGCGGTGGCGGTCTTGGAAATGACTAGAGCGCTAACAGGAGAACGGCTTTGAACGTGGTAACAATGTTCAATGGCGCCACAGCTTCCATCTGCCCCACAAGCGCCACCCTAGCGGGCGCATGACAGTATTCCAAACCAGCCCCCACCCAGTTTACCCGGATGCTTGCGATGAAAGCAGCAAAGCAATTTAGGGGCATGTATGTGGGACAGTGGCTCCCAGGAATCCTCAATGTGGTTATATCCCTTCCAATGCATGAGATATTCCAGACTTCCTCTTCGATAGCACGAGTCTTGGATGTTAGCGACTTCATACTCCTCTGGGACGTCTGTCTCAGGTATGCGTGGAGCACAGAGGGTTCTTCTGTAGGGGTCATCTGAGTATTCCTGCAGGAGCGAAGAGTGAAACACCGGATAAAAGCGCTGTAAACGCTTGGGAAGTTGGAGTCTGTATGCCACTGGATTGATCTTTCCAAGGATGGGATATGGACCCAAAAAACGCAGGGACAACTTGGAAGGATGAACCCAACGAGGTAGGTATTTTGTGGACAGCCAGACTTTGGTCCCTGCTTTCCAATCAGGATTGTTACCCCGGTGTCTGTTGGCTTGGATGCTGTTGCGGACCTTACTTTCACGCAAGCATTGGATGCTGTCTTGTGGGCCTCAGTAATGTTGGAGAAGATAGCGTCCACAGTGGGAATATCTGAAGGTCTGGGCAGATTCAAAGGGAGATGAATGGGGTGTTGGCCGTACATAGAATAGAATCGACTGACACCAGTGGCGGAATGTGCAGAGTTATTATAAGCAAATTCTGCAGTAGGTAACAGAGACACCCAATTGTCCTGTTGAGAGTTGGTGAAACTGCAAAGGTATTGTTCCAGGGTCGCGTTAAGCCGTTCGGTTTGTCCGTTGGACTGGGGATGAAAACCTGAAGAAAGGGCTCTTTCAATCCCCAGGCGGTCACAAAGAGCCTTCCAGAACCGAGAGGTATATTGGCTACCTTGATCAGATATGATCTTAACCGGTAGACCGTGTAAGCGGAAGATGTCTTTGGCAAAGGTTGCAGCCATGTCTTCAGCCGAAGGAATTCCAGGTAGGGAAGAGAAATCAGCCATTTTACTAAAGGAATCCACCGTAATCGTTACTCAGGTGCAACCATCCGAAGGAGGAAGTTCGATGATAAAATCTGTTGAGATGTGACTCCAGGGCTTGCGAGGAACCGGCTCTTATTCTAATAGTCCTACTGGTTTCTGGGTGCAATGTTTACTTCGATTACAGGATGGACAGGTCTGTACGTAAGTCATGACATCCATGGAAAGGCCTGGCCACCAGAAACTGTGATGGATGAGAATGAGGGTACTGGATCTTCCTCGATGGCCTGCCAGAGTGCTATCGTGACACCAAGATAAAACCTTGCGGCGTGACTCCATGTCGGGAACGTACAACCTTTGAGTTGGGAGGTCAAATGAAAAGGATAAGGATAAAATCAAGGTTCTGTAAATTCTCTATACTCCCTCTGATAAAATTCTAAGTGGGCAAGGTGGTCCCAAACATCCTATTTGGACTGGACACAAATCCGGTCTCGATGGACGTGAATTGGGATATAATATAATAGAGTCCAAGCGTTGGAAAAAAACTCTAATTTTACCTAATTGTGTTCCTATTGCATGCCTTCTTTATGAATTGGGCCTTTCTTCCTTGAGATCATGGATAGAGTGGAAGTGGATTTCGTGATACAGGCTGCTCTTGGTTCCTCCAAAGTGCTCCCTGTACAAGGACCTGTCTATATTAGTGCAAGAAGGTGATAATCGATTCCTCAAAATGTTAAAATCTAAATGTTACGAGTTATTGATTAGTGCTGACTGTACATTAGATCTTCTTATCCAAAACCCAACTAAAGTAAAAGAACGGTTAAAATGCTGGGATTGGATAGTAACTGGTGAGAAAATGAGGAATGCTAAGCTGTCAGTATCACTTTCTGCGATGGATAAACAAAGGTCCATACTACATTCCTATCTGCATACATTACCAGATTCCTGCGCAAGGGCACTGTTTCTAAGATTCAGATTAAATTTACTCCCCACCCTGGAAATCTTATCTACGAGAGATAAAGGAGTTACTAAGGTCCTTTGTGATAAGTGCAATGATAAAGAATGCCAGGCTATCAAATATCTGTTATCTAGATGCTCTGGAACTCATGACATGAGGACTATGAGATTGAAAAGATTTGTACATAATGTTTATTGGCTGGACACTGAAGAGTTTTGGGAAAGGTTATCATCCGAACAAAAAGATTTCTGACTACCGAGGTGGTCAGGATTCTAAAAGACTTACATCTGGATGAGTAATGAGAAATGCGAAAATTGAATATGTGTAAATGATTATGTAAAATGTATGTTTAGAATTGTTTTAACTGTGTTAAAAGTCAGTGTTTTGACTAATGCACAATAATAATAATTAAAAAAAAAGTTAACTGGTCTCAGAAGGAGGTCTTGGGTGGAACAACAGCCGGGTTGGTAGCCTCTCGGATCATTTGAAGGAATGTGGAGACCTGGAATAGAAATCTGTTGTGGGGGAGGAAACTTTCTGGGGTGTGTTGCAGGTTGATTCCAGGTATTGGTATGCGTGATAACGCATCGGCCAGGTTGTTCTTGCTCCCAGGTCGATAAGTGATTTCTAAATCGTATTGTGCAAAGTAATGCGCCCATAAGGCTTGAAGGGAATTGGTACACTCCATCTGCTGGAGAACCCTTAAGTTCTTGTGGTCTGTGCGTAGCAAGAACGGATAACTTCCACCTAGGAGAAGATGCAGCCATTCTTCACAAGCGATCTTCATCGCTAGGAGTTCCTTCTCGATGACCGAGTAGTTGATTTGGCAGGGCGTAAGAGTCTTCGAGAGGTAGGCGACTGGGTGTACTTTACCATCGATCTCTTGTAACAAAGCAGTGCCTACTGCCTCTGCCGAAGCGTCCGCTTCTACGATAAACTGACGGGACTGATCCGGTTGTCAAAGGACCGGGGCTGAACAGAAGCGGTTCTTGGGAAGAAGGAAGGCCTCTTCGGCGGTGTCTGTCCACTGCAATGGTCTGTTGGTTTTCTTTAGTAAGTGGGTAATGGAAAGCACCACTTGTGAGAACTCAGGAATTAATTTTCTACAGAAATTTGCCAACCCTAGAAATCTTTGGACTTCTTTGACCATATAGGGGGCAGGCAAGTCAAGGATGGCTGTGACTTTAGCGGGGTCCATCTTGATCCCTTGTTCCAACAGGATGAATCCCAAGTAAGGAACGGTCTTCACATGTAACAAGCACTTGTCGGGCTTAGCCAAGAGTTGATGCTCTTTCAATCTTTGGAGAACCTCCTGTAGATGACTTTGAGGCTAATTGATGGATGATGAAAAAACCAGGATGTCATCTAAGTAAATAATGGTGGTGTGAAAAAGCAGGTCAGAGAAGAGACGGTCCATAAACCGTTGGAATACGGCAGGGGCATTGACCAACCCAAAGGGCATCACTTTATACTCAAAGTGCCCGAATGGGATCCGGAAGGCGGTTTTCCATTCGTCCCCTGCTCGTATTCTCAACAGGTAATATGCTCGTCTGAGGTCCAGTTTGGAAAAAAACAGCTCCCTGTACTGCCTCCAGAATGTGCTTTATTAAAGGGATTGGGTACCGATCCCTGATGGTGACCCAGTTGAGACCCCTGTAGTCTATGCAAGGCCAGAATTCGTCAGAGTCTCATTTGGGGATAAAGAACAGAGATGCCCCAGCCGGGGATCCAGAGGGTTGTATGAGACCGTTATGGATATTAGCATCCAAGTATTCTCAGAGGGCCCTGGGAACGAGATCAATGCCACAATCATCCGGTCTGAGAGGTGGAAGATCCTGAGGGTTCTTGTCCAGAAAAACTTCCTCAAACTGGAGAACCTCAGTAGGAAGACAATGAACTCCCTTGGAATCCGAGGATGAGGTGGCTACAGCCTTGACTGTCTCGTACGCTACCTCCGATAAGCAGGATTTACGGCACAGAGCAGATGTGAACTGGAGTTGATTCTTTGTCCAGTCAGTTCAGGTATTAGGTTTCCGTAACCATGAGACGCCTAAGATTAATGAAAAATGGACCGCTCTGATGATATCAAAATGAATGGTCTCCTTGTGTTGCAGAATCACCATGGAGATGTCTTCGGTGGTATGAGTTATTGGCCCAGAACTGAGTGATTTGCAATTAACTCCTTCCACCTTCTGTCTTCTTCCTTTTCCACTCTGCGGATCCCCATCTTGTCAGCCCAGATAACGTCCACAAAGATTACCCGCAGCTCCAGAGTTGATTAAGGCTTGAGAATCCACCTTGCGGTGCGGGAGTAGGAGTTGTATCGCCACCACCATGTGTCGATTGTCTTCAGAAGTGTGAGAAGATGGCACAGACATGGTGACAAAGGGACGCGGATGTTCTCCTCGGAAGGCCGTCCAACCTAATTCCGAGGACTCCCGTTTCCCGGGCGCCGAGGGGGTACTTTGGAACAATCCCGAAGTAAATGCGATTCTGAACCGCAGTACATACAGAGACCTTTGTCTCTGCGTCTCTTGCTTTTCTCAGCAGTCAACGGGACACGAGTCGCCCCCATCTGCATATGCTCCTCCGTGACTAGTCGAGCAGGAGAGGCGGAAGATGGTGGGTAATCAGGTGCAAAAGTCGAGGCCTTGCTCTTCTTCTTCTCAGTTCTCTTCTCTGAGAGCATGTAGTCTGTCTGAAGAACCGTGGATAACAGATTTGTGAAGGAAGCGGGATGAGCTGTCCTTGCCAGTTCATCCTTTATGTCTTCTCTCAATCGCAGCCAGAAAATAGTATACTGTGCAGCTTCAGGCTAGCCAGTTTCTGTCGCTAGCCTCTTAAAATGGGTAATGTAGGTAAGTAGATTGGCGGGGCCTTGTTTGATGTCCAAAAGCTCTTCACAAGCCACATAAGTAGTTTCTGGCCTTTCGAAGGTTTGTTTCAAGAGGGTCAGGAAAGCTCCAAAGTCCTGAAGCACTGGGCTAGCACTGATGACTAAAGGCGTAGCCCAGGCCAGTGCATTGCCGGTCATATATGAGATCATGTACCCTACCCGGGCATGCTCCGAAGCATAGGTGTGAGCTCAAAGCGCAAAATGCACCATACAGGCGTCAACAAACTCCTTCAGACGTTTCGGTGATCCATCATGCTTTCAATTACTCCAGTGCTATAGAAGGCAGCTCTGAAGGATGCTGGTCTCTGCCAGAGACGATTTGCCGCAAAATAGTGTTTTCTGTTTTGAGGGCTTGTACTTCTTGTGACAACCCTTGTACCGCAGTACATAGCTCCTGAAATTGCTCAGCTATCGCCATTGGAGTGGTTTGTGGGTTTAGCACACTGACAGGATAGTCACTTACACTGGCTTCGTCACACTTAATTCAGAAAGGCTTTCCTCTTCCTCACCTGAATCGCTGGAGAGTCGTCTGGAATCTTTGTCCCTTCGCCTGCGCAATAAATGCTTCTTTCTGAAGAGGTATGATCTCCCTCAGAGGGAAGCCACTATGCCTGCTTAGATGGACAGGGCGGGCAAGTGGCCCCTTACCCGAGGAAGCCAACAAGAGGAAAAGCTTGGTCCGGTGGAAACAAACTTCTTGAGAGCGAGAATACCGTTGTCTGTAGAGTGGTAACCTTGCCGGCTAGCAGTGTGCAGCAGGTAGTCCGTGCGGAGGGTAGTTCCAGACAGGATGGATGGAGACTTCGAGGTGGTGAGTCCAGATGAGCAAAATAGGAAGAAGGAAAACGATCCTGTATTGCAAGGCAAGGAGAGAGGAGCTGGCCGAGGAAGGTAGATGACCACAAGTGAGCAAGGTAAGGAGTAGGAAAAAACCCCAGCGAGCAGGAAGCAGCCCGGGGCTAGGAGAGAGAGGGAGAGAGCGGGGGAAGAGGAGCGCAGAGCTCCACGAGAGCAGAGGAAAGTGCTGTGCGGGACTGCAGGAAAAGAGAAAGACAGAGCGAAGCATAAAGTCACAGCGCTCAGAAGGGCAGAGAGCGCAAGAAAAGAAAACTAGCGTCTGACCCAAATCCAGGGGTTGAAACGCGCCATCCGCCGGGTGCCGACTGGCTAAGGCAGTCCAGCGGTGGCCATCTTGGAAATGACTACAGTGCTAACAGAAAAACGGCGTTGAACGTGGTGGCAACGTTCAATGGCGCTGCAGCTTCCATCGGCCCCACAAGCGCCACCCTCACGGGCGCGCAACACTTTGCTACACTCTTTGATTCCTGTACCTTCCTCCCTGGACTCATGAGAACAACTGTGGTCACAAAAGAGAAAGCAATCCGTGAGGGATAGCCGCGTCCCCTGCACACTGTCTAACAGGCCGAACGGCCTAATGGAGTTGATAATCCGAAGATTATTTTGAAAGTTTATGAATTTCTTTATATTCAAAATACAGAAGATTTAGGAAAAACACATTCAATAGACAATTAGTGATCATCAACAGTAAATTCTGTTATTTATTTGTGTTTCCAAGTGCCCAACGCGTTTCGAGTCGAAAAAACTCTTCATCAGGGGCAACATATTCATCAAACAATTTCTATAAAAGGAAAATTATATACAATATATTAGTGCTTTAGATAGACTTAATGGTGAACAAAATCTAACAACAAAATCACATTTGTTATGAAGACAGTAATTAGCTTAAACATTTTAGCTGTATTGGTGGGTAACACATTCTATTGAAAAAAAGCCCAACATTACCCTAGTCTTTCCACATTCACCAAGTTAGTGTGATTATGCCACATATGTGTCTATATAGAAAATAGGTAGCTGCCCCTATATTTTGCCTTTGGCGCAGTGAATTTTGGGGGGATAATTTATTACTAAGGAGTGCAAATTATTGTGCTGCATTGATGCAAAATGACCTCTTACCTTGAGTTATGCTAATAACCAGCAAGGACTCAGAGGGTAGACGATTGTGTATTGTCCACTAGGCTCACGGTAACTAGTTCTTTTAAATCTGTGACCAATGGGGACCGATGGCAGAAGCGAATCTCTCAAGCCTAGAGAGAAGGAAAGATATTTTATAACAATGTATGTGAAAAGCTTTCTAAAAGAAAAAAATAGGCTTAGAGCCCAAAGTTAAGTGCGTTTACTAAGTAGTTTTAAAGTCCGGTCTAAATACTCACTTCGATTCACACCAGCAATCTAGGAGGAGTTCAGGAGCCGTAGGAAACGGCAGTTGAATGAGCCTCTCTCACATTTTGCGTGTTTTTATATTGTTAAGTGTTATGACGTCACTCGCGCATGCGTTGGCGGCGTCACGCTTACGCATGACGTCACCCGCGCATGCGCGGAGTGATGTCAACAATCCCCCATGTTGTGTATGAATTAAAATGCAGCATTCTACCATAGGCGATCCATATGCGGAAGCAACGATATCGATTTTTAATTATATGGCGTTACTTAGTAAAAAGTGATGGCCGTAGATGTGTATTTCTAATCTAAAATTTGAAATAGCGGTAAACCGGAAAGTTATATCTAGTGTAAGGTTGACCTATGTGAGTGAGACTAAGATGGCTACCTCCCAGGGGTGTCATAGCGTCCAATTTGTTGATCCAGAAGAGTTCTCTTTGTGCAAGCTTTTTAGGAAGATTTCCACCTCTACTTGATGGTCGTAGGACAACAGATCTTTCCTAAAAAGCTTGCACAAAGAGAACTCTTCTGGATCAACAAATTGGACGCTATGACACCCCTGGGAATTAATGAGGACTATTTTCTAGGGCCATTCCTATGAACTCCCACTACAAGGAGGTAGCCATCTTAGTCTCACTCACATAGGTCAACCTTACACTAGATATAACTTTCCGAACCAATGACATGTCTTTTAGAAGCTATTTTCGGTTTAATTCTTTACATTCAAAACCTTATCCTTTTTTGGATTCTGCTATGTCATTGTGATTGAAATGTGTGTTTTCCTTATGCTCCACTGATTAACTAAGAAACGTTTATAAGGGTCTGAAAAATGCTAAATGTGTTAAACAAAGTTTCCACGACAGTATTGTTGATGATATATACACAAATTATAATTACATAACATCACAATTCAGAGAGCAACCTACTCTCTTCAGTTGCCCTAGTACAAAAGCCTAATCATTAGCCCGTTTGACCCACTTTTGCCCATATCGAGGTTCACGGATTACCGCTATTTCAAATTTTAGATTAGAAATACACATCTACGGCCATCACTTTTTACTAAGTAACGCCATATAATTAAAAATCGATATCGTTGCTTCCGCATATGGATCGCCTATGGTAGAATGCTGCATTTTAATTCATACACAACATGGGGGATTGTTGACATCACTCCGCGCATGCGCGGGTGACGTCATGCGTAAGCGTGACGCCGCCAACGCATGCGCGAGTGACGTCATAACACTTAACAATATAAAAACACGCAAAATGTGAGAGAGGCTCATTCAACTGCCGTTTCCTACGGCTCCTGAACTCCTCCTAGATTGCTGGTGTGAATCGAAGTGAGTATTTAGACCGGACTTTAAAACTACTTAGTAAACGCACTTAACTTTGGGCTCTAAGCCTATTTTTTTCTTTTAGAAAGCTTTTCACATACATTGTTATAAAATATCTTTCCTTCTCTCTAGGCTTGAGAGATTCGCTTCTGCCATCGGTCCCCATTGGTCACAGATTTAAAAGAACTAGTTACCGTGAGCCTAGTGGACAATACACAATCGTCTACCCTCTGAGTCCTTGCTGGTTATTAGCATAACTCAAGGTAAGAGGTCATTTTGCATCAATGCAGCACAATAATTTGCACTCCTTAGTAATAAATTATCCCCCCAAAATTCACTGCGCCAAAGGCAAAATATAGGGGCAGCTACCTATTTTCTATATAGACACATATGTGGCATAATCACACTAACTTGGTGAATGTGGAAAGACTAGGGTAATGTTGGGCTTTTTTTCAATAGAATGTGTTACCCACCAATACAGCTAAAATGTTTAAGCTAATTACTGTCTTCATAACAAATGTGATTTTGTTGTTAGATTTTGTTCACCATTAAGTCTATCTAAAGCACTAATATATTGTATATAATTTTCCTTTTATAGAAATTGTTTGATGAATATGTCGCCCCTGATGAAGAGTTTTTTCGACTCGAAACGCGTTGGGCACTTGGAAACACAAATAAATAACAGAATTTACTGTTGATGATCACTAATTGTCTATTGAATGTGTTTTTCCTAAATCTTCTGTATTTTGAATATAAAGAAATTCATAAACTTTCAAAATAATCTTCGGATTATCAACTCCATTAGGCCGTTCGGCCTGTTAGACAGTGTGCAGGGGACGCGGCTATCCCTCACGGATTGCTTTCTCTTTTTTGCATATGTTTCCAGCCTAGATACCAAGGCTGTGTATTTTCTCCCCTGCACCTTGAACTCTGTAATCATTATTTGGAACAGTCCTCATTTTACAAATTTGAATTGTTATTAATTTGGTGTGCAAGTGTATTTACCAGTTTGTGTTCAAACAGCTGTGGTCACCACAGGTCTAGGTGAGGGGAGCCCTTCCATCTCCTTCCTCTGCTGTAGTCCTGTAATGTTTGGCCACTTGTCATGTCCCTGCCCTCCCTTTTTCTTTGGTCCTTTCATCCCCCTTCCTAGGACAGCTGTGGAGGAGGGAGCTGTGCATCCACCATTGTGTCCATCCGAAGATGTTTGCCAACATGTTATGCCCCGGCCCCTTCCTCCTTGGTCCTACCCATCCCCTTCCTGGGACAACAGTGGAGGAGGGGTGCTGTGCCTGCATGTGCCAGCCTACCCTCATCCCTGTGAATCTCCACCTTTTCTCCTGTCACTTGGACCATGGGAAATATTTTGACCTCCTGAGGAACTCTTCTCCTCCCCTATGGAGGGGTAAAGTGACAGCTGTGAAGGGAGACCTGTGCCTGAATGTGTGATCCTACACCCTGTCATATTTTCCACCCCCTTCCTCCTTGAACCCTATGGGCAGGCTCTGCAGGGGTGGAACAACATCCTTATAAATGGTCAGAGAACCAGGGCTGGCTCTCTCTTGTTTGGATACATTGCTGGACGCGTGGGTAGAGTCAGGGGAGCTACAGACACCCAAGCAGGTACACTTCTCCCAATCTGGCTTACTCCCTTTTCATCCCCTTGTGCCCCTTAATGCCATGCCCCTGCCCTTCTGGCTCTTACTCTCTCTGTATATGCCCATCGCTCCCTCTCTGTGCCCCTCACTCTGTCTGTGTACCTCACTCTCTGTCACTCACTCTCTCTGTCTCCCTTGCCCTCACTCTCCCCTCACTCTCTCCATCTCCCTCACCCTCACTCTTTTTCTCTGTCTCCCTCGCCCTCACTCTCCCTTAGCCTCTCTCTGTCTCCATTACCCTCACTCTCCCTCTCTCTACCTGTCTCACTTGCCCCCAATCTCCTTCTGAGTGTGCCTAGCCAGTTCTCCTCTCATCAATGCCCCTCATTATGCCCACAAATCCGCGCCGGCCATCATCCATGTCTAGTGTGCCTAACTTACTCTGCTGGCAATGAGCCTACTTTCCTGTGTGTAATAAACGTGTTTCCTGATTTCTGCAAAGGCTTTGTTGCCTTCTTTTATGTTCTCACTTTCTTGCGTAGCCTGCCTGCTATTGCCAGAGGGGGACCCAGTCTGCATACACAACGCATACCTCACCGGGGTCTGTTAGTTCCCTAACCCAAAACTGTGGCTCTGCCCGGGGCTTCCCCTACACGGCCTTCCCCATTTTGGCCTGCCTTCCACTTCGACACAAAGAACTGTTAGATCAAGAATCATTTCTATCAAGGAAGAATCTAGGGGAAGTGAACCAACCTCTGGAACCAAGGATATTTTGCCTTGCAGAACTTTTGAGCTGGAGTTGTTTATTTTTTCTTTATGAACATTTTTTAAATCACCAAAGGTTAAAGACATTCCCCTTTTCACCTTATAGGTTTGGTTTATAGTGTGAGGGTCCAAACAGAATGTTTGGGCACAAGGACAGTTTTGATTTTGACATCCTGATACAGACAGATCCTTAGTTTTTGGCTTGAGGTAGAGAAACACCTCTTAGAGCAGGGTCACGGAGGCTTTTTCCCCGACCCTTTGGTTTTCAATAAAAGTCTTTATCCAAAATCATGGTAAACATGTGTCCGGCTTTCATTCCTGACTCTTCACAGGTCCCAGATCCATTCATGTGGCTCTATGGGCTTACTTGCCCCCTTGGACTGTCTCTGCCACTTCACAGAGCCCTGGGTACCTTCCGCTCTATCTGTGTACCTTGTTTTGTGGGCTGCAGTGTTCTTGGGATGACCTGTTCACTTGCCATCAGCGGTGGGGCTTCCCCTGCTTCCTTCTTCCCTTTTTGGAGGAAGGCGGCCTCGCATTCCTGTTTCACTCTTGTCGTCGTAGGACTGTTCATCCATGGCTGCTGACCTTTGGGGATGCCAGGAGCGTCTTCCCTGCTGTTCACTGTGCTGTCACAGCACACCAGACCAGCTTGGCAGCGACCTTCTCCTTGTTCGACTCCCTGGTCGGCCTTCCTTCTCCCCTGAGCATTCTCCGTCTTGCAGTTCCTCCAGGGCAGGCTTGACACTTCGTCAAATCCTTCTTTGCTTGTAACACGGCTTCATCCAATTGGCTGTCGAGAACCATTAGAATGGGTAAATTGGTTCTGGTAAGTATTCTGCACACTCCACGCCGCCTCCTCGTCTCAGTGCTGAGTGAGTTATGATGTTGAAACTCACTAGAGATCTTCCTCATCTCAGTACTCTCTACTTTTGCTGAACTACAAAAATACATTGGCCCTCATTCCGAGTAGGGCGGTAAGTATAGGCGATTACCAGCATGGTGTAAAGAGCGTTTCCGTGCTGGCACAAGACCGTAAAAATTGGCCTATTCCGACTCTGCGTGCACGCGCTTTGCGCCATGCCGGTATCGCACCTCAGCGCCATGCCGTAAAAGGTCCCCAAAAGCCCTTACTGGCACCAAGCGCACCGTACATAACACTACCGACATAGAGAAATTAGCAGTAACCGTAAATAGCGGTCCCCGCTATTTACGGTCACCGTTAAAAATCGGAACCGGAAAAAACGTCATCGCACAGGAACGGGAAGGAGCACGGTGGCCATCTTTAAAATCACAATCCATTGCCATCCTCTCCATACAGGACCCCTAGCCATACAGTGATCAGAGAAATAGGCATTGGAGACCAGCATCATGCCCAAAGCATTAAAAAAGGGTTCTGCACGCATAAGAAAGGAGCGCTTTACCCAGGATGAGCTCCAGGTACTGGTCGACACTCTGCACGAACATGCAGACACTGTATTCAGCAGTGATATGCGGAGGCCCACCGTCATCAGGAAGAAAAAGATCTGGGCCTTGGTGGCACAGAGGGTGAGTGCCATGGGAAACACAACCCGCACTACCAAGGACTGCAGGAAACGTTGGGATGACCTCCGTCTCAGGGTGCGGGCCATCCTCTCGGCAAACCGAAGTCAGGCCCTGGAGACAGGAGGAGGGCCAGGTTCCCCCATCAAAATGATGCCGTGGGAGGAAACGTGTGCGGCCATGATGGGCACAGAAGCCATAGAAGGTGTTGGAGAAATGGAGTGTGGTGCAGCGTCATCCGCTGATGGAGGTGAGTGTCATGAGTCAAGACAGAACATGCATTCCTAACGTAAGTCACTGTCAAGGGCTGGCCAAGGTGTCACGTCATGGTTGGGCAACCCCCCTCCCAACGAAATCATGCTGTGACAAGTGGGACCCAGGCTGATGTCAGGTGCAAGGCTGTAACCCATATGGCCCATACCACACAAAGAGGCCGAATCTGTGAGGCACACGGGGCAGTGATTGTAAACATTGTGAATGTGAGTCATCACAGTACTCCGCCAACATGAGTGACCCAGACATCTGCATGCATTGACATCCAAGCCCAGATCACTGTCCCACTCACCACCCAAATGTCAACAAACCGCTGCAATCCCATTGTGGTACCATAGGCATGTAGAAATGCTGACCCCCAAATCATTGCTCATGATGTCTCTCTCTTCCCCCCTTGCCCCCCCACAGGCAGCGAGCATGACAGCGAGGACCAGGAAAGCACCCGGGCCAGTACCTCCAGGGGCAGAGTCAGGGGCCGCCGGATACCTGCAAGCAGGAAGACAACACAGGCAACACCACCTGCTCCAGCAACCCCCATGGAGGGTGCACAACCCCCACCCGCACCCCTACCCATGCCTGCATTGCCGCTGGACACATGTCCCACGCTGCACTCTGAGTAGTCCAGTGTGGCTGGTGAGAATGCAGCCATGTGCCTTCTCAATGTGCCAGACAGCCCCCCATCAATATCGGGAGCCAACGTGGAGGACACCATTGACATTGGCCATACCCCTGACACACCATCATACAGCCAGGTGGCACACAGCGACTCCGGGGAGAGTGATACCCCAGGGCTCACAGGGCAAGGAGTACAACCTGCCTGTCCTGTATCCACTTCCCCTGCAGAATCTCCTGGAAGGCCTGCAGGCCCAATACCAAGCCTGCCAAGCACATCGGCCACATCGGCCATGGATGTAGTGCGCTCCCAGCATCTCACAGGCCTCATTGAGGAGTTCTTCAGGGACAATCGCGAATCAAGGGTGGAGTGGCGCAATGACCTTCAGGCTCTGGGCGAGGTGATCACAGCGAACACAAACCGGCTCTGCGACGTCCTTGGCCGGATCGCAGATGCCCTGGAAGCAGCACACCCCACACCACCGCCCCAGCGGGAGGAGCCATATTCACAAAGCTCCTCCACCCAGACCAGCCCGGTCCGTCGTTCACTGCGTACATTGCTCCGCCACGACATGGATCCCCCTGGCTCTGGGAGTGCACATTGACCATGCCGGCACACACATGTGGCCTATGTTGCTCTAATTGAACTATTGTGGGGTTGTTGTAGGGGGAGGTGGAGGGGGGTGAGGGTGTGTGTGGGAGTTGTGGGGGAGGCGGAGGGGGTGGTGGTGTGTGTGGGAGTTGTGGGGGAGGGGGGTGAGGGTGTGTGGGAGTTGTGGGGGAGGGGGAGGGGGTTGAGGGTGTGTGTGGGAGTTGGGGGGGAGGCGGAGGGGGGTGGTGGTGGAGGTTTTGTTGTACACGTTAGAACTTTATCATTCAATACACCGGTTGATCATCCAAAAAAAACATAGTGGACATTGATCATTGTGCATGTGTCTTTTAATGTACCACAGTGCATGGTGTACATGTATCCTCACACCCAGTGCCTGATGTCCTGTCATCCTCACACCCTCAGCTGACTAGTGAGTCAGAAATATTGTCCGATCAATGATTGCCGCACGGCACGTCCCTCCTGTGCATCGGCACCGTGATGCTGTCCTGCCATTCCTTCATCCTCCCCCTCATCATCATCTGGTGGTAGCAGTTCCACGTCAGGGGGCAGTGGCACGTTCCGACGGATGCACATGTTGTGCAGCATTACACATGACATGGTGATCTTGGACACCTTCTCGTGGCTGTAGATGAGTGCCCCACCCGACCGGCTGAGGCAACGAAATCGTGCCTTCAACAGGCCGAAGGTCTGCTCTATCACCACCTGTGTACGGGTATGGGATCTATTGTAGTCCTCCTCGTGTCTGTTCTGTGGGTTGCGGACCGGGGTCATGAGCCACGGCTTCAAAGGGTAGCCAGCATCACCTGCATGAGAGTGGAATGAAGGTAAGTGTTTGTAAATTCATGGTGGAGAACTGTACTAGTCTTACATGGCAGCAGGTGATTACTAGCCATACACACATGTCCCAGGATGCATTCACCCCATTACTGGCCCAGCTATGTGTCCTGTGCAATGGAATGATGGAGGGGGTAGCTTCTTCATGATGGGTTATGGTGTGCACTCACGTCTTGTTCCATGTGCATCGTATATGCATGCAGCAGTGTTGGACTGCATTCATTGATGTGTTGTGCGAGTTTTGGTGACAGGGGGGGTTGCCTGTAGTTTATAGCATACTCATCATTCTGCACTGATCTGTGCCATGGTGACTTGCAGCAATCCTATGGGTGTGCAGGACCAGTCACACGCTGTGGGATCCCTGTTAGACTCACTTCTATGCACTCCCAGGGATGACTGTCCTGTGTGGTGAGTCTGCAACATGGTGCTATTGCACTGCATGGTGCCGGATGCCCTTACGGTGTGTAAGGGCCGCCGATGAGTGGTGCATGTGTTGTGGTATTTGGGCAGGTTTCCTGTTAGTCATGTTGTGTTAGGTGTCGGCTCTAAATCATCAATGTGTGGTTAGGTAGTCATGTGCCGTGTCACTTGCCTTGGGGCACAGTGTTCTGTGAGGTGAACATTGTGCACTGCCGTGAACATTCCCACACAGGTAGAGTAGGCATCTCCCCCCACTTTCCCACCCAGGTGGAGTAGGCATATCCCCCTCCACTTCCCACCCAGGTGAAGTAGGAATCCCCCCCCTTTCCCACCCAGGTGAAGTAGGCATCCCCCCCCCCTTTCCCACCCAGGTGAAGTAGGCATCCCCCCCTTTCCCACCCAGGTGAAGTAGGCATCTCCCCCCCTTTGCCACCCAGGTGAAGTAGGCAGCCAAAATACTCACAGCCCCAATGCACTGCCATGGCCCATTCAGGTTACTCACCAAGCAGCCAAGCACGTCGTCCGGCATGTCGCTCCATGTAGCGTGGTAGTGTGGAGTTCCGCAGGACCAAGGAGTCATGAGTTGATCCGGGGTATCGGGCATTGCAAAGTGTGATGGCTTTACTGGCATTACACACCATCTGGACGTTGATGGAGTGGTATCGCTTGCGGTTGCGATACGGCACCTCCATGGCATGCGGGACCACCAATTCAACGTGGGTGCAGTCGAGGGCACCTATGCAATTTGGCATGCCTGCCAGTGCATGGAAGGCAACTTTTGTATCATATATCTCCTGGGGAGTCCGGGGTAGGGATATGTAGTCCCTTGTGTGGTTGAGGAGGGCATCCAGCACTTGGTTGAGTATCTGGGAAAATATGGGCTGTGAAATGCCATGCATGTGTCCGACTGTTTGCAGGTAGGTGCCTGTGGCAAGGAAGTGGAGCACAGACACTACCTTCAGTAGAGGGGGGATGGCAGTTCTGATTTCTATGAGGCTCACTATATCGTCATGTATCAGGTCCACTATGGTGGTAATGGTGTCCCAGTCAAGCCGGTACAGGGTGTGGATCTGCTCTCGTGTGAGGTTGAAGGGGGTGGCTCTGATGCGGGGGATTGGGGGCTGGCAGCGTGGTAATGGTGGCTGCACCGGTAGGGCATGCTGGGCCTGTCTCACCCTCTTCTCCTCCTGTGTTTCCTCTGTGGTGGGGGCTGTGGTTGTTGTTGTTGCTGTTGTTGTAGTTGCTGCCTTGCAAGCAGGGCCTCCAGCTCCAGGAATGCTGCTACAATTGGTATCATCTTGGTGTGGGAGGGGTTGTGGTGTGTGGGTGTGCTCTTTTTGTGCTGTGCCAGACTCCATTGCCTCCACCTGTGCTGATTGAGTGCACCTGTGCCCCTTGGAAACACTGCTCATGGTTCTTAACACCTTCTCGGCAATGTCGTTATTTACTCCATGCCGGTAAGGTACTTTGCGGCCTTGTGGAGGCCGTTTTTTGCATGTACGCATTACTTGGGATCAGCTCCGGTTTACGCCATGCCGCTAATTTCAGGATGTCGGGCGCGCGCCACTAGACCGCTTTTTACGACCTCGTAATTTACGACGCTGTAAATAACGGTCTGGTAGGGCAGAATAGTCCGTAACGGGAAACGATGACTGTAATCATTTTCCGGCATCGTTTTCCCCTTACCTCCTAACTCGGAATGACCCCCATTGTATATGAGGGTAGGGGTGGTGAGGGAGGAGGTGAAGGAGAGGTGGGTTGTTGTAGGGAGGGGCTCTAGGGTCAGGTGATTGGCAGGGATACTGCGTTCTCCTGATATGGTTGTCTGTGGTCCCAAAGGGGGTTTCCCCTCTATGAGTTCCACCCGCTGAGTACCACCCTCAGGGGGACTATTGGGTAGTCTCACCACCCTGTCTCACCACCCTGGGCTCATGGGAAGGGGCTCTCCCTTCGGAAGCAGTAATGACATCCTAAGATTCATCTCACTTGGTAATGTAGGACCATATTCTGAGAACAGCGGATGCTGGCCATTTGACCCTTTTGGTGATGATAGACCTGTCAGCGGCTTTTGATACTGTGGTCACTGGCGTCCGGTGACGGTGGATGACAATGGGATAATTTATGTCCGTTTTCCCTTTTGGAAGGTGATTCCGCACAAAGACTGTTTTTCCAACTGTAACATCTTGTCAGGTTTGAGAATGTGTACACTGACCTGCAGTTTGATGTCCAAGGTGGGCGTGAAGATAAGGTAGGACTCCCCTACCCTGTCAGGCCCTTGAATGAAAACAAGGACTGTGCAGAGTTTGGGAAACCCTCCAGAGTAGGCAAATAATCCCTCTATGAAGATCTGTTTTGAAGGTGAAGGTAGATCGCTTGTAGCTGCAGTGAGAAGAAGAGGTGTCAGCTGGTAAGCCTGGGATCATTGTTAGGTAGGATTGTCAGGTGAAAAGACTGCCATGGTGAATAGGGGATCCATCAGCAGGATGGCAGTAGATCTTGTTCAAAACAGACAGAGTAACGCAATGAGCGTGTGGAGCTTGCAGTGGAACAGTACGTATGAGAAAGGTTGCTGCAGCGGGGTGCAAGGAGCACACTGTGCCATGGAGAATCCAGCAAGCGGGGTGAGAGGAGTGCAGTGTGTATAAGAGGAACAGCCAGCGCGGTGCGAGGAGCAAGTCTTGCACGGCAGGAGTGAAAGGCTCGAAAGGAAATGGGAAAGCAAGGAGCGCTGGCCCAGAAAAGTCCAAGAGAATGGAACCAGTGCAGAGCACCCCAGAAGAAGAAGCAGGAGAGGCAAGGAAACAAAAATATAGGGAGCGAGGGGCAGCTAGGGAACAAGGCAGAACAGGGAGGAAGAAGGTAGCGAGGAGCGCTAAGGCAGACGGAGGTCTGCAGGAGGAAGGTGCGAGGAGCATGTGTCAAGACAAGTGCAGGATACCGGGAGGTGGGTCCTGGAAGTGGACCGCACGGCTATTCTCACACAAGAGCACCAGGAGAAGAGTAGCCACGTCAGGAGCTGCTGTTCTTCGTGTCTGAAATAGGTAATACCCTGTGTTTGAGAATGTGAGTTTGACTGGGTTGCAACACTAGTGCAAGGAACGTGGTGAACCCGTAGACCGGGTCCTTTAAGACGAGGTTACAGTATCTGAGATGGATGGGGATCCAGATCTTATTCTTACAACAATAATCAGACCGACTCAGGAAGTTTGGCAAAAGTCAAAGCTGTTTTAATAACAAGTCTTTAAAAACAGGGAGTACAACGGACATCAACAGACGCCGCACAGAATAATCTCAATGCATTTCATAAAAACATCATTTATATAGCAAATATTTGTCATAAGTGACGTCACTACGTGGCAAATAAGAAAACCTACAGGAGATTGTGGTTGGTCAAAGGGGAACATCTGCATATACTTTCTATGGGATACAGGGAGGTGATTGGGTCTCTAAGATCAGATGGCCGATTAAGCTCATCCCAAGTGCAAGTCATCTTACGTGTGAGTCTAATACTCAACATCCTATTGGCTTCTCAAACTATAGGGCTCCTTAATTCGTGGCGATCTATGATTGGCTGGCACGCTTGTACCCTTCTGGAATATTCCACTTGCTAGCAGCACAGAAGCTGGTACCCCAGGTGCCGGGGGTTTGGCCTCGTCATGCCTCCCCACCCAATTAGCCCAACATTCATCATCACTCCTGCAGTCTGCCATTCAATTAACTCCTTTGAACTCGGCCTTGCAGAGGCTCCCTATGCCTGAGAATAAAAGGGAGTGTGGCATGACCTTATCTTCTGGTCTCGGTGTAGCTCGCCACAAGTCTATTTTCATCTGACCATGTGACTGGAGACCATGGTTTTGAGCTCTTTGTTTTATTGAATACTATTAAATGAAGACATCTTGGCACCGTCAGTGACTTTGTTCCACCTTAAACAGGAACTCAGCTTGCTTCTCACGTTATTGTATCTTCTTGAGTAAATGGCAAGGCTCTCGGCGGCCCCATCTTTTGACACTGGGCCAGGCAAGCCTTTCTCGAATCTTCCTTTGCTGCCAGCTATCCTATTCTGCTGCGCCACACTTCCATTCACAGGGTCCAAGTTTGCTACAGTGCATCGTGGAACATCCAGATTCTATACATTCCTATACATATACATTGGTGCATCGCCGCAATCTATTCACTACATAGCCAGCCTTATGATTACTTCGTCTACTGGCGTTACTGCATCTGTACAATTGTAAAATGTTATTTTTTTCAGTTGTTCTCCACACGTGTAATCTTCATTTCGCTCGCAAAATGTTATTAACTTTCCTACTTCGTCATCAGGTTCTATAAGATCTATATTCTTACTTTATTTGTAACTCTTCTGGATGCGTCACCTCTACTTCACGTGACGTCACCAGTCTTCTTTCATTTGTTTTCACACTTCTTCCGGAATTTCCTTCAGAAGATCGTCATTTCTCTGTGGATGCACATACGGTTTTCTCAATGGATACCTTGTTTCAAAGACCTTTCGCTATATGCACCATTATTGGCTTTGCGCATGTTGCAATTGCCAGTTGCCTACATATAGGCAGAATAGGGGTGGAACTTCCAGTAGAGGTACTTGGCTCCTCCTCTACAGTGGTTTCTTCTGTTATCTCGCTCTGGTGGCCATTTTAAGAGTGTATGCCTGACGAGTAAATACAAGAAAGGATAGGCTTCCTCCTCCATTTGTTTTATATTTTCCAGGAGCGAAGAGTCTTGACACATCTAGGTCTAGGGTATGTTGAATGCTGATCATTTGGTCTTTGGCCTTTGAGATGTGCGTTGGGTTAGTCATACTGACAATGATGTTTTTGGGCAGGGCTGCTGGGCTGTATCTTGTTGACGAATGAGAATTGGTACGGTAGCTGCCTATGAACCGGTGTACTTCATACTCAATGTTCTGTTGACCTTCAGTTGTGATGTGACAACCTTGTTCAGAGTACACATGAACCAATATGCATCTCTGCTTGGGGCAATAAAAGGGTGGTATTGTGATGGTAAGTGTCACAAACTGGACATTTGGAACCAAGAAGTATGGAAATACCATATGCTCAAAGTTAATCAATGTTATTAGGTATTGTGTACAATGAAGGGACAACTGAAATGTAAACAGGATCTTTCCAAGTGAAAATAATAAAATAACAGCGTCTTCTACCTTCATTGTCTCTTGCTATGGCTTTAACAATGTCAGGATGTGGCTACTGCTTCCAAATGTCTCAGGGAAGTTACCTCAGTCCCCAGTCCAATATGTTGCAAACTTTTCTTCTGTTCCTCTGAACCTAGTTACAGGCTTTCTGAGGTCCCGTACAACAAGATTAAACCAGTCATTAATTTTCTGTCGGATCTTCAGGGGTTGTTTAGGGATCTTGATGGGGTCAGAAAGGAGAGAGGCAAAAGGACTACTCTGTACTAGCCTTTGATCTTGACTTGGTTCTTTCCACCCCTTCTCTGAGCTATCACTAAGCTCCCTGACCCCCGCTGGAACCTCCCCCTTTTTAAACCTACCTAGAGCCTGACCTAGCCCTCTTGAACCTCTGACTTCTAAATGACTCGTCATTGTCTGGCTCCTTCTCTCTCCTTTCTGTATTTTATTAAACTCCCTCTTCCAAAGCCCATCAACCCTTAGGACATCTTCTTCGCTCTGGTCAACTGTAGTTGTATCAATCTCATTTTCCTCACTTTCGCCTACACCCCCCTCCTGCTGATTTCACAATTTCTTCTTACTACTACTTTGGCCTTTTGTCAGTGCCTCTGTGTGATGAATCCTGCAGAGTGTGAAGGATCCTATGGATCCCTCACTGAAACCCTGCCTAAAGTCTCCTCCCAGGAGGCCAGGGAAAGGCAGATGCTACCTGATCCTGACCTTGGGGATGGTGTACTTCGGGAGGATCGCCTGGGAGGAGACAAGGCCCAGGGTGATGAAGAGATCCTGTGGGATGAGACACAGTATGTGTCCTCTGACAGAAAGTGCTTTTCTGGATTGCCAAAACAGGTAAAGGCATATTGCCATTATAATGCCCCTGACCCACATATAAGATCTGTGACCCGGAATACAAGTTCTGTTAAATCTGAGCAAAACTTATCTTTCCAGCTATCTCGGGATAAACACCCTCCTTACTCCCAAAGGTATAATGTAAAAGGGTCTAGAGAAAATGTCTAAAATCAAATGTCTTCCTCTGTAAAAATGAATTCTGACAGTCCATCATTTAACGGGTTTAAGGGAAATAAACCTACCCTTAAAATTAACTCATTGGTTGAAAGAAACACCTTTGTTGAAGGGGACTACAAGTCCCATAATCCCAGAAGTACTGGAACGAGGAAAGGGGGTTGAAGAGGCATGCTGTAGCATTAGCCAGGCAGTTAAGTCTAACAGCCCACACCTGAAGGAACCTGGGAGACATAAAAGCAACAGCAATAGTATCCTGTTCCATATTCACTTGCGTATGGTTTAAAGCGAGTAGAAGTTGTTCATTGAAGTTGAAATACTGTAACAATGGAAATGTAGCACTTGCGTGTAATCTGAAAGTCCCTAACGCTACTTACATTCATTGTTCAATCATTAAAAGACTGTTACTGTCTAAAGGAGTGGTCGCGTGTCACTAAATAAGAAGTGTGAGCGCTCCGAGGAACATTACCGAATACCTGAACTTGACAATACCATTGTTGAAACCTTTAACTTTTGGAAATTACATCAGGGAGTGGTTGAATGTGTCTAATTCTGATTGCCAAAGGAGGACTCAGCTCTATCCTTCACTTTCACACAGGAATACAATTCTATACCAATCTTTAAACCTTGAAAAGTACATCAAGAATTGGTCACATGTGCCCAGTTGTGATTTCTAAAAGAAAGACTGAATCCTATTCTTTACATTAATGCGGCATACCTTTAATTTATAAGAAGCCAAGTTTATAAACTATTGAAGACGAGAACACACATTGCCCAAGCCAAGAGTCTCCCAATATTAACCGTGAAACCAATCTTTTTCAGGAGTTAAATAGCAATCTAACTGTACCGTGAAGTTAATAACAGTTCATTGGCCTACGATACAAGTGTGCAGGCATTACCTGAAGCTAGGAGAGTCACTCCAAGGTTTCTGCGTAATTACTTGGGCTGATAACTGGTAGAAAGGTGTAGGTAAAGTTGGGATAGAGAAACTCGCTGCTTGTAAAGACTATTTTGAAGTTGACACAGCCTGTAGTTCCAGCGAGTGTGGAAGACATATAGAAGTGAATCTTAAAGGCAAACCCAGGTTGTTATTGTGGAAGACAGACAAGGGAGGCAAATAGGCTGCCCCTTTTGAAGAGAGTTATTCAGAGGAAGAGTGCCTTGCCTACCTGAAGTTGGTGAAGTACTTTGAAGTATGTCTTGTTGAAGCCTATTTAGTAGTACAAATCACTGAAGCTGTGGCAGTAGTCCAAAGTACTGAAGCTCTGATGGTATATCTAAGTGTCAGTAGATGCAACATTGTAGATGTTTAAACAAAGTAGAGTACTGTGAGACAAAGGTGACAGATCTCATAGTGAATCAAGTAGAAATGAAGTTGTTGAAGTGAAAGCAGCAGCACTTAGAAGTCATCCTGACAAATATACCATTGTGAATGCTAAAACTGTTATCCAAGAACTGTGTATCACTGACAGTTGTGGATATTTCATTTCTTTTGAACTGTTGCAAGTCCCAGACAAAGCATTGTGGCTCGGATTGCCATTGGTGTTATTTGGTGGAAGTGGAAAGTGGATATGTCACCAAGGAAAAGAGATTTGCTATCATTGGAACTTTGGTTAACAATCTTTTAGATTGATTTTGAAACATCATGAACTGATTTGAGACATTTCTTTCTTTGGTTGAACACTATCAGAATTAACCTTGAATCCTGGGGAAGGGAAATTGCCCAAGACATTAGAAGGTAATTCATAGACTGTGAATGTTATTCATGTCATGTTGTATTGCCATATATTTTCGTTGTGTATTTGTTGCTTAGTGTGGGGCCAGTTATCCTGTGTTAGAGTGTTTCTCCTTAGCTTTGGCTAGGCAAGGAACTCCTCAGCAGAGTGGGGATAGTGAGGCATTTTTTATCGTATTGATTTTAAGAATAAAATGGCATATGTTGATAAATCCTCAAACAGTTGTCCGCCTCACATTATTGACCCCTCACAGGAGTCATCACTGATCCCCAGCCTAAAGTCTCCTCCCATGTGGCCATGGGAATGCAGCCACTATCTAATGTAAACCTTGGCAGTGGCATTATGAGGGAGGATAACATGGGAGGAAATGGCTGTCGGGGAGAAGTGGTGTCTCCCTTAAGAGAGGTGCAGTATTCATCCTTTTGTGGGGATGAAGACCCTATAATCTACAAATACCTGACAGCATGTTGCCACTACACAAAACCCACCCATGTAAAAGGCCCAAAGATAATATATGAAACACCACCTAAACAGAATAGGTTTTCCACTTTGGGAATATATGGATCACATGTGGTACCCCCTGAATGCAATGTTTCTCTTTTGGGTAAAAATCTAAGCCTAATGTTGTTACATGTAATGTTTATATGACATCTGCTGTTTTCTCTAAACATCATTTCAAACAAAGTGATTTTAGAAAACCTAGAAACATTATGGACTTCAGTGCCCAGAGTGCCTATGGTACTGGGACAAGGAAGAGTTGATGAGGATCACTGGTAATGTCAAACAGACTGTGCAGTCTAGTTGTTCCGAGTCTATACAGCTGAGTGGGACATTTAAATTGAAAACCCAGCCGCAGCTGATCAGCAGAGGAAGGAGAAGGAGAGCGGCAGGAGCAGCAGAGGTGGAGGCCGAAGCGGACGACACAGCAGAGATCACAGTCAGAGAATAAATTGCTGGATTCTGCAAAGTATACGCAGCGGGAAGCAAAAGTGTGGAAGAACACTGAGGTGCAAGAAGCCCAGCAGAGAGGGAGAAGTGCTCCCGAGTGACGAGAGCTGCTCCAGCAGATTGGTGTACCTGAAGTCCTGGTGGAGGCTGGCAAGCTTCCGGAAAGTGCTGCGTTAGCAGCAGCAAGCACCAGAGAGCTGTCAGCATTGCTGGAGAACTGGAGAGAATCTGACAGTGGCCAGAGGTCCCGCTTTCATGGAAGTCGCACCACAGCCACATGAAAAACCCCATGAGACGCCGAAGGAAGCTGTGGAAATTAGTCTACATGGATGGATATCTGTCTTTCTCATATAGGTCACTTGTTGCATTTTAATGTATTTCATGATTTCTACATTTCCACAAATGTATTGCACTGTATGTGACTGCACTGGCCCAGACAAAAAGGGATTGTTGCATTTCCATGTATTACATGAAAATTGTTCCCACCCCAGGCACAGCTAACAGCTGCCAGTTTTATAGCCAGTGGAAAATCTTCAGCCTAGGAGCTGGCCCCGCTACCTTCCTTTACTAAGCTTTCTTGAAGTCCTGGGAACAGCTTCCTCCACTCCCAAGGGGGCTTGCTTATGTTTGCTCAACTGCCTCTTTTTGCCTTTCACCAGCCCCTCTGGATCCTAGAACAGTTGTGTGGGAGCCGTT
This sequence comes from Ambystoma mexicanum, assembly GCF_040938575.1. Lineage (NCBI taxonomy): Eukaryota > Metazoa > Chordata > Amphibia > Caudata > Ambystomatidae > Ambystoma > Ambystoma mexicanum. The sequence continues at coordinate 1,238,491,112 of NC_090934.1, read as the reverse complement.
GTATCCATCTCGGTATGCTTGGCCGCCTGTCATGTCCCTGCCCACGTTTTCCTTGGTCCTTCCATCCTCCTTTCTTGGACAGCTGTGAATGGGGCTATGCATCCACCACCCTGTAAATGTTTATGTTTATTTTGTTTATATAGCGCTCTATGCCAAAGCGCTGTACATTATAACAAAAAGAATACAATAACAGTACAAGCAATTACAAGATATGAGTCAAACCAGTAATAGCTGCTTTGCCACCAGCCAAAAGACTGTAAGGAAGAGAAAGAAGGGCAGAAAGGCTGGAATTCTCCTCAGTTTGGGGAAATCTGGAACCCACATTGCCATTGCTACAAGCAGAACTATTCCTGGCAGGTGTGTAAACCAGGAGAGAAACAAGTTGCATAAAGTTGAAGTCCATTCTTGCCAGACGAGTAGACAGGAAAGGAACAGTTACAGTTGCTTTCAAATAGAAATATGTGTGGTTATAAAGAAGGTTGTGTTTGAAGTTAAACGCCATTCCTAGCAGGCAGGTAAACCAGAAAAGGAACAGTTGTTTTCAAGAAGAGAACTTTGCTATTATAAAAGGGTTGTGTGTGAAGTTGAAACCATACCCGGCAGGCGAGTGCACCAGGAAGAGAACAGTTGTCTTCGAGGAGAAAACTTTGTTACTATTAAGAGTACTGAGGAAAGAAGGTACTTACCTTACCATTACTTTATCCTTTTGACAAACTATTGTGTAACAATAGACATGTGCTAACAAGAGACATTTGCTAGGCTGTCCTGATAAAGATATCCTATGGAAAGAAGAAAGGCTGTGGCATTTTTCTAAGTAATCATTTTTGCTACTTGAAAGGAACACTTTATGGAAGAAACAGGTGCTTTGATTTTGAACAATTGTTTTGTGGAAGAGACATTGGGCCTCATTACAAGTCAGCTGGTCCGGAAACAACGGTGGCGGTAAATCCGCTGCCACCGTTGTTTCCAGACCGGCTGATTCAGAGTCCTGCAGGCGGTCGGTGTCACTCCCGCCAGGTCTGACTGATAGTCTGCAGCTGTGAGCTTAAAGGGTGTGAGTGTTGCGATTGGCTAATCTCACTCACTTTCTGGTATTCAGATTGAGACTTGGGTGGTTGGGCTGACTCCCCTGGTGGCCGTTTTGAAATTCTGTGTGCTAAGGATTCTCTAGGGGTGTTTGGGTTTCTCCTGGTGTCTCCCTATCTGTGAAAGCTTTCTGTTCCCATGTGTAACAACCCTTTTTGCTTGTACTTTGTAAAACGTTGCTTAAATGTATTTTTTATATGTTTTTTTCCCATTGTTACATGGGGAATGTGTGTGTGTTTTGACATTTTCTCTCTGCTCTCTGTGTTTTTTTCAGGGTACCTTGGTGTATTTTAGATTTGTTGACATCCTTTCTTCACAAGACCACAAGCATTCCCAGACATATTTCAGCATCATTGGGCGTCATCAGTGAGGTGTAGCTTGGGCCTCTGGACCCAGCAGGCTCAGGACTTATATCTCGGCACAGCCCTGGTTTTAACAACTCTGTGGTGTCCTTCGTGAGCTAATAGTATGACCAAGTTAGTGAGGGCGTTGGGCATTATTGTATGACAATATTGCAGAAGGAGTCCTTTAAAGAGTTTGGACAGTTCTCGTCTGGTGGTCATGATAGAGCCAGGTGTGATTGTAATGTAGGTGTGACTCAGTCAGGGTGACTAAAGCAAATCAAAAGAGGTGATGGATGGACAGTTTAGAATTCATCTTAAACCTTTGGCAATTGATCTGGGCAACCCCAGACACCATCGTTCTTCAGACTGCCAAGCTATTTCAGAAAGGGGTGGTCTCATGTGACAGAGCATTTTTGGTCTTCTACCTACTGCCGGTGGTGCTCTCTCCACTCCCATGACGTGTCAGATCTGGTCAGATCCCTAAGTAATTCTGTGATGGTGTCCATTTTTGGGATGGGATGAAACACCTGCAATATGTTTCCATACTGTGGAAGCTTTTCAGCTCTGAGACTGACTGGGGGGCAGTTTTTATGTGACTAACTTTCTTGGGATCAGGATGCATGCCCAGACCGTCATAGATGTAGCCACAGAATACCGGCGTGGACTTTTAAGTATTTAGACTTTTTGTGCTGCAGAGTCAGCCTGTTCTCGTAGTGATTTTGGAAAACGGCTCACAACCTGTGAAGGCGCTTCCTCTGTGACAAAATAGTTGCTTACGTTGAGGATGCTGTCTAGGCCACCGGTTGTACTTTGTATCACGTTGTGGAAGACTTTGGTGGCAGATGAGATGCCAAACTGTTGACTCATATCTTCAGAGCCACATATGTGGAAAACAGGGGGGAAATCCTGGAGCTGTTGTCCGACTTTAGCTGGTGGTACCTGGGCTTTAAGTTGAGTTCTGAAAAGACTCTAGCACTGCTTAAATCAGTATTGACATAGATGATTTTTGGTGTGAGGCGTTGCTCTTGCCAAATGGCCTTTTTCGGTAGCACATATGCAGATCTGTCCAGGCTGTTTTGATGCAAGTACTGTAAAGACTGGTAGGGGGTGGTATGTACTTCTGCTCTCTATATGGTAGAGGGGAGGCACAGAGGACCCCAGCCTAGATTCTCTACTCGGTAGCTATGGTCGAGCAATCAAGGCCTAGCTTCTCAGGAGGTGATGCAGGCTGGTTCTTAAGTACAGTGTAGTCCCCAAGCCCCCACAAAGGAATGTCCACACACTGTATTGGTTGGTTAGAACACAGTCTTTATAAAATCAATATTCAAGGTTATGTACACTTATCATAATAACTCACTTTGTACTTAGGAAAATCAACAATGGCAAATATATACAATTCTAAAGTGGTACCACCCTTTGTATTAGATCTCATTAAAGTGCATCAACAATACTGTAACAATGTCACACAGATCAATAGAGTGAAACCAGCAATAGAGAGAGGAGAGAAAATAAGATGGTTGAGCAATAGGCAGAATACTGGCCCCTACCACTAGACACAGTTCTGTGTGGAGATCCCCCCACCTGGGCAACCTGTAAAATAAAGATATATCACAAGCCCAGTCCATATATTGTTCTGCAAGTCTTATTCCCTCCTATAATGTTTTTACCCACCAATGTACCTGGTGGAGTCGAGTTCTTCGAAGAGGCATCGACAGATCCTTCTTGAGCGACCCCCTTTCAAGCGGGAGTCACGGATCGTCGAGAGGCGTCGAGAAGCGTCGAGGAACTCGGCGTTCGGCGGCGGGGAATCGACGGCCCTTCTTGAATGCCTTCCCTTTCAAGCGGGAGACACGGGGCGTCGAACGTCCGTCGAGGAACTCGGCGTTCGGCGTCGGGGAATCGACGGCCCTTCTTGAATGCCTTCCCTTTCAAGCGGGAGACACGGGGCATCGAACGTCCGACAACAAACAGGGTAGAACGGCGTCGATGAGGCGGCAGCTTCGATCCAAGCGGTGCTCGTCGACGACGGAGCGTCGGCGTCCTGCAAGGCAGAGGCTTGCGGGGCACCTCGATGACAATTGTTCTGGACCGCAAAGATTGTGGAGATGGGGGCCCAGCAAGGGCGTCGAGTCGTTCGAGTCTTTGTGGTCTTCGGGTGGCGGGAAACCCACCGGTAGGTTTCTCCTCGGCGCGTTGGTCATCCTCGACTTTCTCCGGCAGGATAAAGCGGTCGACGGTGCGGACGAGGGAGTCCTTCGATTCAAATGTTCTTAGGCAAGGAGCGGACGGCTCCGGTCGTCGGCGGCACGGCGTCAAGTGGTTCCCACGGCTGGGCAACACAACTTCGACGGGCCTCCAGCGGTTACACAAACCTGCGAACCCTGGTCGACGGCAATGGACTTCGACGGCGGCGATGTCCGGGTGCTTCACTTCGATCTCCTCGGCGGTCCCGTCTCGGGTCGGCAGCCTTTCGAGGGTCTGACTTCCAGGGGGCTTCGGCGAAGATGTAGCGGTGCTCGATGATCCCTCGGAGCACGGGAAGAGGGCGCCTTACCAGGTCCTCTCTCGGGTCAGTCCTCGACGAATTCGGCAGCTTTCAGATCGGTCGAAGCAAGTGCAACAGCAAGTCCTCTTCTTCCAGCTGGACGTCGAGGATAAGCAGTTCCAGTTACTCTTAGAGTGGAAACTCAGCTTCTGAACGCTTCTGAACAATTACCAGTGGTGAGAGGTCCCCAGATATACTATTCTGTCTCTCATCCACACTGCTGGCACACACTCAGCAGCCAATCATACAGAAGGGCATTCATGCAGTCAGTCAGCCAATCAGGCACAGAGTGCATTCAGGCCACACTCCTCCCTTTCAGACACTCACAACAAGGAATGTGGATTGGGACAAGTACCCAGCCATTCAACACTACACACTGCATTCAGGCTAGTTTCAGGCAGGGCTGTCTCAGTCTTTGTCTCTCATGCCAGAAACCAGACAACCACAACAAGGAGTGTATATTGGTCACACACTCCATTCACCCAGGTCCCACCCACAGGAGGTACCCACAACATACAGTCACTGGGAAGGCTCCAGTCAGTCTAGCTGGGCCTTCACAACAACACCATATATGGAACTTCCACCCAACAGCCAGTCAGGGGGAAGGGACAGAGTCAGGGCTTCCCAGGACTTTGGGAAAACAAGGTAACAGGCAATAGAAAGCAAGAGGCCACAGGGGCCATCTTGTTTCCTATCAGGAATCAACTGATCCCAATGGCAGGGCCTGGGTATCCCAAAATGGAGGACACCCAGAGCACCTGTCAAATTCAGCATGGAGCTGCCACCAGCCCATACCCTGCTCTGTGGGCCACACACAGGTTCCCAAAAACATACACTAGGGGCACAGGGTTGTACCCCTACCCATGGGTGCCATAAGGGTATCCCATGGGTCTGTTCACCAAACCAAAAGAGAGAGCTGCACTGCCAGGAGTCCCACATGGACTCCTGGGCAGAAAACACGACAGAACACACGATAAAAAGCAGTAAAGGACAAGGATTCAGAGGCCCTGTCCCTCTGATGCATTTCCAGCATCACAGTCGCCCCACCCAGACTGAGGTGGAGGGTGTCTAATCTCCCACGGGATAGACACCCTCATCCAGACGGTCAACATACCTTCTGGAAAGGCCATCTGCATTATCGTGACTCTTCCCTGGTCTGTGCTCTATGGTGAAGTCTAGCCCTTGCAGGCTAATGGACCACCTGAGCAATTTCGGATTCTCACCCTTCATCTGCATAAGCCACTTCAGGGGCTTATGATCTGTTTGGACCTTGAAGGTAGACCCCGTAAGGTAGGGCCTAAAACGCCTAAGGCTCCAAACTATGCTAAAACACTCCTTTTCAACAGTAGCCCACCTAAGTTCTCTACCTTTGAGTTGTCTACTGATGAATATGATAGGATGTTCTCTCCCTTTGTCATCTAACTGGGACAAGACAGCTCCAATTCCGGTGTCGCAGGCATCCGTCTGGACGATAAAGGGGCGGCTGTAGTCAGGCGCACACAACACAGGTGCCCTACACAGACTTTCTTTCAAGCCATCAAAGGCCCTCTGACAGTCTTCGGTCCAATTAACCTTCCTAGGCTGTTTGGGTGAAGTTAGAGCTGTCAGGGGTGCAGCTATGGTTCCATAGTCTGCCATGAAATTGCGATAGTACCCAGTGAGGCCCAAAAAGGCTCTCACCTGGGTTTGAGTAGTGGGAGTCTCCCAGTTCTGTACATCCTGTACTTTACTGGAGAGAGGTTGGATTTGACCCCCTCCTACCTCATGACCAAGATAGGTAACTTTCCCCTGAGCTATCTGGCACTTGGTGGCCTTGATAGTGAGGTTAGCCCTTTTCAAGGCCTGCAACACCTTATCCAGATGTGTCAAATGCTCTTCCCAGGTGGAACTGTAGACGGCAATGTCGTCTAAGTAAGCCACACAAAAGGCTTCCAGCCCACTGAGCGCATGGTTGACCAATCTCTGGAAGGTGGCAGGGGCATTCTTCAACCCAAAAGGCATCACCCTAAACTGGTAGAGTCCCTCAGGTGTTGAGAAGGCCGTCTTTTCCTTGGCATGGTCCGTCAGAGCTATTTGCCAATAGCCTGAGGTAAGGTCAAAGGTGCTCACAAATTTGGCAGCACCTATGGTGTCCACGAGCTCATCAGCCCTGGGCAATGGGTGCGCGTCAGTTTTGGTGACGGCATTGACTCCTCGGTAGTCCACACAGAACCTCCAATCCTTGGTACCCTCCTGGGAACTTGCCTTGGGGACAAGGACCACTGGACTGGACCAGGGACTGGTTGAGGGTTCAATAACACCCAGATCCAACATCTTGGCGACCTCAGCCTGGATGTGGTTCTTGACGGTATCTGACCTATGGTAGCACCTGCTTTTGACAGGCACACTGTCACCAGTGTCAATTTCATGCCTACACCATGGTGTAAGGCCTGGCGTCAGTGAAAACAGAGAGGCATACTGTTGGAGCAAAGCCCTGCAGGCCCTCTGTTGCTCTGTTGTCAAATCCGGAGAGAGATGTACTCCCTCCACTGAGCCATCCTGAGGGTTACTATGCAGCAAATCAGGAATGGGCTCACTCTCATCCTCTTCTTGCCCTCAAGCTAGCAAGAGACATGAGACTTCTGCTCGCCGGTGGAAAGGCTTGAGCCTGTTGACATGGAATACCTGAGGGGCTACCCCAGAGGCTCCCATGTCAACCAGATAATTGACTTCGCCCATCTTGGAGATGATCCTGAAGGGTCCAGTCCACTTGTCTGCCAAAGCTCTAGGCTTGGTAGGCTCCATCACAAGGATTTCCTGTCCCGGAGTCCAATCCACTTGCGAGGCTTTAAGGTCATGCCAGTACTTATTCAATTCCTGGCTGGCCTTGAGATTTGCTGTTGCCTGACCCATCATCTGTGTCATCCTCCGTCTGAGGCCTAACACATAGTCCCCCACTTGCTTGGCGGGACCTGGAGGGGTGGCTTCCAAGCCTTCTCTGATCAAGGCGAGGGGCCCCCTCACGGGATGTCCAAAGAGTAACTCAAAGGGGCTGAAACCAACACCCTCTTGAGGTACCTCTCTGTAAGCAAACAGCAGGCATGGCAGGAGGAGATCCCATTTCCTCCTTAGGGGTTCTTACAAAGCCCCTAGCATGCCCTTGAGAGTTTTATTAAATCTCTCAACCAGACCATTGGTCTGGGGGTGGTAAGAGGTGGAGAACTTGTAGGTTACCCCGCACTCTTTCCACATGGTTTTCATGTAACTAGACATGAAGTTGGATCCTCTGTCAGAGACAACCTCCTTGGGGAATCCAACATGGGTGAAAATGCCCAGGAGAGCCCTGGCAACCACCTTGGCAGTAACAGTCCGAAGGGGTATTGCCTCAGGGTACCTGGTGGCATGATCTACCAAGACCAGGATGAACCGATGTCCACCTGAAGTGGGAGGGTCAAGGGGACCGACGATGTCGATGCCCACCCTCTCAAATGGTGTGCCAACCACTGGCAATGGCTGCAGTGGGGCAATGACACTGCCTCCAGTCTTGCCAGACAACTGACAAGTTGGGCAGGTCCTGCAGTGGGACTCCACCTCTACTCCCATCCGTGGCCAGTAGAAATGGGCAGAGAGCCTCTGCTTAGTCTTCTTGGTCCCAAGATGACCAGCCAAGGGCACCTCATGCGCCAACTGCAGTAGGAAGGGCCTGTAAACCTGGGGTACCACCAACCTCTTGAGGGCACCAGGTTCAGGCTTAGTGGGCTCACTAACAAGGAGCTCACCCTCCCAATAAATCCAGAATGTCCTAGGCACTTCTCCTTGTGCCTGGGACAGGGCCTGTTTCCTCAGTCCCTCGAGAGAGTGGCACTCTCTCTGTCCCTTACAGACGTCTGCCCGGGAGGGTCCCCCTTCAGCTAACAAGCATTGAAGGTCGGGATGATCCTCCGGGTTGAGAACCTCTCCCACAGGAGAGTCTTCTGTCTCTTCTCCCACAGGAGTTGAGTTTGGGTTTTCCACTGGACCCAGCCCGTCCGGAGCATGGATCCCAATGGGTGCTGTCGGAACAGCAGGAAGAGAAGGTGTTCCCTCCACAGAGGTGGCCTTCTTGGTCTTCCTTCTTCTTGCCTTAGGCCTCGCCTTTGGCTCGGGTACCTGACTCACAGCCAGACCCGGTGTCACCTGTGACCTAGTGATTGCAGCAGCAGTCATGGGAAGACCATCCGAGATCAACCCCAACTCTACTAGATCATTTCCTAACAGAATGTTAGCAGGGACATTGTCCTGAACCAGGACAGGAAGCTTTGCTGTCTTGTCTCCAATCATGAGTGTGACTAAGGCTACAGGCGATAATTTGGGCGGCCCACCAGCTAACCTGGTGGTTCTCAGAGGAGCACCTACATAGTCCTCTGGCTTGAGCAGGGTCCTGTCCACCACTGTCATGCTTGCCCCAGTGTCTCTCAAACCAGTAGAAGGCTGGCCATTCAAGAGGACACTTCTCAAAAACCTACGGGTGTTCTGTGGGATAGTCGCCAGTACTTCTGCATACTGGTCCCAGGCCACAAGGGACACTAAGGAAATCTCTACCGGAGCACCAAATGTGATCCCGGTAGAGGAGGGAGGACAGTGGCCTCCACCTCAGACACGGGGTAAGGGTAGGTCAGGCTGACAGCCTGTACTCCAAGTGCCTTACCTTTACACTTGGAGTCACCCCTTCTGTGATCCAGAGCCCCACAGTCCCAACAAGTGCCAGGAGTGCGGGGTACGGTACTGGAACCACTGGGAGCCTGCTTTGCAGCAGGTGGACCACTACTCTTATTCCCACCCACAGATGACTTATCCCCACTAGATTTTTGGGTCTTGGGAGAGGAAGGTTTTGGTTTACCCGACTGTGACTGCTTGTGGGACTCCTCAGCTTTCTGAGAGGCCCCCTTTTCTTTGTCCTTGTCCTTCCCACTGGAGTCCTTAAGGGACACCCGGTGGGAGACCCACTTGTCAGCCAACCTAGCCAGCTTAAAGGGGTCCAAAATGTTCTGGTCAGCCACATACTGACGCAGCTCTGGTGAACAGGCTTCAGAAAAATGCTCAAAAAACAAGAGGTGGGACAATTCAACAAAAGTCTTAACCTTGTATCCATCAATCCACCCCATCATGTTCATGTGCGCAGCACTCACCCAGTCAACCCAAGACACATTCTCTCTTTTCTTAAAATCCCTGAACCTTTTAAGGTATTGGGTAGGTGCCTTGCCAAACTTGGCAATCAAAGTAGACTTCATACGCTCATACTGACCCCTTTCTTCCACACTCAGCTTCAGAATACAGTCATATCCAGTTTGAGGCACTCTGCTTAACAAACACTTAGCCCAATCTCTTTTATCAACATGAATCGCACAAGCCATTTCAAACGCTTCAATCCATTGGAGGATATCTGAACCCTCCACAAATACACCAACCAAATCTTTCATAAACTTGGTGGCTGGGGACCTGACACTCTCACTGGTTTTAGCTGAAGTCTCCACTCTAGCTTTCTCTAGCTGGATTCTCTGACATTCAGTGTCCTGGCTCTTGAGTTCAAGGTCCTTATTTCTGAGTTCAAGATCCCTATTCTTGAGCTCCACTTGTTGAGGCAACTCCTCTTTCTTAAGTTCAGCATCTATTTCCAACTTGCGGTATTCAAAGGCCAATTTCATCCTTAATAACTCAAGCTCCAAGGAATTGCTGGGGTTTGGAACAGAGGCAGCAGGAATGGCGGCATTCCCAGAAACAGATTCAGCAGAAACCCCAGGGGAAGAGTCCTCATTGGTTGCATTCCCCCCCTCATCAAGAGTTTCACCATCAGTCTGGTAGTCCACCAGGGCAGCTATCAGCTCAGCCCTAGACTTATCCACAAAGTCTAACTCCCTGGCTTCACAAGCACTCTGGAGAGCCTCCAAGCTCATCCGAGTCAATTTGCCATTTGCAATAGACTCCATTGTTTGTAATGCAGTTATCTTGTACACAACTAAACCTTAATTTAATAAAGTGCAGATATTTTGTAAGTGGCACGGTTATACACTGATTCTTAAAACCATAAGCATCCCACCGCTGCCACCAGTGTAAAGACTGGTAGGGGGTGGTCTGTACTTCTGCTCTCTATATGGTAGAGGGGAGGCACAGAGGACCCCAGCCTAGATTCTCTATTCGGTAGCTATGGTCGAGCAATCAAGGCCTAGCTTCTCAGGAGGTGATGCAGGCTGGTTCTTAAGTACAGTGTAGTCCCCAAGCCCCCACAAAGGAATGTCCACACACTGTATTGGTTGGTTAGAACACAGTCTTTATATAATCAATATTCAAGGTTATGTACACTTATCATAATAACTCACTTTGTACTTAGGAAAATCAACAATGGCAAATATATACAATTCTAAAGTGGTACCACCCTTTGTATTAGATCTCATTAAAGTGCATCAACAATACTGTAACAATGTCACACCGATCAATAGAGTGAAACCAGCAATAGAGAGAGGAGAGAAAATAAGATGGTTGAGCAATAGGCAGAATACTGGCCCCTACCACTAGACACAGTTCTGTGTGGAGATCCCCCCACCTGGGCAACCTGTAAAATAAAGATATAGCACAAGCCCAGTCCATATATTGTTCTGCAAGTCTTATTCCCTCCTATAATGTTTTTACCCCCCCCAATGTACCTGGTGGAGTCGAGTTCTTCGAAGAGGCGTCGACAGATCCTTCTTGAGTGACCCCCTTTCAAGCGGGAGTCACGGATCGTCGAGAGGCGTTGAGAAGCGTCGAGGAACTCGGCGTTCGGCGGCGGGGAATCGACGGCCCTTCTTGAATGCCTTCCCTTTCAAGCGGGAGACACGGGGCGTCGAACGTCCGTCGAGGAACTCGGCGTTCGGCGTCGGGGAATCGACGGCCCTTCTTGAATGCCTTCCCCTTTCAAGCGGGAGACACGGGGCGTCGAACGTCCGACAACAAACAGGGTAGAACGGCGTCGATGAGGCGGCAGCTTCGATCCAAGCGGTGCTCGTCGACGACGGAGCGTCGGCGTCCTGCAAGGCAGAGGCGTGCGGGGCACCTCGATGACAATTGTTCTGGACCGCAAAGATTGTGGAGACGGGGGCCCAGCAAGGGCGTCGAGTCGTTCGAGTCTTTGTGGTCTTCGGGTGGCGGGAAACCCACCGGTAGGTTTCTCCTCGGCGCGTTGGTCGTCCTCGACTTTCTCCGGCAGGATAAAGCGGTCGACGGTGCGGACGAGGGAGTCATTCGATTCAAATGTTCTTAGGCAAGGAGCGGACGGCTCCGGTCGTCGGCGGCACGGCGTCAAGTGGTTCCCACGGCTGGGCAACTCAACTTCAACGGGCCTCCAGCGGTTACACAAACCTGCGAACCCTGGTCGACGGCAATGGACTTCGACGGCGGCGATGTCCGGGTGCTTCACTTCGATCTCCTCGGCGGTCCCGTCTCGGGTCGGCAGCCTTTCGAGGGTCTGACTTCCAGGGGGCTTTGGCAAAGATGTAGCGGTGCTCGATGATCCCTTGGAGCACGGGAAGAGGGTGCCTTACCAGGTCCTCTCTCGGGTCAGTCCTCGACGAATTCGGCAGCTTTCAGATCGGTCGAAGCAAGTGCAACAGCAAGTCTTCTTCTTCCAGCTGGACGTCGATGATCAGCAGTTCCAGTTACTCTTAGAGTGGAGAGTCAGCTTCTGAACGCTTCTGAACAATTACCAGTGGTGAGAGGTCCCCAGATATACTATTCTGTCTCTCATCCACACTGCTGGCACACACTCAGCAGCCAATCATACAGAAGGGCATTCATGCAGTCAGTCAGCCAATCAGGCACACAGTGCATTCAGGCCACACTCCTCCCTTTCAGACACTCACAACAAGGAATGTGGATTGGGACAAGTACCCAGCCATTCAACACTACACACTGCATTCAGGCCAGTTTCGGGCAGGGCTGTCTCAGTCTTTGTCTCTCATGCCAGAAACCAGACAACCACAACAAGGAGTGTATATTGGTCACACACTCCATTCACCCAGGTCCCACCCACAGGAGGTACCCACAACATACAGTCACTGGGAAGGCTCCAGTCAGTCTTGCTGGGCCTTCACAACAACACCATATATGGAACTTCCACCCAACAGCCAGTCAGGGGGAAGGGACAGAGTCAGGGCTTCCCAGGACTTTGGTAAAACAAGGTAACAGGCAATAGAAAGCAAGAGGCCACAGGGGCCATCTTGTTTCCTATCAGGAATCAACTGATCCCAATGGCAGGGCCTGGGTATCCCAAAATGGAGGACACCCAGAGCACCTGTCAAATTCAGCATGGAGCTGCCACCAGCCCATACCCTGCTCTGTGGGCCACCCACAGGTTCCCAAAAACATACACTAGGGGCACAGGGTTGTACCCCTACCCATGGGTGCCATAAGGGTATCCCATGGGTCTGTTCACCAAACCAAAAGAGAGAGCTGCACTGCCAGGAGTCCCACGTGGACTCCTGGGCAGAAAACACGACAGAACACACGATAAAAAGCAGTAAAGGACAAGGATTCAGAGGCCCTGTCCCTCTGATGCATTTCCAGCATCACAAGTACAATGGCAATCAGTGACACTTTTGAGGTGGGTCAGGAGGGTTGTGTAATTGTCAAAGGCAGACTGGTTCAATTGAGGAAAGTTTATGGAATGTAGCATAACTCGCTACTCCTTGTAACAACCTATGATGGGAAAGAGGGATGAACTGTATGTCTTCTAAATTGAATGTGTGCAGTAGGAAGGTAAAATAAATGAAGTACAGTGACTTTGCAGCCTTGCAGCTGAGGGGCATGTCTGTGCCAACTTCTGCAACCAAGACGCTCTCTGTTGTATTGTGTGTGCTGTGTGAGATATCAGGCATGAATGCACCCTTCAAAGGGATTAGTGCCTTGTTGCCGTATGCAAAGATGCCTAATTTCGTGTATTACAGACTAAGAGTTCATGAGGTTACATATCGAGATTGTTAGCACATTAACAAATGAACCAGTGTTGATCACTTCTGACAATCGCAGGTTAAATATATGCACTTTGCATCGTGGGGGCATCATTGACTTCTCTCTCTCTTGACTTTTGTTGGTGTATTTTGTACATGAGGACTACTAGTCGCTATGTCTTTTTCTGTGGACCATTCCACTCTCCTCACAATGGATTTCCTGATGCACTGAGAGCTGCACACCTTTGAGAAGTGGTTTAGCTTCTTGCCGTTTCAGCAAGCATATCCTCTTCTTGGGCTTTCCGGCAGGCTCCGTGGGCTGCCACTACGCCGAAAGCATGTGCTGTGTATGTGTGAACTGGTTGTGAGTGTTTCTTTCTCTAAATGGTGCTTGTGGAGGCCGTCGGGGTATGGGTTTTGGCAGGGTGTGGTGCTCTGCATTGCCCTGAGTCTGTGTGTGCACTCTGATGTGTGCAGTCTTTTTTGATGGTCTGACCAGTGAATGGACAATTGCAGTAACACGTGAGTCAGCCAGGTCATAGTGTTGTGCCATCTTGAGAATCTTTTTTACAAGATGCATGGTTCATGAAGTATGGTGTGGTCAAGTTTTACAGAGATGTAGCCCTGGATCAGTTGTGCCCGGACCTCATCATTTATGTTGACCAACTTCAAGGATTTGGCAAGTTGGCATACTATGGTGTGAAATGCATCAAAGGATTTGCTTGTTCGTTAGGTTGTTTGGTGCAGGTCGAACCTTTTGCTATCAGGATTGATATGAGGCTGAGAATGTGTAGCTACGGTGGTTGTCGTAGATCTGTAGTCAACATCACCAGAATTTGGAAAGGAGTTGAACAGGTCTTGGACAGTATTGCCAACAAGTTGAACTAATGTACAATTTTTCACAAGAGGGTCAGCATGGCAAGCAGCATTTACAATTAAACCATGTCGATCAGGGTTTAATTGTAATGTAAACAGCGTCATGTTCACAATTGAAATTAAAATTGGAATTAAACTCTCCCTGACATGCGAGCATGTCGTCAGGGTTTAATTATAATTGTGAGTGCTGTCTTACACAATTAAAAGTAAACGCTTGCATGGCAGGTAGCGTTTACTCACTTTGCACAGCGGAGTGCAAAAGTGCAGCGAAAAGGTGGTGTACACTGCCTTTTGCCCTCCACTTTTGCAATCCGCTACGCAAATGATGAAAATTTGGTGGCGGGGGTACATAACGGCTCCCCTCTGCCAAATTTAGAATTTGGAGAATATGAGCTGCATTGTGGCAAGAGGCAATGGCAATTATGAGTAGGACAGTGTGGTAAATAACTGTGGTAATACAAAGGTAATTACTGCAGTACAGGTTTGAGGGAGGTGGCCATGGTCCTAACAGTATGCCCCCTCTGACGGTTCCATGGGTCTGGCTTCCAGGGGTGTAGTATATGGCAACGTTGCAGAAGTCTTGGAGCGTGGACAGAGGATGCTGGCTCCCAGGTTTGTCAGCAGGGCCATAGACCTTCCAGTCCAAAAGGTACTGCAAACGCCCACAGTAATATCGGGAATCACAAACGGCCTTAAGTTCATACTCAGGTGCCGATGAAGTGTCGATCGGGGCTGGAGGTAGGTTGTTACTTCTCTGAAAAAGATCCAGTATATGAGGTTTTAGTTGAGAGACATGAAAAACGGGATGTATCCTAGACCAGTATGAGGGCAGTTCCAGTTTGAATGCTACAGACCCATGATGTGGGTTATTTTAAAAGGGCCAAAAAAGCGAGGTGCTAATTTGGATGGAACCAAATGTCTCGGGAGGTAATGGGATGAAAGCCATACCAGATCGCCAACAAGCAAAGGTGGTGTTTGAAGACGGTGTTGATCGGCTTGTTTCTTGCAGGCTTCTCTGGCATCCGACAGGGTTTGTAGTGCAATGGAAAGACCCTTTTGGATTTTGTCTATCAACTGGTTTACTGAAGGAGCCTTTGAGTCTGTTGTCTTGACAGTGGAAATACAAGGAGGATGAAACCCATATGTGCAGAGGAATAGACTTACTCCGATGGTGGTGTGTCGAGAGCTATTATAGGCGAATTCGGCAAACGGGAGTCATTCCGCCCAATTGTCTTAAGACGCTGAGGTAAAACACTGTAGATACAGGTGACAACGGGTTCATGCTTCTGGGTTCTTTGTGATGCAGCATTCCTGATGAGTTCTCCCTGGCATGATGCAGGTTGCTGGACTGGCCTTGCATGGACAGTCCTTTTCCTGCTTCCTCGGATGGGTGATTGGTGAATTCTCATCTGCGGTACAAGACCACTCTTTCCAAGTTCCATCGCCTACCATCGCTGGTGCATATGTGGATTGGCCCCTTGGCAATTACTTCTATGGGCCTACTGTATTTGGTTTTGTTCATGGTGTCTTTATGGGGAAGGCGTATATTTACCAGGTCGCCTTCGATGACTGCTGTGCGTCGAGCCGCCCTGTGTTTATCCCCTTGAGCCTTCACGACTTCCTTGTTTCTTTGCATGCGAAAAACTATGTCTTGCATGCCCACATCTTCGTCTGCCCTTACTTGGTGTAGCCAAGGCGGTACCAGCGTGGATGCCGTCCTTCTGCCTCTCAACAGTTGGAAGGGTGAAACGCCTGTGATTGCGTTTGGTGATGCCATGGGCCGCGACGGCCTATTTAATTGTCTTGCTGGGGTCTAATCCCAATGCATGCGCCAGCTGTAGCGCTCCTTTGATGAAGCGGTTTGCTCTCTCGACGAGCCCGTTGGCTTGGGGGTGGTACAGACTCGCTCTCAACTGTCGAATGTTGTGTTTTTGGAGGAATCTCTCCATTTCACAGGAGACTAGTTGCACCGCAATGTCGGTCACTATTTCTTCTGGGAGGCCTTCGTGCTGGAAGACGGCAGTGAGCGCCTCAATGACCGTGCTGGTGGTGATGTCTGAGGTGAAGTCGACCTCCACCCACTTGGAAAAGTAGTGCACCATGACGATTCCATACTTGTGCTCTGAGGGCATGCCGTCCAGTGGGCCTATGAATTCCAGTCCTATTTTGTGCCACACTCCTTTGGGGACCTCGTTGGGCATCATGGGGGCTTGCCTCACAGACAAGCCTTTGTCGCTGTTGGTGCATTCGTGGCAACTTTCTATCATGGCCCATATGTCCTGGTCCATGCCTGGCCACCATTAGGCGTTGCATACTCTACGCCTTGCCATGTTGCTGCCTAGGTGGCCCGAATGTGCTCTGCACAGGATGACTTTCTGGATGCCCCTGGGGGGGTCACACGGTCGCCTAGCAGAATGAGGCTGTTCATGGTCGTTATTTTGTTGCTCACTTTCCAGCAGGGGCGTAGCCCTTCTGGGGCTGCTCTTTCATTTGGCCATCCTTCGCAGGCCCACTCTGCTACGCGGCAGAGGGCTTTGTCCTGCTCGTATTCATCCTGCCAGTGGCGCTCACTTAGCTCCATGAAGTCGCTGTTCTTGAGGTCGCCTATGGAGGCCACTATGCATTCGTCCTCGAGGAATGTGGTTCCTGGGGCATTGTGGTTCAAGAGCCTAGACATGCAATCTGCTTGGGAATTCTTCCAGCCTGCTATGTGGGCTATCTCATAGATGTATTCTTGGAGTTTGGCAGTGATTCTGGCCAGTCTCGGAGTGGCGGTTTTTGTGCCTCCTGGGCTTAACATGTGTATGAGGGGTTTGTGGTCGGTGACCAGTCAAAATTTTGTACCCCAGACGTACGACCGGAAGTATTCTATGGCCCAGGCACACGCTAACATCTCCTTTTCTACTGTGGAGTAGTTCTTCTCTGATGCTGACAGGGCCTTTGAGAGACGAACGCTACAATGTTCTCAGAGTCACCCCTGTTTTGGGTTATGGTGGCGCCTAGGCCGTAGGCGCTGGCATTGGTCGTGATGCATGTCTCCCATTCTGCGTTGAAGGGTTTTAAGTAGGGTGCATGGAGGATCCTCCTTTTGATTTCCTTGAATGATCCGTCCTGCTGTGGCCCCCATGTGTAGCTCGCACCTTTCTTGAGGAGTTTCCTCATGGGGGACGTGGTTTCTGAGAATCTCGGAACAAATTTTGCGTAGTATTCCCCAAGGCCCAGAAAGGAGCGGAGTTTGTCTTTAGACACTGGGGCCGTGGCGTCAGTTATGGCTTCCAGGAGTTTCTTTTTGGGATCACTCCCTCCTTCGAGATGTGATAGCTGAGGTATTCGACTTCGCCCACGCCGAATACGCATTTCTCGTGGCGCAGGTGGACACCAGCTTCCTGCAGTCTGCTCAATACTGCGGCGAGTGCTTTGTCGTGGGTCTCAGAGTTCTTTGCGTACACAAGTATGTCGTCCTGAAAGTAGGAGACGTTCATGATTCCATTCAACAGGGAACTCATTCTCTGGAAAGCGGATGCCGCTGAGGACAAACTGAACGGCATTCTGGTATAGTGGAACGTGCCGAACGGAGTGATGAACGCCGTGAGTGGGCACGAGGATTTGTGCAGGCTGATTTAGTGGTATGCGTTGCGCTTGTCCAGCTTCGAGAGCCCCCAGGAGGCTATCCCCAGCCATGGTGTTACACTCTGGTGTGTGTGTTGAGTGTGCAGGCCTGGGAGCCTGCTGACTCCAATCTTCAGGAGGAGCGTGGGGGCAGTCCTCTCGCTGCACTCTCCAGCCCGCTTTCCTTCGCTGCGCGTCACTCGTGCTTCGCGGGCCCGATATCTCGCGAGACCGCCTTCCCGCGAGATCTCGCGCCCAGAAGTCCCCACAGCATTCATCAAATTTAAATCTCCCGATTTTCCTGACTTAATCTTCCTCTAAGGTGTGTTAGAATGTTGGCGTGTATGTTTGTAGGGCCGCCCTTCAAATGGGAAAAAACTAAACTGCGAGTTCCAGCATGCAATTGCAGCAATACGCAGGACTGGCTCGAGGTTTCACACATGGAACTGGGAAACGTGGCAGGGAGGTGGTTAGTTTCAAGGTTTTCATTATATATTTACCCCTTCTTACAGCTTTGATTATGGATATCGTCCGTTCCCAAACATCCAACTGTGCATTACAGCGTGAATGCATCACTGACACTCCAATTACTCGAATTCTTGTTGCAGCCCTGATTTCGTTTGAGGCATTTTCTTCTAGACTTGGTTAACACATTTGGATGTTGCCATTAAACTCGCGTAGCAAACAAAATAAGGGTGTTTGTGGTTATTTTGCGTTGGTCTGCGTCAGCATCTTTCAAATCATTTAGTATTGAGCAAAGAGGGGGATGTGGCTGACATCCCAAGCGCTCTTGGTACTTCAGGCATAAAACGTTATGACTGCGCATGGGCGGGTCGCGTCCAGCGGTTTTTCATTTCATGGCCAGGCTTTGGTCCCGTAGATATGAATGCTCGTGTGGCAAAGACCGCTACACGGAGGGGCCTCCTATTAAAACACTAGAGAGCCATCCTGATCCTAAAATGGCTTCCATCTAAGACCTTGTCACGCCTATGCGCACTAGAGGTGCGCAAAGTTTGGATTGGCTAATCTGCCCTTCACTTTGTATCTTTTCGTTCGATGTGCAGTAGTAGCGCTTGCGCGGAGTCCCCACCCGCTTTCCGTGGCACGGTTTCTGGTTGCCTCGTGCCTCTGCGCTTGCGCTGTGTGTGTCCGGCCCATGGCCGTCCCTTTGCGTTTCATCCTGCGCCTGCGCCCCTTTGCATCCTCAGCACCTCGCTCTGTCCTACGGCGCCTGCGCTTCACGTGCGTGAGTGCACCGCCCCCTTACTCCGGAGGGTTGGCTGGAGGTGGCGCGAGGCTCCTCAGGTTGCTTGATGTTCAGGATGGAGTGACTGCGAGCTGAGCTCGGTTAGAGGGAGAGCTGAGGCCCGGTGTGATGGCGGCGGTGCGGGGGCTGCTTCACCTTCTGCTTCTTCTGGGCCAGGACCTTGCGACCGCCGCAAGGAGCAGCCAACATACACCAGGTAAGGACCCGGGGCGTGAGAGCGATTGGGCGGCGCGGGGGAAATGTGGACACCCAGACAAGGTAAAGATCAGGGGAGGGGGGTGTTTGCGACAGCTGCGGTTCCTAGGGCTCGGTTGGTTCAGAGGGGGCTGGCGGAGACCCCCTCTCTGCATTTTGCAGAGGAGAGCTCTGAGCCGCAGCGTTATGTTGGCGTCTGGAGACTAAGATTTTTCCGAGAGTGGAGATTTAAGGCTGCGGGAGGTCGAATTAAAGAGGTTGGGAGAACTGAGATTGGGTTACGCTTGGGCCCTTTGGTAGACGTAGTGGAAAAGAAGCTGGGGGCGTACTATTCTGGCAATGGGGAAGGCTGGTCACGGGCGATAACACTAGTGCTGGCTGGGGTCCCTGGTGTCTTCGTGGTGGTGAGGCGCTTGTTACTCTGAGAATGCTTTCTTACATGGGGTAGGGAAACTAAGAATTGTATCTGTGCAGGCTCCGGGTCACAGATTTGTCAAGGAGGAAAATCGGGAACCGTTTTATTGGGTGGGGGTGGGGGGCGGTTAAAGCATCTGCAGTTGCAGTGGTAATGCCCCTGGGGTACCTAGGATTTTAGTAGGGACGTGGGTAGCTCAGGCGTGGAGTATTGTGGGGTGGCTGTGGTTCCTAGGATTGTGCTGTGAAGCTGAGGACCCTAAAATTGTATCTGTAGTTTGTGCTTGGGTACCAATAACATTGTGCTGACAGTTGACACGCACGTATGACCATGGATTGCAGCGGTTGGTGTGAAGTGTTAAAGAGGATTGAGCAATCTAGGATTGTGTTGGTAGTTGCAGCTGATTCTATGGTGGTGAAAGGGGGTTGATCTGGGCTGTTTCCAGTCGTGTGGTGGTGGGGGGGTGGTAATAGCTGGTTGTTGAGCAACTGTATGATGTAGGTGTTGGGCAACCTAGATGTGTGGGCACAACCGCTCTCGCTGTTTTGTGGTGGCATCAGTGTGAGTGGGCAGCTTGGGCACTTTGGTGATGAGGTTAAGCGAGTGAACATTGGACTACAGAGGAAGCCGGTGTGTCAAAAGCATTGTGATGGGACGGATGACTGAACATCCCTAACGCTATGATGGTAGAGAGCTGTCGCGCATCTCCTGAATGGTGGGTAGATAGGTACTTTTTGGATTGCAAGGGTGGTAGTTTTCTGGGAATCATAATGGAAGTGCTATGTTTGCATCCATGGCATTGTTTAATTTGTTAGGGTGTCCTTGGGTCAGAACTGGATCCTCTGTGGGTTTTAAAGTGTTATTCTTTCTGCCTCTTCCTCCCTCCACACTGCAAGTTTAGACCGAAGGTTCTCCCGGGGCCTTTAACAAGGTCTGCGTGGATCCTCATTCTCTTGATATATTAATAGTTCTCACCGGGTGGGCGGCGTTTCTGTTTATTTCACTTGTGGAAACCACTCCGTCACACAAGAACCTACACGGAGTGGGGCAACTGGCGTCGCATGTCGATTTCCATTGCTAAATGTATTACTATTTGAAAACGTTGCATTGAAAGCGATTGTTGGACCGGTCCAATCGGCGCTTGTGCTGAATGCTTCTTGTGTGACCGCAGGCACACCTTTTCCAGGGTTTGTCCAGATGTCAAGTTTGGTCTGGTCTTTGATTTCTGCAGCCGCTTTTTTGACTGCCTTAGTTAATTAAAGCAATACAGCATCTCTTCTGCCCCTATATCGGAAATATTGCTTGTGGCCAAGGCATACCCGAGGCTTTCGAATAGAGGAAGATATTGGAATCCGTTTTAGGCTTGGGCAAGCTCCTGCTTTTTAGTCGCTATATCCAAGCCTGAAATTCACCCCCAAAGTACTGTGCAGTAGCTCCCCCAGATCATGTTAGCAAGATGGTCGCTGCTGGATTCCAGGTTCCCACATTGGATTGACAGGCTTTATTAATCGCCGCCTTGCGTTCATCCGTGATCTGGCTTCGTAAATGGCATTTTTGCGATCGCTCCGCTCTTTTCCGACAGTGCTATGCAGGGCTGGAAACTCGGGTCCTTCGTCATATGATGGGATATGGCTGAGAGCTGGGCACAAAGCACGCCGTGGCGCCGCAGAGTGGGGGCGTTGACAACTTGGAAGGCATGCATGTTTGCCTCTTTGTTAGTTTAATCAAATAACGAAGATGCATTCCCCTTGCTTGCCGCCGCCCCCACCCCTTTCAGTGCTCTGGGGCTGCCTGGTATGCGGATCATCTCGCGGAATGTATCAAGTAACTGCAGCCCCTCTACCCCCCTTCCTCGTAATACTATTTTGTTAACGCCGTATTGCACATGCGGCTGAAAGTCAACAAGCGGTTTAGCGGGAGGAGCTGTTCTCTGCACCCTTGGACCGTAGTGCAGTATTTTACCCGGCCTCTTCCTGTGCGTGTGGTACACTTTTGGGACAATAGCCAGGTAGATGCTCAAGCCAGAGACCGGTGGGACTGCACCTCCTGCCGAATCGCCCTCTCTCGCTGCATGTATGGATTGTATGACTTGCGGCCCATCGCAATTCAAAGGGGAGGGGCTCCGTGATCCGATTTACTCCTCGTCTTCTCTGTGGCTTCGGAACCGTCTGGTGGTTTCTTGTGTTGCTGCTTTTGCGTTCCGTGCATTGTTAGACGGGAGCCCCGTTTGATGATGTGCGTCCCCTGACATCTCTTGTCTGGAGCCCAGGGGGGTCTTCTGGTCGGGAGGGGGGCGCTGTTTTTTTCACTGTGAGGGCGAGACTCAGCAATGCAAGACCAGTCAGTGATGGATTGCCTTGTAAAATCCGTGAGAAGGCAAAGCATTGTGCAGGGAGCAGCAATTCACATCACAAAAGCACTGACCTCGTGAGCGTAAACCAAGAGCTGGATCTGCGGCGTAGGGCTGCATGGTTTTATGAGCCTTGACTAATGGGGATGATCAATAGCAATGCAATATGTATATATGCTCGCTGTAGAAATGATTTGGATGCCAGAATTCTCCCTTGTTACAATGAGGCATAGCACAATACAAGAAATCCTATACGATGACATAGCGCACAACAGTGGCAGTTAATTAAGATTGGAACCATTTTAGCAAACGCTTCCATGGCAAAGCACTATGTTTATCTCTGCCCAAACCAATAGATAACACAAGCTTGTTTTTTTTGTTTGTGGAAACGCTGTTTGGCCGCATATTTAGTACAAATATATACATCCAGTGTTGGTCAACACAAAGCATCCAGCAGTCTTCCTAGGGTGTTATTGCTAACCATCAATTTTTGCAGTGTCCCTTTTGCTTATTCGGGAACTCATGCTCCTGTAATGCGTAATTTGACAGCAAGGAGCCATTACTTTTGCACTGCAACGTAAACGGCTCCCCAGCGCCACATTTTCATCATTTGCACGGCAGAGTGCAAAGGTTCAGGGCAAAAGGCGGCATACACATGTGTATGTCGTCTTGCATAATGCCGTGCAAAGTGAGTAAACTCTGCCTACCTCACAGGGTTTACTTCTGAGCACCGCTTGCCATGCTTGCAGCCCTAGCAATTGAACTATCGGGCAGGGTTCAATTGCAATTGTGCACGCTGCCTGCCTTGCAAGCATGGCAGGCAGCATGTACAATGGATCCCTATGGGGTCCCCCAGCTTTATGCTAGTGCATAAAGCTGGTAGACCCCATAGGGATCTCTTGTATTTGCACACCCATGAAAAAGCATGCCGGTGCAAATGCTGGAGCATTTGTATGGTGGAAAGGACGGGAGGTAGCGGAAACGCAAGCTGCATTCTGCACCTGCTTTCTGCCATACAAATTAATGAAAATGGGGGACGTAACCTTACTGGAAGGGCTAAACGCTTTTAGGCCTTCCATTATGTTATGCTCCCCACAGAACATGAGCCCTTAAATCTTCCAAAAATACCACCCCATACATTCTGTGTTTCTCCCAGCCTTTACGGCTCTGCAATGAGGAAGCACAGACCCAGTCCCCATTGTAGTGTTATGTCCCACTGATCGACTGCATATCAGCTGCCATACTTGCGCCTTTTAACATTGGCCAGTCCGGGGTCACGAAGATTTCAGTGGTAAATCTTTGAATTTGGCAACCTTGACTAA
Source organism: Ambystoma mexicanum (assembly GCF_040938575.1). NCBI lineage: Eukaryota > Metazoa > Chordata > Amphibia > Caudata > Ambystomatidae > Ambystoma > Ambystoma mexicanum. The sequence goes on along the minus strand of NC_090934.1, from coordinate 1,238,468,164 downwards.
ACTGTTGCTTTGCTGGTGCTCTGGTTCTACCAATAGTGGTCTTGCCCAGCTCCTCCCTTTCTTCTGTTTCACACTTCTCCGCCCTGTTATGCGCCGGCCCTTCTATTGTCTTCCTATGGTGGCAGTGCACAGAGGAAACAAAAATGAGTTGTGGCACCTAGTGGGGGAATGTTCAGTAAAGGATAGAACAGGGTTCGGAGGAAATATTCTGACATAGCGAAGAAAGTAAGCAAAGGATAGAGGCATGTAAGCAACACATGCAGCATGGCAGAGACGGCTTGTTGGATAGTGATGTACATGGGCACAGTGCAAACGAGGTTAAGGAAGAGGAGTGCATTGAATGTTAGAGCTTACTGCCATTGATATGGCATCAAAGCGCTGTGGTGCATCAACACCCTTCAAGAGTCAGTCTGTGGCAAACATGAAAATAAAAGAGCATTGTATATGAATGGTCATTAGAATTTAGTGACTATTCCACTACAAGCAGAGATGACGAGTTAAAAACACTGTAAAAATCATGCAGTGCAGAGTTGACTCAATGTCAGTTACTGACAGCTGGACCGATTTTTAGTGGGTGTTCTATGGTGTGCAGCAAAAGAGGTGGGACTGGGTATTATGGTCTATCAACCCCCAGGGTAACTAGCTACAGTTGAATGCTCTGCCATACTTGCATGCAGAGGATATGCATGCTGAATAACATGCATAATTGTCAGATATGTCAATGATACATTCAACACATATCCTCTTGTCTGTACCATCTTGTTATTCCATTACAGATGTTTCATAGTGGATACAAACATGATGTTGGTACTACATAGACATCTATAGAGGAAAATACTACTTCGTCCTCCACAACATCACCAATCTCCAAGACACCCGGTGCTCTAGAGAAAAAACACCACACCTACCTATACCACTTAATATCGATTCCCAGCCCCGGAGCAGTTCTGTGTCTGACCTTGGGCTAGTGGGAATTCTAGTGAGGTATTCTGCTCCTGTTGAGACCCTGCAACCGCCCTTGCACCACCACAAACCTAATGCTAAACCACAAAAACAAACTGAGCAAGCAGGATTCAGAAAGGAGGCAGACAACGTTTGAAGCAAAGCGGGGGACAGGGGGTGGGAGGGTTGGCGTGCGAAGGATAGAGCTGGGTATGAATGAACTAACCGTAGGGTTTCATAGGTTACAGCGAGGCACCACAAGTTGGAGAGAGAGAACAGGGCACATGGTGGAAGCTAAGGGTGTGTGTTTACAGAGGATGGAGCACATTAGAGTAATGAGTCCTTCTGCAAGATATCTTTTCCCTGAGACCAGCTGCTTGTGCTTCGGGATATATAATTCACAATTCTCTACGTTTCTGTAAACAAACGTATGTTATTTTGATCACATAACAAGCATACTTTTTGCTGTAAAATGCACACCTGGTGTCTTCCCTAACGCTTTTCTCCCTTTTTAAAAGTGGATAATCTGCTTTGAAAGCTTAAGAGGCAGTGTAGTGCGCAGCTGGAATATTACTTAATCCTTGAGGTAAAGTGCTGCACAGTTCGAGGCATACATAGCATATCCGGTGTAGGCTTATGTGTTTCTGTCGGAGCAAATTCTAAGTCATAGTTTACGTACATTACCAAAGTGTACGCCCTTGTCCAAATCCATGATTTTTGTAAATTACTCTTGTTGGTGTGTTGTGGGAGGTGTGGACCATATCTATTTACTTCTTACGAAGTCATGCTTTGCCACACAATTCTTGTCTGTATTCACAGGCACCTAGTGCGTGCAGAATGTGTTCTTATAGTGCAAAGGGACTTAAAACTGAAGGGCATTTCTCTCAGAACATCTGAGTTTACCTTACAGATATTACAGAATCCTCTCTTCTATGTGCTGGGGGGCCAGCTTGTCTTTCTCCTCTAACACAGGAACTTTTCTGCACATACTGTTTTTCGAAGGAGTCCAATTGAACACTTAGGATCTTTATAAGTAGTGTGGTAACAGTAAAACATGCAGAGTTTCTGTATTCTACGGGTTTTACTGCCCCACACTACGGTTTGGAAAGCATTTCTCTTCAGCTAAGCACCTCCATGCAAATGTATTAACTGATCTATTATAATTTCCCAAATGGCGTCCTATAAAACTCCAAAATGGGGAATAACTATAGGGAGTCCTATAAAACTTAAAAATTAAGGTTCTGCGTGACTCTAAATTGGGCAGGTCATTCCCCTTACAGCAAGCAGTAAAGGTATTTGAGCCAAACTTGAAATGATGCATAAAGCGTTATGTTGAAAATTACCCAACAGTAATGCAATGTGTTACAATCCATCTGTTTTTGTTAGAAATATTACATTGTTTCCTGAAAAATCACTGTCTGCTGTGGAATTAATTTGCTGTTAGTAAGTTCAGGCACTACCTACCTCCTTTTTTGCAGCTTGTTTCCGTCTTCACCATTAATGGTCCATGTCCCAGATTATGAAGTGCTGTATTTTTGTGTTGGTTGCTTTTAAATGCAAGGGGAAGTGGACCGCTTATTGTGCTGTAAGCTGTTGCCTTGTTTGAACAATGATCCAGTGGCTCTCGGGATCGCCCTTTCTGAGGAGGGCTTTAAACTGTTAAGTTTTGAGGAACTGTGGAAGCCTGCAACCCTGCATGGGCAACTGAACTGATGTGCTGAAAAATGTTGCCTGAGGTGCCATGGTAGAGGATGACTTTAGAACTTCCTTTGATCTGCTAAAAAAAAGTTGGATGGAGGTGGCCCAGTGTGGCTGGCTGAGGCATGTGCAATTGTGCATGGCTGGCAGATCCAGAGGTTGTTTGATGCACCAAGAAAGGAGGCGTTCCTCTATGTCTGACTATTGCACCATGGAGGGCGGCGTCCTTGTAGGGCCGACTGACATGCTGAGCAATGCTGCATGATGTGCCGTGCAATGGGGCAACCATGGGGGAAGGCAACACTGCATTGCTGGTTAATATGCTTTAGAACTGCCATGGTGATTAACCATGGACCACTGTTACTCGCATTGCTGGCAGAAGTGGTGTGGAAAGTGACATACAAGTGATAGTTTCCAGCCTGCAGTTCAGACTCCCACGTCTTTTCCATAAAATGGACACCATAACCGCAATACCAGCATCCTAATGGACAACAGGGGGGCAAAATTGCTACGCTAGATCAAAAGGACTGGAACACAGATGGATCAGTCTAGCATTAAAACGCTTACAAACATGACCCCCCCCCCTCAGTAATCCCAATTCGCTCTCCTAACTCTTACTAAATGACTAATTTCTGCACCTCTAGGCATCTTCCACGGCGCTCACAGTCCACCTTTGTACATGGCAGCGATCTGCCTATAAAGAGGAACGTATCCTTCATGGAACATTGTCACTGCTCACATCGTTAGCTCTACCGACCCAACATAGCTGTCTTTCAGTTGATTTATCTTGTTCCATCCCTTCTGTGTACCGCGCATTTCAAGTATCGCTGTCACAAATGCCTTAAAATCATGCCTGCACCCAGTCTCCTGGTACTTCCAGCCTGCTGGCCTGCATGCATCAACACAGTACGATTTGCATTTTCCTCCACCATTATCTCGCCTCCCCCTTTTTGTTTGAATGAACCGTTTGCTGTAGAGCTGCCAAAATTGTAGAGGTACCCAATACAAGACCATATTAGACATTAGTTTACATGGCATGCTGCGTTACATGTTGATGAACCATGGAAGCCTGCCACCTTCCATCATGTGGGGTCGTAGGATGTAAATTAGCATGTCCGTTGAACTGGCGCACTATGGAAGGCTGCAGACCTACCTGGCTATCCTTTCTCTAGTGCCAGAGACTACCTCTTTTGCTTACTTTACACAGACCCTAGGGGGGAAAGGGCTTCCAACCATTTAAAACGTCAGTCTCTTTTACATCTTACCAGTAAAACCCCATATTGGTTAAACCTGTATGTTGCGTATTTGCCATCTGTCCCTCAAAACATCACTTGTCACCCCCCAAGCTCTTTCTTCAATAGAGCTCTCTGGATTGCTGCAGGCTCCAATGTAAAGTAAAGCTCAGCAGCACGAGCTCCTATTTTATCATGAGGAAAGCAGGTAATCAGACGCGAAAGGAAACATCTGAGGGAGTTTTCTCCTTTATCTCCATTGCATACACCTCTCTTCCCCCGCCCCACATCTTGTCCACCCTCAATCGCTTCCATTTCTTGGTTTCATCCCTTTAAACAATGCTAGTTTAACAGTATACATTTCACGAAGAGCAAGGGCTTAATTATATATGACAGTAGAAAAGTACACTTATGATGCTAGTAATTTCTATGAGACTCTGGGTATTGATAACTGAACTCCAGGATTGAAATACAGATTTGATGAGCAGGAACTAAAAGCAGCTTCTGTGTATCCAGCATTACCCAATAAGCAGGCCCTCATTGAAATTCTTTGTTGATAGCATAAGGGTTCCGCCGACATGAATGGTAAAGGGACTTTTTAGATTCTCAGCGCATAGGAGGATATTTCTTATGATTTGCTTGAACATGTTACCAAAACGGGCAACAATTGAGGGGTAACCAGGAGAGTGCGCTTGGTATCAGCGAAGATATATTTCATTTTCTGCTGAGTGAATCATCTATTTTGTGTGACCATTGGAAGGCAATAGATCTGGAATCATTTCATTAAAAATGAAGTCTGGGCCAACAGGGAAACAATGTGTTTATTCATTCACGAATCTGAATGACACAGATTTTGTTTCCGATGTCTGCGAGTTTGTAAAAGTCGCTTTAAAAAGATATAATTTTTTTTTTTTAAAGATTTGTATTTGTTTTTTTAAATGGTGTTTGTTTTTGATTGCTCATGTCGATTGTATGGTATATTGTAATAATAGATAATGTCCATTGCCGAATAAAAGCGATTACTTGCATACCGCCCAGTGATGGGGGAAACCCTGTGCGTGTTAGATATATAACCACCAATTGTGAGGATAAACCATCAGTATATAAAACAAATGTTATCTATTCTAATAAACTCTCTTCGAACTGTATCGCAAGTCTTCGTTTCCTTTAGAACACAAACCCTAATGGAAGAGAATATATTCACCTTGATTTTAGAGATCAGGTCTCATAGTTCGCTCCAAGGTTAATCCATAACAGCAAGCTATGCATATTATTGAAGTGGAACATTTGGATAGTATATGCAGATGGCCAATGCATGCTTCCCCTAGCCGGAGGGACTCTAGACACTAGCTTGTTTTATGTTATGGTATTGTGATTTTATACCACTCACTGCTGCAATTTTCATGGTCTCCAGGTGCTCTAGCAGATCTGAAAAGAAGGGGTGCGGGGGGGGGGGTGTTGCGAGGGGTTAGTGGGATTGAGATGGAAAAGCACAAGAGAGCTTTGATGTGCTGTGGGTAGCTTCAGTTCAGGAAAAAAACGGTCGCTGCGTGCTGGTTTATTTTTATTTGCAAAATCTCCATGTAGCCTAGCGAAAACAAGTGAAGCCAGGAATTCTTTCTTGCAGTAACGTTTATGTGGTTGAAATTAAAAAAGCAATTTGTGCATATTTCAAGGAAATGACATGGAACCGCATACACTTTTGATAAGTTAATGGGTGTGCCCCATTAAAGTATGTATATTACATTCAGTATTACCACAGACCAGTAAGCTAAACTATAAATAGAAATGCCACTTGTCCACCTACAGCCAGCGAACATACTGTCACTTTGGCTCAAAGGGCAGAAGGATGGAACTGCGCCGGGTAGTGAAATGGGAGGGACGTCTGCAGTGCATTGGGTAAGCAATTCGGGCCAGCCTCTTATCGTAGGCACTAGGTGCTGACCCTAAATACAAACCTTTAAAAATCGGTCGGTTAAAAAATCGGTCATTTTTATCATATTCACTCGTGTGAATTTTAAGGGGCTAAACGGGAGTTAATGTGCCAGTGGACATTTCATTTTTAGGCCGTGGTGTGGTATCTGGCTAATTGATATGCTGTTGCTTGTGAATTTAGTGAAAACATAGTTTGATATGGAGAATAATTTAATCCTGAGGAAATGTGGAATACATCTATTGATGCTGTTGGGTCTGATAACTGGCAAATGTATAGAGCTCCCAGGTCTGCTGCCTTCGAAAGTTCATGTCTTCTCCAGTGTGGAGGAGATGGCTAAAAATTGCCAAATCTGCTATGCAGATTCATAGTTTGTCTAGCTTTCAAGTGATCTTTTAAAACAACTTGGAATGCTGATGCCGGCCTAAAATGAACATGTTTCCAGAGGTAGGGTGCCAGCTTGGAAGTGGTCATAGTGATTGCTGCCCAAAACATATTGGGGAGGGGGGGTGGATCTATGTTGACTAGTTTTTAAAATATTTAGTGGCTGAATTTGAACTACCTAGATTCCCAGTCTGCTAGCACAAGTAATCCGTCTAGTACACAATGCCTGGCGGCAAATCTGAGATGTTAGCATATTCAAAAGAAAGGCTCACAACCCAATCTCATCATCGCTGTTACAAAAGGAATATGGAGTAGTGCTGAAATAATGAACCCTCACAGTAGTGACATACGCAGTATAACAGATATAACTTTAATAAACACATCGATACACCAGAAAATCATTTGATAATGTGTTAAACATTAATACAGAACACATACCCTTTCAATTTCAAACCCTATTGCACATAAAGTGAGATACACATGTATTCTCCCTAAGATGCACAATCGTCACACAAATATTCTTGGAACCAGAGTGGGGACCTATCGGTCAAAATTCCTTTATACTCTTATCAATAACCACTCTCCTATTCCTGCCGTACATGTTTCTGTCCATAAGGCGTTTATCTGCCGGACATTCATCAGGGGCTACACCAATTTGTGAATGTCGTGAACCTGATAATCCATAAAAAGATTCACGATCTGCACATGTGAGATGCTTCCAGGTATTGCCTACGAGGATCGAGATCTTCTTTTCCACTGGTCTATTTTATCTTTGTTTTACACCTCTAGCAATGTCACACGTGTGTGTGTGTGTGTGTGTTTATATATTAGTATCAATACAAATATAGCATACATATATAGCAAGTGTACCTGGATCATTTGCCCATGGTCCCCAATGAATGTTAAGAATGACACCCTTATTTGTCTGTGTGCTTCTGATAAATCAGCATATTGCTACTCTGTAACAAAGGGGACACACAAATACCCTCCATTAGTGGAGCAAACTCAAAATATAAACTGCTCAAGGTTTACCTATAGCTGTATGTCCAAAACTACACCGTGCATCTGTACTAGAATTCTTCTTCCCAAGGAGCCCACATCAGATAATGTATCATTGCAAACTTATGTTGCCTACACTTTGAGACATAATAAGACACACCCCGGATTACTTCCTCTTGACATCTGAACTTTTGTGAACAATAGTTTAACAGAATCGCCCCACAAACCAGACTTTTCTTAGTTCAAACTGATTCCCTAGTCATCAGTTTTCTTGTGCCCTTGCTTCCAAATGGCATTTGGGGTTGTGCCATACCGAATTGACCTCCACTCTATATAATCGATGTCCCTCAACGTGGTGATGTTCCGTTGCACATGCGCTGACGTGATCAGATCTTCAATGCGGTGCCGTTCTACTACTGTCACTGGTGGTTCCTTGGTTAGAACTGTTTATCCAGTCTTAAGGCCCCTTACACTCATAAGTGTCCGTCAAAGATACTTTAAAGATGCTGGAATGTACAGCCCAATTGGGTTTACCCTGAGACCTTACAGAGGGATATATGGTATGACCCATCATGCATTGGGGCAAGCTGTCACCAGTGGTGCTGCTGATAAACGCCCCTGTCTTCCACCATACCTGGTCCCGATAGATCCTTGTGATCGCAACTTTGGGGCAAAAGCCTGCTGCATGTATTCTAACCGTCCACATTGTTTGTCCTGCCCCATCGGTCCACCTCCCTTGCTACATGTTACACATTGTTTCTCCTGGATGGGACCCTTTAACACAGAAGCTGTGGGTAACATGGTCCTATGTAACATTGAGCCACTCCACATTTTCTTGGCTCTTCCAGGTTTCTGGTTTTCATTATTTTCAGTGTGTTATAGATGACTACATTCTTCTATGACAAGATAACAAGGTAACCAAGCACCACACTTCCACTTTGCTTTCCAGAATGGTGTAATTTCTTTAAAGAAAAATAAATAATTTGACTGCTTGGCACACCTTTCCTGCCAGAAGAGCATAGCTAAATTGACATCTGATTCCATGACGAAAATGGTGCATGTTTCAACTGCCATTTCACTTTATCGCCTGTGACGAGATGCGACTAGGTCTGTATGATTGGGGTATTTCTTTCTTTTAGTTCTGTGAATAGAGTGGATCTGAATGTTTTAAACATGGTAACTGTGTCTACTGTATCTGTAATATTGAACATATTCCCTACTAGCCTGGCTAAGTATGCCCTAGAAGTCCTGGCCGTACTCGCTTATTTTGCACCGAATGAGAAAGTCTGTCAAAGGCTTGCATTCCCCAGTAAGACATGAGGAGGAAACTTAGAGGCATGTCCGATTTCTCGATTGAAATTGGGGCTTTGAGCGAGACTGCTGCTTCTACGCTGTCCTCCTTTTTAATTCATTCTCCACTTTAGTTGCAAAGGAAAAATGCTGGTTTGGGTGGCATTAAAGCGCCACCTGTAAGATGAATTGCATTGGACGACAGATGGGGAGAAATGGCATACGTGGAGGACACAAAGCTTGGAGGTGTAGTTTATTTGCCCATTTATTGACTGCCCATCCAGTTCCTGCTCCCTGCCCCAAAATACCTCCTCATGGGAACTTTCAGCTCGCTTTATTCAAACCTTACATCCAAAGTGCCTTCCAGTGTTTTTTCAAAGTAGTCTTCTGGGAGTTCATTACTTAATGGGAGTTGGAAACGCTCTACAGGTGTAATAAGAATGTCTTAACCAGATCTTGCTTCATCCACTCTATTTATAAGCACTATGCGTGTCCTTCACTGCAGTCCCGTTAAAACGAGTATTGGAAAAGCCAACAGGTTTGCCTTGTATACAAGTGTAAGCCATTTGTCGGCTATACTACTACGATTACCATGTCGCACCATTTTCCGCCTGCTACCATTGATAGCCAGCAGCAGTTCCTGGCAAGTGCCTATCCGATGCCTGCACAAAAGCCCCAACTGTTGCCATTGCCAGTGCTCGCTTTCCTGTTAAAGTGGAAACCTACTTTAATCAATGTGCAAACAAAACTCACAAGCCTGATACTAGCCTGAGGAGAATTTCAGCACGTACACATATATAGTTTTAACATCTGAGCGTTGTCGGGCATATTTGACCCACTTCTTTGGGAAGTGATCACATTGGAGGATCTTATCCCACCCTGCCAAAAGCATCACAGATAATGTAACACTGAAAGAAATTGCTGTCTATGCAAGGCTACCATTTTCATAAGATATGTACTCTTCCAGTGTATAAAGGTAATGGGTATCCTGTGTTATATCGCAGCAGTGTGAGGAATATTACATGACTCTGACCAGTTCTTGGTAACCCACAACCATTCATAATTTGTGGTTTTACCAGGTCCATAAGATCTCTTTTTTTTTTTAGTGGAAATGGAAGCCTAGACCAAAACCCTTAGAAATTCTCAGTGTGGCCGGAATCCTCTGTGCAGTCGTCATTGGTGTAGGATTAGTCGATGAAGAAAAACTCTGCCCCCAGGTCCTAAATTCCATTACAGCATTTAATTGTGTGTGGAACTAGCTATCGTTTTATTTTTTTAAATGTAGTCTGCCAGTTTCCAGACTATCCTCTGCCAAACGGATTAAGTGTGCTTTCTGCCTATTGTGAGAGATGACACACCATACAAAGTTCATCACCTTTCCCCGATCTTGTAGTGTGACACTGCTTTCAGGCCCACGATCCAACTATGCAAATATTTTGTGTTCTCTTTCAGATGGTACTCAAAATAGGTTATTTTTGCATGGACACACTTGTTTGTCCTGTAGCTGTTTCAGGCCTGTCTGCCATCTCGTTTGTGAGGCCTGGAAGATGTCTGAATTAGGATTTTGAATCACCTGGGCGAGACCATAACCGTACACTCATGTGTGACTATATTGCCCATCCCGAGCGGAATACAGTTTTGTAGCCCATGTTAAGGTGTCCACAGACCAAGCCGCCAGAATGTTCAGACAGTTGACCTGAGTGGAGGCCTCCTCTGCAGATGATTTCCCACCTATGAACGGGTTAGCACATCAGCTTCTGGTGGACATGTAACTCAACTATTACACAAACTTTGAGCACTCTCAAAAACATGCTCCATACTGACTAGCGCAGTTCTGTTGTCTCTGCTTCTAAGTACACTAAGCCCTCCTGTAAATTATATTTCTACATTGTCCTGGTTTCATGTTCAACGACAGGAAGGGGGTTTCCTCTCAAATGCTAATTCTCTATAGCGCAATTACTCGACCAATATGCTCTTGATACATGCCAGACGCCATCCATTTTTTGTTTTTGTTGTATTAACTGGAAAGAACCTGCTTTTGACTCCCCTTAAATGTAAGCCAATACGTCAAATATCTCAATAGGCTTCCAATCTTTTTTTCTTGTCTAGCAAATCCTGAACTGCCGGTAAAAACATAATAGACTGGCAATGGTATTCTTTAAGGATATTCAGGCCCGCAGATGGGCCACGTTTGCTCCTTTCCATATTTCCCAGAAATCGAGCAACTCTCCTTTTCTCTCTCAAAGTGAAAAGGGTCTCGGGGCTTACTGGGCTTCAGCTGTCACTTGAGAGGCTGTGTACAGCCTTGAGTAGTAGCACTAGTCCATTGCCAGTGAGGGGGGATGACCTATGTGGCTTGATGGAATTCTGTGTGACTTTTAAAGAAATATGACTGGAAAAATAGCCCTATCCTTCTGCTGTTCTAGTAAAAAGAAATTGGATGTATGTGAGAGTGATCCACCATGACCTAACCAGCGAGGTGGAAGGGCCACAAATGTAACCATCTCCTTTACTGGGCTGTCCCCCAAACATGTCCTGCGGCTGTAACTCCCATGTTGGACGAGGCTTACCCACCCATGTTGGGGGTTTATTGTTGCAAAGGGGGCTTTACCTACACTCTTTGATGTATAGCCTCAGCTGAACCCCCACAGGATCTTTAGAGGATTTGGTTTTATCCATCAGGCACACTATATTTTATCATGCGCACAACCTATATTCACCACTTGGTCCTGGCATGCAATTTTTAAGGGTTATCCCAGTGGGGGCTTCTGCTGGCTCACCTCATGATAAAGAATCGGTGGGATTCCATCTATGCTGTCCGCTAGCATGTTCAATACACTCAATAGTGTTAGTCATGGGAAGCAAAATGTAGTTTATTTAAGTACATTAGACCTATTTTGACGGCTACAAAAGGGTACCTTTCTTTGCACACGCTGCAAAGGAAAGTGATGTTGGAGAGGAAGAGGACATGGATGATGGGCTGCTTGTAACCCATTTATTTAAGATCACTAATGCACAATGATTTATTTTAGTGCTTCTCTGAAATAACTTATCACAAAAAGCCAGGTTGCCCAATTATACTTATTTTTCCCCTGCCCCCCCCTTTTTTTCTTTTTTTTTTTTGTCATCATTTCTTAGAATGGCATCAGGAGCTCTGGGAATCATTATTCAATGATCTAGCCCAAATCCATTTCAGAATGTTTTCTTTTTAATGTAGACAAATATATGAAATTGGTGCAACATCAAAACATATAAACTAACAGATGCTAAATCTAGAAAAGAAGTACAATTTCAAGACACACTTTTTCGAAGGGGCAAAGGATAGAAACAAATGGATCAGTACGATCTAAAAAACATTGATATGCACCTAAGGCTCATTGCACCATCTTCATCGGGGCTAGTTCAGTGCACATGCACACAGACATGTTCTTAATTTGGTGTTCATAGTGTGGTGTACAACACTGAACACTTTAAAAAAAAGTATGTTGTAAAATTAAAAAATGTCTGTTGCCAGATATTACATACGTCAAGAGTGGTAACCTCTTCTAAAAAGTAGCATCAATTGTTTTAGATAATCCTAATGTCATTTTGTGTTCATAAGAGATGAATATCTCTAATAGATGCAGATTGTGCCTGAAGAATCATGCTGCCATGCGTTAAATTGCACAATATTTATCTTTACCATGAACACTTAATGACCCATTAGGATAATTTAAACATTTGTTGCTGCTCTTTAGAGTAATAACCCATAATGCCTATGTCTTATTGCTCACTGTAAGAAAATATGTCCATGTCGTCAGCACAATTGTAGCCAAGTCTCCCTCTAACCCCCTTCATCCCCATGGAAGAATACTCATATTGACTTTGCTCTAAATGCTACTAAAATTAAAAACCTAGGCCTATAAAGCAGATTGATATAGGTTGCTCCCCCTGCCCACCAAAAAATCTGAAACTTGCACGCTCATACATTCATTAACACCTTCGTTCATACACACTAGTTCCTTCGCAAGAGCTTGTTCAGGGATCGGAATTAAGTTTGGATAATCTGGAGCTAAAGGCAGCTCCTCTGTATCCAGCATTGAGTGACCAGGAGCTACCATTGTGGAGCAAGTATATAACTTTGCACAAATCTAACTTTCACATAAGATGCACAATTATCACTTTGTTCATCATTTATGAACACTTATATTTTAAATGTTGTGTAACATTGTCCTAATGATTGTTCCAATTGCACATAGTTAAATACACATGGGTGTGTTTTGCATCGCTTGGCCCGTGGAACCAAAAGTAGCTCCTGGTAGTTATCAGTGTCAAGCTAGCCATGCTCTCTTAAGCTACCTGCTGGAGATGAATAACTCCCAGCTACCCCCCTCCACCCCCGTTTCAAACCCTGATGTTACATTTACTGCATCCACGTTTCGCACGTAACTTGCACCCAGACGGACAAACCAACGCAGGCCTACATACAGGCAGACATGTTTGTTCCCACTCCCACGCATCATCCAAAAAGGGAAGTGCTTCCTGGCTTCTGTACGTCTGTGGTGGGGCAAGAGCACCCCCATCTTGCAGCTCCAGGTCCTGGTAAGTGCAGAGACGCGCAGGGCTGCCTACTTTGCACCTTTTAGACCTGCAGTTCCCAAGCCTGCATTGTCATGACTTAATTCAATGGAATATATTCACATATTTTAGCCCGATTAATGTTTACAGAGAAAATCTCATATCTAGTACCCCCACCATGATTAACTTACTGCACATTAAGGGACAAGACATTTTCTGTCTTTTTAATCTGAATATTCTGTTTTTATTTAAAATAATTAGAGAAATGTAATGGTGGTCCTGTAACTTTATCTGCTGGGGCACTCACCCATAATATTCCACTTTGATGCAGGCAGCCTGTCTACAGAAAAGAAACCCCTTTCTACCTGCTGTTGTCTTACTCATGTTTACATTCACAGTACACACAAACATCCATATGTAAAAAAGCAAATCTGAATTGCTGTTTTGGGTGAATATCTTTTCCAGTATAAACATACAAATGGACTTTGGTTGTTTTAATGCACTAAAATAAAAAATATTCTCAGAATAAAGTTTGAAACTTTTTTAAAAAAACTTTTGTCTGAAACTTGCACAAAAATGCAAGTTTTGGCATCAGAGAAATATATTGACTTAACATATGACTTTCTTATTCTAGGACTAATACGTCTATAACATGTTGGACACTAGTACACTATTGGTTTCTAGCTTTGGCATGAACTGAAGAGTATTTAATGGGTTGGACTTGTTTATGAATTTTCTAAAGGCTTCGGGTTAGGTATTTTATTTCCTTTCAGAGTACTGGAACAGTAATGCCCAACTCCCTCACTATCCTCTAGGAATTGTTTCCCCTCCCTCTAAACACATTTTGTTCATTAAGAATTGGATCTTAAAATTTTAAAGCGCGGTCATGAATCTTGTGAGACTGTATGGATATGTTATTCACATGTGCAAATGTATCAATTAATACATTTGAATATATTGTGGAAAGTGGCAGGCATGCCAAAATTGGGAGGCTGTGTGGGAGAACCCAGTCAGAGCCACAGTTTTGGACCAGGGAGTCAAAAGACCCGGTGAGGGTGCATTGTGTGTGTGCGCAGATGGACTGGGTCCCCTCTCTGGTAATAAAAGGGGTACATGGAAAAGTGGAAACATAATGAAGGCACAAAAATCTTTGTAGAAATTGGAAACAGATGTATTACAGGAAGAGTAGTAAACTCATTGCCAACAGTATACATTTGACGCACTGGGCTAGCTAGGCACACCCACTGACATGAAACCGGGGGCCTGGTGAGTACCCCTGGATGCACAGGTGGGGGAAGGGACACCAAGGGAGAAGGGGGAAGGATTGGAGAAGGGGGGCTGGTAGAGATGGTGAGGGGAAAATGAGAGTGAGATACAGGGGGACAGACACACGGGGGCAGAAGCAGAGAGGCAGGCAGAGGTAGCAGGCCAGGAGAGAGAAGCAGGGGAAGAAGAGACAGGTGACCCACTGGTGGAAAAAATAGAGCAGGGTTGGGGGAACAAGGGGAGAAGGATAAGGCCACACAGGGGGAAGGGTACCTGCCAGAAGGGCTTCTGCAGCCTCTGCTCCCAACCCATGTCTGCACACCACACTGCTAGCAGCCAAGGAAAGAACACAGCCACAACCCTCTCTCCACAGGCTTGTATAAGGCTGCAGGGCCACATGTGGTTGCCAGGGGACATGGGGTGCAGGGTGGGCACAGAGTTTCAGGTAGCCCACCCCCATCCCTTCTCTCAATAAGGGAAACTCAGAGCCAGCCCCCAGCCCAGAAACACGACATGTGGTTGCCAGGGGAGATGGGGTGAAGGAAACTAGTCTGTTTGGTTGTCAGTGCCAAGTTGCATTTTGGAGGTTAGCTTGGTGACTCGGGATAATTACAGGGTGGGCTTGCCAGATTCCGCCCTACCCATGATGGATACATCAAGTGCACTCAAGGGGGGGTGAAAAGCAGGCCAACTGTCACTGGGTAGTTGAGGAGGGTCTCAGCTCATAGATGCTGCTGAACAGGTTTTATGACGGGGAGTTGATAGGCCTTTGGGAGGAATATGACCCATTTGTTACTGGCCATGTGCGGGTTGCTTGGGAGTGGAAACTGGCGGAGTCCTTTCCCAGGGCTGGGAGAATTCTACAAACCCCCTAAAGACTATGTAAACGGCACAGATGTTGGAAGGGAAAAAAGTCTGCCGTTTTGCTTGCTTTTCAGGGGAGCTGGAGCCGCAAAGCCGGAATTGTGAGTCACCCAGTGCTGGGCAGTTGGGGCCAAAGGGGAGGTACTTGTTGGACACAAGTGGAACTGGTTTGCAGGGTTCAGAGAGGCTTCATGTCAAGACAATGGGGAGATTCATTATAAGTTGGGGCTGAGTGGAAGGAAGAGTTAAAGGGGGTGCCAGGCTGCAGCTGAGCAGCAGATGGAATGGGTTTTGTTGACAGATCATTGCTTTGGTCCCCCCCCCTCCCACCCCCCTCACCCTCCACACAATGCAGTAGACAGAGGAAAATGCGTTTGGGAAAAATAAGTCACCCAATACTTTGGAAAAGGTAGTTGTGCAATACATTGAATACATCGGGGAAATTAAGTCCTGTACAACATTTCAAATCGTTCATAGAAATTGCCATTTCCACAATATCCATGCTCTCAATCATTTTCAGGTGTATATTTTTCCAATCGGTCAGATGGTTCTAAAACTGGAGCTTAATAATCCATTCTCTTTTGCCACTTTCATATGTGGACTCCAGCTTTAATTCCGTGTGTGTCTCGACCCATGTTTATCAGCTGAATCCATCTGCTGAGATGTATACTCTGTGTAGAAAAGGTATAATTTTAATAAGTTACTTTAACTGAGCAGATGTGTTCTGTCTGTGGTTTTATTTCTCTGCCAGGGCAGGAGCCTGTTTGTGTCCTCTGCTTTTAAGAATGCACACCCAACACTGATCTTGTTCAGCTACCTACTTTTTGATCACCTTTAAAAAATACTAGGACCCTGAAAATCTTGGATTTGGAATTCGTTTTGGCGTATTTTGTATTTTACACAAAGGTCCCCTTTCATGAGTTTAGGACTGGGTAGCCATGTATGTTGGACTCTTGTGAAAGGGATACAATGTTTTCCTAATGACAGGTAAGCCCAGGACCGCATCCTCAAGCTGCAGTAAGCAGCCGAGGATGCTCTGCTTTTGTTGGGCTCGCTTTGCTACTCTATAACGGTTGGCATGTAGTTGCCTAGCACATTACGGACAAGCTACTACTCCTGTGGGGATTTTCTGAGATGATGCATCCTTTGCATTTCAAAATATCTGTAAATGACTCTAGTTGAGCCAAAGAGCATTTAATTCACTCACATTGTTGCTTTACTGATTAGAAGAGCAACTAGGTGGCAGTTATTCCTCTGAATTGTTCATTTTCTTCAAAATGGCACCACACCAGGGTTGTGGTTTGCTCTGATAGGAGGGTAATATTTAAAGTGTGCTCTTCAGCTGATAACTGTGCTCCCTGCTGCCACCTATCAACGTGGCATGGTTGTCCAACACCTCTAGCCTTTGTTAAATCATTGCTAATTGGGTGAAGCCGTTGATGCTGGACAAAGACTGCTTTTCTTTTTATTAACAGCCTTTAAAACTGCGAGAGATTTTCCTTTTTGCCAAGATCAATGCATGATGGGGAGCAAAAAAATGGCCCTAGTCATAGATCTGAAAAACATCATAGGTAGGATTTCAAGGAATTTTACACAATGGGTAGAAATGAAAGGACGAAACGGGACCGTAGCCACCATCAACGGTAAGGCTGCTGGAGATACGAGTGTGATGGATCTCAAATGCTCATAATTGAGTTCAAAGGTTTATTTTTTTTTATTTTGAGATTGTAAAAGTCTATTTTTGAGTATACAGAAATACCTGGTGGTCTAGATTTCTGCAATTTGTGCTTGTAGATTTTGATATCTACTTCAACCGGGGTCTAGCGTGGGGTGTTTGATGGCCCTGCCATTGTGACTGATGAAAATCCAGAGTTGAAAGTGTGCTGTAAGTGATAATGAACCATTTCCAGTGTCAGCATAGTAGAGGTGCATTGTGCAGCAGCTGGCCCGGACTTCTATGGCACTCTCTACACATAACCTCTGGGCAGACTTTTGCCAGTCCGAGGCAGGTAACTGTGGATAAAGGTGCATAGTAAGGGAGGACCGCTCTGTGGCTCCGCATGACGTATTTGCAGGGTTCAATTTAACAGCCTCTGTGCTCCAGACCACTTGGTGCAAAGCGAACAAACTTGTGACTTTAACTGTATGTGGGTACGTGTGCATTTAGAAACATTAGCACATGTCTAGAGAACATGAAAAGCATAATGGGCCATATGTAATGGGTGCATCCCATGTGGTGCATCCCATGTGGAAGTAAGATTGGAAGGATGCTGTCTACTACCACTTCTTCTCCAGAGGTAGCTCCTAAATCATTATTCAGTAAGTCGGAATGATGCGGATAACACATTTTTTTTTTAGTTATTTTAATTAGTTTTATTTTTTTTTTTTGCTCATCCGTATTTCAGCCCCTTTTGTACATGGGTAAAAAGGGGCAGGGTATGGTTGGGTGCTTTTTGAGGGCAGACTGGCATGTTATCTCGGGACATTTTAGCATGCACAGTATTATACATTTGGTGCTTATCTGGGTGTTGTCTCTGTAGCATACTGTTTATCCCTAATATATGGAAATGCATGCATGTTGCGTTTATGCTTTCATGCTGTGCCTATATCTCTTTTCCACTTTAGTGTGGATGAGCTGCCTTTTTTTCAAGTTACCTTCAAGCATTGTCTTTACTATTTCTGCCCACCTTGGTCATTATCAGCGGTGAACACCGTTCATTACACATGCACAGTACAACTGAGGCACACCGTTCACTAGGCACGTGCACAGTAGAACTGAGGCTTTCTTTTTCGGGCTCTTCCTTTGGCAAATGGGACCGGCACTCCAGTTAAGAAGTAATTGATCTATTAACAATAGGAATCCGATGGTGAATGGTTTTAGTTCATCCCGTGTTGTCATGGTTACTAGCTGGCGATGAGACAGTGTTTGACTTGAAAGGGTCAGAGTACACATCCATATGATCTGCTCTCAACCCATTATCCCTCTGCTGGCCACTCTATCGTTCTATGGGATTCGTCAATACGGGAGGCATTGGCAAAGAAAGTGGGACATGCTGCACTGCATAGTGTGGCATAGCTGTTTTAGCCTTGCTTGGTATCCTATATTTTGTAATGTCACTTGTTTGGCACGTTCCAATTGGTTAATAGTCTTGGTGTGTTATTCTGCCGCACGCCTGCCACTGTGCATCCCTTCTGCTGGGCATTTCTGAGCTATGGTTCTACAGATTAATGTTGGTTGGGTATTCTACAGCACGTCTGATGGCACTGCGTGTCCCTTCTGTTATGTGTTCTTTGCCATGTTTCAGCTGTTTAGTATTCTGCAGCATGCCTGCAACAATTTTTTTTTTGGTAATGGCGGGTGTTCATACCATGTGTGCATTGGGGTTCTGCCTTTTTTCTATTCCCAATTAGTCTCAGTATAGCATTGCTGTGCGCGCGCTAATTACGCAGCACGTTTGATCCCATTAAATGCTGTTGGAAGTGCAAATGAATGTTACAAAGTCATGCATCGTTTTCTGAAAATGGTACTTTTTTTATTTATTTTTTTTCTCACATATCTACGTTTTATAGGATTCTGAGGCACGGCTGGTGCAGATCACCTCCAGATTTTGATGGCATTATCTTCGGCTTGCTCGAGTGGGACCATAGGGGTGGGGTGCTGTTGAGGATGGTATGTGATGAGGGCGTCTGAAAATTAATGGTCTTCTGAGAATAGGCCTAGTATGGCGTACAGGAGAATTTCTAAACGCACTTACCTAGACCTGTGTCTGACTGACGGGCAGATCCATGCAGTGATGGGCGGCATACGGGCAGTACTGGAGGGAGCCCGGCTGCTACCCTCCTGCTTCCTGATATGAAGCCAATGTTAGGAAGTCTGAGATTGCTATTTGAAATGCACATCCCTCCACTAAAGCATCACTGATCTGATCATGAGTGCGCTGTGGCTGCTAGCTGTTCGCCATGGTAGGACAGCAGTGGGTTGCTGTCTCGTACCATTGGTGTGCATTTTCTGCTGTGCCTTGGTGTTTATAATTTGAACTGCCCTGTAGGAAGACCAATGCCCAAGTGGAAGCTTAGAGACCTCCTGGCATGAAATTAATGGCCTGCGCAAGTCTATGTCCCATTTCTTAGTGGGAGCGCGGTATGGTTCAGGCTGTGTAACTGCAACTTGTAATGTTTGCTTATTGGTGCAGGCTTTTTGCAGCAGATGCTCGTCTTTCTCGGTTGTGGGGGGAGGATGACCCATTTGTGTTTATTTGGTGCTTGATATATTGCTAGGAAGGATTTACTTCCAATGGGACTGTGCATTAAATAAACCCATTTCTAGTTGTGAACCTATCCTAGGGATTGAAGGCAGATTTTGCTTGCTTCTGCTCATTGGAGCTTTCTTTGTCCTGTGCAGCTGAGCTGACAGCTGGTGTAGTTTCTCCGACTACTGAAAAAATCATTCATATATTACCTATTTGGGATTACTAACTGTATATGACTTTCTGCTGTTTGACAGCCGTGTATTAGTAGGGAGCAGTGATTGAATACATTGTTCTTGGACTTGCTATTGTGCTGTTCTCCCATGTCTAATTTGTAATTTTGGTGGATACTTTATTTAAAATTATTTTGATCACACTTGAATTTGGCGTTTGGTGTTGATGCCTTGGTTATATGGTCGGTTGCTCCAGTTTACAGCAAAGGGCATTGAAAGATTGGTCACAAAGGAAAGCGGGCAGCAGGTTATTCTGTTCTATTGTGTGTTTTTTATTTTTTGCTGAGTGCGCTGTTACATTTACAGGATTTGTTTAACCCGTGCCATTTTGCGTCACCCCCTTACTAAGCAAAGTTTAACTGTTATGCATTTCCAGAGATTTTTTGACAGCGCTGTACCAATAAGTGGTCACTGTGAGGGTAGCAAAATAAAAAAAGGCGCATAAAGGGATTCAGAAGAGTGGGTTTTGGTGGGAAACCGTATATCTGAATAGAAAGTTATAGATTTACAGCCCCATTCACCATCAGGAGTCAGCGTCCTTTGTGCCCCCATTTGGCCACTTTTTGGAGCAATTGGGCCTCAGGCCCATGTGCCTGCACCCCCGCCAGCCCTGAGGCTCTCTTCCTGCGCTCTCCCCTATTCCCGCCCCCCTCTTGCCAAACGCCTCCGATTGATGGACCCTCCGGAACATAAGGGACCGTCCCAGGGCAGCCCTCTGCCTGTTGCAGAGGGCTGCCCTACATTGGCGGCTCCAAGATGTGTCTGCAGGTGTCCACAGGGGAAGCAAAGAAAGCCAGCAGCCAACAGACACCAACAAAACTGTGTGCCACATGGGTGAGGTGTAGAGCAATTACTCTACTCCAGGAAGACCTTGCCACTCTACCTCACCTCTCCATAACACAGACTGCCATGAAATTACAACATGCATACTTGGAGAAATTTGTGACCTCCAGCCTAAAATCCATTCTTGGTTAGACTGTAAATGTTGCATTGCATTACGCACTAACATACTAGCCAATGCCACACCTATAGCCACACCTATAGAGATTGGTCAAGATTAGCATGCGTCACCTTAAGACAGGTGTAACTAACGTTAACATGTGCCACACTTGGATAAAACTTCCTTCACTTGCATCACATCTGGACATGATTATGAATGTTGGCATGGACCACACTTAGATGGAATTCTTAACCCTGGCTTGCGTCACATCTTGGTATAAATGTGAATGTTAGCATGTGCCACACTTAGACAGAATTATTAACTTTAGCCTGCATCGCATCTAGATGGAAATGTGAATGTTTGCATGTGCCACACTTGAATAGAATTCTTAACCCTGGCTTGCGTCACACCTAGATGGAAATGTGAATGTTAGCATGTGCCACACTTAGAATTCTTAACCTTAGCATGCGTCACATTTAGACAGGATTATGAATTTAGCATGTGCCACGCTTAGACTGAATTCTTAACTTTGGCCTGCGTCGCATCTAGAAAGAAATGTGAATGTTAGAACACTTAAACTAAACTGCAAATGATAAGTGCAACAACTTAATGGAATTGTGATCACTAGCTTATCTCACATTTAGACAGAATATTGAAAATTAACAAGTGCCACACCGATGGAATAGTGAATGGTAACAAGCATCACACCCAGACATAATTGCAAGGACAGCAATGCCATCTAACCAATCCACCCCTCTGCATACACCTCTCAAACTCTAACCAAACGCAACCACAAACCTTAAATGCAGCAAACCGCACAAACTTCACTACACTGCAACAACAAAACAAACCGCACATAGACTTTCACAACAGCACATGACGACTACCGTCTGTAAAACACCCCAAGCCCAGCCAACGGACCCACCAGGCTGAGGCTGCCAACAGCACCTCACTGCTATCTTGCACTTTTCCAGCTCATTCCTACTAGCCCCCCCCTCTTTCAAAGCCGCCAGAGCTCCAGGGGACCACTCCGGTGGTGATAGTGCGCGGTACAAATATCCTTTAACATTTATACAGGCAGTTCATCAAAATAGCTAGCATATGTATGGTACTCCTCATTGTGAGCCCCCCCCCCCTCACCACAGAACTCGTTCACTTAGGCTTTGCAGCCCCACAGAACCTATACCCAGTGCTCCAGATAGGATTTTGGAGTGAGTATTTTATTTCCAATTTTTAGAATTGGCGAGTAAATCCAATTTCAAGAGTAAAAATGATTTTCCTCCTTCGCAAGAGTAAAAAGTGTCTGACAGACAACTATCCAATTTGTGCATAAAATTAAAACTTAGTTTTCTAACAAAGTGACAAAACAGCTGTATTTCAAAGTGGATATAAATAATGTATTGCACCTGTGGAAAACATTTTCCCCACACAAGAACCTTGTAGCTCCATACTACTCGGCTTCATCCTCATGATACTTGGGGGCACAAACCTGCAGATGCCAACTAGTTACATCGGGTGATAAAGTTCCTCACTCTACCAGCATCACTTCTCTGCCTCTCAGGCCTACAGTTGCTGCCTGGCACTACCTGCTTGACAGTCACTCCATATTTTTGCTACATCTCTCCTTCCCTTTGCTACTTTGTTTCCCCTATCTTTCACTTTCTGATGCTCTGCCTCTCACCCTTAAATGTTGTGATTACCCATTTTGCGGTCTGTTGCTCTGTAACGCTGCCTCCTCGCTGTATCGGTTGATATACTCCTCTTCCTCTCTCATGTCATTACTCTGGCTATATCTCCTTTTTTTTTCATTTTCTCGGTTGTGGTTGCTACTCCTTTTGATTACCTTTCTTGCACTGTCTCTTATGTTATTCGCCTGACATTTGTCTAGTATTGCATTTCTAGTTCTATCTCTCCCCACCTGCTGTTTTGTTTTATTTTACGGTTTCCAAATGTCTTGATTGCTCTGCCTCTATCCATCACTCCTATTGTGTTTGTCCTATTATGAACTCTTGTTTCTCTTCACAATTTATTTTGGTTGGTTGTTGCCCTATCATTTAGCTCATTGCTCGCTCTGCCTGTTGCTCGAATTTCTGTTTTGGATTGTCTAGTATGTTCTCTTTGTTCTTCTGTATTGATTGGGTTCAGAGTTGCTCTTCCTCTTCTGTTTTTCTTTTCGTCTTTTAATCTAGCACCAATAAATGTCCAAAAAGCTGAAAATGCCCCTTTCTGTTTAAAAGTCTAGTGCAGCTTTACCATTGGGTACTCCTTTTTAGGTGTGTGCAAACCTACTTTTGGCCATTAGGCTGGGAATTATAGAGTTAGAGGTTTGTCTGACCAGATACAGCACGCACTTGAATGCAGATGCTTTACCAACACTGTATGCCGTTACAAGAGCCCATATGAGATGTGTGTGGAGCCATTACAGCCTTGATGAGGTGTGTATTCAGAGCCATTACAAGTATAGCAGCCCAGATGAGATGTCTGTTCTGAGCCATTACAAGTATAGCAGTCTTGATGGGTTGTGTTTCTTCTATAGCAGCCCAAATGAGATCTGTTATGGGCAATCGCAGGTATAGCAGCCCTGATGAGTTGTGTGTTATGAGCCATTGCAAGTAGAGCATCCAGGATGAAACGTGTGGAACATTTAGCAGTCCTTTTGATAAGTCGAATGTTAAGTCAACTGTTACAATTGAATGTTACCTGCATCTTCAAGGCATCTCTGATGCAGACAAATTAATTCACCTATAAAGAGTATTTGAACTAACCGGTTACACAATCTCTGCAGCAGGGTTATTGACCCAGTGGACTGCCTTTCCCAACAGGCTGTTGACACTGAAAGGCACATAGGGTTGGGGTGCTGGCTTGCCTGACATAAATGGCTTGCCAAAATCTCTAAGCCTGTTTGGACTAAACTACATTAGTTGGGAGATTCATAATGAGGCTTTGAAATGTTCTAGATTTTTAGCAGTGGGACTCAGTAATTGGATATGGTAGAAGCAGAGAGCGCAAGACCGAATGGGAGGGATTGAAGTATTACAGGAATGCCATCTTCTCACACTGTCAGAACTTTGTGGGAAGAGCTCAGACACTGTTCTTGATCCGTACTTTATCTCGCTGGAGAAAATGCCGACACATGTTCGTGTTTTATCAACTATAACTCTTAAGAATTTCAGGTACTGTCCCAAAACATAGCATTCCTGCTAAGAAATGTGGCCTTGTGTCATGACATGCGTACAGTATAGCAGCACTGTTGATAAATTAGGCTACTTTACCTGAATATATATCAGTCCTGTTGAGAGGTACAGGTATAATATGTGCCACTGAAGATATATACAAGATATATACAGCACTGCTTCTACTTGTATCCATTATACCTGCTTGCAGTGGGTGGTCAGAAAGGGAGTTACATTTCAGAAAACATGCATAGCTATGCAATTGGTGTGCCTCTGTGATGAAAATAAAGTGTGAAATGGCCATGCTGCTGCAATTGTGGTGCCTCTATTAAAGCCAATTAAGCAGAAATGCAGCCCTTGTTTAAGACAATTTTCATTTTACGCAATACTACCTGTGTCCTAATGCAAAGTGAAAAGCATGTTAACGATTCAAGATGCTTTAATAACACTGTAACCTACAAAATGCAGGCAGTTCAACAAAGTGAACAAAATACAAATTCCCTTTTACATTAGTCAAAGTATTATCTTGATAGAATCATTAACCGAGGAGATTGTTAAAAGAATTATACGGACCAAGACTCATCCCAGTTGCTTCTTTCGAGGAACTTTGTAAATTACTAAAGTTTGCAAGCTGCTGCTAGCCAGGCTGTCACCTGTGAGCTCCATGATTTATGGGGGTGCTGCCATAAAATAAATAGCCCGTGTAAGTGGTACACAAGGAAGAATTAAAAGGGCTGTATTGACAAGATTTCTGTGTAAAAAGGCCTCATATGCACCTTATCTGGAGGGCTGCCAATACCCATACCATCCATGTATGGTGTTCGTGGACCTCCTATTTTTTCCTCGTGGTGAAATGGCATCATTCCTCTGGCCACATCAGCCATCTCTTGGATGTGCCTCCCTCCAGGCAGCGTGGATGGGGTTTGAGTACTGACGCGCAAGAATTGAGCATAAATAGGATTACCATATGTAATGTAGACGTTACCCTACCAGATATCTCGTCATATTGCCCACAAACTTGGGATATACGGACTATAGCCTATCACCTAAAAATGAGACAAGACAGTAGGAAACTGCAACACTTGACTTTAATCATTGCACTTCAACCCCAGTGCTCCAGGACATCAGGGACGTCATTTGACCAAATGCCAGGGGTAGTAGGAGTGACATCACACGACCCATGACCTCTTATGACATCACAGGAATTGATGTCATTTGACCCCACCCCGAAAAGACATCATGGGTAGCTATGGAACAAGATCTTTCACCGCTTGACAAAACAGGAAGTGGCATCACATACCCTTGCTCCTAAGTACATTATGAAAAATATGGTTACAATATCACTGATTTACATTTCATGCAAGAATGGATCACCATAGTCATCGTTAATATCGGTGTATAGACCCATATTACCAAATGACTGTAAATGCAAGTAGTTGTCCAAGGCCAAATGATGACTTGTTATTTTATATAGCAGTTATGCGCAATTATATAGAACAAATATACATACGATATCACCCAACCTATGCTGGTACATTTAGCAACCTCGGAAGGATGAAAGGCTGAGTTGGCCTTGCCAGGATTCAAACCTGTAACCTTCAGATCACACACACATCCCAGCAGCAAGTGCTCAGCCCCCTGAGCTATCTTACTGGCTATAGTAAAATGAGCAATTACATGTCTAAATGTTCTCAACGTCGGAAAGCAAATTTCACTCTGTAGTGGATACCATTAAACTGCTAACTGGGATTCACGGCAGGCCAAGTCCTCTGTAGGTCTGGTACAAAGTTGCCACATGTCAAGCCTCTCTGGATCTACTTTTCAGGCTTCAGAGGTTGTCAAAAAACATACCATTGGGAGGGTTCATAACTGTGTATTAAAGAATTTTCGAGTAGCACAGGGAAAGCAGCGCGCTCCCTCAGCATCCTGTACTCTGGGCACTCGTTACCTCCTACATGCAAACGAACATCCTGAATTGCATGCCACGGAGATGGGGAAAGAGGGACACATTACAACAAAGCATTAATTGTGGCACAATTAAATCAAGGGCCACTTATGTACTGTGGTCAAACATTTGTACACTGTGCACAAGGATTTTGTCAAGTGACCGAGGACACTGAGATGGACTATCTTGTGAGGATTCGGGGTAGCAAGGAGACCTTGGGTGTCACCAGTGCGACCCCCATGGAGACCCCCAAAAGACGTCCCTGCAGGACATTTTGAATTACTGCAGAGCCAACATTATATTATTTGTGAAAATGCCTGTCTCTGATTATGAGAAATAAACTTGACCTTGACACGCCCATGTAGTGGCCCTACATGCGCCCACCAGAGCGTTGCTCGTGGCTTCTGCTCAAGATATGGACGCACCTCTTATCGAATGACCCTGTAAAATGACAAGAAGCTGTACATCTGCCAATTTGTATGCCGTGACAATCCATAGGATGATCCATCTACTCAGAAAAGCAACATGGGTGCCTTTTAACCCTTTGCACTCTCCATTAAATGCAACAATCACACTTTTGATCTGGCTTGGCCCCAACATCACGCAGCCAATGTCTTGTAATTCAACAGACTGATAGGGCAATCCAACAAAATTTCAAGTGAGATCCCTGCAAGGCCTTGGAAGCCAGCAGGAGATCCCACAGCGGAAGGGGGCGGGGGGGGTTTGTGTATTTGAGTTTCCATTCAAACCTGATGACGCACCCAGGTGGATTTTGAAAGCCTTAATGACAGCCATTGAACCTAGATTCTGCCAATCCATGTTGAAACTAAGTCCCAAATGTGAGGAGGATCCCAGTCCACTGCACAATTTTCAAAGCACCTTCCCATGGCATCCGAATTTTCATGTTTGATATACGGGCACCCCGCTTTTCATTTTATAAAACAAGAGTCTGAGCAATTGCTGGATTGAGCTCCTCCTTAGTCTTGGGCAGGCTCAGAGAAGGGTTAAATAGTGGCCGAAAGTTTCCTGAAGTAGTCCCCCGTGGCTGATTTCTCATGAGGACACATGGGAAAGTTTCCTTCAGTCCACAGAGTACCTACTCCTAAAATGCTGCCTGTTGTGTGCTCATGAGAACATCTACCCTGTGCTGGGAGTGAGAATGTGCAGATCTGCAGGGGTCTTCCATCAGGAAATGATGCAAACTGTTTCCGCCTTTCTCAGAAGTACTGTCAACAGCCATGGGCATGAGACTTAACGACCTGGTGTCTTGTAAGTGTTGCCACTCGGCTACTGAATCCGTGCATTAATCAACACCCAGTCGCCTGATCACCTTGTTGCCGGGGACATGCCCCCCATTATAGGTGTTAAGAACAAAAACTGAAATGAGATTTCAAATGGTGACTTATTCGATGGTGCGTCAAGAACATCTTCTCACCATACAGGCATGCTGCAGTGGCCTTCCATGCTCCACGCCACTGCCACTCTCCAATGGATGTTCAATCTTGTATGGCATGTCCTGTGGAATTGGGTCCACGCCAAACCCTCCCAGAAGCATCTACTTGCAGATGACGTAACCTCTCCAATTGTCCCGAAATGTTAAAATCTCTAAAGAATGTAATTATTATTGTAAGAATAGTTGCCAGTCTACAACCCCTGTTACGAGGCAGATTCTGTAGCTTTTCCAAACCACGCTTTACCATTTGATAAGTCTCCCTGTCGAGACGCCATGTGATGCTTGTGCTCAGCACTGTAGTTTGATTGTTTTTTAATATTCTTCAGGTTTCTCCTCCTGGAAATACGTTTCTTAAAAGATAGTCTTTGGAAAACGTGAGTAGGGAGGTGGGAAACTGCGTTCTTTGGCGATGTCGGATCAGCAGAAACGATTCGACTTCCAGGCCGATAATTGAAAAGGTGCGGCCGAGTTGCATTTGAAGCCGCTAATGAATGCTTGTCGTAGCCGGATTTCATGGCACTGGCACCACTTGTCTAATTAAAATGTCTCGCGATTGCTTACGGGCGGTATTTCTTTGTCTTTAGAGCCGAAGACCTGCCCACGGCTCCAGTGCCAGTTTTGTTTGTTCCTGAAACGTCTTTGTTTAGTTCTAATGTAGGAGTGCAAGTTTGAATCTAGGAGGTACATGCATTAATGATTGCGCTTTAATTTGAAGAGTACAAGAAGTACCCAGAAAAGGGAGCAGTCATTGATACAGGGCGTGGTTTATTTTATTTTTACCAATTACTGGATAATCTATGGGAACTAAATTGGCCAGATCCTAATCACACTTTGCAGTGGCTGTTTTTTGGAACAGAACTTGAATAGTTAGTTTTCGAATTTTAATTACAACAGGCATGATTGGCAGTGACCCAACCCTGTCCTCTGCTGTGCCCCGTCCACTGGACATCACTGCATCCATCCTCCCGTCAACACTTAGCTGCCTATGCTGCAAGCCTTTTCATTTTTCCTTCATTGCGTACCTGCACATAGGCTTCCTATGGAATAGAATCGACTATAGAGATCCCATCGCCATTTCCATGGTGGCGAACTTTGATTGTAGGTATGTGTTTTAATGCAAAATGCCTTCAAAAAAATTACTCTTCTGGCTGAACCTTTTACTTCATCCACAAGGCATTACCACTTGGGAAAGGTCACATGGTCGGATATTTTGCTGAACTAAATGCTTCGGTAGGTTCGTGCTCAAGTTGGGTGTGTTTAGCGAAATTAACCAAAATTTGAAGGATCAGTAGGCCCTTCTCGTTTTGCCACCTTTAGCCTTGTTTATGTGGGGAAGTCATTTATCGTTGCAAGGCATACAATGAGCAGTGTTGTATAGCAATTTGCTATGCAAATAGGTTTGCTAATTAAATGTACACTTGTGAAGCAAAAATAGCTGTTAAATTGTCCTGTTCAATGACACAGCTCACCCTGCATTCCTCTTGCTCTTCGGGTCTCTCCACCCTTTTTTCCTGTTCACTGCAGTAATCACCTCCTCCACTCCACTAAGTCCGAAAGGCCTGTGTGGGAGTGCTAGCCAATAATTGTTTTATACAAATAATTGCAAGCCAGAAGTAATTGGGATGACACTTTTATTAAGCCAACTAAATCCCGTCTGGCAAAGACTAGTTTGTGTTAGTCTTATATTTTTTTAAAGACAGTCATGCAATTCCATTTCTTTAAAAATGCATAATTGCAGTGTTGCTACTGTAAAACAGTGCTGTACAGTTAAGTTTAGGTTAGTAGATCTAAATCTGTGTCAACTAAATTTTCATTTTATTGAGGAAGATGCATCATATAGAAGAGTGAACACTTTTGAAAATGTATGTGATTACACAGCCACATTCATTGGATGGCAAACTTAGTTCTGTGACCTACTGGTCACATACATCTGCAACTGGTGCTCAACCCATGAGCTGAACCCTAATACCTCCTAGCTTATCACCCCTGTTGCTTTATACACACCAGCTGCACACGTATCCGGTGCACCCACGCACCATACAACATTATCCCTCTACTGACCTGAACTACGGTTCCCGAGGGCGTTCAACCTACCAGCGCTTTGAGGTCATACAGTCATGTATAAGGCGCTATATAAATGCCAAGTAACATACCAGCTAGCCTGAAAGTGAGATGGCCACAAAATACAATTTTCCACCTAGCTTGTCCAGTTCTCTGCTTGCTACGCCATCCACTCTGCTTAGTCTCTTACTGTCCTTCCTCTTACATAATGAATACACAAAACAAACTAGATATGTACACAGAGTAGTGATCATTTGATCCAGTCTGCACATCTACATATCTGCTGCAATACCATCACTGTATTTAGCCACTAGGGCTCCCTTTGCTCTGATTATGATATCCATGTATAACCGCACAAAGAGGGGTGGCCAAACTGTTTTCAGAGCCTTATTATCGTATCTATTTGTGTCCATTCACGGAGCTAACATTTTACAGGCACTCATCCAGGGCAAGCAAAGTCTACTCATCCACTCGAGTAGGCTTTACGAAGGGAAAGTACCATATGCAGGGGACGTTTGAAACTTTAGTTAAATATTTAATTTGACTTTGTTTGCATTAAATGTCAAACGTTTCACTGTGTATGTCTGGCCTCTGGGTGGCAGCTGCATGGCAAAGTTTTTTTTTTTGCTGGTGACATGCACCATTTTACAGGTAGCGCATTTACATTTTTTGTCACCTTTTGCCATGGGTAGGGTGCATTTCCCGTAGGCCGAGTAGGTAAACTTAGTTACTAGGCCTGCAGGTCTAGCAGAATTTTAAAGAATTTGCAAAGCCTGACTCTCTTTTTCAGTAATGTCTTACTCCAGCGGTACACAAATGCTGTATTACTTGTTTTATGTCTTGTGTAAACAACTTCTAGTGACAGTTAAACTTATTAAAATAACATTGCTAATCAAAAGTGTGCGTTCGCTAATCAAGAAAATGTTAATTTGCAAACTCTGCTAATCAGTTTTTGAAAACTAATGTATGCCTTGGGTTGTGCATCTGTTTGGGGTCCTGCGACCCCATCACACTCCATGCTGTTATGTTCGATAGCAGTGTACGGATTTGTGGTCTTTTCTGTGTGGGTGCACAAGTAGGGTTTCTCCAGCCGCTTCTTTATTCCCATATTTGTAGCTGATTTTGGGATTTTCCACTGCAGTGTACAGAGAAACAAAAATGGAAGAATTCAGATTTTATTATTAACTGAGTTGCTGGGATTGTCTCTCCGTTGGTGTACTGGAACTACCCAGACTGAACATCTACTGGCATTTTTATAAACTGTACACAAAGCCTGCTGAAATTACTGGATTTGTGTAATGTCAAACTAGATGATTACTCCTGCTCCAATCTGTCATCCCTTCTGAATGGAGTCTGTTTTGGCTGTATGGATCAGAAGGATGCCTTCATGTTCCTATTTTAACTCCACGGTAACAGTACATTTGTTTCACAGCCAGAAGGGTGCATTATTAGTACATGCTATTGTCCATCGGGTTCCATACGGCACCTAGATTGTGTACCAGACTTCTGAAGGTTGAAAGAAAAACATCAATTTTCCATCTGCCTTATTCCACCCCTCGCTCCACTCATCACCTGGTATTTGATAGCTCATTATTGGCCAAACAGGTAGTCTGACCTCCAATGCTCGCCACCCTTCCAACCCCCCATGCCCTCCACCTCAAATGAACGGGCTACCGACCACCTCCCTTTTCCCCAGTACCCTTTTGAATTGCGGATCCCGTCAACTCAGACTTTAATAATCGAAAAGCCCCCATAAATGGTTGTACGAGCAGGAACACATCACTACTGGGCAATACATTAAAAAAACATAATTAACCTCTGTGATGTCTTGTTCCAAAGCAAACAAGTCAGTCTTTCGGCCCTTGCTTATCATACTGCACCTTAAGACCATTGCATTCAACCTCACCACAGCGGTACTTCCATATTTAGGAGATGGGGCATTAAATAGTCAAGCTCCAGATTGGCAAGCCAACAGAGGGGACCGTAGGAAAAGACCCAGCACTAGACTGACAACAAATCTGCTCCCTAATACCTGGTCCCTTCACGATACACTTAACAATCGGAACAAACGTGACAACCGGGGCTCCTTTGTCTCTCAGTACTGGGGTGCAGGACCCGCACAGTACTCAAAGTAATAAGACCTATTTAAAAGCAAGCATGGTAAAAGTGGGGGGTGCTAGCGATGAAGTAGTGTTAGATAGTGATCACGGGCCTGTCCGTGCTACCATTGCTGTCATCCTCACTGCAAAGTTATCAGCCAAGGGTGCCCATCAAATGGCATGTAGATCTGCTGGCTGTTTTAGAAGACCTCTACACTTGCCTGGAGTACTCCGACAAGTAGAAAATCACCAAAATCTATTTCATACATAGTCGGACCCTTGAAACGTACGTTTGTAAATATGGCTGTCACGTTATTAATCATACAGCTCTCTGCTGCCATTTGTATGGTCATCAGGTGCTCCGGGGTGTCTGAAAGCGAAGGGAGTTTGGGGCAGTGGGCAGATGAGGGGGGGGGCAATACCTGAGCTCTGCATGCCTGTGACTTTGTAGGTCTTCGTTGATTAAAAATAGAGGCGTTTGTGTCGAAGGGGAGTTTTGTGGGCCCGTTGTGCTAGGATGCCCACCTTGGCCGAAAGTCCTCCCCCCCCCACCGCCCCTCCAACTAGCTGCTACACAAGAGATGGAAGACCAGAATTGTAAGGCCTCTACAGACAACATTCTTAAAGTTCAAACAACAATTAAACAGAAAAACCAAGGTAAGCAAAGGTAGAGGGCCGAGGCCAGCTTAATCGCAGACTGGGATAAAACTCCCTCCCCTGCCACCTTGCTTAAGTTCTTCAAACAATCCTCACCAGAGTATATTGCTAAACGAACATAGTCTTTGAAAGCATCGGGAACTCACGTTGAGCAGTGTCCATCTTGTAGAATGCAAGAACCTTAGCCTTGCCCTTTTTGAGGATCATCAGCGGCTGCACGATCTCTGGTTTAATCCCATGCATGTTGAAACCAGCATTGGTTACAAAGCTATAAAAAACGAAGACCCTCTAAATCTTGAAAAATACTGTTCACATCTTAAATGCCAACATGACTAAACTACTGAGAAAAAAATAATCCCTACCCAACTCTAAGAAAAAGCTTTTGGGTGACTCAATAAGGTCACAGACCACATGGAATCACTTAAACCACACTGATTTTCATGCAAGAGCATATTGTAAGAGTCCTAGACCATTCTGCGTGGACCTGTCGGCAGCCTGATGCTGTGGGCCACTATTCTGTTGAAGAGGATAGTCAGAGTTCGAAATTGTGGGGAGCTGGAAGCTATTTAGCTCCTGCTTCCAGCCTAGGAGAACCTGGTTAGCTTGAAAACAGCTACCAGGAGCTACTTTTGCCCCCCCTCGAAATTGGTGCCTTAGGAACATGCAAAAGGTAAATTAACATTGAGTATTTTAAAATGCTAATAAAGAAGAATTAGGACATATCTAATATCTCATTTATAGCGTGACTGTACCCAATTTCTAGGCGCGATAAGACAAGGATGGAGGATAGAAGGACAAAACAACAATCTTACTAGGCCTTGTCATTTAGATTGCGCAAGTGAGGGGTTGGGGGGGAGAAGTGCCCGGGGCTCAGGGGGGAGGCGAGAGTGCAAAGTAACTAGTACGTGCAGCCGGGAGTTGGCTCATAAGCGCAGAGAAACTGGCTGTAGGGATGCAGTCCCTTAAGTGGTTGGGAGGCCCGGAGGCAGTGCAAGGGCAACCAGTCGTGCAGGAGCCTGGTCCCGTAAATTCAGTGGGTGGCCAGGTAACCAGTATGTGTAGCAGACAGGAACATCAGCAAGGGAGAGGGAGAAGAAAAACAAACTAATAGCAAGGTCTTGAGTGGTTTCCGGAACCTTAGGTTGTGCTGCTCAAGTAGAAGTATAATTGGTTATTTATAACGCTTAATACCAAAGAGGTTTCTAATCGTGGACCAGGGATTCGAACCAGTGTCGCTCTGCTTGCTTCCAAGACGAGTGCGTTGCCACTGAGCTATGCTACCTGTGCAAGTAATACACATTTAAACATAATGAAACCTGCAAAATGAACAAAGATACATTGTGCGTCTCCTGTCAAAGTTAAATGTGTGGTACGCTGGGTATTTGCTCCATGTTTCCTAGCCGTAGCTCCTGCCTTCTGGGTGATGCTTGACACCCAGGAGCTTGTTTTAGCTCTTGCTCATTGAATCTTAATTTCAAACACTGTATGGCTATTATAGGAAAGATGGCCTTGTCTAGAGTGACCGGTCTACCTTAATCAAGTTTGGGGATTTCAAGTTAACCCCGCAGCCCAGTAAATAGGGGGATGGGGGGGGGGGCACCCACAACGATCAAGCCTATCCTCGTGGCTTTTTGTTGGTTATACCCAACCGCTGGCCACTCCATTAAGCAATCCCCTCCCTCAAGATATATGGTATATGGGGAAGAAACGTAAACTGCTTTCAACTGTCCCAAGACAGACACAACTCAAGACAACCTATCAAAGTGCCCTCTAGCAGTTGGACACGATGCCTTCAAATACCCTCTTTGAACCACAATAAAACGGAAATCCTTTGGATCCACTCTGAGGACACAAAGGCCCAAGTGCGGGGTCTTTGGTGCGCATTTCTTGTGCTGCCCAAAAGAGGCAGACTGCAGAGGAGAACGCAGCAGGTGGTGGATCAGGTGAGCAGCATCCTTGCAGATGTCCAGGAATACAGGCAGCTTCCGATCGAGTGACGGCTGGTAAGGGGGCAGCAGGACAAAAGTTGTCATGGGGATGGGGAAATGAGAGGCTGAGGGGCCAAACGTGCAGGGGTATTAAGCATACGGTATGGGGTTGAAGCCTCAAGATGGAAAAAGGAAAGCGAGCAATGTGCGAAATTTTGAGGTTTTCATTGTGAGGGTGGCGTTTTGATGCATGCAGCCTTCCCCGCACGCCAATAGATGTAGAACCAATATATCTGCAACTTACTGACATAATGGACTCCTTTTCCAGTTTCAGCCTATGTCAACACCGGAGTGAAAGGTGGGAATCTCTTGCTGTCTACACATTCACTTATTGACAAGAGCTGCCAAAAATTCTGAGACTGTAAAAGGTATACTAGGCTCCCGAAGTTTAACACTCGTATTTACGAAAAAGCGTTCCTATGTACCCGCAGTCAACCCAGGGCACGGCCGTCTCCCTTCCTTGACACTCCCTTTAACTTACTGTAGGGAATACTCCACCCCTATTCCACATCTCACCCTGGGTATGGTCTCCTAGAATTACTTTGGATAGGCACGGGCCACATTTCTGTGACATCTCTTTATCATCTAGGCTCTGTCACTAGGCATTTGGAAAGATCTGATTGCGTCATTATTCGTGTTGTCATTCTTCGTCTAGGTCTACTCTTTTCGGCTCCTCTCACGCCTCTATTCTTTATATATATATATATATATATATATTTCATTTTACTATTAAATCTACAGGAATATTGCTGGTACTCTTAACCGAAATCGATTGTACACTGCACTACCCGTAGTCTATACCCCCCCACCCCCATCCCTATTGGTTTTTGTACTTTGGCCTCTTTATTCGATCATTGTTTTTTGTATGGTGCAAAATCACAAACCAGTTGTGCCATGCGATTCCTCCTTGTGTGCTTTGGACCAAGAAAGGGAAGTGACTGGCTGTAAATGGGACTGAGCTGAACATTGCATGTGCATTTCAACTTTGCATGATTATAACAAATATTGCTGCACAATGTTCCGGCCCTTTCTGTAGTTGACAGCTGTTCCACGAGGATGGGGGAAAATGAGGGATAGAGGAAAGATAATTTGGGGCTAGCGACAGTGGTCGAGGCGAGCAACTTGTACTGATTGTGCAAACTGACAATATACAGGGCTTTAGGCTACTAGGATTTTCAAACTGCATGCACTATTGTTTGAACTTTGGATATACCGACATGGTCAATTGGGAGTGTAAAGGGATTGTGTAATATTGGTTTCTGCATACCGGGTGTAAATGAGAACATTCTGGAATTGTCAAACTAAGAACATTAACTGCAAACCTACCTGGATGTTATAGCTAGAAATATTCCTTAATAGTACAGTGTGAATATACTGGAACTGTCAAACTGATTCGCAATGTGATGCACAGTGGGGTTGTGTAATTGTATGTTTACCAGGGGTGTAAAATGGAAAAGAAACTTGTATGCATAAGCTGTTTGGCAAACTGAGTTTGTCAAAATGGCAATATACCTTTTTATGCAGAATGGTAATGTACAGAGATTCTGAAACTGGAATTTACTGTCGGTAGATGTACATAGTTTGGAATCTGGTTTGGAATCCCATGACGGAAATGTTCGAGGGAGGAAAGACTTGCCCCCCCCCCCCCCCGAACTCCCCCCCTCTCCCTCAGATGTCTTGCGGAAGCACACTTTGCTGTGTGCCGCTGACTCGCTGTCTCTCTGCAACGCTGGTTTCCTTTCACTTCCGTGATCGGGAACCGGCGCCGCAGGGTCATTTCCTTTTTTTTTAATTTTTACTTTTTTGGGATCAGCTGCGGGGTACACCCCCGCTCACAATATATTGAACAAGAGTGCGGGGGACACACCCGCAGCACCGAATGGGGGGATTTGGTCGAACTTGTCCAAATCTCCCATTCAGGTTTTTATTTGCTGGCTTTTTGGACGTTTCCCATAGTCTATCAATGTGGAAATGTATTGAGATTTCAAGGTAGGGATATCATGGTGTTGGCAAACAGAATAGATATGCCAAATGGGTCATCTGGCAATATGCAGAGATTTTGGGACTAGGAATTATGAAAATGTTTCACAATTAACTGGGAGTATATGGATTTTTCTAATTGTACAGTGGAAGTATGCCAACTGTGATGCAATGGTAAAGTCAGTGCATGCTAGAAATTATGTAGATACTGGCCGTTACTTGAAAGTTTTACATTGAGGTATTGTGCATGATATTTGATAGACTGGGATTCTGCTAAGTGAAAAATACATTGTAAAACTTGCATGTACTGGCCTAGTTTACCTGATAATAGGCTGGTATTGTAAAAATGGGAACATAATGGGTTTGGGTAAACTTTAAATCTACTGGAATGGTCCACTCGGAATGTGATGGTGCTGTGAAAATGGATCATACTGGTGATTGAAAACTGGAGCTTAAACAATCTGAGCATGTTGAGCTTGCACAGTTGAATACCATATATTTGCAATCGCAGTATCTAATGGCAAACTGAGCAGTTACTGGAGTTTTCAGTAATTTACGTCTGAACTACTTTTATGGCAGGCCCGCATTGCTGGTTAGCTCCTCCCCACAAAGTACATCTGTTTCCAGTCTTGGGGCTGGCTGGATGAAAGGATTTGCACAAGTGGTATGTCTAGCGCAATGACACTTGCTCTGGTTTGCTTCTGGTGCCAACAATAGTGTAAATGTTATTGCACGATTGCTAAAACCAGTATTGTTGGCCATTGTGCTGGCTCCCCAACCAGACGCCCTCAACATTGGTATGGAAACGGTGATTGTGTGGCCGTTACGGCCACTAGAGAGGCGACCATTGTATTGCTGTTGTCTGAGAGCATGTGCAGTTGTTGCGATTGTGCTTTCACCCATGCAAATCCTGTCATTGCCCCTGTGTGAGTACTTAACCAGCCGCATGTAATCCTTTCACTGGCACTGCTCAAATCTGATATCCTCTTAACCACCAAGTCAGCGCAGTTTGGGTCATTTCCACATTGCTACAACAAATCTATGAAAGACAAAGTTCCAGAGGGAACTGCAGTCACAGCTTCGTCTAGACCGGCCTGCTACTGGCTTGCATGCCGTCTGGGATGGATTGCATTTGGAAACCAACAGCAAACTTCTTAGTGGACATGTTTTAATGCAGTTTCCACCACTGACTGTAGATGTGCTGCCCCTTCCAGTCCTACACCACAATGTGGCACAGTGGCTACCTTTCTTTCTGGCCCTGGCAGTTGAAGGTAAAACATGTTCACTTGGGGCAGTTGAGGACGTGCAAAGGATTGGTTAATTGAAGGTAATGGAAGATGGCCATCTTGTGCCAGCTGGGCATAGTGCTACCTACCAATTATTTGCAAAGCGGGGATAATATAAAACTGGCAAGGATGTCCTTCGTGAGTGTAATGGTGCCAACCATTATGTGCCCACTGGGCACAACGGATACGGGTAATGTAGATGGATTAGAAGCCGGGACTGGATACCAAAGACCCAAGTAACCTTACGCCTATCACAAATTGCAACTTTAAAAAAATAAAATCACGATAAATTTGCTACATTACAATTACTTTTGTGGAACTGTATCATTCTTTGCAACATGCAATCGAAATTTAGACCGGCATCCAGCACATATACGGCATTTGTCGATATCCACTCTTGTATGCTAAAAATCATGGACCTTGGAAGAGCTGAGATTTTGGCCTTGCTTGACTTGGCGGCTTTAGATTTGCTTGACCATGGCAGCCTCTTACATACCCTAGGTCATCTGGGAAATTGTTGCAGGGAGGCTATTGGGTGGATCCATTACTTTCTTTGAAACCAGGTGGCCAGAATTCACTGGGTGAAGCTTTTTCGTTTGCGTCCTCCATCTGGTGCGGTGTACCCTGGGGAGTATGTCTGTCACCTGTACTGTTTAATCTGTACCTACGACCACTCTGTTCGCTCCTACGCTCACGTAGCTAGTGTTTGAAGTCAGCGGCAACTACGCCTTAGATTCGTCCAAACTCCTTGGCACGTACAATCTAATTGAGTCTTTGTCTATAAACTGGCTGTACCTCAATGGTAGCAAAACAGTTTCTCATTATGGCACGCTCTTTCTACTGACCCCAGACTAAAAGCTTTAAAATGGAGAACTGCACTACCCCAGTGCAGAATAAGGTAAAAACCCTGGACATCCAATTGAAGGCTCTATGAATATAGATGTCTGTTAATCACTGTGGAGAGACACCCTGATTTGGGGCTCACACCTCATAAGGCACAAGTCCAAGCTGCACCCCTCAAAATCACCCTGAACTAGTAGAAATCCTTCTTAAACCCACATTGCTAGCTGACTGCAGTAAACTGTTTTTAGGAAGATGGGCACTAAAGAGAGCCACCAACACCCAACTCTATAGCCCCTAACCACCCCCACCTACCCCTCTCATGACAGCGACTGAACGAGTCAGCAACATCAGCCGGAAACACCACCTACAGAC
Source organism: Ambystoma mexicanum (assembly GCF_040938575.1). NCBI lineage: Eukaryota > Metazoa > Chordata > Amphibia > Caudata > Ambystomatidae > Ambystoma > Ambystoma mexicanum. The sequence goes on along the minus strand of NC_090934.1, from coordinate 1,238,429,722 downwards.
AGAGCACTTACTGTTAGCGGACAGCCCCCCCACACCCATTACTACACCACAAGAGAACCAGACCAAAGCAGAACCAACTGGACATCAGCAAACTAAGTCTAAACAACTCTCTATCTTATAATGCCATGCAAACGGCCCATTCTGAGGGAACGAAAAAGAGAAGAAAGAACACACACTCCGGAAAAGCAACAAAGAACCACAACTACAGAACGCACCCCCGCACTGAACATGAATCGAACCAACACTGGGAGAAGACAAATTCCTCCACTTAACCTCATATCTCGCTGACAACTGGTCACCAGAGCAAACCAACCCAACGCTAGAATCAGCAACACCAAACTACCCAACACAAGCGCGCAGAAGGAGGATAAACGCAAGAAACAAATAAAGCAAATGCGATAACACCCTACATCACCAAGGCAAGAAGAACTTCCAACTTGTGGAAGACTAACCCGATGAAAACAAAAACCCAAGACAGAATCTAGAAGAACTCTTTGAAGATGCTGTCACCCCAAAACCTGCACCTCAACAAGAGTGACCAGGAAGGAAACCCCAACACCGATCAGAAGACAACCTCAACAAGCAAGCCCAAACCAAACACCTCCAAACTCCACTGCAATCTTATAAACGCAAGATCCATGTCAAAACACTCAACAGATCTTCGACCTACTCGATGACAACGGCATTGACATCCTGTTCATCACAGAAACATGGCTAGATGGCAACTACAAAATCGCACTCCAAAGCTGCCTTCCAACCAACTTCAAATGCCTTCAAGTAAACAGGAAAAACAAAAGAGGAATCGGCATCGCAATAGCATTCAAAGGACACCTGAAAATAAAAACAGATGACCCGCTCAATATAATCAACTGCGAAACCATGGTAATACACCCAACAGCAAGCCCAAAAACCAACATCCCATTCATCCTGGCGTACAGACCACCGACATATGATCGAACCTTCGTCGACAACTTCATAGAAGCCATCACCAACATAGCCATCAACCACGAACACCTAATCATCCTGGGGACGTCAACATCTGGTTTGAAGACCGTCACACCAACTCCCAAACCTCACTGATTGAACAACTTGCTAGTATGAAACTACGGCAACTAGTCAAAGGGGCAACACACTCGGCAGGCCACACCCTTAACGCAATTATTGCCAAGGAAAAACTCATCACCACTGCACCACCGACACTAATATTGTGGAGCGACCATCTCATCATCCCATTCGTGATCACTCTGCCTACTCAAGTCTGCATCCAACCCCCTAAACTCACAACCACCACAAAAAGAAACTGGCAACACGTCAAAGAAAGCAACCTGTTCGAACAACTGGAATTAACCAAACCCTGAACTACAGAACTAGAGCTAGCTGACCTAGACAGGAAAGCGGAGTTACTACGCAAATGGATTTCAGATACAAACGACAAGTTGCCCTAGAAAAACCATTCACCCCATCAAAAAAAGAGCAATGGCGAAATGGTTCACCCCACTAATTTGTCCTGGATACAAACAATCGAACATGCTAGCTAGATCGTTTCCTGTGCGTACTGGCAAGTTTTGGAACACCCTGCTACAAGCGCTTGGGCAGGAAGAGAATAAAAGGGATTTTTGAAAAGCATTAAAAACCTCCCTCTTCAAGTAATCCTTTGCCCAAGTTTTTCATCGGGATTTACAGGATCTTGATTTGATCTTCTGTGTGATTGTTGTGGCCCGATGCCTGCGGCGCACTATAAATCAATATGTTTTAGCGTTGGCCTGTGATGGGCATTTTTGAGGTCCTACCGTATTGGTACCCCTTGACCACAACAAGGCAACAGCTGACAAATGGTGAGAGTACCTGGGCAGATGATAGCAGCACTTGGAAAATGCCTATTGAAAGCTTGTAAAAGGGCCTAATCTGCTGATTTTGCTAATACTGTAACAGGAATTAAATGTATGAAACAGATGCGTGGGCAGATATGGCTGAAAAATCATCAGGATTTGCTTTACAGCTTTAGTAAAGCTATTAACTTGCGGATTGCAGCTTAGAAATAAACTGGCTGCCCCATAATGTCCCATAGTTTGATGTTACTTTGTCATAATACTAGCTCAGACCCCAGAAGGGTGTGTTCATTGAGGGGCGAGTAGTGGTTGGGTATGACCAAAGGATTCAGCGTGGCTATGGTTGGTCAATGGTTGCGAAAAAAGCCAAACAATCACCTCCCATGTCCCTCCTATCTGTACTCTTAGTTTTGGGCGCTAAAGAACTACCAAACAGCCAAAACTAAAAATGCATATTTGTCAAAATATGTAGGGTGCATTATACCTATGAGATTATATATAGTAAAGTAGAATATTGAATTTGAACGAACAAGCCACTAAATCCTTGGAAGGTCTTGTAATCGGTGCCACTCACCAATGCATTGTGGGTGTGCAAATTAGCTTAGAAGTAGGCATTTTTGCCACAGAAAATGTCTGTCTTATAGGGAAGCGCTATTTTGTGCACAGCTTTATTTCTCAGTGGCTCTGAGCTGGAGTTCGACTTCCCAGGATGGTTACTGGGTGGCTCTGTGGCATCTCTGGCCTACTGGCTGAAATTGACTTGTTGTTCTCCTATTTTAGACAGAATGGTTAAGACATTAAGGTAAGATTTGAGGTTTGGTCCCATCCATGCAAGTTATCCAAAAACCTTATCAGGTGACATCGATACACACGTGGCAAATGTGAACTTTAAAAATCATGATCTACTAAATGTGCAGAAAGTCTTTTGTTTCGTATTTGTTTTCAGTCTCTTGTTTGGTATTTGTTTTCCAAGGGAGCCCTCCCAGCCAAACAAACCACTATTTAGGCATACATATCTCTAATTTTTAATTTTGATTTTACATTTTTAAAGCGCTCACCCAGCCCGCGGGTGTCGAGGTGCTGTTAAAGAAATAGTTTTTTTGTTGTTGCGTAATTGTTTTTTTGTTGTTGCGTAATTGTTTTTTTGTTGTTGCGTAATTGGGTTTTTTTGTGTCTTAATTGCGTATTTATAACGCGCTTAAACACCCAGAGGTTTCTAAGCGCGGACCCGGGGATCGAACCAGTGTTGCTTAGTGTCGCCTTGCTTCCAAGGAGCACAGTTTGCTACTGAGCTATCCTCCCGGGCACACTGAATTTTCTGCTTTGATTTTTGGCGTATACCTTGCCCAATATTTGGAAAAGGGTACACGCTGGAAAACGTCAAAATGATCTGTTGCCCCAATGTTTAATTCGTTCACCCTAGTTTAATTGTTGCCCCATTTCACTGGTAAATAAGTAACATTGCAAGCTACTAGCCAGCCAAATGTCACTCCCAACCTCTGTCCTGCACATAGAGTACACGCTATTTTAGACCTTTCTCTAGTAGCCTAAACCACCCACTCTTTTTTCTTTTTCAATTGGTGTTAGGGCCTGGAGACTATGCAAATGCGATTGTGCGCGTTATACATCTGAGTAATGTGACATAAACCAACAAAATCTATACTTTGGGCCTATGCAGTTCGGATACAAAAAAAATATGTTTGCTGGATGCGCCTACATGCTCACAAACCTACTGGACACAACCTTAAAAGCATGTGGACACGATATGAAAGCAAAGACATTCCGGACAGCACTTTGAATATAGTTAACCGATGCACTAATTTGAGTACATATTCAGACCCCTGATATCTGCGGACATTCCTTCTGGTAAGGATCTGAATTACCACACGGCACTGGACATGACCATAGATGCTGATGACTCCAATTTCTTCATTCATTAACGTGGCAGAGATGCGTCTAAGCAGGTAGGTAAAATGAGTTATTTTCATAGGTTACAGAGGTGTTGCAGTTTAGAGCATCAGAAGATTTCTGCGGGTGACCGAGGATTTAGGTGAATAGCCAGGTTTTTAGGGCTTTGGGAAATGGCCAGTAGGATTCTTCTGCTCTTAGTGTCTGTGGGAGGGCGTTCCATTGTTTAGCAGCAAGGACCGGGAAACTGGAGCATCCCGTTTTGATGTGCTTGAATTTTGGTTGTACCAGTCTGTGGTTGTAGGGGGTTCTGCTAGGCCTATCTGTTTGGTGCATAACAATGTTTTGGGTTAGATCTGGTGGGGCCGTTTTTTATTTACTCCTATGTGTGATAGTAAGTGTCTTGAATAGGATTCTTTGCCGAATGGGAAGCCAGTGTTACTGCTTTCTTGGTGTCTGATATATGATCGTCTAGTTAAGTTCAGGGCAGCTTTAAGGCATTATTTTGAATAGTATGGAGTTTTTGTATGTTGTGTGAGGATGTACCTGTGAATCAGGCATTGCAGTGATCCAACCTGGTGCCTACAACTGCCTGTGCAATCGTTACGCAGCTATCTTCCGATGAGTAGTATCTGATTGTGGTGAATATATATTTTACGCCAATTACGTGGACAACACACAAATCCTCATAAAAGTAATCTACATTACTTTTTTTTTTTTTTTTTTGCCGGATGATGATTTGTGTGTGGTCCACGTAATTGACGTAAATCATGCCTTGAACATCTAGGAGGTCGAAAAGAAGCTTTCAGTGTGCTGCTTCTGTGGAGAAGGCAGCTGCAGGGGTGAGGTGATTGCTATGGTTACATTGAGTCTTGTTAAGTAGTGGTGCAGTGTGAGTTAAGATTTCGTTTTTAGCATAACTTACTTTACATTTAGTCTAGTCGCCTTACATTTGGCATTTCCAACCTCTTGTAGGCCTGTATCTTTTTAATAGGCAGTCACCTTGAAAAATGTCTCTGGGAATATTTTGTATGTGCGGTTCCAATTCCATTTGTTAATGCGTGACCATAAAATGGTTGGGCTTGCCTAATAATGGCATGGCAACACAAAGCAATGGATATCGCGGCTTCCTTCATACCTCTGCCGTTTGCTCTTAGTAAAATGTGGAATGCACCTCTACCGTCTTCTATTGGACTCATTGTGGCAAAAAACGTACATCCAAATCTAGAACAGCAGACGTCTGACCAGGTTTTTAATTATATTTTCCATTAAAAAAAATCTTGGGATGATTTGTAGGAATTCCATTGGATTGTAGTGTGTAACTAGTTCACAGCTTTAAGTGCAAAGGTCAACTGACCCACACATTCCTTTTCCATGGTAACGCGGGGCCCTCAACAGAGTGGTCCATTTTTTTTTTACTACCACCAGTTTCTTTTTTATGTGAAACTCACTGGGTGCCTGCTGGCTTGTGGCGTAAGAGTCCCCTTTTCTTTAACGAGTGCTGCGGATTGCTTGTGGAGTCCCACACGAGATCGCAGAGAGGGATGTTTCCAAAGCTATGTGGGAAGAGCTTAGAAATTCGTTCACATTTCACAGGTGTATGAGGTTGTAGTAAGGAAGGGAATGTTAGGACCAACACAAGGAACTGTATGCGTGTGGATTTTGTCCCTTCTTTAAACCTTTAAATATATGTCCTTTTTAGAGGTTTATGTGCAAAATTACCTCTGTTCCCAACAAGAGCACAGGCTTGCTATGTCTTTTGCACGTTGTCCCTCAGATGATACTGACCCTCTCCATCCTACACTATTTAAGCTGAACCTAAATGGCCTACTCTTCAAAGAAATGTCCCCAAACGCTCCTCTTCCCTCTTCCCCCTTCCCCGGCTTTCCCTATCCTGCATCACTCCTCTGCTCCCTCACTTTGAACATATGAACAGCACTCATTGCTTTCGAGCTATGCTCTGCCTTTCACATCCCATACATACTTCCTGCTGTCCCTTTCACCAAAGCAGATGTCTTATTTATGAGATGGATGGTTTGCATTCACCTCAAGTCAGGAAAAATCGCAAGGGTTGCAAGCACCACCTGAATTCTTGTTGCCCTAAATTCCGAGTTGCTCTCAGAATGTAGATACAGGGAAGGTGTCCAATACTTTGGTTTTCTAGTGGAAGGGGTTGATGGACTGAGCAAGCATTGCCACACAGGAAGCTTTTGCAGCTCCTTGGGTATGTAGTTGGACAGAGGTCTTTCGGTCTGAAATGGCTACTCACTGGCTAGTACTCCATATTCCCCCTAATAAGCTGCTACAGATTTGGTTGTGAGAATATGTTCAGGTTGCAGTTGTAGAATGTGACATAGCACCGTAAGTATCACTGTTGCAATCTCCAAAGAGCTTGTGCAAGGTGATTGACGTGGGTGCTAAATCGGTAGGCCCGTGTTACCACCAAGAAGCTGGTGAATCTGTTACTTCAAATTAACAAGGGGGTCCTGGGAGTCCCTCTGCCAGACATTAGTCCTGGTTGCGAGAGACTTACCCAGAGTCTTTAGCTCACTTATCTTTCACAGAGAAGAAATATCCCAAACATATCGGTCTTAGTCCTGCCCTGGGGAAGTCCAGTACTGAAATGCTAGGCAATTCTCCTCTGAACAAGAGTACCAACAGAAACCCCAGACACGTGTTTCTGTCTGGTTGGACCTCATCAGTAGGGTGGATCTGTGCCAATGCAGAGTGTGTGCCTCATCGCGGTCGTCATAGGGATAGGCAGCATATACTGCACCCAGATGGAAATGAACACAGCATCCTCTCACACCGGTATGCTCCCAAGATTGTGTCTGGGGACAAGCACACACAACTGGAAGTGCTCCCTCCCAGCAAATGCTGTGAAGAGTTTACGCGTACTACTTTTTGCTGGCCCCTCCCACATTTTCCGCCAAACATTGTTAAATTGTCTGGCTATCGCTTCATGATGTGCAGAACTTAGCTTGCCATAGCCATCATAAAATGTCTGTTAAGATGCCAAGAATTTCTTGGGCTCCTGACTGCCCTCCTTAGTTTCCCAAATAAAGGTTAGGTACAGCATCACATCTCAGTGAATTCCCCAAAACTATAGATATGGGGCAGCTGGGTTTGGGTTTGTATTCGTTCAAGTGGCGGGATGTAGAGGGTGCAGGCGCCCTGTGTTTATTTGGGGGGGGGCGAATTCGTAAAAGAAAATATGATGGAATCGCGTTCGCAGTAATGGATGCGAACGAATCACATTTGCAGTGATAGATGCTCTGGAATCATACATTTGTGCCAGCGCCAGAGCTCTGATCCATGTCAACAGCGTGTGGATGCACATTTTAGGGGCGCAATGCAGGTGCACCATATCGCCTGGATCCAACCACGGTCACATTGCATTACTTGTCACAGGCATGATTCAAGAACAGTGGCGCATTCCTACACATTTTGAGTCCTCTGTACAAGATCCGACTTCCGCTGTACACCGGATACAAGTACAGAAAACCAGAACGTGCAGCAGATGCTCGTGATGCTGCCACAGTGCGTGCCCGCAGGCTAAAGACTGGTTCTGTGAAGGAGGCATAACCAGCATTCCTTGTTTTACATTCCATGTGTATACTGTGCATTAATGGAGACGCACAGTTCATCCCGTTTGGTGTATGTTCTGTACCAAGGGGCACTATGGAAAACAACTGCATTAGTTTAGTTTGTGTATATAGTGCACGTAACGGGGTTAGTGGGCTGTACATGCGCCTTTTATTGCATGGGTATGATGCGCTCGTTGAATTTGCAGCAAGCAAGCCATACTTAATTGTGTGGATGTGATGGGCCTTCCATGTTCAGTGCATGTTTTAAGTGCATGCAAATGACGCGTAAACTGGATCTTATGTGCCTTGAAATGGCCTCATCTACCTAAACCTGCACGAAGTGGCGGCTATTGACATGTAAATCTACGTAGTCTAGGCTCATGAAGCAAGTTATTATAATGGGTGGCAGGGGTCGTTTTTGCACTTTTGCGTTGGGTAGCCAAGCAGTTTAAAGCGGGGAGGCACAGGGTAATACAAATTATTGCTACACAAAAGACCATGGTTTCTAAACGAAAAAAAAAATCTTGTAAATGCGCAGCTTTGGTTTGTACGATTGTTAGTCCACTGGATCGTCTTCAGCAAAATGTATCCAGTGATAGTTTATATTGCCAACCAAACGAGATATTCAATTAGCTTCGTCAAACTTCACTTCACAATCAGTCGACTGCCTCCATTGAGAGACTTCTTTAATTCATCAAATGTGCAGAAACTTCTCCTTTGTGCGTACAGCTTGCGCCATCTGTCTGCATCTGCCGTTCTGGGGTCACTTCTGTCTTAATGTTTATGTGCAGGACATTATAAACATCCGCCAGCATTCCTCTTATCCGATATTTATAAAAAAGCATCTCCTCTACAAATCATTGGATTGCTTCATGGTGAAGGTTTCGGGAAGCTGTGTTCTCGGAAATGTAACTGATGCACTTGGTAGCAGGATGAAGCAGGAAAACTTGAGTCTTCTGAAAGCAGCCAAGATGACAGTACACCGACTCTCGAGTCCGATTTGGGAGGATGCCACGGGCACACCACCTTTGTGCCCTGGACAGCGAGTACACTGCATCCCAGCCTAGCCGTAAAATACGTTTCTGCTTAAATGCCATACCATTGGATCAGAGGGCACGTTTTAAACCGTTTCCCTGGAACTTGTTGATCTCATGTTTTGAATATTTCGTCAGTTTATCCATTTCTGGGCTTTACCTCTGAGCATCATGTGAAACTGTTTTCCTAGCATCACCCTTTCGCTGCTTGTCCCTAACTTGCAGACCCAAGTCGTTTCCATCTTTACTGTCAGCCCTACAGATGAGCAGTGTTATCAGTATTGTTGACTTCCTAAACATCGGCAAATACTACCAACAAGATGGTAACCTGCTTTGACCTGCACAGCTCCACTTTGGTGGGATCATTGCTACTAGGCAGGCAGTGGCACAGGAAAGTGATTTAATTACTGCCTCATTTGAAGAGGAACTTTATGGTACATTTTTCTAAGTCAGTCCATTTCGTTGCAAAGAAATAATGGATTATAACTTGCAAAGAAATATGGATTATAACTTTTTTTTTACAGATTTAAACGTTTTTTGCAAAGGGTAATTATTTGTTACTCCTATTATTTTTAAAGAACTTCCCAAAATACTGACACAAAATATCAAATTTCAAAATCCTGTCGGCAGATCTACACTCTGCCACATATCCCTCTTTTATCCAGCAATTGTAATGATTGTGTCCTGCCTTCATCTGCTCCCATTATTTTTTCACCTTCTGTCCTCTGTATATCTTTCATTTGTTTAATTGAGTCCCTCCTGGCATTTGTTGTGGAAGCCGTTTTGCAGTATGTCCCTCCCCTCATTGTGGAGGAAGGATAGCTCAGCGGCAACGCGCTTGTCTTGGAAGCAAGACAATGCAGCGCAACACAGGTTGAATCCCAATCCTGCGCTTAGAAACCACTTGTTGGTATTAAACACGTTATACATATAATTATAATGTAATCTCTTCCATCTACTTTTTCCTTGTGAACATGCAGTCTCCATATCTTTGTGGTCCTCGAGATGAGGTATAGATAGCCATGGATGGGTACAGTTGTACGGCATAGTCTCGTTGGTTACACCTCTCTGTACATAACATTTACCTTCGTTTTCCCCTTCTACCTTGTGATGTTACTTCCATTTAGATCTGTGGGTATTTATTTTCAAATTTGTTTATTGGCATTTATTACAGTAACAGGACTCTAAATATGTCCGTGATTTGAGGATAATGAGCATTTCAGCATAAAACATTAACAAATTAACATTACAAAATTAACTATCTGCCAGTGTTTTTTCAGTTGAGCTAGTGCCGCTTGGCGGACCAGGGGGGGTCCGGCTGGTCTGGAGAAGAGGGGGAAAGGGGGGCTCATCCCTGTGAGGGCCCAGTGAGGTAGCAGCGAAATAGTCTCAGGTCCTTCAAATTCGGTTCATAGGTCCGCTTTCGGTGAATTTGTTCCAGTTCATGGGGGCTTGTCATCGGAGGGGTGAAACAGGGAGTCTGTGAGTTTTTTCCAGGCCTCCAGGGTCATACTCGAGTCGTCTGTAGATCTGGCTACACTGTCCTCCCAAGCCGTTGTTTCTGCTCGTACCCAGCGTTTCAGCTCAGTGTGCCAGCTTTTCTGTTGGGGCCCAGCTGTTTTCTTCCAGGACATTGCAATTGTCCTCTTTGCCAGTATACACATAATGTCCATTAGTCTGGCGAGGTGCTTGAGTTTGGCCGGTCTAGTGTATGTGCCCAATAGGCATTCCTCCGGGGTCCATTTGTATCGGGTCACCCCAGATTATCGCTTGTCTGCTGTATGGCGGTCCACAGGGACTGCGTCTTAGTGCACAACCAGAACATGTGGTTCAAGTCCGCATTATTCATTCCACACCATGTACAATTGGAGTGTGACATTTTATTGAATTTTGCCAGCCTGGATGGGGTTAAGTATGTTCGGTGTAGCAGGTTGAGTTGTATTTGTCTGAATATGTGGTTTCTGGACACAGTCTTGGGAAATGTCAAAGCCCTCTCCCATTCTCCATCTGACATTTCCCGGCCCATGTCTGTTTCCCATTTGCTTTTCAGATCGGCACTCCGTGGGTTGGGGATGTCACTTAGGTGGCCGTAGATCTGGGACACCGGCTTCCATCCTTCACCCAGGGCATACAGTAGTGTAATCAGGAAGTTTGATTCCGGTTCCTCCGGCCATGACGTCCACTTGGTTCGTGCTGTGGTTCTCATCCTGATACCACAGGAACTGGCCTATATGGACTCCATCCATTTCCTGAAGTGTTTCAAAATCTTTAAAAGCCCCATCCGCAAATAGGTCCCCCCATGAGTATATCCCATTCCTTTCCCAGTGTCTGAGGTGATGTAGATCTACGACAGATCTGCATAGGTTCGAGATCAGTGATATGTCCGGGGATTACTGGCGCTTAGCACAGTTAAGGGTTTCTGTCCTGCGCCAAATTTTTCGTCCCAGGATGGTCATGAAAGGGGCATTTCGCATCAGGTGGGAGGGGGCCCAGATGAGTTCTCACATATGCAACAAGGATACTAGGGACTGCAGCAGGGGCGTCTCAGACGTGGCTTCATCTGCTAGCCATTTGGTGACACAACTAAGCTGTGCTGCCAGATAGTATTTTTCAAAGTTTGGGCGTTGGATTCCCCCCCTGGGTGTACGGTAGCATCAGGGTGGTGAGTGCTATTTTGCGTCTTCCTTTCCCCCACAAGAAATCTCGGATTATACTTTCTATTAGGCGGAAAAACGGCGCGTTGATGTAAAAATGTATATTCTGGAAACCCGTACAAGAATCTGGGGAGGACAATTATTTCAATTATTGCAGCTCTACCCATCATGGATAGGGGAAGTTTCGCCCAGAAGTTCATGGATTTTCTCAGGACAGGAATCGCAGTCTTAGTGTTGTGCTCATGCATTAGTGTAGGGGTATGCATTATGTGTATCCGTAAATAATTGAATGAGGTCGGCTCCCACTGTATTCCTACCGTAGGAAGTTCTGTTATGTCTTTCCCCTTGAGGCCTGCCAGAGGGAATAGACAGGACTTCGCCCTGCTGAATTGTATGCCAGAAGACTTTGCAAAGTTGTGTAAAACTTCTAGCATCGTGGGCACGTTGTTGTGTGGGTCCCTGGCATACAGTAGTAAGTCGTCTGCGTAAAGAGATATAATATGGTCTGTTCCTCCCAGCCGTATCCCAGCGTCAAAAAATTGTCTTCGGAAATATATAGCAATAGGTTCCAGTCCTAATACATAAAGCATGGGGGAGAGCGGGCATCCCTGCCTAGTGCCCCTGCATATGTCCCAGGTCTCAGATATGTATTTTCCTGTTTTTACTCTGGCCCTAGGCTTGGTGTAAAGTATCTTGATCCACCTTATGAACCCCGGGCCGAAGCCAAAACCCTCTAGTACCGCCACTAGCCACTCCCAAAATATAGAATCAAACGCCTTAATGGCATCAAGGGACAGCAGTGCATATGTCTCTGTGTTAGCCTCCGTCTGAGCAATAATCTGTTGTACTCTCCGTAGGTTCATGGTCGTGTTCCGGCCTGGTATGAAGCCATACTGATCTTCATGCACTAAATCCCCTATGATTTTGGCCAGTCTATTTGCTAATACCGTAGTCAATATTTTCACATCGTAATTGAGCATGGCTATTGGGCGGTAGGAGTCACAGCTGTCGACAGGCTTATTGGGCTTGATGATTGGAATCAACAGGGTCTCCCTCATGCTGTCAGGTAGTATCCCTCTCTCGTGTGCTTCCTGAAAAACCCCATGTAACAGAGGTGTTGGGGAGGTCTCATATGCTTTATAGAACTCAGTGGGCAGTCCATCACTCCCAGGGGTCCTACCGGTGGCCAGTGACTTAATTGCCTCTGTTATATCCTCCGCTGTGATATCTGCATCCAAGGCTTCAGCCTGTTCAGGGGTCATTTTGGGGAGCCCTATTTCCTCCAGGGTGTCTATGATTTGTTCTCGGGGAACCTGGTTCTTTGCGAGTAAAGGTGTTCATAAAAGCCCCTGAAGGTTTCGTTTGTCTTGCTGTGTCTGTACTACCTTACCATCTTCAGCTTGTATCATGGTGATCGTGTGTCTGGGGTGCTCTTTCCTACATGGCCAGGCCAGCATTCTACTAGGTTTATCGGCTTCTATGTGCGTTTTGGTAGCATAGTCAAATTTGGCTAGTCTATCCCATGCCAAGGCACATTTAACTCTTGAGTTCTTTGAGGTTGTCTTCTCTTTGGTGGGTATTCACCGGGGTAGCTTAGTTGCTCAACCTGTCCGTTCCCACTGATCTAATTCACCCCTTAATTGTTTCCTAATGCCCCCTGCCTTCGTGATGATTTCCCCCCTCGTCACTACTTTAAGGGCGTCCCACATCGTGCTCAGGTGGTTAACGCTCCCAGTGTTCCTCTCAATAAAGCGATCTATAAATTCATGTAGTTCTTCCCTGAACGCCAGGTCACTTAGGGCGTCTATCAGCATTCTCCACATAGGGATAGGGGGTCTGGGGCCGGCTTGGTTCCATTCTATTAGGAGCGGCGAGTGGTCAGAAATGGTTCTTCCTAAGTGTTCTTCTTTTATTTGTGACAGGTGTTCTTTGCCTATGAATATATAGTCTATCCTCGTGTGAAGATCATGAGGGGAAGAGAAGTATGAATAACCCCGGAAGTCAGGATGACGCTCTCTCCAGTTGTCGGCTAGGTTCAATCTGTCTGTTAATAAGGACAGGGCTGTCGTTGCTGCTGAGGGGCCTTTCGGGTGGGGCAGGGACCTGTCTAGTTTTGCATCATGGACACAATTAAAGTCCCCCCCCATCCCCCAGAAAAAGATCCCATGTCTGTAAGGTGCGATTTTTAGCATACATAGAGTTCAAATGTGTCGGAATGTTAGTATTGGGGAGGTAAGAGTTTACTATGCATATCTCTTCCTGTTCCAATCGGCCCCACAGTATTACAAACCTGCCCTCAGGGTCTGTCTCAGACCTGATTAAGTGGAATGGGAGTTGGGGATGGATCCAAGTGTACACTCCTCTTGCGTATCTAGAATAAGTAGTACCCACACTCTGCCCTCCCCAATGTTCCCCCAGTCTTGCCAGGGAGCCCGCCGTGCAGTGTTTCTTGCAACAGCGATATTTGCACTCTTTTTCTGTTCAAATAGGACTTGATTCTGTTCCGATGTAAATAGGATCCCAAGCCCCTCACATTCCAAGTCATTATCTTTATTTTAGCGTTAGACGCCATGTCGGATCAATCGAAATGTCTCTGATTCAGTCCGGCACCTACCAGTATCTTCTGCAGGTTCACCTGATCCCAGCCATCTCCCCTCCCGTCCACTTTCCTCGGCATCTTTTGTTTCACTTGTAGGAGATTTTTTAACTTGAACTCCCATTGCCTTGAATGGGGAAAACAAACAAACAAGTCGAACAGTCCCTAGCAGTTGCTCTCAACTTGCAACGCTCAGGGGGTCCCGATCCTTCCAGGCCACTCCTGGCCTTCCGGATCAGGTTGTGTGTGAGCAGACTGCTTACACAGTTTCCAGTGGGGTGGGTTGCCTTACTTTCGCTTGCGTGTTCCTTCAAGCTCTCGTCCGGTGTAGCTTACTTTGCAGAAGAATTGCTTTGTATTGTGTTTGTCTGCGGTCGGTCGTCGTGTGGGGAATACCCGTTTCCTTTACTCTCTGGCAGGTACCTGGTCAGCCCTGATCTGTTTTTGGTAGCTTTCCCGTCGTCAGCCAGGTTATGTTCAAGCCACATATTGGCTGCGGCTGGAGTCTCCAGGAATATTGCTTTTCCATTATAGAGAACCTTGAGGCGTGATGGGTAGAGCAGCATGTATTTTAAGTTGAGTTTCCTTAGCCAGGCTTTTATTGGAATAAAGGAGTTCCTGGCACGTTGCACTGCAGGGGTATAGTCGGGGTATATAACTATTGTCGAATCTTTTCTCTTTATCTCCCCTCCTTCTCTGGAGTATCTTAATATGGTTTCTCGATCTTAGCTATAATTGGGCGTGCATAAGATCCGGGCGGAGGGCGTTTCTGAAAGGATCTACGGGCCCTTTCCACGGAGAACCCTTGGGAGAGGTTTCCCGGTCCTATTTCCTGTTGCAGCAATGTTTCGATAAAGTCTGTCGAGTCTGGGCCTTCCAAGTCTTCGGGGACCCCTAGTATCCAAATATTATTTTGGCGGGCACGCCCTTCGGCCTCTTCAGAGCGGGCCTCTAGCCTAGCCACTTTCTGTTCCAGATCTTGGACCGTCATCTTTAGGTCTCGGGTGTCCTCTACGTTTTCCTGGAGAGTAGTTTCTGCCGCTGTGACCCTTTCGGTTAGGTTGCGGGCGTCCTGACGCATGAGCTGTATGTCCGATTTTACCTCTTCCAGCCTTCCTTCGAGTGATGTACGGAGGGCAGCTATTGCTTGTAGGACTTGTGTGTGTTTGAGGTCCTCCCCCTGTTGGGGCAGTTCTTCGGGGAGTTCAGGATCTTGTTGCGACTGCCTTTGGGGTTTGACTGTCGTGAAGGAATCCATCGTGACCAATTTCGGCCCGCCCTTGGGGGGGGAGACATCACTTGTTTTTAAATCTGTGGGTTTGTTTTTGTGCAGTGTGCAGGTTGACCCTGCGGCCCCTATTCTTGGCTTCTGTGTTTGAGATATCTGGTGCGTCCTGTCGATCCGGACCCCTTAGTAGTTCCGTATCTGGTGGCCCAGATGAGACTTCACAATCACACCTGCCTCTCCTTCGGGGCAGTTGGTTGGGGTATAGCCGCAGCTGTTCGGATCGCCAACCTGGCCAGGTGTAGGCCTTTGCTGCTCACTAGTTTCAGGGTCTCAACCCCACCTTTGCCACTGTGTCTAGCAGTGAGCGTCCCAAGGGCCAATCTTCGGTCTCTCAACCAATGACTTTGGTCATGGGTTATTTCCCGGGCTTGAGTCCGAGTTGACATTCTCTCAGGAGCCTGTTTGGGATTTGAAGGGATGGTCCAGTGTCTACTGACTCCCACCTGTGTTGTCAGTGGGCTGCTGGCGGGTCGGTGTTCCAGGCCTCATGCGGGATTAGTTTCCAGGGGCTTACTGTCCACCCCAAAGCTTTCCTAGGAGCTTCGGTAACGGAGCCGTGGGTGGTTCCCCAGAGCGCATCCACAGCCTTTGGGGGCTTCGCTGTCTAACGTGAGCCCCCGCTCGTGGGCCGATCGGGCAGGGCGGGGGCCCGCTCCGCTCCCGTACTCCGGTCTCCCTCCACCTCAGTTGCTGTGCCAGCCGCGCTCGGGGCCTTCACGCTCCCGCCTCCGCACCGAAGGCTGCAGCTCCTCCTGGCTCTTGTTCCGCGGGGCTTACGTCCCCGCTCCTGTCCTTCTAGTGGGGCACACCGTTGCAGTTGGTGTCTCGCGGCACAGGTCAGTCCGCCTCAGGCGGCCGCAGTCCCTGGGGGCACAGTCCCGGACTCTGCAGCTCCGCAGCACAATCACCGGAGCTGTGGTGGAGCCGGAGAGCGATCGGTCAGCCTCAGCAGCCTCAGTGCAGGGGTGTGTCTCGTACTGCAGTCCCTCGCATGGCGACTTGGTTCGGCCGCAGCTCTAGTCTCGGCGTGCATCGGGTGCCACCATCTTGTGGGTCCCAGGGGCTCGACTTCGGGCTTCTCGTTTTCTGCCTTTGCTTCTCCGGTTCGACCCAAGGATCAGGTGGAGTGTTGGGAAGTGGTTCCCCTTCAGTTTCGTCCAGTTTGTTCTTGGATCACAGACCAATTAAAGCGATATTTGTGTCGTATTAAAGGATATCCGGACGGAGCTCCGCAGGAGCCTGTCTTTACAGCATGCGTGCAGACCACGCCCCCCCTAGGTTCTGTGGGTATACCTATACCACCAATCTAAAGGACCTATGTTGTCTGGTGGCGCCCTACCCTTTTTGGCTTTTCTTATTTGAATTTCTTTGTAGAGGGGGAAAAGATTGGAAGGGCGTTGGAAGCATGAACATTTTGGTGCACTGTGTTAAGTAGGGCAAGAAACTCAAATTGCAGTAGAGCACTACCACGCCTCAGTCACTCAATCGTCATGGTCATAAAGTTAACGCTTAGTTGTTCATATTGGGTGCTTGATGTAATGTAATGAGGTCTTGTATAGTGACTTATGCAATTTTGCGATTCTTGGTGGTACATTATGAAATTGAGGCTGATGTGTTAGCAGAGGTTTGCAGGCTGATATAGAGACAAGATGTGAAACACTCCTGTGTGCACGACTAGTTCGAGATGAGTTGGGTTAAGAATTGGCATGCGAGATTTGTGTTGCCAAACTGGAGCCACGTGTAGTGTTCTGCTTTGTTGCTTGATAACTGGTTCTTCCCTGCAGGCGTTGGTGTTTTGGAGATGGAGATGCATTTCAAAGGTCAAGCTGTACTTCCAGTAGCTCTCAACCCCTATATTGGGTGCCTGCAGGTTAAGGGAGAAGCCAACCCCAAATTATGTTGAAAAATACGTCTACACAGAAACGTCACAGTGGCTAAGAAATACCTGGCCACACAATACTGTATTAAAAACATCTTTTTATTCCGATATTAATTAATTTTTTTATAGCCACAAATTGTTAGAGCCATTATGAAGAAAGAAAGCTGACACGTGTTCAGTCCTCCAAGATTTCGTCACGCAATCATTTGTGAGTCTATAACACGGCTCGAAAATGCATTGAGGACCAATCATTTTCTCCCAGTCATGTGAAAAATCATGTGATTTTTATTTATTTTTTTTGTAAAAATGTTTATACAAAGGGTCTCGGATATGTCAAAATGGTACGCCATCTTGGAGTATAGTGAACTGAATAAGGCCAAACGTCCATGCAAATAATGCATTTGACATAAGGAAATCCTATCATGTTTGAAGTATTAGCATTAATACTGCCAAGAAAATGATGGGGCTACCACACATTAATAAATCATCATTTTTAGTGCGGGCCTAAAGTGCCAGTGCTAATCTATGCATGGATAGTAATGTAACAACAATATGGTGTTGGCACCCCATTCCAAGGGCTGGAACGGAGGGAGGGGTGCGGTGGGAGGAGGGCGGGGATAGTGTAATGGCCCGGCTGCCAGAATTATATGCCTGAGCAAAGCAAGGGTCTATAACGAGGGCACTGGGACATTCTCCCCCCTTCCTCCCCAATTCCCCCGTCCAGTCCTTGAAATGGGGTGCTAGCCCCATTAGCACCCCGGGTGACCAAAGTGGCAACCTGGGGTGTTTTTTAAAAAAAAATAATTCATTAATTGTAATGGGATGCTGCGTGCAAACCATAAAATGAATGAAAAACCTTTACTAAAATGGCCACCATGGTAATGGAGGCGTGGGCTCCATATGGAGTCCCTCTTCCATTAGCATGGCGGCCTGAAAAAGGGAATGGCGGTGGTGGGTGCTGCCACTGCAACAATCGGGTAAGTGGGGACACAGAGTTTGGAAATGGTAATAACAAAAACTGGTGAGGTGATAGGAAGATAGCGCTGTCGGGCTTGGGGAGGCAGACCGTGGGTTCTGTGGAACGCAGGCTGAGATTAGAGGTTTCAGTCTGGGATATGTGGAACCTGATTGGCTGTGCCCTGAGCCCAGGGTGCTAATAAATCTTAACCATTGCATGAGTAAAAGCATCACTTGAAAAGCAGCACTTCAACAATTCAATTGCGATACAGATTTGTAATACTTAGATACAAACCACTCTATGTAAAGTTTTGTTCACGTTTAGCTACTCCATAGTGGGACTAAAAGACATTAATCAAAGATTGTGATACTTGCATAGTGAAAAAACCCATGACTGGGGGAGTAGGACCACAATCCTTTTTTTTTTTTATTTTTAAAAAAGGCATAAGCAACAGTGATCCCTAATCGGTTTACTAGATCTACGTGTTGATCACCAGAATGGCGCAACTCTCATGAGGAGCATTGAGGAGATCAACAGATGGAGTCAAATGTTAATTTGGATACTAAAAACACCAGATCACTTCTCATTGATATACATGTTCATTGGAGAAAAACTTTAGTTAAGGTGATCAGATTTAACACAACAAAATCCCTTGAACTTGAGCGGATGTGGAATATTCTAATGATCATATTACGCTTATTCCCAAGCGCTTTACATAGTACACATACATACAATATCACCCAACCGGAGATGGTACTCTATCATTGACATTGGAAGGATGAAAGGCTGAGTTGGATTCGAACTTGCGACATGCAGATCACACCAATCGCAGCAGCAAATGTTCAACCCACTGAGCTAACTTGCCAGCCTCTAGTTTTGTTTGTCATGAATCCCATCTGTTGGGTATGCGCTTTGCAACAGTGGAGGGGGGCGCAGAGAAGACGATGAAGCAAAAACTGCTGTAATAAAAGCTATCAGCAGGTGACTTTTGCTTAATTATTTCTGCGAGGGCAGAGATTAACACGCGCACAGGAGGTTCATCCATTTCACAAAATGGATGCCTCCTAGTGCTATATCGCCCATGGAAATGTCCAATTCTGGTAACCGCTACTCATGCTCCACTTAAAGCAAAAATAGAAGCGGGAAACTCCCAATGCGCATTAACTAAGCTCCAAGGAGTGTGGGTGCATATAATCTGGAGAGGGCCCCTTATCCCTCCTCCGTGGATGAAACTAAATGGCCTAAACTTTGCTAACATTAAATCAGAGGAAGGTCCGACACCTAGTATAATAAAATGACTGATACCAAAGAGAGAACTAGTAGGGAATGTAAGAGAATCCACAAGGGAGATGAAATATAGGAGCAAAAAATGCTGTTGACTTCCTTGTAGCAATAGGTCAACATCATTGGAGGAGAAAACTTTTATAAAGAGGCAGCGAAGGCCATATCTTCCCAACTGAGCTCTGTCCTTCTGTCCTTAACAACCATTTTAAATGTACCTAGCCCTACAAACGCCAAGTTTTGTGAGTCAACCACTAGACCTTCTGTGGTCACATTCCTGGTAGGAATGAATTTATTTAAATATGCATTTAGCCGCATCTGGCTTTACATATTACACACACACACACACATCACATTAAATGCATACACCAATCCCTAAACACAATATAAAATTGTCACTTAAACAGCTAAAATGCCTAAAGACACATTTTTTTAGTATCATTAAAATTAGCTCATAAAATGTCATCATATGATAGATCAGATTAGTATCGTTACCTTCTAGTAAACACTGCCATGTCATTTCGATCTCATCTAAGGTACTAGAGTTGTTATATCGATATCTCAGTTTGTTTAGACTTTCACAAAAGCATAGGAGATGTTTTGCAGTTTGTGTTTGTGGTCCCACATAATCTACATAGTCTTACATTTCTTGAAATACCAGGTTTAGCACCAACAATTTCCATAGTATCACATTTGTTATATTTAAAAGCATATAGGACCTAATAGTAGTCGCATGTGGAAATGCATATTGGTATTTAGGTTTTTTGGTGTCTATTGTCCAATATTCAAAAAATTGTCCACTAGTGGATTTGGAGGCTAAATTAATCAGATCTTGCTCTTTAGCATAATTAAAAATGGACATTTTCAGGAGCAGCTTCACCTTAGCATGCGAGTAATACAGCCAACTAGTGGCATTCTCTTTCGCCCATTTCACATAGAGTAAATATAGTGAGGACATTGTTTTTAGACTATGATAGTTATCTCCTTGGCTAAACATTCTCATCAAATCAACCACAAATGTATTATTAAGGGTGTATAATTTCACAAATAACATAGCAGCTTTGTATTCTAGAAGATCACTAGCATATCTAAAATCACATTCCAATAAAATATATTCACAAGATACAGCATTTGGGAGTCTCTGTAACAATCCGCTACAGAAGGAAACCTTAGAACATCTAATCGTTGAATGCTCTGCACTATGTTCAAAAAGAAATAACATGTACAAAAAACATCTATCTAATGTTGCTAATGTCCAACCTAACCAGAGATGGTCTTGGTTGCTAAATTCAACTAATATGAGTTTACTTATTGCCTGTGCAAATTTTGTAAATAATCTGTTTATCTGTGGTAGCGGATAATTAATTAATTAGTTTTTGCACATAATGATAATCAATTACCACGAAGAGGCACTCGACGAATTCACTTGTTAAAATGAAATATACAC